>NW_028227266.1:87240526-87840526 GCF_978045245.1 Mus caroli
TAAATTTTCTTTTAAAAAAAAAATTTATTTGTTTAATATACGTAAGTACACTGTAGCTATCTTCAGAAACACCAGAAGAGAGCATCCAATCTCATAACACATGGTTGTGAGCCACCATGTGGTTGCTAGGATTTGAACTCAGAACTCTGGAAGAGCAGTCAGTGCTCTTTAACCGCTGAGCCATCTACCCAGTCCAATTATCTTTTCTCTGACAGAAGGAACAAAAGCCAAATGCTAATCTATGAAATAATTCTCACCAATGATAATGGTTCTGGTTCCCACTCCTACCAATGGGTACATAAGGTAATGTCTAAGGACAAAACTGGGTACTATACCACTATCTAGAAAAAGTAAGATATTGTCAAATGTCTTCCAATAAAAACACACATACAAACCCAAACCATCAGTAATAGAAAGAGAAGCCTTGGCCTAAGTGGCTAGGTGTAGAAATTATGGGGCCAGAAAGACTGCTGTACTTCAATGCCATCTCTACACTAATTGTTGTGTGACTGATCTTAGGCATTTAACTTCCATGTCAAGAGTTTTCTTATCTCTGAGTAAAAGACTAATTCAGAGATATCATGTGGGTTTATAAACAAAAGTTACTGTTTTTATCAAGTCAAATTTAACTTCTCTAATCCAAATCTAATATAATTTCTTATATTCTACTGCCTCTATAATTGTTTTCTAAAAGAAATATGAAACTATCGATGCATAGAGAATATTCAAAGGTTTGAGAATTAGGATGCAAAACAAACTCTTCTTTGTTTTATACTCTACCATCAAAACAAGTATGGATCACAATGAGAAAACTTTTACATAAAAGATCTTAAAAATTCAGTTTGATCCCAATTTAGCCTTTAAGAGATTAAGATTCAGAGCATACAATCATCTACCTAGACACTTAACTGTAAACTAGAATAGTCACTTCTTTATAAAATAGTAGCAGGTATACATAAAAGGATCTTCCTTGTCTTTTGCATCGCACAAAAAAACTGTACTTAGATATACAATTAAGAATTCTAGACTAAACAAGAATTACCTTTCTTTCTCCCTAATAATTTGTAAAGTGTTGCCTTCAATTCTTACTCAGCAAAGTTTCCTTCACTCTTGCAAAAATAGGTGTGTGCATCATGGGGGCGCATATCCCACCCAGTGTGCACACCACCAAAACCAAAAGCTGACTCTTTTATGTTGCACTATGAAAGCTCCTATTAATCTCCAGGCTTGATAGTCAATACTGATTCTTCTTACTGACATCTTAGTAACATCTACTTTTCTTTCTTAAAAGGATTTTGTTGTGTTTGTGCATGCACAGGTAGTAATGTGTATATGGAGGAATGAGGACAGCTTTTAACAAAGGGTGAGCTTTCTATTTACATGGTTTCAGGACAACAGTTTAACAGCAAGTTCCCTTACTCACTGAGCAATCTTATGGGCTTCTCCTCTCCTTTCCTTTCCTTAATACATACCTTCTGGTAGGCCCTCTATAAAAGTGTCTCCAACCAATACAAGTCATCACACATCTATTTCTTTTTTTTTTTAATTAATTAATTCATTATATGTAAGTACACTGTAGCTGTCTTCAGACACTCCAGAAGAGGGAGTCAGATCTCGTTACGGATGGTTGTGAACCACCATGTGCTTGCTGGGATTTAAACTCCAGACCTTTGGAAGAGCAGTCAGGTGCTCTTACCCACTGAGCCATCTCACCAGTCCCACAGATCTATTTCTAAGACCTTTTGTGTGTGTGTATATGCACCAATGTGTATGCATACAAGTATTCAGATAGGCATCAGTATGAGCTAGAGTTGTAGCAGTAGATTATAAGATACCAGATATGGATGTTAGGAACTCAACTCTGAAAGTTATCTAAAAGTGCAGCAAACATCCTTAACCACTGAGCCATCTGTTTTAATATTTATTATGACCTATAGTAATTACCAAATGTCTATCCACTATCACATGCAATCTTTGAGATGATGTATTTGTAAATGAATCTCTGTATCTCTTTCTTTGATACAAAGGTAACAATCTCAGATTTTATATTCTACTCCTCTCCAAGAAGAAATCTCAAGTAGGCCCTTAGGAGGTATAAGCAAGTAGATCCCTGTGAGTTCAAGGCCACCCTGGTCTATGAAGCAAGCTCTAAGTCAGCTAGTGCAACACAGTGAAACCCAGTCTCAAAAAAAAAAAAAAAAAAAAAGATGAGGGGCTCCCTACATTTTTTTACCAAAATATTAAGTCATAGATCACTAAGATGCATGGTACTTTCAAAAGAATTATGGGGCTGGAGAGATCTAACTGTTCTTCCAAAGGTCCTGAGTTCAATTCCCAGCAACCACATGGTGACTCTCAACCATCAGTAATTAGATCCAGTGCCCTCTACTAGTGTATTTGAAGACAGTTAGTGTATTCATATAAAAATAAATCTTAAAAAAAAAAAGGTGTGAAGGCTCCCACCTTTTTAAAAAGGAGACAGAGAGAGAAAGAGCATTATACATGAACCTTACTTACTTCCCTTTGATCAAGTATCAGGTACTTGGAATTGTCGTAGCAAGACCTTACTAAACATTTATTTAGATATATGGCATTTCTATATTACCCAAAGTTCTTGTTTCAAATTATTTTTAAAAGATAGGTAGTTCATAGATTTGGTATGTTTTAGTAACATACCAAAATTACATGTATAATTTTCTTTAAGTTATATTATTTTTACTCACATTTGATTCTTTGCTGCTTGCCTCTGAGCTTTTCTTTCTTTCCTCTTCTGATCTGGTGGCTTAGCAAAAACAATTTCAATATTTTCTCCCTCCAAGTCTTTACCATTCATTTCTTCCATAGCCTTTAAAAAGATAATGATCAATGTGAAAGAAGCCCTTTCAAAATAATTATAATTTTAAAATTTAAAAATATTTACCATTAACTCTGAAAGCCTCAGTCAATTAGACAAAAAAGATTTGGCTTTATTAAAAGATTTTCCTTTTCACTATTTTTATTTTAAAAATAGTGAGACCAATAAATATTTGCTTAAATGGATTTGTTTTTCAAGACCAGGTTCCTTTGCATCTCCTCTGCAATCCTAGAACTCACTGTTTCTGTAGACTAGGCTAGCTTTGAACTCAGAGAGATCTTGCTCTGCCTCACGAGTCCTGGGTTAAAGGCATGTACCACGACCACTACCAAGCTTGAACAGACTTCATAACCTGAACTTTGCCTCCAATTTCTAAAGCACATAGACTTTTAAGACTAAAAATGTTGTTTTAATTTAGATGCCTATGGAATGTCTACAACTTATTTACCTTGACAGCACCATCTCTCTCATCAAAATGAATGAAAGCATAATCTTTTAGCTTCTTTACTCGTTCCAGTTTCCCAAACTGACTAAACGACTTTTCTAAAATTTCTTCTGTTACAGTGTTGGCAAGGTTACGTACAAACAGCACTTTTACCTGAAATTAAGGAAAAAAAAAAAAATCAAATTTCCTAAATATTACCAGAGTTCAATTTCCAAAAGCATAAATTCTATAAATTAACTAAAATTACAACCACTAAAAGAACATAAGTTTTAACTCCTCTTAGTAAGTAATAAGGAGTGCGGTTCCTGGTCAAATCAAAGAGGCCTCAAAAAACAGATATTAAACAAGTTATACTTTGAACAGTACTCACTTATCATTAGTAAGTAAGCTAAAACGAAGTAAAACTACACACATATTGGGATTACAACTTTTTAATACAAATGTGTGAGAGATAATACAAATGTGTGTGTGTGTGAGAGAGACTATAGAGGATCAGAAACTTAAGTGATGCAGCTCCTAAAAAAGGTAGTTTAAACATAATTCTATTAAGAGATTTCTATTTTCACTTTCCATACACACACGCATTTCTTAGTGTATAAGTCTAATTGCTTAGCAAACTACACTTTTACCATCAAAAACCATCACTTAAAAAACAAGGCATGGGCTGGTGAGATGGCTCAGTGGGTAAGAGCACCCGACTGCTCTTCCGAAGGTCCAGAGTTCAAATCCCAGCAACCACATGGTGGCTCACAACCATCCGTAACGAGATCTGGCGCCCTCTTCTGGAGTGTCTGAGGACAGCTACAGTGTACTTACATATAATAAATAAATAAATCTTTAAAAAAAAAAAAAAACAAGGCATACAATTTTTTTATATGTATTATATCTCAAGCCCTCCTACTAACTCCACAAAAAAAATAATTATTGTAAAATTACCTTTGCCATCACTTCAGGATCAGGAACTACACTTTTACCATCAAAAACAATCACTTAAAACAAGGCATACAATTTTTTTATATGTATTATATCTCAAGCCCCTCCTACTAAGTCCACAAAAAAATAATTATTGTAAAATTACCTTTGCCATCACTTCAGGATCAGGATCTTCAATAGGATCGGCCCACTCAACAGTTCCAACATTTCCCCAGACTTTGACTTTACCACTCATTAGCCTACGTCTTGCCTGGGCAGCTGTTTTGTGATCTTCATATTCAAGAAAGCAAAAGCCTCTGTTTTTTTTCTTGTCATCAGGTTGGTGGTATAAAATGACATCTGTGAGACCCTCTAAAATTAAACATTCCAGAACAATAACAAAAACATGTAACAGCAATAGCCTTGTTTAACCAAGATACTATTTAAATAAAAATGAGAAATAATCTTATTTTCTAAACTAGACACTTTGACAAAGGATGATTATTTTGAAAAGGACCAAAGACATGCATTGCCTATTATCTCAACACTTAGGAGGTTAAGAAGGGTCATAAATTTGAAACCAACCCCAAGTATATAATGAAAACATACTTTCAAAGGAAAGGCTCCAATAACTTTCCATATCAAAGTTGCCCAAATTTTAAACCAACAAAAGCAAAGTTTTTTTAACTAGCCCCAAGGACCATTTTAATTCCACTAAATCCATCAGAGGAAAATGGGGGAAAAAAAAAAAGCTTCTATAATCTAGAAAAATGTCAGCAAGCGTTGTCAAACATAGTTAAACTAATTCATTACACTAAAATTCTATTTGAGAAGGAGTAGTGACATGTACAAGAACCCAGGTCTTCAGCATAAGCAAAAACATTACCAATGAAATATATGCACAGTGCTTGGTTTTTATGTGTTTCTGAATAAAGGTCCCACAATTTTGCTAGGTCTAAAAAGTTATTTAAATGACTTCTGCTCTCAACTATCAATTGCATTACTTCAAAGAAAAACAGTAAGATATACTGCTACTACCAAACACTTTTCTGTTTCTAAATACTTAGCAGACTAACTTTCTAAACACTGTACACAGAGTTCAATTCAAAAAAATACCATATTAACATCTCTGCTTAAAGCACTCAATCCTCCTTAATATCTGACAATTAACAACATATAAAAAACAGAAATACATACAAAAGACATCCAATCATTTTTCAGATTATATTCAAATTCCAGTTATATTCCTAAATCTGAATTTGTCTTCTGTGTAAAATTTTAGACAGGGTCTCATACAGAACAATCTGGCCTCAACTCACTATGCAGCAGACTACTACCCTGAACTTGCAACTACCTTGCCTCCTCTTCCCACATACTGACTGACAGGTGTGCCTGGAACTCTATTATCTGGCTTTTATGCAGTGATAGGAATCAAACTGAAGGCTTTGTCAACCCTAGATGAACACCCTAATCCTGTAGTCCTAAACTATCTTAAATGCCATAAAATTACTCCCCTAAACCTCTACCTGCACTTGCTTTATCTTTTCTTCTTTAAATTTGTGTATATAGATGTTCTACTTGAAGATATGTCTGTGTCTGATGCTTGCAAAGGCCAGAAGACAGAAAAGAGCAATCAAGTAGGTCCTAGAAATCCAACTCTGGTCCTCCAGTGTTCTTCACTGCCAAGCCATCTCTCCAACCCAGTGTTTGCTTCTCTAAATGACAATGTTACTTAATTCATAAAGCTGAGGTGAAAATTAAGAGGGTTTTCTCCCCCAAATGTTTAGAGCAATACCTGGCGCGCGCGCGCGCGCGCACACACACACACACACACACACACACACACACACACACACGTTTTCTTCCTTACTAAAAAAAATTGTACATTTCGCTAATTAAATCCAACTTACCTGTCACTTTGCTAAATTCCTCAAGAATCTGTTCCTTGGTTTTACTCTTAGGAATCGAGCCCACAAAAAGCCTATTGTTGGCAACTGAGATGCAGACACCAATGTGCTTCCCGGAACGAATTTCATGATTATTATACTGAAAGAGAAAAGGTATACCATGTTTATCAATTTGCTATTAACTGTAAAGATTCTCAATCATTGGCCAACAAAACTTATTTTTCCCCAAAAGAAAAACTTTTTTAAAGGTTTATTTTTTATTTTATGATTATTTTGCTTGCATATATATTTGTGTACATGTCTGTGCACTTGGAGACTAGAAGAGGGTGTCAGGTGCCCTGGAACAAGTGTGAGCCACACCATGTGGGGGCTGGGAATCAAACCTGGGTTCTCTGGAAGAGCAGCCTGAACTCTTTTTTTTTTTGTTTGTTCGTTTGTTTTTGTTTTTTTTGTTTTTGTTTATCGAGACAGGGTTTCTCTTAAAGCTCTGGCTGTCCTGGAGCTCACTTTGTAGACCAGGCTGTCCTCGAACTCAGAAATCCGCCTGCCTCTGCCTCCCGAGTGCTGGGATTAAAGGCGTGCGCCACCACGCCCGGCTAAAGAAAAACTTTTAACAACACTTTGTATCGTGTATTATCAGTTTTTAAAAAGTCTATCTTTTCCTTATAGGAAAAGCATATAAAAAGGTGAACTCTTAGGAATGCAGAAGGAAAAAAGAAAAAGATACAAGGTGGGGTAAAAAGAAACAGGTTTGGACGTGATCAAATTACATTCTAGAAATGTATAGGGATGCCAATGAATTTTTTTGTAAAATATCCAATAATAAAATAAACACTTTACTGTTAATTCCTATTTTAGAAAGAATAATAGCGGGGCAGTGGTGGAGCAAGTTTTTGATTCCAGCACATGGGAGACAGAGGCAGGTGGATTTCTGAGTTTGAGGCCAGCCTGGTCTACAGAGTGAGTTCCAGGACAGCCAGGGCTACACAGAGAAAACCGGTCTCAAATAAAAACCAAAAACAAAAAAAACAAAAAAAGAAAGAAAGAATGATAATCTGAAATCACCAAACACTTAAACACCAAACAAAATCATGGTTTTAATACCTGTTTAGTTTATTGAATACTGTAATACTGATTCCACAGTATCTTAACCTCTAAAAATCATTCATCCATTCAGTTGTTCAAGTTCAAGGAAATCCCATTCAAGATGATCAGGTTTCCTCCCTCCAAGGTAACCATAACATAAACACATTTTCTCATTCCCACATCCTCTTGTAGTAAGTTTCAATAAAGAATACAAAAATAAATAAAAGAACTTAAGTTGAAAGATGAGCTTTTTTTAATTCTAAATTTAACCTTATCTCTCCATTTCATTTTTACTAAATATACAATAAAATCAAAGGATAAAGACCTATCACCTTGTTCATCACTAAATAATCAAAATTAAAGTTCACATATTTTATCTATAGTTCAGAACAGATACCTACCTTCATGATCAAACTAATTACAGATTCACATCTAATTCTCCATTTTCATATCAAACACATGACTTTTAAAGTTTCAGTTTTTGCCTACTGAAAAAAAAATCTTAGGGCTAAAAAGATGCCTCAGCACTTAAAAGAACTTATTACTCCTCCAGACTCAGGGTTACTCCAGCACCCATACAATGGCTCCAGTTCCAGGGGCTCCAGTGCCCTCATCTTGGTCTGCAGTTGACAATGAACATACACAGCAGACACACATGGTTCACATACATAGCAGGCAAGACACCCATTCACATAAAACACTAGTGCTGAAATTCAAGTCTCTGTTTACTATACCCAGAGATCCTAAAACTCAAAGCTAGTTTTTATTTCTTTATATACAGAGTTTTCCAGACACATAAGTTTTGAACCTCTAAACCTTAAAAAACAGAGTTGGAGGTTGGATTTCCTTAGTGGTATTAACTGCTTTTAATTTGGTCATCTGGTCTTAACTGAACAAAAAAAAGTTATGGCATGCCTTTATTACTCCTAGTATTCCAGAGGCAAAGCAGGTGAAGAGGCCAGCCAGGTCTACACAATGAACTCTAGACTAGCCAGGGATACATAACGAAACCCTGTATCAAAAGCAAAAGAGAAAAGAAAAAACTGTCTTGGTTAAACCAACAAATTATTATTGAAAGCAATCAAAATCCTTAGAATAAACCTAGGAAAGGCAAGACAAAAGTTTCATCAAAGCAATAGCTATCAGAAAATCTAGGGCTGGAGAGATGGCTTGGCAGTTAAGAACATTGCTCTTCGAGAGGTCCTGAGTTCAATTCCCAGCAACCATATGGTGGCTCACAAGCATCTGTAATGATACCTGATGCTGTCTTCTGGTGTGTCTGAAGACAGCTACAATATACTTGTATATATAAAATAAATAATTCTTTAAAAAAAAGAAAATCTAAGGGTTGGGTGTGATATCCACCCACACCTTTAATTCCAGCTCTCCAGAGGCACAGTAAGTAGACCTCTTTGTTGGAATTGGGAGGGCAGCCTGGTCTGGTTTAGAATTAGTTTCAGGATAGCCAAGACTGAAACTAATTCTAAACCAGACCAGGCTGCCCTCCCAATTGTAGAGACCCCATGTCTAAGAGAAAAAAATAAAACCTTAAGGGAAGCCACCTATCTGTGAAGTAGCAAGTACTTCCTTCAGCCACCATTATAATGCCGCTTCTAAGTAATGAATATTTCTATTAGCCACAAAAAACCATGTCCTTCCTTCTAAACTATCACATCATGCCTGCATCAACACTGAATAAAAATATGATTTCAAGATTGACAAATTTCTGTGAACAATAAGATTTGTTGTAATTTATTGAATAAAACTTACTTTTTCACCCATATTTGACTGAACAAAAAGCTGAGGGCAGTGATACACACCTGTAATTCTAGCATTTGGAAGGCTGAGGCAGGAGACCAGCATGGGTTATACAGACAGACTACAAAGGACAGAAGGGGGGGGAGACAAGGAGAGAGAGCAAAGGGAATACATGCCTCAGTTGCGGCAAGCAACCCTGAGTCAATAGCAAGAGTACAAATAACCTGATTTTATGAGGTCTAAGTTAAAATGACAGGCTCTAACTTGAGACACTGGCACTTTCATGCTATTACTATCAGTACAGCATGGTGGTATGAAGGATGAGCAAAATGTTCATATTTAACAAAATGGGATGGATCTCAACAAAGTTTCAAAAATCCAGCAATTGCTAGTGAGATGACCAAGAATAAAATTCTGACAATTCATCAATGTGGGGAGATGGCTCAGGAGGGTAAAGTGCTTGCCAACCCAACATAGGGCCCAGCGTTCATACCCAGAATCCATGTAAAGTCATCACAGTAGCACTATAATAACAGCACATCTACAGAGATAGGAGGCTGAGACAGGACAATCCCTGGGGAAAAAAAAAAATCACTGGCCAGCTAGCCTGGCATACGTAACTGCAAACCACAAAGATACCGTAATCTAAATAAGGTCCAAGAAGAAGACTGACCAACACCTAAGATTGTGCTTTTACCAGCTCTGTAAGCACGGTGGCACATGAGCAGCTGTGAGCATATGCACACAGGCACCCACAACACAGTATGTCTAAAGAGCACCTGTGCATTCTCTCACACACACAAGACAAAAACTGTCTCTCAATGACCACCTGCACATAGTCTCACTCACACAGGTAAGACAAAACACACACAAATTTAACAATGTCAGGTTTGAATTGTGATTCAAGTGGTTACTCCAAACTACAATCTTTTTCTTCAAAACCTGTGATCTCTTTCTATTGTTGTAATCTTTCATTTGGCCTTAAGTTTTTTTCATTCAAAGGCTTTCTTTCCATTATTCAACCATTCGTGTTATGCTACCCACTCCAAGGCTCAAAACTTTAATAATAAGCAAGAGCTTTGAGTTTTATAAGCAACCACCTTCTGTCACTTGTTAAAGAAGCTTTATCTTCTACTTTTTCCACTGTTGCAACTAGCCATATTTCATTCATTGTGCTACTCAATCTTTCAAGCTTCATCTACCAACTCTAACCAAGTGAACTATCCTTTTACCTTTCTCCTTTATCTTTTGCCCCATTTGCTTGTACTTCAGTTGTAAATAGATAACCTATACTGTCAACATAAACTCTCTAAAGTCAACAATTTATAATCTGTAATATAAATTGTCATGTTGATATTTGCTCTCATATAATGACTATACAACTTATAAACACATGTGACATGAAGGCAGAAAGGGAAAGAAGTAGACTAGCCAGGGAGAAACACAGAAGGCAGTGAGAATAAACAAAGTACTGTGCTCTATGTGCTGTAATTTAATAACGAAAACTGTATACAATTTAGTAATTTCTCAACTATTTTCTAAATTCCTGGTAAAATATTTCATGGATCTGTTTTACCAGCTGCCATTTATGGTTATACACCCATGATGGCAGTATATACACAAATCCATGTACTTTATGTATTCATGTTTGTGTTTGCCAAGATCCTGTAACAACACAAATTAGCCTCAAAAACTCACATCAAGATCCTTGGCCTCCGACATGCTTTAACTACAAACCACTAGACAAAACACAAAGGTATGTGGTTTGAGTGTCTAAAAGGAGGCTGGAGGTAAAACCCTCTCCCAAAAAGTCAATACTAATAAAATTAATTGTCAATATGCAAGCAGACATCTCATCTATCAGTGTTAACCCAGAAATTAGCCAGAGTATTTTTCACCAGGTTATTTTCACTCCGGTGTACTGTCATAGACCCTGCAGCCACCATCCATTGGCTCCACTTTACCAGCATAAGACAAAATATACACACTTTTCTGTCCACTTTCCTAGTTTTGGTTTCTTAGATTTTGCTTCTTTTGTTGTTATTGGGGTAAGGCTGTATTTATTTTACATGTACAAGTGTTTTGGCTTTGTTTATGTGCCTGGTAACAAACAGCAGAAGTCAGAAGAGGGTCTTGGATCTCCTTGAACTGGAGTTACAAATGGTGATGAGCCACTAAATGGATACTATAAGCAAAATCTGGGTCCTCTGTGAGCACAGTATGTGTTCATGATAGCTAAGCAACATCTCCAATCCCTGGGTTTTGGTTCTACATTGTTTTTTGTCTCACATATTCAAGGCTGTTAGATAAGAAGACAAAGATAACCTCTAACTTCTGCTCCTCCTGCCCGCTCTTCCTTCCGGGTGCTAAGATTATAGGTATGCATCACACACTTGATTTATGTATTATCAAAAGGAAAAACTTTATGAATTCTTTTTGATATCTCCTGTGTTACATCCCCAACCCTATTTCCTGATTTTTGACAATCCAAAATATCGTATTCTTAACGATCTCATAGAGATATAAGCATGCAAATATCATCACCCATTAATCTAAGCCCTACAACTGAACATTGTACCACATTTAAAATTATTCCATGTGGATACTAGAAAGTCATTCCAAGTTATTCACATGTCAAAATCCTGGAATTAAAATAACGAGACTAGTTAGTTTATTCACCCAGAAGCTACACAGTGACACTGTTTTAATTGAAATAATTCAAAGTGGGGACAGAGGCTGGCAGTTCCAAGCTAGATCGGACTACCTTGTGGGTCACTATCTCACAAAAAAAAAAAATTCTACGAACACATGTCTTGCAATGTGCTACATACATACCCACCCATCCATTAAAAAAAAAATTTGAGTCTAGAAATCATAATTCAAACAACTAGGCTACCTATCCAAAGCTGTTAAATAGACATAGATATCCTCTAACTTCTGTTCCTCCTGCCTTTATGTATACTATCTGCTTAAATTGTTATGCCTGGTTTATGGTAGGAAGCCAGATTAAGAAACCCAGTACTACACTAAAGCTATGCTAGTAAGCTTTAAGGCCTCACAGATTACTCATTACTCATTCAAGTCTTTACACATTCAGATAAACTGCACCCTAAATACATTTCTCTACACTCAAGTACTAGTGCAGCTCTCAGAACTCAAAAGAAAACTTTCTTTGTGCAATGGATGGTGGTTAAGACAGAAACTCACAACTCCATAACGTATAAAGATTAAGAATCACCTGAGATCTCAGTCACAACTAGGACCTCTATCAACAAAAGGCAGAAAGTCAAAAATGACTGAAGAATACACAAGATCAAGATAGCATGGAGAAGCAAAAGGCTCACTGTCCCCATTCCTAAATGAGCATGTATGGGTAATTAGTGGCTTCTGGGGTAAAGGGACTCAAGCTTCCTTTTAAGGGGATATGACCCTTGGTAGGTTGACCATATTCCAGTAGATGACCCTCACACCCAGAAGTATATAGGCAGCACAAACTGCACTCAATGAATATTTTTAAATGAAAAATAAAAATTTTGCCAGGTAGTGGTGGCACACACCTTTAATCCCAGCACTTGGAAGGCAGAAGCAGTTGGATTTCTGAGTTCGAAGCCAGCCTGGTCTATAGAGTAAGTTCCAGGACAGCCAGGGCTATACAGAGAAACCCTGCCTCAAAATACCAAAAATATAAATAAATAAATAAATAAATAAATAAATAAATAAATAAATAAAAATTTTCAAAGCTGGACCTGACACTTGCCTTTAATTTCAAATACTCAGGGGGCAGAGGCAGATAGTTCAAGGCCAGCCAAAACTACTTAATAAGACCTTATACTTAAAAAAGTAAAAGAAGAAGCCGGGCGTGGTGGCGCACGCCTTTAATCCCAGCACTCGGGAGGCAGAGGCAGGCGGATTTCTGAGTTCGAGGCCAGCCTGGTCTACAAAGTGAGTGCCAGGACAGCCAGGGCTACACAGAGAAACCCTGTCTCGAAAAACCAAAAAAAAAAGTAAAAGAAAAAAAGAAAAGAACAGAAATTAGGGGAGAGAAATATAGAGGTAGGAATGGATCTGAGTAGAGTTAGGGAGAATAATGTGAATATAATCAAAATATAGTATATGACTTTTTCAAACACTCACTCAGACACACACACAAACTCCTTCTCTCTCTCACTCACACATCTAAATACGTATTAAATACGTGTAGACTTTCAAGATAGGGATTCTCTGGGTAGCCCTGGCTGTCCTGGAACTTAATCTGTAGATCAGGCTGGTCTCAAACTCAAGAGATCCACCCACTCCTCCATACCAAGTACTGGATTAAAGGTGTGTGCCACCATGCCCAACTGAAACATAAATATTTTCAAAAGAAACCTCATGACTTTTCTTTAGCTAATAAAGATTAGCTCAGTTTTATAGATAAACCACAAAGAATGCAAAATTATAAGCCGGGCGGTGATGGTGCACGCCTTTAATCCCAGCACTTGGGAGGCAGAGGCAGGCAGATTTCTGAGTTCGAGGCCAGCCTGGTCTACAGAGAAAGTTCCAGGACAGCCAGCGCTATACAGAGAAACCCTGTCTCAAAAAAAAAAAAAAAAAAAAAAATGCAAAATTATAATCTGTAGTAATTTGGATTTTTTTTTGTCTTGTTTTGAGACAGGACCTTACAGGAGATCTATATGCCTCTCCTCAAAAGCAATAAAGGCCACCACACATAGCATCCCACCATGCCTAGATTAAAATAATTTTCATCCTAGGAAAACAAACCACTACAAATTTGTTTAATATCCAAATACTTTTAACATGTTTCTCAAGACACAATATAGAAGAAAAAAAGTCCCAATTTTATCTATGAATAGATAACACAACAGAGACAGTTTCTCGATGTTTGTGTATAACTAGACTGACATTTCAATTACATAGACATTCATCTTGATCAGATTTGTAACTCAAACAGAACCTCAAGATGTGACCCAAATCAGGACAATTTCTAGAGTATGTTCTATTGTATGTTTCTAAAGTATGTTCTATTGAGAAATTTAGGAAGAGCATGCTCATTCCCACTAAGTAGAAAAAAACTAAGTCAAGTTGAATTTTTATTTGTGTGTTTCAAACATTTCATTCCCTCTAAAATGTAGTTATTTTCATCTTAAAGTAGACCTCTAAATCCTCTGCACAATAATGATTTCCTATTTAGGTACTGGGGATAAGGCTCATCAGTTAAGAGCATCAGCTGCTTTCTAGAGGATCAGGGTTCAATTCCCAGCACCCACATGACAGCTACACATATATTCATATATGCCTATGCATGTATATTTATTCATGTATATATGTGTAGACATATATTACGTGTACTTTTATACATACATGTATAAACATATATATGTATCATTTTAAAAAGCATTAAATTGCAACTTCTATTTATCCAGAAGTAAAACGTTATGCCCCATTTAAAAACCTAGAAAGGTAGAAAGGTTAAGAATGAGAGTTCATAGACCAATCAAAAACACTATATGGTCATCTACGTTAAATCTCTACATTAAGACTTAAAATATATTCTGTTTATTAATACATGATACATGTTAAAACTATATAAGTAAACTATAATAATACAATCTTAGATTGGACTTGTTAAACCATGGAGTTTTCTAAACTAAAACATCTCAGCCTATTCACTGGTACTCAAAATCATGTTAATAGGTTACATATTGTCACTATTTACCCTTTCTCTGTGGCTTCTTGAACTCATCTACAAGTGAAGAGTATGAGCAAAAAGGTAGTCTACAGGCATGGAAAGTTGGCCTGTTATTTAAGAGAACTGCGAGACTTTTTGCAGATGAACCAGGTTAAGTCCCTACATGAGTGGTTCATAGCTACCCGTAACTCAGTTTCACAGGATCAGACACCCTCGTGTGACTTCTGGTCACTAAAATTCTCTATTAGCTTTGCTTGAGTAAGTTGGCTCTTTGTCTTCATTTATGTGACTACTTCAACCTTTACAGGTTTGGGGTTTTTTGTTCTTATTGTTGATGTTGTTGTTTAGAGGCTAGAGAAATGGCTCAGTGGTTAAGAGCATCAACTTCTCTTCTAGATGACCCAAAGTTCAACTCCCAGCACCCACCTGGCAGCTCTCAATCCTCTGTTAACTCCAGTTCCAGGGGATCCGACACCCTCTTCTGGCCTCCACCGGCACCAGGCACACAAGTGGTACAGATTTACATGCAGGAAAAACACCCATACATGTAAAAAAAAAACTTTTTAAGCTACTTTATTGCCACCTAGCAAAAGTGGTGTTATTTTTATACCCCAAGCAAATGATGTTTTTAATGTGTTGTGTATACATATATATACAGTGTGCATGCAGTCTAGTTGATACTGGGTATCTTCCTTTATCAATTCTCATCTTTTGAGACTAGATTTCTCAGTGAATCTGTATGGAGCTCACAGACTAGAAATAGCTGGCAAACGAGCTAAAGAGATTCTCTGTTCCCATCCCCCAGGGCTTGCGATATACAAATTGATCACCAAGCCTGCTGTTTACATGGGTGCTGGTATAGCAACACTAGTAGGTCACTAAGTCCTCATCCTAGTCCTAGGAAGATAAGCTAAAGTATTTCTTTTTACAGTCCTTCATTTCACCTCAACTGACAAAAGTAAACTTTTAGCAGCTCAAAGGTTTGCCAGGCTACCAATGAATAGCTCCCTGCAGAGTTTTATCATTCCCTCTGAATGAGAAGCAGTCTTTTAAGAAGGAAAGCCATATTATCAAAAATTATTATCAAAAATAAAAATTCCTAAATTCCTGAATTCTCTTTAAAGAGATCTATTTTGTTTCAAGAAATATACTTTAAAGGTAAACCTACACATTCAATTTTACTCATTAGGACAGGACATAGATGCAAGCAATAGAGAACTCCAAAATGTACTTATTTTTCTCCTTGAGGTCTGTTTAAAAATGGTGGTGAGCATAGCAAATCTGAAAATCAGATTTTGAACCAGTCATGGCGCTCTTGAGAGGTGGAGTCAGGAGGATCAGGAATACATAGCAAGTTCAAGGTTATCCTTGGGCTACAAAAAATCCTTTTAGTAAATTCTCAACTTTACAGTATTTCAAAATTATTAGTTTAGGTATGCTACGATTAGGCCATGATACTAAAGACTGAAATACCTACAGTCTACCAACCACTTTCTAATTGGATATAAGGCCACCTCCATCCAAGAGAATATAGGTCCAATACTATAAACCTGATCAGCTTGTCTACGCCTGAGGAGGTCATAGGCAGACCCAAAGATTTTGGCCATCTACTTATGTTTTGCTATGTAGACATTTAATAAAACTGTCTTCTAAACATTTATGGGTTTCATTTTAAATTTTGTTTTGTTCTTTTTTTCTTTTGACTATGTTGAATACAGATATCCAAACAGGCAGAAGATGGTGCTGGATCCCCTGGAGTCAATTACTGGAGATTTGTGAGCAACCCCATGGGATACCAGAAAATAAACTGGGATCCTCCAAAAGAACGTATGTGTCCTTTATTGCTGAGCCATCTCTCCAGGCTCCTAAAAATGTATGTTTATACCCATAAACTAGTGCTGCTCTCATCCTTGGGCATACAAACACCTTTTTGTTTGTTTGTTTGGTTTGGTTTTCTGAGACAGGGTTTCTCTGTGTAACCCCGCTGTCCTGGAACTTACTCTGTAGACCAGGCTAGCCTCAAACTCAGAAACCCGGCTGCCTCTGCCTCCCAAGAGTTGGGATTAAAGGTGTGTGCCACCATGCCTGGCCACAAACACATCTTACATAGCAACGCAAGATGCTTAATGGAGATTTCCTAACTGGTCAAGCTGCTGAGAATAAGTGACTGTTGACTGCTTGGTTCTAAATGGTACATAGTATCCCCTCTCCAAGGCTTAGGGGAAGCAGTACAGAATTGGGAGAAGACCATCAAGAGTTGGAAACTGGGGGGAGTGTTATGAAGCATGGACTTCTGGAAATGGTATATCCTTTGCAATCACAGATATGGAAGAGCTGAGGTCTCATGTACAAGACTGTGCCATCAAGGATGATGGAGGACTCAGGAGGTCCCAACTCTTCCCTGAAGTGCATTTGAAAGTTACCAGCTATAGTGAAGAAGGATGTCATTTTCTTCAGTGGTATAAAATAAGCACTTATTTCTCCAGAAAACAGCCTCCTGCTCATGCTAGGTAAGAAGAAGGGAGTCAGTGAGAAAGAAGGGTATGAAGCAGGGAAAGGAAAGGGGGTGGGGGTTAACAATGGTTATATTTTATATATAGGTATTGTCAAATCTTAAAAAAAAAAAAAAAAAAAAAGACTGTAAAAATTCCAGATTTCAAAAATAAGATTAGAAGGATAGTGGTGTCTGCCTTTAGTCATAGCACTACAGAGGCAGAGACAGGAGAATCTCTGAGTTCCAGGGCAGCCAGAGCTATAGAGTATGACCTAGTATCCAAAACAAAAACAAAAACCTCACAAAACTAAAGGACTTCTAAGTCAAATATCCTGTTTTATCCTCTTTAAAATTTTTCAGAAGAAATCAACCTAAATATTTTAAATGTTTAGATTCCACAAAACAGATTAGCCAAATTTAACAAATATGATAGTGAGTCGTCCACAGAAAATGATACAACCAGGTCTGTGGAGGAAGAGGCAGAAAGATCTCTGGGAGTTTGAGGCTACCCGGCCTAAAACAAGGGCACGTAGGCCAGAGCAACATAGCAAAAAAGTAACATATTTAATTAAGTTTTAATTAACCCCGGAACTTAAACTTTTTTATAATCCTTAATGCAATTTCTCCAATGTACACACTCCTTTGCTTGCTCTCAAGTTAATAGCTTTTCTTTCTTTGATTACTGTTGTTGGTGCTGGGGTGTGTTGTTTACTTGTGTGTATTCCTATTGGGTTTCTCACCACACCAGGCTGGCCTCAATCATGACAATCCTCGTCTCAGTACAGAAATTCAGTTACCTTGCTCAATCTTTTTGAGTCACAGAATTAAAAGAAAATTAATGTTATATAAACCTAATTTTGAACATGTTTAAATGTTAAGAAATAAAAATTAGGTTCTCAAACATCTGGTTGTTTCTAAATCAAACATTCCCACTCACAAAAAATAAAAAATCTTTTATGTTCCTATCTAGAAATATATCTTCTGTGATTTTTTTTTTAATTGTACTATCTTTTTATTTTAAATATATGAGTGTTTGGCCCACATATTTGTACACCACATACATGCCTGGTACCTCCAGAAGAGGGCATCAAATTCCCAAAAACGGGTTACAGATGGTTTTGAATTGCCCTGTGGGTACTCAAGAGTTGAACCTGGGGCCTTGGGAAGAGCAGCCAATGTTTCTAATAGCTGTCCTATTTGTTTATTTACTTATATATTCAAAGTATAAGGGTGTTTTTGTTAATTTCTGATGAATGAAAAATGTGGTCCAGTGGGGGGCGGGGGAGGGGGAATCTTTGGAAGCCACATCATTTTTAATTCCTTTAAATTTACACAGAACTTCTCAAAGCCAGATGCATTAACTAGAAATTTTGTACCACCATCTTATAGATTCTGAATATTATCAAATATTTCTATGATATATACATAGGAAAATAAAAGGCACCCCAAAGAAAAAAAAACCACCAGATAAGACACATAAGAAAAACCTGACATTAAGCATGGGGGGGAAAAAAAAAACCAACTTACCAGTTTAACAGCCTCTTGTGCTGCTTCTTTTGTACAAAAAGTGACAAACGCATAACCTCTGTTGAGACCAGTGAGCGGATCCATCATTAAACGAAGATCCCATATAGGTCCAGCTTTCTCAAACAATGGAACAAGCTCATCCTCAAACAGATCTCTGGGGATCTTCCCCACAAATATCTGGAAAATAAATATGAATTCACAATCATGAAGAATTCTTTGGGAAACTAAATAGCTGTATTTTTTTTTAATACAAATGGTACAAGTTTAAGTTTTTTTACCTCAGTGCCAACAGAAGGCTGCTGACCTGAATAAACGGAATCTGGAGGTGGTCCTCCATACTTCCTCTGACCTGTAGTCACATCAAGTGTGTAGCCTGTTCTTTCCAAAAGTGCCTTGAAAAGTTCAAAATGTTATTAATGCTTCATTCACAAAATACAATTATTTAAGTCAATCCCGTTCAAATATTTCTCATTATCTTAGCAATATTCCTCCATACAAATGTATAAGATCTGTTTTAGAATTCTCCCTTTTATGTATATCTATCATCAACATTTCAGATTCCTGTGAATATCAGTTTTTATTGGCCAGTTAATTACTGAGCAATAAAAATTAAAATCAATCCACCAGCAACCTGCAAGATGTATATCCACTCTGCTAAGAAAAATCTCATTAAAAGCAAGCATGGCTTTAATCCCAGTACTCAGGAGGCAGAGCCCAAGTGGATCTCTCAGAGTTTGAGACCCGCCTGGTCTACAGAGACAGAGTTCCAGTTCCAGAGTTACAGCCAGGACTACATTGAGAAAGAAATCCTATCTCGAGCCGGGCGTGGTGGCGCACGCCTTTAATCCCAGCACTCGGGAGGCAGAGGCAGGTGGATTTCTGAGTTCGAGGCCAGCCTGGTCTACAAAGTGAGCTCCAGGACAGCCAGAGCTATAAAGAGAAACCCTGTCTCAAAAACAAAAAAAAAAAAAAAAAAAAAGAAATCCTGTCTCAAAACAAAACACACACACCAACACACACACACACACACACACACACACACACACACACACGGGAAAAAAACAAAAAACACCTCATTAAAAATGCAACAATTTGATTACTACCCAACTCTGGATTTCTTATACCCCACCCCAAGATACACAATACCATTTATGGGCATTTTGTCACCTCCAAAGATACTGCTCCACTCCTTAAATCGTGTCTATAAACTTGGAGGCTATATAAAAAGCTTTTCTATTACTTTCTGTCAAAAGTGTTGTGTGTCACAAACAACATGCTTCATTCAGAAAAAAATAGCCACAATGATTTTGAAAAGTAGTTAGAAACTACAACCATAAGTCGGGCAGTGGTGGTGCACGCACGCCTTTAGTCCCAGCACTTGGGAGGCAGAGTTCGAGGCCAGCCTGGTCTACAGAGTGAGTTCCAGGACAGGCAGGGCTACACAGAAAAACCCTGTCTCAAAAAAACCAAAAAAAAAAGAAACTACAACCATATAAGTCTAGATTTATCTCCCTCAACTTGTTATTACATCATTACAGATAGATACAAGTGACAAAAAAAACATATGTAACCTGTCTTGCCATTTAAGCACAAAATACCCATTCTCTATAATCTATCACTATGAAAGTTCTCTAAGTAACAAAACTATTGTATTAGCTGACAAAGTAAAAAGACCATATCACAAAACTTATCAAAATGTTAAGAGATTGGAGACTGAGTCACCTCAATCCCCCAAAATGTAATCTGTTTTACTCAAAGTGAATTATATATAAAATTGTGGGAGGGACTACATATAGGGTGTTTGCTTAATGTAACTTATTCCCCCCCAAAAAAATGATTGATGCAAATGTATCAATTTAAAAGCTATTCATAAACTTTGAATCAAAGTTTCACAAAAAGCTGTATGATCTAAATAGCTTTTTCATTAGCACTCAAATTTTACTCCTTTAAGGTATAATAACACTATGAAGAGATGGAGAAATGGCTCAGTGGTTAAGAGCATTAAGGCCCAAAGTTCAAATCTTAGCACCAACTAACTCTTTTCAGAAATTCTTAATAAATTTTCCAATCACACTGACACAATGCAATAGAGATTATAAACCCCATTTTTATTGGAAAACTAAACTCAATTCATTCACAATCATGTGTAAAACTCATGATTTCTGTTAACAAGTATCTTCATATTCCAATCTTGTCCTCATGACCTAGGCTTTCTTTTCCAATACAGGTAAAATATCACACATTTATGCCCTTCTTAAGCAACTGGTTTTCTTAAACCATAGCCCTACCTCAAGAAGTGGTACCTTACTAAAGAATACCAACTAAAAACTAATATAAACCATATTCTTAACTTTACCTATCTCACCAAGAACACTACCTTAATTATGAGGCCATTTAATCTTCTCTGACCTTAAATCCAACCAACCTAAAACAAAAGATACTTTCACTCCAATTGTCTATGCTTTCCATAGATGGTTGTAGAAATAACCCAATAAAAGAAACAATTCTTAAATTCTAAATTCATTGGGACCCTAGCCACAAAAACAAAACAAAAAACCTCTTTAAATTTTTCTTACAATTTGGAATTGACATCACAGGTTGGATTTAGTGGCCAGACAAAAGTCAATGGCTTTGAAAAAAAACAAAAATAAAACTGGATATAGTACTTCCCAAAGTCTAATCATTACAAGACAAGAACCTTAGAAATATATACACCCCATGCCACACTTCAGGAATATTTAACAGTTAGTAAATAACTGAGACGGACTTAAAGCCACAGAAAGCTTTAGGGACATACCTTAATCTTTGCCTCATCTGGTCCTTTACTAGAGTCTGCTACTTTGGTCCCCTGTTTTTCTCTCTGCCTGTAAGTCTTCATGACTCCACATAAAAAGGCACTTTTGTTCTGTAAAGACATTTACCATTCATATTTAACATTAATTTTATGTCTAATAAACTTAAATTAACACATCAAAAATATTTTTTAATTCTTTCTACACTGACATGAAATTAACATTACCTGAACATGAGAGAGATCACTGTCTTTAAACTGTTGAAGCACTGCCAATGCGCCGTCTTCATTGAACTCTTTTAAAGCTTCGATAGCTCTTTCATCTAAATCACTATGTGCAACTAGCCCTGGAGAAGAAAAAATTTAGTGAGTTATCACCTTTTAAATTTTCTAAATTATTTCATCAGAGTCCTGTATTAGGCAATACAGGTACACATGACAAAGATTCTACCATCCTTGCCCTCCCCTTATCTATACAATGAAAAACATACTAAAGTCCTCTTAACCACACAGAAAGGAATCAACGTATTTTACATCCTGTTTTTGTGTCCAAGTAGTCCTGAACACTTCAATATTTCTACAGTAAATATACAGGCCTACAAATCCTAAAGTCAACCAACAAAACACCAAGCATAACAACTGAACCTCTCCTCAATGTCAAGAACCACTAGAAAAAGGAACCACCACACCAAGAAAGACAAGAACTAGCCTACAGTTACCAAGTTATTAAACAAGAATCCTGCTATAAAAATACCTCAAAAAGTCACATGGGCTCCTCTCAACATTTAGCAGCTGTTGCTACTATCATATACTATCCATCAGGCCAGACAGCCTTCCCCTAGGGAGGTCTATTCCCCCCTTTCATCCCTCCCTCTACACTTTAACCTCTAGCTCAAACCTAAATTAACCAACTATCAGAACAAGGCAAAGCTCCAGTTCCCATGTTTATTGGAAACCACAAAAAGTTGCTATTTTAGCTCAAAGCCAGAAATCCAATAGAAAAATTTCATAATGTTATTTTGCAAGTGTTAGTTCTTACCTGCAACGTAAATTTCATCTAGTTTTTCAGCAACTTTCTGTGGTAAACCAGCATCAAGCAATGTCTGAAAATTTTCTGAATGGATAACTGCTGAAGTAGTATCCATGGGCTCTTCAGTACCATTTCCATTAACATGTTCTGTAGCCATGTTTCCAGAGATCTGTTCAAACGCAATAAGCAAAATTAAACTAGGATCTTCAAACAGAATAGAGGACAATGACAGTCCCAATCTTTACTTTCTCTACCACTTAACTACAACCAGCCAGCCTGAACCTCCCTTGAAAGAAACCTTAAAGTCACTAGCGCCTGACAAGCCAGATTTTGGAGCTCGGGGTACAGAAGGACCGATTCACTAAATTCTTCCTGAGCACCACCCCTGACTTCACCTGCTAACACTGAGAAAATCCTTATTACAAATGAAGCCCAATCAGCACAGCGACCGGCCCAGCCTGCCACATGCAGCAGTTCCAAAACGGAGAATAAGGTGTGTGAAGCAAGCAACGCTGGGCTTGTCTCTCTCCAAGGTAAACCAGAAAGTGCGCTTTTCCCGCCTGCCGCTTATAGATCAGTAACAACAGCCAGCGAAGAACAAAGCGCTCACACAAGCCACCTTCCCACCACCCAATTCCTCCACCCTTCACCCCCACACCCCAAAGCCCGCCCCCGACTCCGCACCCGGAGCGGCAGCCTCGCCACTGCGGCCGCCAGGAACCCATTAGAAACACGTGCTCTGCGCCTTCAAATGTCCTACAACTTCCTTCAACGGAAACCCACCGAGTACCGGGCCAAGACGGTCATCACCGCCTCCCAACATCAACCCGCAGTCGCGGTGCGAGCCCCCTGAACCGTGCAGCCGCACCATCTCGCCCCTCAACACCGAGGCCGCCGCGGCACCAGGCCACGGGCTTTCCCCGCCCCCCAAGCGCTGCTGTCTCCGCCGTGACACATGGCTCTCCGCCCCGGGCGCTCCCGGGCGCCCGCGACCCCCAGCCTCCCGCACCCCTCGGTGCAGTGGCTGCGGCGCCGAGGCCGACAGCCCGCGCGGGGAGGGCGTTCCGCCGCCAAGCACACGCCCGCGGGAGCCGAGCACCGCCCAAGCCCGCCGGCCGGTCGCGGGACAGCACCCCGCGCCTCTCCGCCCACTCCCGCGCCGCCGGCCACGACAGCACCAAGTCCGCCGCCGCCGCTCGCGCTCCGCGCGGGCCACCGGGCTGCCGAGGCGCCTCCTCCCGGAGCGCCGCAGACAAAGCCCAGCCGCGGCAGCACATGGGGAGAGGAGGAAGTGGCGGCGCGGCCGCGGCCTACTCTCCGGCAGCCCCGGCCAACGTGCTCTTCTCTCCCCCTTGGAATCCATTTTCCAGAAAAGCCGGTTTCTCCCCGCGCCGCCCTCCCCCAAGCACCCTCCACAATGTCACGGAGCTCCCCTCCCGGACCCGGGGGCCCGCGGTCGTTACCTCCCCGCAGGGCTGGGGCCGAGGAATCCTGTCCGACCGGGTCGGCTGGCGGGGAACGCGTGCTCGCTGCTCCCTGTGTCCGGCGCGAGTGGAGCTGTTGTAAAATGGCGGCCGAAGCTCACGCCGCTGGCAGCAAACCCGATCCAGTTCCACTCGCCTCCGAGCGCGCTCCCGGTGCGCGCGCGCCCCCGCGTGACCCCCCTTCCCTCCCCTCCCTGGCGCGTCCGCTTCTCTCCCTCACTCCCTCAGCTCAGCCCCTGCCCTCCGACAGCTCCTCCTTCTCCCCTCGCCACCTCCGCCGGCCGCTAGCCGCCCTGTCCTCTCGGCCTTCGTCCTTCCTTCCCTGCACCTCCTCCCCCAGCTTCCCCACTCCCGTCCGCGGCCGCTCACACACGAGTGGCCGCCCTTCTTCCTCTCTGGCTCTCTCTGGCTTCACGCCCTCCCTCGCTAGCTCTCTCTCGGCCCCGTCCCCAGTCCCTGCCGAGTCGCTCTTTCTCTCTCCCGCGCTGACGTGACGACGCAGACGACGCCGCGGGACGCGCGCCCGCGGGCCCCGCCTCTCGCCCCGCCCCTAACTCCCGGTGGGGGGGGGAGAGACCCCGCCCTTCCGCCGCGGCGACAGCGAGGGGCCGAGTGAATGAGAGACCCGCCCTCTGTGCGGACACTCCCTCGCGCTCCGCGGGCGGGGCCGCCGGCTCGGCGTGTCCCACTCGTTCTTTGTCAGGAGACATGCATATCCCCACCCCGCCCTCCCCGCCCCCCACCGCCCCACCGCCGGCCTGGGCTCCGAGGGTGCCCAACGCTGGCTGCCCGCTCTGCCGGGGCTGTCGCCGCCGCCGCCGCCCCGCGCCCTGGGCGCTGGAGAAGCTGCAGGCGCACGTGTCCCCCGGGGCGGGGCGAGGCGAGGCAGACAATGGGGCTGCGGGGGAGGGGAGCTGCACGGGGGATGGCGGAGCTCGGGGCCACCGGGTGGCGGGGCTGGAGTTCGGGAGTCACCCCGGGGAGTCCCGGCTTCCGCCGCTAGACAATGGGGCATCCCGCGGCCCGGCGCGCGCCGTCCTCCGCTTCCACGAATACCCTGGGCGGAGGGAGGGGCGCCGCGGGTTCGCGAGGAAATCCCAGTGCCTCCCGCTCGGGGATGACACGGAGGCCAGATTTGGAAGCTTAACCGACCCGGTGGTGGTGGATTGTGCAATATTCCGTTTCTGTCCCTGGCCTTTTAAGCGGTTAAGTGCTCCTCCTGGCACACTTTGAACAACTTGAAGCAGCACAAAGCTGCGTGATTAGGACTACTGTGAGGGAAATGTGTTTCTTTTCAAGCATCTTGGCAATTAAATGTTATGTGAAGTGACATTTCCTTTGTAACCATTTACTAGGGACAAGAAAGACAAGACAAAGGCGTTTGTATCTCAGGCGATATGGATACTAATTTTATCCAGAGCGACTGTAATGAAATATGGCATTATCCTCTTTGCAAAACAAAAAAAAAACAAAAAAACTACAATTAGAAAGCTACTTGTTCTTCCAAATGAGCTTTATGCTATGATAATAAGCCAGTAAGTAGTCCAAGGAAACTTGGATAAACACTCTTCAAAGTGCCTAGACACATAAAATGGAGCTTTTTTTCTGTTGACAGGTGGATCAAGTAGGAAATATTTCTGAAGTACTGTCTATCCAAAACCTGTTTAATAAGGCTCTGCCTATCCACCGCCTACATCCCATACTACCGAACATATCCTTGCTATGGTATTTGATTAATTCAGCGAGATATTATAGCTAGTACCACAAAAGTCTGGATAATGATAGCAATGAAAAACAACCAAAGTGGTAATAGAAAGACTGTAGGTTAAACAAGGTGGAGAAAGTTTGACACTTACAGTTCCTATTTAATGAGTCCTGAATAGAAGAGCTCTTTTAAAAACTGCCGCTCCCTAGGCAATGTCAAGAATTCTCGAATTGAAACCTCTCCTCTCCAACTCTGACCTAAATTCCTTTCATGTTTTAGACCTTTTTTTCCCCCTTGCATATTTTAAAAGATTTAATTATCTGTCTGTGTGTGTCAGCATGTGAGTATGAGCATGTGAGTGCAGGTGCCCACAGAGGCAATGGACCCCACTGGAGCTGGAGTTACACGCAGTTAAGAACCAAACTTGGGTCCTCTTACAAGAGCAGTAAGCCCCCTTAACTGCTGAGGCACTTCTCCAGCCCCCATACTTTTTTGGTTTTTTAAAGGATTTCTGATAACTCCTGTGTTTCAAAAGAACCTGAGCACCAGATCCTTTAATCTGTAATCCCAGCAGGAGGAAGAGGCTAAATAGCAAGTGTCAGGGCAGCATGCTATCTGAAAAACAAAACAGCAAACATGCACAGAATTAGTTACCATTGACAATCATCTATTAGCATGGACAATCATCCCTTAGCATCCAACAGCATTAGTTGTAAAGGAATCGTCTGGGACATCGTATTCTCCTGCTGACACATCCGCTAATCCAATCCTGTGGGTTATCTCCTCTCCCAGAGTTCCATATCTGCCTCGCCACTGTGCAAAGCCACCACCCTTTACCCTGTGCACTAAAAATAGACCCATCTGATTCATCCACTCTCGACGTTCTGATCCATTCAAGGCCAGCCTAAATCTGCATGTGTGTGGGTGTGTCTCCTGCCTCCCCCCACCTGTTACAGAAAATATCCTAAGAAACATTGGTAGTTCCGTGGATGATCCTGCTTGATCTCCAACATCTCCCCCCCCCACCCCTAAAAATAAAAAATAGACTTAGGAGAAACTCCTAGAGTGTCTGTATATGTCCTGTCCCTTACAGTCCCAAGGAGCTCGGCTGGCATAGGATGACCTTGACTTTCTCATATGTCTTCCTGCACCTCCCAAGTGTTGGGACTGGCTTTCTTTAGCTAGGCAAACACTCATTTGAGCTACATCCCAAGCCAGAGAGCTGAAATCTTTAAGCTCCCCTTTTTAGCTATTTAGCCAGCCACAGCTGTCTTTTCCTTAATTGTGGCATTTCTAAGGTAGTTCAAACTAAAGAACCTACTCAGAAGTGGTTGGTATCCTGGGCAGAACTTCATAAACATTCAGTCATGCCTCTACTAAACACTTTTCCCCTTCTTTTCTTCTTTAAACTATATTATTTTATTTATTTTATTTTTTAGGTAGAAGGGTGGAATCCATTATTTTTGTGCCCTGGCTGGCTGTATTCTCTACTAAACACCTTTCCCTCTTTTCTTTTTTAAAATTTTAAACTCCTTTTTTCTTTTCTTTCTTTCTTTCTTTTTTTTTTTTTTTTTTTAGAAGGAAGGGTGGAATCCGTTAATTTCCCAGAATGGTCTCAAACTGGTAGGTTCAAGCTATACCCCTGTGAATCCTCCCAAGTAGCAGGGACTACAAGCAAATGCCACCACACCCAGCTCACTTGACACCTTTTAAAAACAAACTCCTAGTGTAACTATGCTCCTGGCACTCCGGTTCTAGACCTGATACTAATATAGGGAAATCCCAATAAAATAAAACCTGAACTGGGACAGGCAGTGGTGGTGCACACCTTTAATCCCAGCACTCGGGAGGCAGAGGCAGGCAGATTTCTGAGTTCTAGGACAGCCTGGTCTACAAAGTGAGTTCCAGGACAGCCAGGGCTATGTAGAAAAACCCTGTTCTAAAAACCAAAAAGAAATGAAAAAAAAAAAAAAAAAGAATTCAGAGTCTATATAACACGTTTCAGGTCAGGCAGGCCTACATAATGACACATTATATCAAAAAAAAAAAAAATCTGAGCAAATGATTTTTATCTGACTTTATTTTTATCTTGGGTTTTTTTTTTTTTTAATTGGGTTTGTTGTTTTTTTGAGACAGTTTCTCTGTGTCATCCTAGCTTGTTCTGGAACTTGCTGTGTAGACCAGGCTAGCCTCTAACTCAGAAATCTGCCTGCCTCTGCCTCCCGAGTGCTGAGATAAAGATGTGCACCACCACCTCCCAGTGGTTTTATGGGGTTTTAAAAAAATAAAAAAATATGAAAGTGCTGGTATAAGAGGTACCCAGTAAATATGGGTACTTGTTTCTGTATGTGAAGTCTCTTTATTATCTAATGCAGACTTCATGTTGCATTATGCCAAAGAATAATAGACTGACATCCCTAATATGCTATCCAATGAAACTGAAGACTTTCTCATCTTAGAACTACTTTTTTCTTGTTTAAAAATCATCATTGCCAGGAGGTGGACAACCAGAACAACAAACTTCAGAGAAACATTGTCTCAAAACACCAAAAAAAAAAAAAATTCATTATTATCATAGGGGGAATAGGGACACATAGCAAATCAGTATGAAGATTAGAAGACACTCTGTAGGGTCAGCTCCCTGCTTGCTTCGTTACCCGAGTTCCAGAGATCAAACTCAAGTTGCTAGGCTTTTATGGCAAGTATGTTTACCCACTGAGAAATTAAGATTTACTTATCTATTTTAGGTATGTGAATACTTATCACTCACTTCAGACACACCAGAACAGGGCATCAAATCCCATGACAGATGGTTGTGAGCCACCATGTGGTTGCTGGGAGCTAAGCTCAGGACCTCTGGGAGAGTAATCAATGTTCTTAACCACTGAGCCATCTCTCCAACCCTTAGTTTCTTTGTTTCTTTTCTTTCTTTCTTTTTTTCTTTAACCTTAAACTTTAAAAACATTCAAACTCTCCAGTTTCACATTATTTAACTATATACAAATGCCTTTTGTCACCTAAGGTCTTCTTCACTTGAATTTTAGCTTGTCTTTATTAAAAAATAGAGGCGGGGAGTCTACTTTCCCCATTATATGGACCCGTATTACCATAAAAAAATAACAGCGATAATCCTAGGTATGGCTGCACATCCCTGTAATCATGGCACTCTGAAGGTTGAGGCAAGAGGACCAGAATTTCAAAGTTGGGGTTGTTGAGATGGCTAATCCCCAGAACGCACGTGTGAAAAAAGAACATCAAGTCACTCAAATTATCCTCTAACTGCAACATATGCATCAATACACATACATCTACACGTATAAACATACCTACAAACACAGAAGAAAGAAAAGGAAAGAGAGAAAAAAAAAAGAGGGGGGAGGGAGGGAAGGAAGGAAGGTTGGTTGGTTGATTTAAGGACAAGGCTAGAGCCAGCAAGATGGTTTAGTTGGGAAAACACTTGTTTCATAGAGAGGGATGGATTAGTGAGTAAGAGCAGTTGCTGCTTTTCGAGAGGACCTCGGTTCAATTCCCAGCACTCATATGGCAGCCAACAACTGTCTGTAACTCCCTTTCCTGGCCTCCACAGGCACGGCAGTGGTGTACATGCAGGGAAGAAATTCATACACAATAAATAAATAAATAAATAAATAAATAAATAAATAAATAAATAATTTTTTTTTTTAAAGAAGCTGCCAATCTGAGTTGGTTAGGAGCACTTACTGCTCGTGCAGAAGAGACTACACAGCAGCTTACAACATCTAATTCCAAAAAATCCAATGCCCTCTTTGTCTTCTCTGGTCACCAGACACAAAAGTGGTACACATGCACTTTCACAGGCAAAACCATTCAAATCCATAAAAACAAACTAGTTTATAAAAATCAAACAAACAAACAAAAAAAACCCTGAGGGGCTAGAGAGATGTCTATGTCAGTGAACTGTATGTTAGGCAAGTAAGATGATCGAAGTTAACACCTCAGCACACATGAAAAACAATGAGAGGCACACTCCTATTATGTTAGCATGAGGGAGGCAGAGACTGAAGGGGCTCAGAGCTCATCCAGCCTAGCCTAATCAGGTCCTAGTGAGAAACCCTGCTTCAAAAACAAGGTGAGCAGTCCTGAAATTTGATACTAGGAGCTTACCTCTAACCTCTACAAACACAAACATATATGCACATATACACACCTGCTTGTGTACACACACACACACACACACACACACACACACGGAAAAACAAAGAATGATCTCTGATTTTGGATATCATTCACAGCATGTATGTAGTGAAATTATATTCACTGTCCCTGACAATTTTTTTCTTTTTTTTTTTTTTTGTTTTTTTTTGTTTTTTTGTTTTTTTTGTTTTTTTGTTTTTTTTTTGAGACAGGGTTTCTCTGTGTAGCCCTGGCTGTCCTGGAACTCACTTTGTAGACCAGGCTGTCCTAGAACTCAGAAATCCGCCTGCCTCTGCCTCCCGAGTGCTAGGATTAAAGGCGTGCACCACCACGCCCGGCAATTTTTTTTTCTTCTTTTTTTTAAGACAGGGTTTCTCTGTGTAGTTCTGGCTGTCCTGGAACCCACTCTATAGATCAGGCTGGCCTCGAAGTCAGAAATCTGCCTGCCTCTGCCTCTGCCTCCCAAGAGCTGGGACTAAAGGCGTGTGCCACCACTGCCCAGCTGACAATTTTTTAAAAATATTTATTTATTTATTTTATGGATATGAGTACATTGTAGCTGTACAGATGGTTGTGAGCCACCATGTGGTTGCTGGAATTTGAACTCAGGACCTCTGAGTCAGTCAGTGCTCTTAACCACTGAGCCATCTCTCCAGCTCCAACAATTTTTTTTTTTACAGAAGATTTCTCTATATATCCCTAGTTGGCCTGGAACTCACTAGGTAGGTCATGCTGGCCTTGATCTCATAGAGATCTACCTGCCTGTCTCCCAAGTGATGAGATTAAATGTATGCTTTACCATGTGCAGCTAATAATTTGATTTTAGTGTTTATAGATACTATATATATGAAATATAAGCAATATTCGTAGTGTAATATGAAACCACCAATTGTTGACTAACTGTGATGGTTTGAATATGCTTAGCCCAGGAAGTGGCACTGTTAGGAAATAAGACCTTAGCCGGGTGTAGTGGCACACGCCTTTAATCCCAGCACTTAGGAGGCAGAGGCAGGCAGGTTTCTGAGTTTGAGGCCAGACTGGTCTACAAAGTGAGTTCCAGGACAGCCAGGGCTACACAGAGAAACCCTGCCTTAGAAAACCAAAAAAAAAAAAAAAAAAAAAAAAAAAAGGCAGTATGGCCTTGTTGATGGAACTGTGTCACTGTGGGCATGGGCTTTAAGACCCTCATTCTAGCTGGGCATGGTGGTGCACGCCTTTAATTCCAGCACTCCAGAGGCAGAGGCAGGTGGATTTCTGAGTTTGAGGCCAGCCTGGTCTACAAAGTGAGTTCCAGGACAGCCAGGGCTATAAAGAGAAACTCTGTCTCGAAAACAAAACAAAACAAAACAAAAACACTCATTCTAGCTGCCTAGAAGCCAGTATTCTGCTAGCAGTCTTTAGATGAAGATGTAGAACTCTCAGCTCCACCTGCACCATGCCTGCCTGGATGCTGCCATGTTCTCGCCTTGGTGATAATGGACTGAACCTCTGAACCTCTAAGCCATCCCCAATCAATTATCATTATAAGAGTTGTCTTGGGGCTGGTGAGATGGCTCAGTGGTTAAGAGCGCAGACTGTTCTTCCGAAGGTCCAGAGTTCAACTCCCAGCAACCACATGGTGGCTCACAACCATCCGTAACAAAATCTGATGCCCTCTTCTGGAGTGTCTGAGGACAGCTACAGTGTACTTAAATATAATAAATAAATAAATAAATAAATCTTAAAAAAAAAAAAAAAGAGTTGTCTTGGTCATGGTGTCTGTTCATAGCTGTAAAACCCTAACTAAGATTTTAATCAAGTTTTGTGATATATGTTTATATTCTCAGACCCAGGAGACTGAGGCAGGAGGATCTCTGTCTCAAAGACACTATCTCAGAAACACAAAAGCTGAAGGCTGAAGAGCTGGCTCTGTAGTTGTGACCATTTGCTGCTTTTACAGAGTACACAAGTTCAGATCCCAGGACACAGGTTTGGCAGCTCTCAGGCACATTGTAATTTCAGTTGCAGGGAATCAGACATCCTCACTTATAGCCTCCTTGGGAGCCACAAGCGCTTACACATAAACACATAGATGGACATACTGACACATACATAAAAGTAATAAAAGTAAATTGAAAAACAAAATTTCACTATTCATTTGTTTCACTATTCTTTTCAGCCATGTGACCTTTGAAATAATGAGAAAGATGTTGAATTGGCAGACATGTAGGCAGGATTGCTTGGGTTCTTGTTTAAAATTCTTCCATTAACTCAAAAACACTTTTTTAAAAAATGACACCAGGTAGTGGGAGTCATATGCTAAAACATTTCTTTTTCTTTTTCAGGAGAGAAGAATCCTCTAATTTATATAGGGGAGGAGGGTCTACAACACAATATCCTTCTTTAGACAGAACTATGAAAACCTGTCAAAGAAGAGGAGGAAGAAGAGGAGGATGAGGAAGAGGAGGAAGAAGAAGAACTTAATTTAAAAATAGGCGAATTATCTGAAGAGATAGCCAATGAAGAGATATAGTCAAAAAACAAGTATACAAAAGTTGTTTCATTTAGATGAGAAAATGCCCCATAGCATTTGAATTCTTGGACCCTAATCGATGGTGGTGTTTGGGAGATTTGGATGATGTGGTCTTGTTGGAGGAAGTATGGCACTGGAGACAGGCGTTGAGAGTTTAAAATTTCAAGCAGTTCTGAGTTTGCACCCTTTGCTTCCTGCTCATAGATCAGAGCAAGCTTTCAGTTGTTGCTTCCACTCTGCATGAGCATGGTTTACTGCAGGATGGACACTTACCCTCTGGAACAAGAGGTCCAAACAAACTCTTCTTTAAGGTGCCTTGGTCATGGTATTAATGCACAATAGAAAAGTAACAAATACTAAGAGATTACAAAGTCAAACAATAGTGAGATACTACCATGAATCTGTTAGGATAGTCAAATTCCAGAACACCAACACCATTAGGTATTGGGAAGGATGTGAAAACACATTTTGCTCCTAAATGCAAAATGGCACAAACCCTTTATATGATGATTTGGGCAGCTTATTGCAACTAAACAGAATCCTATCTACCATAGAGCCGTCAACTGTACCATAGAGCCATCAACTGTACCATAGAGCCGTCAACTGTACTCTTTGGTGATTACTCAAATGATTTTGAAACATGTCTACACAAAACCTGCTCTTGGATTTTTTATGGTAACCTTGCTATAGTTTCCCAGACGAGAGGCATTCTGGATGATGAGCTTCCATAGATGAACAAACAAACTGTGAAACATGTAGTTTGGGATATTATTTAGTGCTATAATACAAACTAGCTAGTAAACTGGGCAGTGTGGCTAGAGCCTGCAATTCCAGCACACGGAAGACAGAGCCAAGAGAATTGCCTCAAGTTTGGGGCCAGCTGGGGTTACATAGTGAGTTACATTCCAGCCTATGTGATAATACATAATACATACATACAGCCTATACCTTTAATCCCAGCACTCCAGAGACAGAGGCAAGCAGATTTCTGTGATTTCAAGGCCAACCTGGTCTACAAAGTGAGTTCCAGTGAACTCAGAAATCTGCCTGCCTCTGCCTCCTGAGTGCTGGTATTAAAGGCCTGTGTCACCACCTCCCGGCACATGGAGATTTTTAAGGTGCTGTGCAGACAAGTTTTTTGTCAACTTGACACAAACTAGAGTCATCTTAAAAGAGGAAGCCTCAACTGAGAAATTCCTCCAAAAGATCTGGCTGAAGGGCAAACCTGGAGGGCATTTTCTTAATTAGTGATTAAGGAGTAAGGAGCCAGCCCCTTCCCTGCCTGCCTTCGATGACAAAATAAATCCTTTCCTCATGGAGTTGCTGTTGCTTATGGTGTTTCATCACAGCAATAGTAATCCTAGCTAAAATAACTGGTAAAAGTGTGCTGTACAGATAGTTGTCATTATATATTTTAACCTAAACCTATAGGGTATAACACACCCAGAGTGAACTCTAATGTGAACTATTAGCTTTAATAAAATGTATTAGTGTTGGTTTGCCAACTGTAAAAAAATGTACCAACTAATATACTATGTCAATAATAGGAGAAAGGGCTTGTGAGGGGGAGAGGGGAAACTCCACACAGCTATATTCCATAAAGCTAAAAGTACTCTTTGTTCTGGTTTGCTTCTCTGTTGCTGTGATAAAACACCATGATCAGCCAGGCAGTGGTGGTGCACGCCTTTAATTCCAGGACTTGGGAGGCAGAGGCAAGTGGATTTCTGAGTTCGAGGCTAGCCTGGTCTACAAAGTGAGTTCCAGGACAGCCAGGGCTATACAGAGAAACCCTACCTCGAAAAAACAAAACAAAACAAAGCAAAACAACAACAACAACAACAACAAAAACCCACCACATGACCAAAAACAACTTGTGGGGAGGAAAAGATTTATTTGACTTACAGGTAAGCGTCTATAATTTGGAAGCCAAGATGGGGACCCAGTGCAGGAACCCCCAGGCAGGAACTCAAGCAAAGAGCATAAGGAATGCTGTTCTGGCTTCCCATGGCTTGCCCAGCTTGCTTTCTTATCAAACCCAGGCCTCCCTACCCAGGGAAGGAACTATCTACAGTGGTCTGGACCCTCTCACCCCAATCATTAATCCGAAGCAAATGCCCCACAGAAAGTACACAGGGCAATCTGCTAGAGGCAAAATCCCAAATGACTGTCACCTCTTCCCAGGTGACTCTTGTTTTATGTTGACAAAAATTAACCAGCACTGCTTTAAAAAAAAATCAAGTTTATTAAAATTTTAAAGGTGGTATCTTCAGGGCTGGTGAGATGGCTCAGTGGTTAAGAGCACCGACTGCTCTTCCGAAGGTCCGGAGTTCAAATCCCAGAAACCACATGGTGGCTCACAACCATCCGTAACGAGATCTGACTCCCTCTTCTGGAGTGTCTGAATACAGCTACAGTGTACTTACATATAATAAATAAATAAATCTTAAAAAAAAAAAAAAGGTGGTATCTTCAACATGAACAAAAAAATTTAGAACTTTACTTTGGTCATAGCATTTTCCTTTCTCAAAATTAGATTGCATTGATTTGAGTACATGTGCTCGTGAGCATGTGTATGCATTGCCGCTGTGCATATGTGGAGGTTAGAAGAACACTCGGGGAGTCATTTCTCTCTTTCCATTAAGAGGATCCTGAAGATAGAACTCAGTTCATCCAGTCTGTCTGCCAGTGCTCTCCCTTACCCACTGAGCCATCTCAGCAGCTGGCATGGGTATAGCTTTTTAATCTCTCTCTATGAGATTCATAGCTCAGTCTCTTTTTAGTTCCTTGACTCTAACATTGTTAGTGGAAAGGTAGAATTAAATTATAAGAAGCCATGGAGTTTATAGAAATAACTACACAAAGAACAAGGTTATATAAACATACCTCCCTTCAAAATTGGTTTATCAATGCATCCTCAACTCTATGTGACAGGAGATGAGCAACTTTTGGCTGTTTTTATTTTCAAGAAGATCTACTGCAGGAAAAAAGGTGCCCATGATAGGATATCTGAAAGTTCCCGGCAAAGGTGACTTTACTCAAAGACCCCCCCTCTTCTAACACACAGACAGATGGATGGACATACACACACACACACACACACACACACACACACACACACACCTGCGAAGGAAGCCACTATAGCTGTCACATTGTTTTTGGTTTTTTTAAGATTTATTTATTTTATGCATATGACTACACCACCATTGCTCTCTTCGGACCCACCAGAAGATGGCATCAGATCCCATAACAGACGGTTATGAGCTACCATGTGATTGCTGGGAATTGAACTCAGGACCTCTGGAAGAGCAGTCGGTGCTCTTAACCTCTGAGCCATCTCTCCAGCCCATCACATTGTTATTTTAGCACACTTTGCCTAGGACACATGCTCTATGTCTTGCCCAAATATGAATAAAGAATGACCGAATGGAAATTATGAGTTGTCTTATCTTTCCTTCTCTCTCTCTCTCTCTCTCTCTCTCTCTCTCTCTCTCTCTCTCTCTCTCTCTTTTTAGACAGGGTTTCTCTGTGTAGCCCTGGCTGTCCTGTCCTGGAACTCACTCTGTAGAACAGGCTGGCCTCAAACTCAGAAATCCGCTTGCCTCTGCCTCCCGAGTGCTAGGATTAAAGGCATGTGCCACCATGTCCAGCTATCTTTCCTTTTCTTAAAATGTCATTATTGCCGGGCGTGGTGGCACACGCCTTTAATCCCAGCACTCGGGAGGCAGAGGCAGGTGGATTTCTGAGTTTGAGGCCAGCCTGGTCTACAAAGTGAGTTCCAGGACAGCCAGGGCTATACAGAGAAACCCTGTCTCGAAAAACCAAAAAAAATGTCATTATTTCCAATATAATGACAGGCCATTAAGGTCTGTAGTCATAGATATTTCTTAACATGGCACTGCTCTTTTTCTGCCTTCAAAGCAAGCTCTGGGCCCTCACTGGAAAGCCAAGCAATTTCTGTGTTGATTTAGATTACCATACCTTGTACTCATTTTAAACGTCACTGATCTCTGATGTGTGGTGAGTCCACTAAAATCTGGTACACATGAAGTGTCATGGTAACTTTAATGGAAAAAGGTGGGACAAAACGGCAGTCACACATATTCTGTATGTCTTCTATACTCACACACACTTGCCTATTATATCAAGTGCAGTGAGGTGGTTTGAGTATGCCTAGCCCAGAACATGGTATTATTTGGAGGGGTGGCCCTTTTGGAGTAGGTGTGGCCTTGCTGAAGTAGGTGTGCCATTGTGGCCTTAGCCTTTAAAAACCTCATCCTAGCTTCCTGGAAGCCAGTCTTCTCCTAGCATCCTTCAGATAAAGATGTAGAACTCTCAGCTCCTCTTTCACCATGCTTCCCTGGATGCTACTGTGCTTCCTACCATGATGATAATGGACTGAACCTCTAAACCTGTAAGCCAGCCCCAGTTAAATTTTGTCCTTATAAGAATTGCCTTGGTCAGGGCTGGTGAGATGGCTCAGTGGGTAAGAGCACCCGACTGCTCTTCCAAAGGTCTGGAGTTCAAATCCCAGCAACCACATGGTGGCTCCGTAAGGAGATCTGATGCCCTCTTCTGGTGTGTCTGAAGTCAGCTATGGTGTACTTACATATAATAATAAATAAATCTTTAAAATAATAATAATAACAATAAAAGAATTGCCTTGGTCATGGTGTCTGGTCACAGCAGTAAAACCCTAAGACATGGAGTTTCTTTCTTGTCTCTTTATTGGAGACTCAGGCTTATAAAGCTCTGGCTGGTTTTGAACTCACTCTGTAGCTGAGGATAATCATCTTCCTGCCTCCTCCTACCCAAATGCTGCAAATACAGTTATGCACTACACTGGGATCAAAGTACAAGTTAAAGATACAATTATGGTGATTATAATAAAGCTTAACTGTAATTTCATGACTCAAGAGGCTAAGACAAGTTTAAAAGTTGAAGGCCCTCCCCTTTTTTTTTTCTTTTCTTTTTTTTGTTTTTTTTTTTTTTTGTTTTGTTTTTTTTTTGTTTTTTTGAGGCAGGGTTTCTCTGTATAGGGCCCTCCTTAATTCTATGGTGAGTTCAAGGCTAGCCTGAACTAAATAGAAACATTGTCTCAAAAGGACAGAATACTGGGAATACTAGATTAGTTGGAACGGGGGGGGGGGGGGGGGGGGGGGACCTGGTACAGAACATTAAGTAACATCAGCAGAGATGTAGAAGACTGATCTTCAAAAGAAGCTGAGGAGCAAGGAGATAAAGTTAAGAAAACACAGTGAGGATTGTGTTACATACACCAAAGGGAAAAAAAACATCCAAGAAGGAAGTGATCAACATGCTTGTCTTTTTTGGAGGGGTTGAGGGGTGGGTTCGAGACAGGGTTTCTCTGTAGAGCCCTAGGTGTCCTGGAACTCACTCTGTAGACCAGGCTGGCCTCGAACTCAGAAATTCGCTTGTCTCTGCCTCCCAAATGCTGGGATTAAAGGTGTGCGCCACCACTGCCCAGCAACACGGTTGTCTTATTTAGAGTTACTATCACTGTGATGCAAAACAGCACATCCAAAAGGAACTCTAGGACCAAAGGGTTCATTTGACTCATGTATCCTGAGCCACAGTCCACTGAGGAAAGCCAAACCAGGAACTCAAATCAGGCAGACCCTAGAGGCTGGAGCTGATGCAGAAGCCATGGGTTCCATTGGATTGGGGGGCAATGAGGTCTTCTTTTTAGAGGTGAAAGAGTAGTTCAGTGGAGTGGTTGTAGTGGAATTTTCTGGTTATGTTATGTGATGCAGACTCATGTGATGTTTTGCTGAAGCAGACTCCCATGATGTTCTTCTGAGGCAAGACCTGTAAAAGGAACAGTGTGATGTTTGGAGAGAGCATAAGTAGAACTCAACCGACAGTGACCAGGGTTTGCATATCTAGCTCTTCAACTCTTTATTGGTCTATCATCTTCATTGATCTTCACTTTGTTGAGAGAGGCATGGCAGAAAACTGGCATTCTGGCTGGTCCTGGTCACTCTCTCTGACTTGTGCAGATTTGGCAGAGGCCTGGTGATTTCTTCTGGATCATGCCACCATTGCTGATTTGTGTTTGGTGACAAACAGAGATTGGATCACCTCCAAAGAACTACCTCTAAATAGGTCCACATACCCTTGTTCTATTTATCATCTTTTCTCCCCTACCTTTAGATGGTGGGCTAGAAGATGGGTGGAAGTGTTTAAGAAACCTTATTAACGTAGGTTTTGAAAAATCTAAACCTACAAGTGGTGCAGATGGACACTACAATGTAGTAGGCTGAAGTGAAGTAGAAGATGAGCATACAAAGACAAATATTGATGACTCTTTGAAGAAATGTAGCATAGGGCCTGGAAAGGTAGGTGGCTTAAGAGTTAAGAGTACTTCCTGATCTTGAAGAGGACTCTTGTTTGTTTTCCAGCACCCTTATGGTGGCTCACAACCATCCATAACACCAATTCCCAGGGGATCCAACAATCTTGTGCCCCTGTAAGCACAAGGTACACATATGATGCTATTGTGTAACAGTTTCCTCCAACAGTTTCATTCTTCGGGGAAGTTCCTTATGCAGGAAAGTAAACAACTCTAAATAGCTATAGGAAGTCCCTGAAATTGACAAGATTCACTAGACCTCTCCTTGCCAGAGAAATCAGGAAAGGCTGAGAATCCCTCTGCTGAGATGCCCAGAAGACTTACACACAAGTCTGTACTGTAAAGAATCTAATGAGACCAGACTAGCTGCCTGGAAGAGATTTAAGCCTGGCTTCCTTGAAATGGACACTCCGACCTGTTGAGCTGCCTGCAAGCTGTGCAGTGTGCTCCAGGTTTCCCAACTCTGCTGGGTCTAGGTGATGTGTTGAGTCATTTCTGCTCCTATAAGTAACTCTAATAATCCTCATTGGTTCACCAAGTTAGATTTTGGTGGGATCCATACTTTGATTTGTCATGAATTCCCAACCTGGGGTGAATAGACATGTGTTGAGTCTCCCCTGGAAATGTTTTGTCACACAATAGATGCAATACAAATATGCAGGCAAAACTCTACTACACATTAACTTAAATAAGTAAATCTTATTTGCTTGGGTCCTCTCCAGAGGACCCAACTTTGGTTCCCAGCACTCATGTCTGGCAGCTTATTTACCATCTCATGTAACTCCAGCTCCAGGGAATTCAACACTCTCTTCCAGCCTGAATGGGGACATACAAATACACATAGAATTTTTAAGGACATGTATCTGTTTAAAAAAAGCAAACAAACCATGAAAATCAAACGAGGAGTGGTCTGTGAGTCAGGAAGAAATCTAAGTCATGAGTTGTTCTGCTGTTTATATAAAGTGATTGTATGGAGAGGACCTGGGTGAGAGGGAGGAGAAGGAAGATGGGGTTATCATCTGTGTATTATCCAGGTATATAGAAACCAGTGAGGCTCCATAGACAGGACTGGGACGGTACTGGTTGGTTTTGTGTCAACTTGACACAGGCTGGAGTTATCACAGAGAAAGGAGTCTCAGCTGAGGAAATGCCTCCATGAGACCCAGCTGTAAGGCATTTTCTCAATTAGTGATCAAGGAGGCGGGCCCATTGTGGGTGGTGCCATCCCTAGGCTGGTGGTCCTGGGTTCCATAAGAAAGCACCCTGAGTAAGCCAGGGGAAGCAAGTCAGTAACTAACATGGCCTCTGCATCAGTTCCTGCTTCCTGACCTGCTTGAGTTCCAGTCCTGACTTCCCTTGGTGATGAACAGCAATGTGGAAAGTGTAAGTTGAATAAACCCTTTCCTCCCCAATTTGCTTCTTGGTAAAGATGTTTTGTGCAGGAATAGAAATTCTGAGACAGGGAGGGAACTTTGTCTTGTTTTGCCTTGAATGACTCAAAATAGCATAAAGGTATTATTGCATAGTTTTGAAGGTAAGATGTCTAGAGTCAAGGCTGGTAGATTCCTGCCTCCTTTGAAACCTTTACTCTCCATTGTTCCTGAAGGCATTTGGGCAATCTTTGGCATTCCATAGCCTGTAGCTACATAACTCGAGACTTTTCATTATCACATAGTTTTCTCTGTTTTTTTTTTTAAATACACCTCTGCATATAAACAGAATAGTCATATTGGATTAGAAACTTGCATTATTTCTAGTATGACCTCATCTTGACTAATTTTACATTAGGAAACATTCCTGTTTCCCAAGAAGACACATCCTGTGATACTGGAAGTCAACATTTCAACATCTTTTAGGAGGGAGACATAATCTAGCCCATAATAAACACAGTAAATCCTGAACTAGCACTGAATGAGAGGATGGGTGTGCTACAAAGAATTTCTTCTACATTAGAGATGGAATACCACTGCATTTAGTATGCTTTACATCTTAAATGACCTCTAAAACTCATTCATCAAAGGCTCGGCTTCCTATGTAATGGTGCAGTTGAGAGATGGTGAAAACCTTTGGGAGTGAGATCTAGTTGGAAGAAACAGGTCATTGAAGTCATACAGTTGCAGGGTACATTGGGGGCCTTTTCCTTTCTCGCGCTTCTTGGTTCCATGCTATAAGCTGCATTTGTCTGTGTTCTGTGTCCCCTTAAATGCATCACCTTACCACACACCTCTGAAAACAATGAGACAAGTGAATTCTCATGCGCTGTAAGATCATCATGACGTTAAGAAGACTTGAGAACTAGCTCAGTGGAAGAAATGGGGAAAACTTTGGAGACTACTGTAAGCAGAACTTGATGGGTAATTTTGGTATGAGCTTTGAGTGCTGGCAGGAATGCACACGGTAAATAGCATGCTCATAGGGTTTCAGAAGAAAACAAGACCTCCAATGGGAGTCATTGTAGCAAATAACACTTCCCTCATGTCCTGGGAGTTTGTTAGTGGCTGAGTTGAATGTGACAGGCTAATTAGACTGGCAGAGGAAATCTTCTAGGTAGCCCATTTGTGCTTTGACAGGGATATTATTGGATGCTTTTAGCAATGATAAGAAGGATCATTGTAAACAGAAACCAGAATAAAATGTATTTAAAGTTGATAACAAACAGGGTGTGGTGATGCATTGCTTTAATTCCAGACAGAAGCAGGCAGATCCCTAAAAGTTTGAGGGCATCCTGATCTATATAGAGAGCCAGCCAGGTTGACAAAGGGAGCCCCCTTTTCAAAAGTAATAACAAAGTTGAAAACAAGGAAAGTGTGGTGGTTAGTGCTATTGGCACCACTAATAGAAGCAAAACAATTTAATTACACTGGAACACTGGGAGAGAGATTTTAAGAAAATGTTTCAGAACTCAGCAAAACCTCACCCTCCATAGACATAAAGGCATAAAACTGTAAACTCACTTGAGAGACTTAGCTTTGAGAAGTGTGCTCACTCTAGGGTATCCTGTTCTCACAGGGTCATTTGGGAAAGTGTTTCCCCATATACTATTGTGCTGGTTTTGTTTGTTTGTTTTTATCAACTTGACACAAACTAGGACCACTTGGGAAGAGAAAACATTGACTGAGGAAATGCTTCTCTCAGATTGGCCTGTATTCAAGTCTGTAGGTATAGTCTTACTTCACTATGGGCAGAGCCATGCCTGGGCAGGTGGTTCTGGGTTATATAAGAAAGTAGGCTTTAATCTAGGCAGTGGTGGCTCTCGCCTTTAATCCCAGCACTTGGGAAGCAGAGGCAGGTGGATTTCTAAGTTGGAGGCCAGCCTGGTCTACAGAGTGAGTTCCAGGACTGCCAGGGCTACACAGAGAAACCCTGTCTCGAAAACCCAAAACCAACCAAAAGAAAGAAAGAAAGGAAAAGAAAGTAGGCTTTAGGGCTGAGGAGATGACTCCACTGATAAATATTAGGCTGACAACCAAAGCCAGGAAGCAGCATTTCTCTATGGTCTGTGTTTCAGTTGCTGCCTCCCTGCCTCCCTGGACACCACCATCTAGGCTCTGATACTGTGGTATTGTGGTCCAGGGGGTGGTGGTAGGGTTGGCTAATGCCCAAGCTGGCAGCAGGCTTGTGTTCCTTGTTAGTCACATGATGCTGGTTTGCACACATGCAAGAATTGTGAGTTCTGGAGTCTTCCACCCAGATTTCAAAGGGAAGCTAAACAACGTACCAGGACTGGAGTCCCTCTGATGGGGTATGTGTGAAGCTATGAGAGAGAGGTCAAGAGTACAATGGAGAAGCCAGTAAGCTAGAGATAACAGGTTTGGAAAATATGGTGATACAAGCTGCAGGTGGCCAGAAGACTGTCTCAGAAAGATACCAGTGGCTGCAGTGGAAAAGCCCACAGGGATGAAGATGCCCCAACTCTGGATATTAAACTTGGAGCTACAGGCTCTTAGTTTTGCCTTGCTGAGTTTTTGTCCTTCTGTCTGATAATCACTTTGTATCTTTCAATTCTCCCTTATATATAGTGTCTATCTGACCCTTTTATATTGAAAATATATGAAATTCCTAATTTCTGGGGCTTGAAAGTTAGGAGTTGGTATGGAGTCTCTGCAGAGACTCCATACTTGTACTTTTGTTTGTTTGTTTGTTTTTAGTATAGAACAGAGTTTATTCAGGGCATGGGGAGGGGAGTTGAAAGGATAGTAGAGGCAGAGAAAGGCAGAGAGAGAGAGAGAGAGAGAGAGAGAGAGAGAGAGAGAGAGAGAGAGAGAGAGAGGAAGAGGAGAAGAGAAGAGAAGAGAAGAGAAGAGAAGAGAAGAGAAGAGAAGAGAAGAGAAGAAGAGGCTTGCTATGAACATGTTTTAGTGAAGAAGGGGGGGAGGGAAGAGCCCAAGAGGGCAAGAGAGAAGCAAGAGAACAAGAGCTGTTTGTTTTTGAGACAGGGTTTTTCTGTGTAGTCCTGGCTGTCTTCAAACTCAGAGATCTGCCTGCCTTTGCCTCCCCAGAGCTGGGATTAAAGTCTTATACCACCACTCACAGCTGAATTTGTACTTTTGTACAGTAACAAAAGTGTTGAAATCAGGTGGAAATAATAACATTTATTACACATCAAATAGTTAATCATGTTAGGCAGCATTGTGAGCTTGTTGTTATCCTTGTTTTAAAGCATCTTTACATGACCGCTGCAGTCCTGGGCTGTCAAGAATAACTGAGGCTGCACCTTCACCAATGGCCTTCCATGGCCTCTCACAGTGCCAAGCCTCAGCTGCTTTCCATGATCCTTTCATACCTTCAAATTCTGTAATACCTGGGTGATTCTTACTTACACACTACCAGGTACAGCCTTGGCTATCTTTGGAAGACAGCTTCTTTGTGCTCTCAGAAAACACTTCCCAGAAGATTTTACCTCAGTGATGCTGGTCTCTTCTCCAGCTAACCAGCGTCAATTGTCCCAGTAGTACCTTCTGTTCTGGACTCTAAAGTCAGAGCCATGTGGCCAAAGCTATCAAGTTCTGCTGCTTGCTGGGGCTGGAACATGGCCCCCTTGTTCTAGTACATTATCATTAGTTTTCTGTTTTCCACCTCCTTCACTGCCAAAGCTTGGCTGTCCTGGAACTTGCTCTGTAGATTGACCTTGAACTCTGAGATCTGCAAGCCTCTGTCTCCTTAATTCTGGAATCAAGGGCATGTATCCCCATGCCTGGACTTTCGCTATTCTCTACTTGGAACTTGGTCTTTGCTAGGCTGCCCTTGAACTCAGAGGTCTGCTTGCCTCTGTCTCCTGGGATTTAAAGGTGTGTACCACTAGGCTTGGACCTAAATTTAGCTGGGTAGGATATTGCCCCAAGGTCACCACTCCCTTAATCTGTTTATCTCCTTGAATGTAGAATTTAGGTCCATTTCACTTCCTTGTACCCCTTTATTACTTTAACCATACATTTTATATTTTTCCTTTCTCAGCTTGTTCCTTTTCATTAAAATGCTTTTCATAAGATTAAACCAGCCGAAGCCGAGCATGGTGGCGCACGCCTTTAATCTCAGCACTCCGAAGGCAGAGGCAGGCGGATTTCTGAGTTCGAGGCCAGCCTGGTCTACAAAGTGAGTTCCGGGACAGCCAGGGCTATACAGAGAAACCCTGTCTCGAAAAACCAAACCAAACCAAACCAAAACAACCAACAGAAAAAAAAAAAGACCTTTCATCCACAGATTTGATATAGATAAGGTTGTTTATCCGTATCATATTTTAAACTATCATAAACTCATTAATTGGAACATTGTACTTGGCTTTCTTGTCAGTGTAATAAAACACCTGGGACCCCATCTGGCCTAGACTAACTCTGCAAGCCTGTGCATCCTGCCACAGTCTCTGTGAGTTCCTAGGTGTTTCCGTCCTGCTATGTCTGAAAGAACTGTTTCTTTGCTGTCATCCATCCCCTCTGACTTTTAGAGTCTTTCTGCTCCCTTTTCTACAGGGTTCCCTGAGCCCCACGGGGAGGGATTTAATGAAGATGTCTCAGGACTCAGTGCTTCCTAGGCACTTCTTAATTCACCTAGGCCGGCAATCAATATTAGCCATCTTATTGCCAACATTCATGAAGGAGACACCCACACACACTTGCAATTCCCACCCTGTGGTCTCGAAAGGCTTATGCACTTTAGATCATGCAATTTAGTCCCTCTTCGAGAGTCTCAAAGCCACAACAGTCTCAACATCATTCAAAAGGTCAAAGCTAGGCAGGCATGGTGGTGAATGCCTTTAATTCCAGCTGTCTGGAGGCAGAGGCAGATCTCTGTGAGTTTAATTTGAGCCTAGTCTATAAAGTGAGTTCCAGGACATCTAGAGCTGTTAAAGATTTGTTTATTTATGTTATTTATATGAGTATTCTGTAACTGTTTTCAGACACACCAGTAGAGGGCATCAGACACATTACAGATGGTTGTGAGCCACCATGTGGTTGTGGGATTTGAACTCAGGACCTCTGGAAGAGCAGTCACTGCTCTTAGCTGCTGAGCCATCTCTCCAGCCCGGAAAAACTGAAAAACCTTATCTTGAAAAAAAAAAAGTTCAAATCCAAAGTCTCCTCTTGCCCGGTGTGGTGGCACACGCCTTTAATCCCAGCACTCAGGAGGCAGAGGCAGGTGGATTTCTGAGTTCGAGGCCAGCCTGGTCTACTTAGTGAGTTCCAGGTCAGCCAGGGCTACACAGAGAAACCCTATCTCGAAAAACAAAAACAAAACAAAACAACCCCAAAGTCTCCTCTGAGACTCAAAACTGATACTTGATGTTCAAGCTCTCTCTCTCTCTTACACACACACACACACACACACACACACACACACAGAGGTACCCGCCCCCTAAAATACAATAACAGAGAGTAGTCCCCAAAGAGAGGAGTGGAGGCCTGGAAATCAGAACTGGAAATGAGAAAGACAAACAGCAAACTTTATAGCTCCATGCCCAGCATCCAGGGCACATGGTATGATATCCAAAGGGTTTAAGAAATGCTACCACTCTGGCCTTGCTACTTTTCGGTCACATGGGCAAGACTTTACTCTTGGGCTGGTACTGCTTGGTGTCTGCAGGTTTCCTAGGCAGATGTTCTACATTCCTGGTGTCTCTAACTTCACATGGTCTCTACTGTAGCTTCATCTTCATCTTCACAGCCTCACACATCATCCTTTCAAGGGATGCCAACAGGAATCTTTACTATGCAATGCATCATCTGGTTTCCCAGGCCTTCCTATAAAATCTGAATGGAAGCCTCAATGACCCCATAACTGATTTGTTTCATTCGTTCATTTTGAGGAGGACTAAGGCTCATGAAGACAATGCTAGCCTCAAAATTGCTGTGTAGCTGGCCTTTAGATCTTTATCCTCCTGCTTCCACACCCCCAGTGCTAGTAATATACATATCTGTACCACCATGACTAGCTGACCCCATAACTCTTTTTTTTTTTTTTTTTTTTTTTTTTGGTTTTTCGAGACAGGGTTTCTCTGTGTAGCCCTGGCTGTCCTGGCACTCACTTTGTAGACCAGGCTGGCCTCGAACTCAGAAATCCGCCTGCCTCTGCCTCCTGAGTGCTGGGATTAAAGGCGTGCGCCACCACGCCCGGCTGACCCTATAACTCTTATATTTCGTGTACTCTCAAAGTTTGCAATACCAAGGTCAACTGTCACCCTTGGATAATAGCTGTATTGATCTTTGAGTGACTGGATGGCTGAGCATGGAGAAATACTTCCCTAGGTGGCCCTGTGCTATTAGGAGCTAAAGGCAGCCAGCAATATCCATGTGAAAGCCAGATTGCTGGACATGTCACATTTTCACTAACTTAATCTGTCTGTCACACACAACCAACCACAAAGTCTTAGGTCATAAACAAACACAAAGTGTAACATAGTGGTAAAACAAAACAAAACCAAACAAAACCTTGTTCACCAATACAATCCTCTTTCTCATTTGAAACCTCATGAGCAGTCTTTTCTTTCCATATTCTCATCAGCGGTCTGAGTTTCAGAATTTTCACCGGACTCGCCATATACGCTCTGCCTGCAACATTCTAAAGTTTCTCTACTGTCTAAGCTTTTCCAAATCACTCCCATCAATGATTCCAAAGACTTATAAATCACATCATCAAAAATAGAACCTATGGTAGGTGATAGAGGTGGCGAACGCCTTTAATACCATCATTTGGGAGGCAGGGACAGGGGAATCTCTGAGTTCAAGGCCAATCTGATCTACAGAGCCTTTTCAAGGACAGCCAGGGCTACGTGGAGAAACCCTGTCGCAAAAAAAAAAAAAAAAATAGACTCTATTATGACCCCACTTCTCTGGTATCAAATTTTCTGTTAGCTTTCTGTTGTTTGTTGTATCTATGGGCAAATACTCAAGAGCAATGATTTATTTTGGCTCATGGATTCAGTTCACTGTGGCAGAAGATATAAGGGACAAAAATTCCTAGTCTCAAGGCAGGCAGGAAGCAGAAAGACACATGCCTGAACTGATGGCTTCCAGTCTCCCTGCCTTACTCAGTGCTGACCCCTAGCCTGCCCTAGTCAGAGCATTGTCACATTAGCTAATCCTCTCAATAGATGCTCTCAGGGACACATCCAGAGGTGGGCTTAGAGGATCTGCTAGGTACTTCTCAATTGATGAAGTGGAAACGTGCTCCACCTTCTGTCAGTGGGACATACTCTGAGAGAGCTCCTGAGTTCTTTGAACACAGTCAGTCCTGGCAGTGTTGCTTCCTCAGAGTCTTGTGGAGAAAGATTTGCCAAGGTCATTTTGTACTTTCTTTGCTTGAGTTCTGTAGTCAGTCTTTCTCCATTGACTTCTTGTTTCCTCAAACAACCAAAGGGATTTGGGAGCCACTCTCTGGGCCCTGGTGTGTGTGTGTGTGTGTGTGTGTGTGTGTGTGTGTGTGTTCAGACATTAAATGTGCATGAATGAATCATTTTTCTCTCACAATGCTTCCATTTCACTGCAAGTGCTGGATGACCCAGAAGGGTCTAGATAATCTGCATATCCTGTTCCCACTTTCTTCTTCCTACACATAATCCTGTCTCCAGGGTACCTCCACCGAAATGGTCCCTGCCCAGATGTGTGTGCGCACGGTTCAGTCCTTTACACTGTGAAAACCTTTGTTTAATTAATCTCTACTTCTTCTGGAAGTCTTTCCTGTCAACTCCACTTAATAGTGCAATAATTTTCAATTGTGAAATAATTGGCTAGTGGTGTAACTCAGCAGAAGGACATGTGGTTAGTGAGCGTCAGACTCTGTGTTTAATCCCCCAAAGTAACAATAACGATGACCTCTTCAAACCCCAGCAGCCCATAGTTGATGTTCATATCAGTTTTCATTTGCTAGCACACTTTGTACTCTATTGAGTAGTGTCCTCCCTCGCCTCCTAAACCTAAGCTCCACAAAGATAGGCATTCTCGTCTACTGGACTCACTGCCATCTTAGAACAACACCTACACACGCTAACCATTGAGTGTGTGTCTATTCAATGAACAGATGACTTCAAACCTTTGTGTATTTTTGAAACATCACACAGTTAACCAAATAAGAGGATTTAATACTAAAAGAAAGCTGATCAGACTTAAACCAATAATGCCCTTCAAGAAAATAAAACTGGGGCTGGAGAAATGGCTCAGTGGTTAAGAGCACTGATTGATCTTCCAGAGGTTCTGAGTTCAATCCCAGCAACCACATGATGGCTCACAACCATCTGTAATGGGATCCGATACACTCTTGTGATATGTGTCTGAAGACAGCTACAGTGTACTCATATAATTAAAAATAAATAAAATCCTTTAAAAAAAAAAAGAAAGCCGGGCGTGGTGGCGCACGCCTTTAATCCCAGCACTCGGGAGGCAGAGGCAGGCGGATTTCTGAGTTCGAGGCCAGTCTGGTCTACAAAGTGAGTGCCAGGACAGCCAGGGCTACACAGAGAAACCCTGTCTCGAAAAACCAAAAAAAAATAAAAATAAAAAAAAAAAAGAAAAGAAAAGAAAACTGACCATGGTGGAGTATACCTGTAATCCCAGCCCTTGGGAGGCTGGAGGCAAGAGAATCAGGAGTTCAGTCTCAGCTATACAGAGAGTTCAGCCAGTATGATGTATATGAAGCCATGTCTCAGCCCTCCTCCCACTTTACCCTGCAATAAACAGCTATATTCATATATGTCAAAAGGGATACATAAGTTTCAAAGCTGTTTTGACATTTTTGGAGATATTAGACTCTTTCTCTCTCTCTCTCTCTCTATATATATATATATATATATGCATATATATATATATATATGCATATATATATTTTTTTTTTTTTTGGCTTTTCCAGACAGGGTTTCTCTGTACAGTCCTGGCTGTCCTGGAACTCACTCTGTAGACCCGGCTAGCCTTGAACTCAGAAATTTACCTGCCTCTGCCTCCCAAGTGCTGGGATTAAAGGCGTGAGCCATCACGCCCGGCCCTAGACTCTATTTTTTAATTTATAAAGATAGAAAGAGAAAGGGAGAGAAAGTGAGCACACGCATGCGTGTGTGCGTGTGCGTGTGTGTGTGCGTGTGTGCGTGTGTGTGTGCGTGTGTGTGTGCGTGTGCGCGTGTGTGTGTGTGTGTGTGCGTGTGTGTGTGTGTGTGCGTGTGTGTGTGTGTGTGTGTTCCAGGGCACTCAACAGCAACTTGCAGGACTTGGTTCTTCCTTCCTCATGTGTCCTAGGAATGGAACTCAGGTTGTCAGGCTTGACGACAAGTGTCTTTACCTGTTAAGCCATCTTACTAGCTCTCTAATAAACATTTTTGTGTTCATTTTAAATTTTTGTTTTTTGATTTGTTTTTACTTCTTTTGTTTGTTTGTTTTTTGAAATAGGGTCTCCCTATAAGTTCTGACTGTCCTAGAACTCACCATGTAGACGAGTATAAACTTAAACTCACACAGAGATTCTCCTGCTTCTGTGTCTGGGATTAAAGATGTACACGGTCACACAGAGACTTCTGGGGATTTTCGAGACACGGTCTCTGCATTAGTCCTGGCTGTCCTGGAATTCACTCTATAGACTAGTCTGGCCTGGAACTCACAGAGATCCTCCTGCCTCTGCCTTCCAAGTGCTGGAATTAAAGGCATGCACCACCATGCCCAGCTTATTTTTAAAATTTAAGTGCAACATATAAATAAATTAACCTCTAATTATTATAATAAAAATATAAGCAATAAAAATTCAGGCTGAATAAATTATCTATTTTTATACAAAACTATGGTTCAGAAATTGTCACTGATACATAGTAGATGTAGTTACAACAGTGAGAGAGTAAGCATCAAAACCAAAAGTTCTCTGGGTCAGTAATAAAAAAAATGTTATTTAGGACTAGAGGGATAGCTTAGTGGCAGCACTAGCTGTTCTTTCAGAGCCCACGTGACTGTTCACAACTGCTTGTAACTCCAGTTCTAGGGACCTAACACCCTCTTCTGGCCTCTGCAGGCCCTGTATGCACTTGGTGTACAGACAAGCCAGCAAGCAAATGCTCGTTGTTTTAGTTAGTATCTCTGTTACTGCGAAGAGACACCATGACCAAGGCAACTCCTATAAAGGCAAATATTTCATTGAGGCTGGCTTACAGGTTCAGAGGTTCTCTCCATTATCATTAAGGCAGAAAGCATAGTAGCATCCAAGTAGACATAGTGCTAGAGAAAGAGCTGAGAGTTCTACATTTTGATCAGAAGGCAGCTAGGAGAAGACTGATTTCCAGGCAGCTAGGATGAGGGCCTCTTAAAGTCCACTCCCACAGTGACACACTTCCTCCAACGAGGTGACACCCACTCCAACAAGGCTATACCTCCTAATAGTGCCATTCCCTGGGCCAAGAATATTCAAACTACCACACTCATACATATAAAATAAAAATAAATCTTTTTTTTCCTTCTCACTCCACCCTGCTTACTCTGGCCCCATTCACTCCAGCCCCCAAAATAAATCTTTTTTTAAAAATAAAATTTTATTTTTAAAAATAAAAATAATGGGGGTGGGGGGCTAGAGAGATGGCTCAGCAGTTAAGGGCACTGACTGCTCTTCCAGAGGTCCTGAGTTCAATTACCAGCAAGCACATGGTGGCTTACAACCATCTATAATGGGATCTGATACACTCTTCTAGTGTGTGTCTGAAGACAGCTACAGTGTATTCATATAAATAAAAATAAGAGGTTGACCGGGTGGTGGCGCACTTAGTTACTTAGTTTTCACTAGCACCTTCCTGTGCCACACCTAATGTTTACTCACTTGGGATAATTTTCTAGCACAATTCTATCTGTTGCTCCTGGATCCACCAGCCTGGACTACAGACTCATAATTTTTAACACTTTTTCTGTGTCCTCAATATCCTTGAGTATCCTTGCTCTGATCCTTCAGGGTGATTCCTACGATTAAGCTGGTTATCTGGTTCTTTTTTTTTTTTTTTGGCTCCCAAGCTGATAAGCACAGTAGGAGAATAATGAAGAAATACACAGTTAACCTCATTCAAATCAGCAATTTTCAGCCTCGGTTGACATTTTAACACTGAGAAGCAAACCTATAACTTGTTCAAGGTCATCCCTGTTTCCCCAAGTTCTATAGTCCCTGATGAAAATCCGTAATATGCTTGTTAAATTCCTCATCTCATTCATCCCTGAAGGTTACTTTATTCCTTTGAAATCTGTCATCAGAAAGTCACTCCTTCCATTTTCTTCTGGTGTAACACTGTGTAAAAGTTCCAAGGCATCCTTTAGCCCAGAACCCAGGTAGCTGTTTGTGGAATTCTCATCCCTGGTTTTTTTTTTTGTTGTTGTTGTTGTTTGTTTGTTTGTTTGTTTTTTAACTGCTTCTTTCCCTTTACATCTCTTTGTTTCAAATGCAGCACCTGAACCTGACAATAAAATTAGGTCTGGAATTTGAACTAATTAAACCTAAAATCTCAGCCGGGCATGGTGGCGCACGCCTTTGATTCCAGCACTCTGGAGGCAGAGGCAGGCGGATTTCTGAGTTCGAGGCCAGCCTGGTCTACAAAGTGAGTTCCAGGACAGCCAGGGCTATACAGAGAAACCCTGTCTCGAAAACAAAACAAAACAAAACAAACAAACAAACAAAACAAAACCAAAAACAACCACCCAAAGAAGTTATTACTTCTATTCACTGCACCACCTAACTATAGCCTTTCTCTGTTTCTCCCTTTTTGATTCCTTTGGGGACTTTAGTAACGATTAGGTCTCAGGCAATCCACATATCTAGAAATGAGCTCAAGTGGTAAATAGAGGGGTTTTTGGTAGTTAGATAAAATGTAGCATTTCTCAAGAACCTGTGAAACAGGCATTTCTCTTACCTAGCAGAAGGGACTATGGCTTGTCATTGACACGGACCTACAGTTGGAATATCAAATCCCATGTTGGCTAGTATGCTCCTATAGTCTCTATTCCAAAGTATCTGTTACACATTTCAAAGCCCCCACACTAGCATCCTAGGCCTCTCACCTCCCCAGGCTGCCCTCCTCCCAGAGACCTAGTTGTTCTCTCTATAAAGGCAACCTGACATCCCTTACTGTCTCCATGGTTCTCTCCCACTGTCTGGACTCCCTAGCTCTGGCCATATCCAGTCTACTTCTTGTCTCTCTGCTTTGGACTCTTCCATCTTCCAGATGGATATTTTCTCTCTCTTATCTACAACAAAACTCTTCCCCCTAACGAAGAGGCCATTTAGACAGGTTCTTTTTTTTTTTTTTTTTTTTTTTTTTGGTTTTTCGAGACAGGATTTCTCTGTGTAGCCCTGGCTGTCCTGGAACTCACTTTGTAGACCAGGCTGGCCTCGAACTCAGAAATCCACCTGCCTCTGCCTCCCAAGTGCTGGGATCAAAGGCGTGAGCCACCACGCCCGGCCCTGCATTTCTTTATTTGAGTATGAGACAATGAACTGGGCTGGCTTTGGAGGCTGTTGATTTTTCTGGAACCCTAGCCTCCTGAGCTAAGCCCACCAAAAACCAAGAAAGAGTTCGTTACTCTGGGGGAAGCACATCCTTTGGAGGAGCCAGCAAACTGAGATTGCGTCCATGAAGGCAGAGGCAGACGGGACCCACGTTTGTTCTAAACTGTAATTTCTCTCTCTGCTACACTTTTTGCTCTCACCTCCCTTTTCTCCTCAGAACTCCTCCCACTCTCAGACATTCTTTCACTTTTCCTTATCAATCTAAGCTCTCCTGGCTTACATTTTGTCTTTCATACATGACATACCTCACACACACTGGTCACAGGTGCCCCATTCTTCTGCTTCCTCTCCCTCTTCCCCTACCCCTACTGTCCCATTGGTTTTGTTGTTGTTGTTCTTGTTGTTTTGTACTTTGAGACAAGATGCTATGCAACACCAAGGCTGCTAACCTAGCAAAGCTTTCTTTTGACTGTACGTGCATGGATGATGAGGGGGTCAGAACAGACAGGAGCATAGGGGTCAAAGGACAGCTTTCAAGAGTTGTTCTCTTGTGGTATCTAAGAATCTAACTCAGGTGGGCACATCAGTGTGGCAAGTGCCTTGACTTGCTGGCCCAATTTTCCATTTCAAGAAATTAGATCATATCAGATTTTGTTATTGAGCTGAGTTTCTTATATATTTCGTATATTATCAGACATACAATTAGCAAAGATATGTGGTACCACATATGAGGAATCCACCCAGGACTTTACACATACTACATGGGCTCTCTACCACTCAGTAACGTGCCCAGCCCTTTACAGTTTCTCTCTCCCCTTCTATCCTTCCTCCCTTATTTTGAAAACAAAACAAAACAAAAATCCCTCTTTTTTCTGTCTCATTATATTTACTCGTTTTGTGTGTATAGCAAGGTGTGCCATGTTCTGCACTGGAGGCCAGAGGGCAAATTGTTTTCTCCTTTCCACTGTGGTTCATGGGGACTCCGCTCAGTCAGGCTCGACAGCAAGGCCTTTCACCAGCTAAACTGTTTATTTTGGAGCAGGTGCTCACTAAGTTATCCAGGCTGGGCTTCAGCTTGTTTTTTCTTTTTAAGATGTTGTTTTTATATGTGTCTGTGCACTGTGTGAGTGCAGGTGCCCACAGAAGTCAGAGGTGTGGGATCCCCCTTGGAGTTGGAGTTACAGGTGGTTGTGACCTGCCTGACTACAGATAGGCGGTGAGACTTGAACTTAGCTCCTCCAGAATAGTAATACACTCCTTAAGGCACAGAGTCATCTGCCCAGCCCCAGGCCTTCAGTTTGTGATAAGCCTTTAGGAACACTTTCTGTCACTGTGCCCAATGGTAAGTAGCAGCTTTTTACTTCAGATGAGTGGCTTCATATTTGCATGTCTTACATTTAAGACTCTGATTGTTTTTGAGTTTCTATTACTCAACCTGAGAGACAGAGATCTGTTGGTCCCCGCTCCCCACCACTTCTGGTTATCCAGTTTCCCTGATACCATTTGAAGGGAAATGGATAACTTTTTTCTTTCTTTCTTTCTTTCTTTCTTTCTTTCTTTCTTTCTTTCTTTCTTTCTTTCTTTCTTTCTTCCTTCCTTCCTTCCTTCCTTCCTTCCTTCCTTCCTTCCTTTCTTTCTTTCTTTCTTTCTTTCTTTTCTTTCTTTCTCTTTCTTTCTTTCTTTCTTTCTTTCTTTCTTTCTTTCTTTCTTTCTTTCTCTCTTTCTCTCTTTCTTTCGTTTGTTTTTGTTTTTTTGAGACAGGATTTCTCTGTGTAGCCCTGGCTGTCCTGGAACTCACTCTGTAGACCAGGCTGGCCTTGAACTCAGAAATCCAACTGCCTCTGCCTCCCAAGTGTGCTGGGATTAAAGGCATGTGCCTCCACTGCCTGGCTACTTCTTTCAATGTACATTCCTGCTGCCTTTGTTGAAAGTCAGTTAGCAATAACTATGCAGAGTTATTTCTAGGCTTTTTATTCTGCCTGATTGGTCTATGTGTCTGTTTCATGCTAGCATTGTGGGATCTGGGTAGCTCTGAAGCATGCTTTCAATCAGGTATTTAGTGCATCCAGCCTGACTGCTCAGGGTCTCCTATGGTTCCACACAAATCTTTTTTTTTTTTTTTTAAAGATTTATTTATTTATGTATGTGAGTACACCACTGCTCTCCTCAAACACACCAGAAGAAGGCATCAAATCCCATTACAGGTGGTTGTGAGCTACCATGTGGTTGCTAGGAATTGAACTCAGGACCTCTGGAAGAGTACTTGGTGCTCTTAACCTGTGAGCCATCTCTCCAGCCCTCCACACAAATCTTAAGAATGTTTTTCTAGTTCTGGGAAGAATGCCATTGGTAGTTTAGCAAGAATTGCATTAATTTTGTAAGTTGCTCTGGGCAGTATGAACTTTTTTTTTAAAGATAAGCTTTCTGTGTGTAGTCCTGGCTCTCCTGGAACTTATTCTGTAAACCGACCGAGAACCAAATCTGGCCTTGAATTCAGAATCTGCCTGCCCCTGCCTCCCAAGTGATGGGATCAAAGTCATGCACCAACACTTCCCAGCAAGCATAGGCATTTTAACAATGTTGATTCTTCTATTCATTTGTTGATTCATTCAGAGACAGGGTCTCCTCTCACTATATAGCTCTGGCTGTCCTGGAATTCACTGTGTAGATGAGGCTGGCCTCACACTCAGAGACCCACCTGCCTCTGGCTCCCTAGTGCTGAGATTAAACACACATGCCACTATACCTGGCCCAATTATGTATTAAATAACAGTTGTGAAATTGGAAATTCTTTTCTTGTTCCTAATTTTCAAACCAAACCCACTTGTTGCCTTTCCCGATTTTAGTTTAATGTAGTTTAATGTTGTTGTAGATTTCTCAGAGATGGTGTTTCTTGTGTTGGGGAATTTCTTATATTCCAGATTTGTGTATTTTATTTATGACATGATGCTGAGTTTATTCAGTATTTGGTTTTTTCTTTTTAACCTATTGAGGTAATCGGAGTGTTTACCCTTCATTCTGTTGATGTGACCTGTTTAGAATTTTGTTGCATGTACTGAATCATCCTTCATCCACCAGGCAACATCATACTTCCTTATAATCGATATGTGCTCTACAGTTCCAGGGAAAACCCTCTAATTACAGAAATAGTCCTCAAATACAGTCTTTCTTTTTGTATTTTTAATATTTGTGTGTGCCCATGCATAAATGCCATGCTGTGAATATGGAGGTCAGAGGGCATCCTGGGTTGGGGGAGCAGCTCCTCAGGTTTGGTAGCAAGTGCCTTTACCCACAGAGCCATCTTACTGGACCCGGAGTGTACAGTCTTCCAGGACAACCAGAGCTACATAGTGAGACTCTGACTCAAAAAACCAAAATAAACATAGTGCTCTATCAGCATGCACACCTGCATGCCAGAAGAAGGCATCAGACCACGTTATAGATGGTTGTGAGCCATCTTTAGTGGCTCATGCCTATAAAATCCCACTATTTAGAAACTTTCGTGGCTTTGAGGTCAGCTTCAGCTTGCAGTGATTTTTGTCTCAAAAACAAAAATCAGGTAAGGACTCTAATCCCCACTGGAACACTGGAGAAAAAACCATGAAGGCAGCCAGAAGCTCCAATATACACTGTAAGCAGCAAGCTTTCAAGGCCTGTTAGTTGGTTCAGAGGACACTTGACTGGGAAACCAAGTGCTGTACAGATTAAGTTTCTGGCAACAGAACTAATTTTAGAAAGCACCAAATGGTAGATTTAGACCTACTATATTTTAAGATCATCTGATCCTGATACAAGGCAGGGGCAAAAAATTCCAGTTGGCTAAAGTTACCGAAGCCAGATACAAATTGTTTTCTCAACTTATAAAACCAGTCTGTTTTCATGTTAGTAAGGCCTCCTTTCTTTAATCTTTTTGAGACAGGGTTATCTATGGATAGCCCTGGAACTGCGTAGACCAGGCTGGCCCCCACAACAGTTCTCACCACTGAGGCGACTCTCCACCCTCCAGCACATAGATTGTGAGTTAACAGCAGACTTGTCCCATCTGGCTTCCCTTAACTGATGCTATTGTTCTTGACCTTTTTTAGTGCAGATTCTGTACTTGCTAAGAAAGATTCTTAGTTCTTTCCCATACAAGGTTTCTGTGAGTAACCCTGGAATTCTGTAGACCAGGTTGGTCTTTTTATTTACTATATGTAAGTACACTGTAGCTGTCCTCAGACACCTCAGAAGAGGACATCAGAGGACATCAGATCTCCTTACGGATGGTTGTGAGCCACTGTGGTTGCTGGGAATTGAACTCAGAACCTCTGGAAGTCAGTGCTCTTAACCACTGAGCAATCTCTCCAGCCCCAACCAGGTTGGTCTTGAACTGAAGAGATCCACCTGCCTCTATCCAGGTTAAAGGTGTACACTGTCAGCACCCAACTATCAGCTGGTTTTTCTACTTAACTATAGTTAGCTCTCAAGTTAAGTCCCTTAACAATTTAACAAGCTAGTAAACTCAAAGTCTGGGATAACTTAGAATTACAGCATGTTAACTAGGCTAGTTCCTCATGCTTAGTGAAAAATGCCATCTAGCATGTTTAAAAAGGTTTGTTAGTACATTTAATGGAAATGAATTTTAATTTCCACCAAAACAATGTCATTTGGACTTGTTTCTTGCTCAGGTACAAATCACCCAGTCATGATGGGGATGGCTCAGTGGTTAAATGTGCTTACCACTTCAGGGCCCAAGAAAATTCACTGCGTTTCCCATTTCTATTAGGTTGCTTTCCATCTTGTCACTCTATACCTGTCCTCCAAAGAATGGACAGTTTTTTTTTTTTTGGTTTTTCTTGACAGGGTTTCTCTGTGTAGCCTTGGCTGTCCTGGAACTCACTTTGTAGTCCAGGCTGGCCTCGAACTCAGAAATCCGCCTGCCTCTGCCTCCCGAGTGCTGGGATTAAAGGCGTGCGCCACCACGCCCGGCTGAATGGACAGTTTTTATCTCTGCGCTCCTTGGCAGACCAGTACTCTCAAATATAATTTGGACTATATCAATCAACTAACTTTTCAAAGGTAGCATGGTAGCAAGGTTCTTTCACCAATGGCACCAGGAAGACATAACATGTACAGGGGGAAAGAAACCAGAGTCCTCCTGCTAAGTGTGAAAATTCTAGATCTCCTTTCTCTCTAAACTGGGGCCTGCCATCTCTGCAGTTTGAGTGCTAGGATAATTTTGATACTTTATCAAAACAAGCCCATAAGCAAAGAATGGCAGTATGCAGCAGTAATGTAAAAGCCACTTAGCCTTAGTACCTGGGAAGCAGCGACAGGCGGATTTCTGAGTTCAGGGCTATACAGAGAAACCCTGTCTCGAACCCCCCCCCCCCCCAATAAGAAATGGGTAGGAAGGGCCGGACACGTTACCAAATTTTTTGACAATTTCTCAGGGAAACCTGATAATGTGTACGATCATGCTAGCTAGTTAGGGGACTGACATTAGTGTACTTTGAAAACCCAATACCCATGGAAGTGGAATGAAACATGTACCAGGGCATTCTGGTTAATCTTCTGACACAAAAAGAATTGGATAAACATTTGCAATTGAATGTTTTATTTCAACACTCCCATGCAATCACAGAATAAGGAAATAGCTCATAATGGTGAACTGCTGCTTTATAGTCATGATTGCATTCACTCTGCTCAGTCTGTACAGCTGTGTCTGTCATCAGCTCACCCATGACCTTCACAGCAGAGAACACGGTCAAATGGATTGTCAAAACAACCCATTTACATACATCCCATAAAAAAACCGTACAGGAACTCTGCAGGCCATACCAGATGCTGTCCTGCTCACTACATAGGGACAGCTAGAGACATGTAGATAGACCCCATCTCAAACATCCCAGTATTAAGACTGCATTTTCTATGCTTTTTCTGGATGGTCACATCTAGTTTTCACTCACAAGTCTTGTGTCACTCACTGGCCCTAAAATATAAAAACAAAAACACAGGCATTACGTTACTGACAGCATTAAAGGAGAACACAACAGTCCTTTGTAATGGTCCATCTCAGAAGCCAGATCCGTAATTATGGTTTTTCAACAGGAATTCAGGTTCGGGATAGGATCATCATAGACTAGACCAACGACAGTAAGCTCAGCAGAAAACAGCACCACTCACATGCACTCCTGCTGCAGGATCTTCACAGGCAGACTGCATTTCACTGTCTTGTCTATGCTTTTTCTGGATGGTCATGTCTAGTTTTCATTCGCAAGTCTTGTGTCACTGGCCCTAAAATATGAAAAGAAAAACACAGGCATTACGTTATTACCAACATTAAAGGAGAACACAACAGTCCTTTGCAATGGTCCATCTCAGAAGCCAGATCCGTAATTATGGTTTTTCAACAGGAATTCAGGTTCGGGATAGGATCATCATAGACTAGACCATTGACAGTAAGCTTAGCAGAAAACAAGAGCACCACTCACATGAACTCCTGCTGCTCTGGGTCTTCACAGGAGGACTGGCATCTCACTGGTCAGCAATCACTGCAGAAAGAGGTACCATGACATGCTATGAGAAGAACTGCGTAACAAGACTACTACTTCACTTAAACACTATGGTCTTCTCTCAGAAGCTGTATCTGTCTTCGTCATCATCTTCGGGATGTAGTTAAACACTGTTCTGACCCGGTATGCTCACAACTGTTTGTACAATCAATTTGTACACCATGCATTCACAACAGCCACTCCAAATTACAAAGGCCAGAGTAGGAGAAACTGCGGTGTTTGGTCAGGACTACTTCACAATACATTTCCAGGAACCCGATTTTTACTTCACAACGGTATGTTTGCATGCATACAAGAAAAAAAAAATCTAGGCTTCATACACACCCTTTAAAACGGTCATGTTTTAAGCATGTTTCTTTCCTTTATCAATTCTCTCAGATGCTTTGGGCTCCCCTCCATCTAATATAATGAAAAATAAAAAAAATGAAATATAAACATCACTTTTCACTTCCTATTGCACTTTAACAATATACTGAAAATATAGAAGCTGCATCGCCTTTACCTTGGTTTCTTCTTGTAGCTTCTTTGAAGACGCGATAAACAATGGTGCCATTGTCCTTGTGAACGTGCATATAATCGGATGTCTCTTTAGGTGACTCTAGTACCTTAGGAACAGCACAAAAGGCTGCAAACCCTGCTGTAAAAACCCATCCAAGCGGGGACTCAGGAACTAGAACGCATGCGGCCTTCAATCAGGCCGCTCAGTACCAACCTCCCTGGGGCCCAGACTCCAATCCCGAAATATCATTAGCTGCTGCGCACTTCTCCGAGGAAGTTTACACCAGTACCCTAAGTCCAAATCTCAGAGGCCTCCAAATCCTCGTTGCACCCCTATATTTCACTTGGTCATCCGACTGTGTAACTCACCGACAAGACAAAGAGAACCTTAGGCTCCGTCGTAAAAGAACGAGCCCGGCTCACCGCAGCTCCTTTTATAGTCTCCTTTGTGCGAGATCGAGGCTGCCCCTCCCTCTGGCACTGATTGGACGCGAGAGCACGTGGGGGCGTGGCTTTTCATGAAGCAACGCGTGGGAGCGCGCGCCTTGGCCCTCTTTTTTTTCCAGGCCATTCCGGGGCGTGGTGCGCGCCGCCCGCCCGCCCGCCGCATGCGTCTCCGTTGCTGCGCGCGCTCCCGCTGGCTCGCCGCCACCGGTCTCTTCCGAGTCTGGCGGGGTGGCTCAGCTCGACGTGGCGTGGGAGTGGCGCCAGAATTCAAACGAGCTGCCGCAGTTGGAGGCGAGGTCACCGCCTGCTTCGAGCTTAGTCGACACGGACGGTCGGCGGCAGGGAGTGGCCTTGACTTTGCCGCGCAGGCAGCTTTGCGCGCGGCTGGTGGAGAAGCTTGGTTGCTACAGTGGCCAGCGCTGCGCTTGTGTGTATTCAGCGGGGCAGCCGAAGGGACCTGGGAGGACAGAATTACGCGGGTGAAAGCCGAAAAGCTCTCCGTTTATCTTTCCTGCATTCTGGGGGTGCCGCTGGTCTGCAGACAGCCATGCTGTCCAGTGCAGGCTTATCCAACGCCTGCTTGGGCGCTCAACCAGGTCCAACACCAGATCCTCACCCCCCCACCCCCGCCCCCCAAGTCTCCCACTCCGGGTAACAGACACTAGTGACAGTTATACTGTCAGAATCCTGAGAAGTTAAACATTCCGTTTCACAGGAGAAAGCAAGTCAAAAGCCGCCAGTTGGCGTAAGGTCACATAGCTATCCTTTACTATTTTTTTAAGTTTCTCCCTTCTAAATTATCTGCAGAAAAAAATTAAGATTTCAAAGGTCAAATATATAATTCAAAGTAATTTGAATGTATTAGTGAATGTATGGATACACACATTTGGATATTTTAGCACTTGGAAACTCGGGTCTTTATTTTGTAGCATTTTTTACTAATTATGTGTGCATTTGCTGTCAGTTTACATTAACAGTTGTCCTCTGATCACCATCCTTATAGACTGTGGTATGTATGCCCTCACACACATCATGCACACATGCAGTAGTAATGATAATAAGTGAATAAAAGCCGTTTGGGTAAGAACATCACATAAGGTTTGCCATAGAAGGTAGGAAATAGAATCACATATGGAAAAAGCTTGTCACAGCATCTGGTTAAGGACTGTGCCTCTGGGCTACATTTCAAACCTGTGGTCTTAATTTGGTTCTTTTTAAATCTGTGTGCTCAGGTACATACAGAGGCTGAAGGGCAGCCTTAGGTGTTACCCTGAAGAGCACCATTTATTCCTTTGAGATGGGGCCTCTTATTGATCTGGAGCTCAGGAATCAGGCTAGAGTGGCTGAGCCCAGTCTAGGAGATCCTTCTGTTTCTTCCTTCCAGCTCGGAAGTTATAAGCATGGGCCACAACTAACGTCATTTTTATGTGGTCCTGGGAATCAAACTCGAGTCCCTGGTCCTGCAAATCTAATGCTTTATCTATCAGAACCATCTCCACAGCTACAGTATTAGGTTTTTAAAGTTTTTAGATGAATGTCATCTTCAAAATGATTTTAATATGTATTTTTTTAAGATTTATTTATTTATTATCTGTAAATACACTGTAGCTGTCTTCAGACACTCCAGAAGTGGGAGTCAGATCTTGTTACAGATGGTTGTGAGCCACCATGTGGTTGCTGGGATTTGAACTCCGGACCTTCGGAAGAGCAGTTGGGTGCTCTTACCCACTGAGCCATCTCACCAGCCCTCAATATGTATTTTTAATCTTTTTTTTAAAAGGCTTACTTTATTTTATCCATATGAATACACTGTCGCTGTCTTCAGACACACCAGAAGGGGGCATCGGATCCCATTCCAGATGGTCGTGAGCCACCATGTGGTTGCTGGGATTTGAACTCAGGACGAGCAGTCAGTACTCTTAACCACTGAGCCATCTCTCCAGCCCCTTAGTTTGCTTTCTGTTGCTATGATAAACATAATGACCAAAATCAACTTGGGGAAGGAAAGGTTTATTTCAACTTAAAACTTTTATAGTCCTCCATGAAGGGAAGTCAGGACAGAAACTCGTGCAGAGATCATAGATTAATAGCTGCTGCTCAGTTGTGTGTGTGTTTGTGTAACCCAGGTCAATATGCCTAAGGACCACAGACAGCACAGAGCTCCCACATTAATCAGTAACCAGGAAAGCCTCACAGACTTGTCTATAGACCAATCTGAAGGAAGCATTTCTCATCTGAGATCCCTTTTCCCAGATGACTTTAGTTTGTGTCAAGCTGATTAAAACAAAAAACAAAAAACAAAAACAACAACAAAAAACTAACTAGGGTTAGTTAGACAACTTCTGCGAAACTGCCAAGCCCCGGGATCTGTCTGGAAGGCTTGGCTGGAAGAATGGTTGGTTGTGGGGTTTCCCTGGGGTTGGGGGGAGTAAACATCCCTTAGGGGTCACTTACTGGTGTCCAGAAAAGAGTATGTGAAGCTTGACAGCATCCCTTGGCTTCCCAAGACACTTCTCTGCTTGTCATCCTCTGTCAAACAGCCACGCCTCGATGTACGAGCAGATGTGGCTGATGAAATGGTACTTGCTCTTCCTCAGTAGCCTAATGGTTCCTCGCTGCCCCTTAAAGCCTATGGTGGTGAGAAAGAGCGTTGATGTTCTGGTGACTCCTCTAGTTCTGTTAGCACACTTCACCCAGGGTAGGTTAATGTCTGGTGGGTAGGCCAGGTACCTGCAAGACTGCCATATGGAGTGTCAACCAAGTAAGACACTCTGGCTTTGGCCCCAGCTTCTGGGACATGGGTACTGAACATGAAGGCTCTATAGTCCATCAAATGCCAGAGCCTCGGGGTTTTCACGCTTCCAGCCAGTCTATGAGTGACAGTGGGTGTGTTTTGCCTACCAGGCCTGGTCTCCACGGCTCCTTCCTGCACAGAGCTTTGCAGGCACGGTGTTATTTAATCCTCTCCATAGCCCTGTGAAGTTGCTCGGGATAAACCATTTATGGGGGTCAAACATATGAGGCTTCAAAAATTGAAATTACACACAAAAATGACTCCTGTTCAGCTGGCCATCTTGGCCTAAGAGGCCTCTCTGTGTCCTGCCTCTTTCCCACCATGTCTGGACTTCTGACAGGGGTCCCAAGTGTATCCAAGGATGTAATCTGCATCTCAGGCCATGAAAGCCCAGTATCCTGCATTGACCTTGTCAGGTCACAGGGCCCTGGCAACCTGAGCTGGCCATGGGCATCCTATTGATTTAGTCCATGGCTATGTATTGTAATGCCAAATTCTCTATCTGAAGGTCTAGGTCTAGGCCTAGGAGTGACTTCTCATGTTTACATGTTTTCCGTTGTGCAAACTTTGTTTCTTGATTGAAAGCTGGAGGGGTTAGAGATAGGTGAATTTGGAGTAACTTGGTTGGAGGGGGGAGAGACAAGGGAGAAAGAGGAAGAACAAGGGAGGAGGAGGAGAAAGCCCCATGAAGGGAGGGGAACCATGAGCATGGGACCAGGAGAAACAGCAAGTACCTGGGGTATACTGCTGGGGAGGTAGCCAGGCCAGCAGTTGGAGGAGTAGATTAAAGGTGGCCTCCCTAGTAATTGTCAAAGCCAAATAAAATAACCATAGTCTGAGTCTCATTTATTTGTAAGCTAGTTGGGGCTAAGCTTAAATTGTTCATACTCCACCTATAAACAGCAAGTCCGGCAGTGGCATTTTTCTCAAGATCTTTCAGAGTCTAATAGATGTCCTGGACCGAACTACTTTGCTAATGCTAAGAATTTGTAGTGCTGCGGGGCAGTGATGGCACACACCTTTAATCCCAGCATTTGGGAGGCAAAGGCAGGCGGATTTCTGAGATCGAGGCCAGCTTGGTCTACAGAGTGAGTTCCAGGACAGCCAGAGCTATACAGAGAAACCCTGTCTCGAAAAACAACAACAACAACAACAACAACAACAACAAAAAAAAGAATTTGTAGTGCTGAGGAACATCTATACTTAAAACAAAAATCAGAGCCTATTATATGTAAGGAGTGGCAAAGCTTTCATTCAGGTCTTAAGTTTTCAATTAGCAATAATCACGCCTCGGATAAACCTTGTTGGCTATGATACTGCCACTGCACAAAGCTGATTCAGAGATCTTAAAAGTCAGTAGCTGGTTACATATGATCCTCCTTTCCTTCTACTTGAAGCCAAATGTCCATCATCTTCCCCCTGAAAAGCTGCTGCCGGATGGTGGACTCCTTTATTCCCAGGACTCAGATGGCAGAGGCAGGCCGGCCTATGTGAGTTCGACACCATCCTGGTTTACAGAGTGAGTTCTAGGACCGCCATGTCTCAAAAAAACAACCAAACAAAAAACAAGAAAGAAAACAAGCTGCTACTCCTGCCTTTTTCCCCTAGCCGAGTTGGGTTTGGTGGTGGTGGTGGTGGTGGTAGAGTGTGTGTGTTGGGAATCAAACCCAGGCCTTCGTAACACATGATAAACAACCTTCTTGAAGCAGCCCACCATATTCATGGGCTTCAGTTTCTTCATTCCCTGGCCCATTCTAGGTTGGCTTTTACTTTGTATTGTCATGGAAATTGTGCTTATCCAATTAACTTCTTGGTTGGATTCATATTCCCTCTTACCTAACTTGACTTTCCTAGAACAGTTCTGCTAAACTTTATAGAAAAATTGCCTAAGCATTTAAAAAAAATCAGAAGTGCCCCTTTCTTCTCAGAAGGAAGGTATCAATTTACATAATGTAATTCCATCCTGGATGTGGCTTAGAAAAATTGTATTTTGCAAAGGCAGCTGATTTCAAAAAAGCAAAGAATAATATGGGCCAAAACAAAAGAAATAATGAAAGCCAAAACAGACATCTGGAAAGCAAGAGTGTGGCCTGGTGGGATGAAGTCCAGGAGGGAGAATGGACAGAGTGGGAGGGACCACGCTGAACTATGACTAAACACTTGCAGCCCCAGGAGAAGGGTAGAGACTGTGGTGTTTATGAAAGTGGATGGAAGCAAACCTCAGTCGGAATAATGACCTTTTGATCTTCCTATGTATTATTAGGGAGTTATAAATGAAAGATTACTTAAAGTTTTATTTTTTCAAACTGCTCTTTTTATTTTTTAGTACCTTTTAAATTAAAATTAAACCACGTTCCCCTTCCCTTTCCTCCCTCCAGCCCACCCAGGTTCCCTCCTTACAACCTCTCCCATGTCCGTCACCTCAGTCTCAAATTGAGTGACTTTTTTCTTTATTATTATTACACACACACACACATAAATGCACGTTTTTTGTTGTATATATATGGCTTCAGGACTGACCACATTGTATTGGATAACCAATCAGGGCCTCAGTCCTGGGATAGACTAATTCTGTCTCTTGGCAGTCATTACTTGTCTATGACATTTCCTTGCTTTGGTATGAGCAGTTCTGTGAAGAGACACCATGACCACAGCAACTTGTGTAAAAGAAAGCATGCAGCCGGGCGTGGTGGTGCACGCCTTTAATCCTAGGCAGAGGCAGGTGGATTTCTGAGTTCGAGTCCAGCCTGGTCTACAGAGAGTTCCAGGACAGCCAGGGCTACACAGAGAAACCCTGTCTCGAAAAACAAAAAACAAAAAAAAAAACAAAAAAAACCTCCCAAAAAACCAAAAAAGCATGCAATTGGGGCCTTGCTCACAGTTTCAGAGGATTAGTTCATTATCAACATGACAACATCTGTAGTACTGGAGTGAGTGGTAGCTGCAAGCTTTAAGTCCTGATCTGTAGGGAGCAGGCAGAGAGGAAGCAGAAGGGAGGAGAAAGGAGGAGAGGGGAGGACAGTACAGGGGAGGAGAGGGGAGAAGGAGAGGGAGCAAAACTGGGTCTGGGGGGTTGACTGGAGCGAGCGAGCAGAGGTCCAAAAACAAAACAAAACAAAACAAAACAAAAACAAAAGAACAAACCAAAACAAAAAAACTGGGCCTGGGCCTGGCTAAGCCTTTTGAGAGGTTTTTGAGAGGTCAGAGCCCACCCCTAGTGACCACACCTCCTAATTCTTCCTTTATATCTCATTAATTTGGGGACTAAACATGCAAATATATGAGCCTATGAGGGTCAGTCTCATTGAAACCACCACAGTGTCTACTGGTGTTGTCATTGTACCGTCTGGTTACACAGTCATTGCTAGGAGAGGCAGTCTTCCAGCAGAATTCCTGGTATTCTGACTCTTAGGACCTGAAAGATGACTTAGTATCAAACATCAGCAGTCTCAGCCTTAGGAAAGCTGAGGCAGGAGGACTGGGTTCAAGGCCACCTGGGCTACACAGCGAAGCTCTACCTCAATGCAAAACAAACAAACAACAACAAAACCGGAACCAGTCAGCCATCGTAATCTCATTTTATCCACAGTCAACGGAAGAAGAAATTGTAAACAGATTCGTGGTTTTCCAACCTAGAAAGATTCTGGTGAAGAACATTGTGATTTTGCTTTCCCAATTCTGTGACCTACCAGGGTCTGGATTCTGAAATCAAACTGTAGCCACGAATGATTTACAGTCCTGAAGCTACTTGTCCAGCTGAACTAAATGTGGCAAAGACCGAATCTCTCTCTTTCAACATAAAATGGTGAAATTTCCACTATTTCAAAATTTTGTTTTAGTTTTAGCCCTAGTGTGGCCTATAAACTAATTGTATCCCCTCCCCCCATTACTCCGTGTTTTCTCTTGCCTACTTACCAGCTCAGTGTTTTCCCTTCTTTCTTTTCTCCTTCCCACCTCTTTGTTTGAGCAGAGCAAATATAGTTTTATTAAGTAAAAGCAAGGAATAGGAAGGTTTCCAAAGGAAACCCACCTCATATTTATATCATAAGACATACTTTTACAATGGTTATTCCTGACAAACTGCCACTGTAGGCAGTCTTCAGAAAGCCAGCGCAGTCAGCAATATGTGGTGGCTCCCACTTGTAATCTCAGGATTGGGGTGAGGGTGGGGGAGTGGAACAGGGTGTTCAGAGAGCTAGTTCAAGGGCAGCTACATGGTGAAGTCCAGATTCCAGGTCAACCTTGAATGCTTAGCAAGATCACATCTCAAAAAAAAAAAAAAAAAAAAAAGTTAAAAGGACTGACCAAAACAACCACAGCTGTGTACTGTCTAATGATTTACTTCACGTGTGATCTTTAGTGTATTCTTGGCCTCATTTTAAAAAGGTGTTGGCAAGCTCAATAATAATGAATCATGAAGTGGTCTGACCATAAAACAACAAGCTTCTTTCACCTAATCTCAATCTTACCGCATGGGTGGTAGAGATAATTTACAGGTTTCATTTGGGTTTTGGATGCTTTTTTGCTATTTTAAGTTGTGCTTTCGGTTGACATACAAAGAAATGTCTTTCACTGTGGTTTGGTTTTGTTTGTTTTTGTTTTGTTTTGCATCCCCCCCACCCCCACTGTCCTTCCTCACGCTGCCTTTCTTCTCTCTTTGGACTTTCTGTCTCCCAGTCTACTATTCCGGGGCTAGGGAAATGGCTTAGTAGGTCAAAGTGCTTGTCAGGCTGAGGTCTTCAGTTCTGCCTCTGAAACACTTGCAAAAAATTCATATATAGTACAATGCACCTGTAATCCCCCGCACTCCCAATGGGATCTGGGAAGTGGAGCCAGGAGAGAGGCTAGCTAGGCTGGAGCTAGGCCCCATCAGAAACAAGATACCCTACCTTAACAAGATGGAAGGAAAAGACCAAATCTGAATGTTGCCCACAGAAAATGTACATCTGCACACACACACACACACACACACACACACAAACTAAAAGTTCCCCCATTCAGTTTCATGTCCTATGTTCTCCATTCATCTTCCTTTGATTCTCTCTCCTCCCTTTTTTAAACTTCTTCCCCTATCAGAGTTGACTTTCTACTTTCATGTTTTACGTATATACGCAAAAATTGTAAAGAGTTATTTTTAAAGATTTATTTCATTTTTATTTATGTAAATGAATCTTTTGCCTGTGTGTATCTATACAGCACATATGCCTGGTGCCTGTGGAGGTCAGAAGAGGGTGTTAGATCCCCCTGGAACTGGGATTACAAATGGCTATAAGCCACCATGTAGGGGATGAGAATTGAGGGTTCCTTCGGAAGAGGATCCAGTGTTTCGAACTGCAACCCATCTTTCTAACCCCAGAGATTTTTCCATGTGTCTTCTGACAGCAATAGTGTGCATTCATGCAGAACACCACCATCCAAGCAATACTTGATTTAAAAGTGATAGATTTGGCCAGGCATGGTGGCGCATGCCTTTAATCCCAGCACTCGGGAGGCAGAGGCAGGCGGATTTCTGAGTTGAGGCCAGCCTGGTCTATAAAGTGAGGTCCAGGACAGCCAGGGCTATACAGAGAAACCCTGTCTCAAAAAACCAAAAAAAAAAAAAAAAGTGATGGATTTGGGTGTGGGGTAGCCAAGGGGGTTAGCCTATAGTGTCATTTTAAATGGATTTTGAGTCTCCTGATAGATACAGTTCAGGACACTCTGAAAGGGTTTTCACACTGAGGTGTGAAGACAGGAGATGACTATGGGTGGCAACTGGTCGGAGGGAGGGTTCAGACTGAGGCACATAGGATAAAGAGGAAGCCAGAAGAGCATTGGCTTTTCCTTTTCTATACTTCCTGCTCTGCACATGTTAGCAAGAAGCCTTATACACCTACTGGAATACTCAAAATTGCTCTTGTGCTCTCCTTCTCACAAATGGACTGTGTCCTCAAATTGTCAAAGCAAACCTCCTTTCTCTTAAAAAATAGGGGTGGAGGGGAACCATATACAGGTGACCAAAAGAAAAGAAAGAAGAATAGAAAAACAAAAAAAATAATGATTGGGAGGCAGAGGCAGGTGGATTTCTAAGTTCGAGGCCAGCCTTGTCTACAGAATGAGTTCCAGGACAGCCAGGGCTACACAGAGAAACCCTGTCTTGATAAACCAAAAAAACCAAAAAACAAAACAAAACAAAAAAACAACAACAATATCACAAAATAAAACAAACAAACAAACCATAATAAAAGCTTTAAAAGCCAATAAAGTAAAAATACCACTAAAATTATAGTTTAAAAAAGACGAATAAAGGGAATATACAAGAAGGGGGAGAAGAAAAACAGAAAAATATGAAATGTGGAAGTGTTTTTTTTCTGGAAGTCAGGGCAGGTGGCTGAATCTGTTGACCTTGGTCTTTCTGGGTCTGAGCCTATACAGAGTAAGAATATGATGTCTGCCAGCATGGCTTCACCTCACAATTTCCCTTGTTTGAATACCAGGGTTCTCTGCTAACCCCTCTTCGTTTTACAGTCTGAGTTGAACAGGTTCTCCTACCCTTTTGAGTAGGAGGGCAGCCACAGTTCCTGCCCTCAGGTTGGCTAATGTCCTACCTGGCAGGTGTCTCCTAAATGCCTTGGGAGAGAGGAAAGCAACAGCAGCATGGAGTACCAAGCGTACCTGTCTTGGTACTTTCAGAAGCTGCTAAGCTTTAATCACCTTGTTGAAGCAGAATTCCTGGACTTCATAAGCGCGAAGCTCAGACAGAATGCTGGCTCCAGTAGTTGATCCACCCACTGATCTCCTTGTTTGGAGTTAGTCTGTTGATGAGGTCAGTTCCTGGCCCCCCGAGGGAGCAATGGTCTGTCTTTACTCCTATCCTTCACTGCCAGAGCTCAGTCTCCTGCTGGATGCAATTCGAGTTTGCCAATGTCTAACTTTCCTGTTCTTTATAGCTGTCCCTCAGGCTGTGTCTTACCCAGGGGCCTGATGTGATTCTTCTGTTTCCAGGAGTTCAAGTAAGTTAGTTTTAAAGAATAAATTCCTTGTGAGGATGGCACCTGGTTTTTTTTTTTTTTTTGGTTTTGCCAGACAGGGTTTCTCTGTGTAGTCCTGGCTGTCCTGGAACTCACTCTGTAGACCAGGCTGGCCTCGAACTCAGAGATTCACCTGCCTCTGCCTCCCAAGTGCTGGGATTAAAGGCGTGAGCCACCACGCCCGGCTCATTTATTTTTTTCTAAGGCTAACACTTTTCACCAGGCCACAGAGAGGCAGCTTCTATTGTACCATTTGACCAGAAGCCTTTTCTCTATTTCTGAGATAAGATTTCACATCGAACTCAGGCTGACCTTGAATTCCTGACTGTCCTATGCCTCAACCTGGGGTTAGCAGAGTGTTTCATCATGTCGGCTGTGTTCTTTTATTATCTCTCTTTTTTTTTTTTTTTGATAATTTGGCTTAAAGCTCCTCCTAACCCCATACCATGGTAATAATTAAATACCGAATGTTGATGATGATATGTGCTGCTTTATAAAGAGGTCAAAACCTTAAAACATACTTATCAAATATTAATGATATTTGATTTTTAAAATATGCATCTTTTCTGATTGTTACACTTCTTATAGTCTGTAGGTTGTATCCTAGATATTCTGTATGTTTTCCAAATGTCCACTAATATCAGTGACTACATGCCATGCATGTCTTTTTGGGACGGGGTTACCTCACACAGGATGATATTTTCTAATTCCATCCATTAGCCTGCAGAGCTCATGATGTCTTTGTTTTTAATAGCTAGATAGTATTCCATTGTATAAATGAACCATATTTTCTGTGTCCATTCTTCAGTTGAGAGACACTGGGTTGTTTCCAGTGAGGGTTATCACAAATAAGACTGCTATGAACTTAGTGTAGCATGTGTCCTTGTGGCATGGTGGAGCATCTTTTGGGTATATGCCCAAGAGCAGTATAGCTGGGTCTTTGGGTAGAGCTATTTCCAACTTTCTGATGAACTACCAGATTGATTTCCAGAGTGGTTGTACCAGTTTGCAATCCTACCATCAGTAAAGGAGTGTTCCTCTCTCTCCACATCCCCGCCCAACATGTGCCTTTAGAGAGCCTTCATCTGTGTATATCTATGTTAGGAAGCTTCTACTGTATTGGCTTCCCATATGACAACTCAAATGGCCCTTAGTTTTAGCTGTCCTTCCCCATATTCTCTCCCTCACCCTTCCCATTTGATTTTGCCATTTCAGGACCTTTCTCCCATCTATTTATACCTACCTCTTCTATTTCTCCTTCCTATGGAGATCCCTCCCAACCTTCTAGTCCCTTACTCTATATAAAACCTCTCTGGTTATATGAATTATACCTTATCAAAGACTTAACGGCTGATATCCACATATAAGTGAAAGCATACAATATTTGTCTTCTTGAGTCTGTGTTAGGATTATTTTTTCTAGCTCCATTTATTTATACATTTCATAAATATCACAGTAAATACATACTATGTATTGTAATTCATATTATATACTTCATTTTAAGTGGCTAAATAATAGTCTATTATATAAATGCACCACATTTTCTTTATGCATTTCTTTTTTTAAGATTTATTTATTATTATAGATAAGTACACTGTAGCTGTCTTCAGACACACCAGAAGAGGGCATCAGATCTTATGGGTGGTTGTGAGCCACCATGTGGTTGCTGGGATTTGAACTCAGGACCTTCAGAAGAGCAGTCAGTGCTCTTACCCTCTGAGCTATCTTGCCAGCTCCTCTTTACCCATTTCTTTATCCAATGATGAACATTTAGGCTATTTTTAATTTATAGATATTGTGAATAGAGCAGTTGAGCAAGTCTCCTTGTGGTATGAAGCATCCTTTGGGTATATGTGCAAGAGTGGTATAGCTGGATATTGAGGTAGGTCGAGCCCCAGTGAGGAACCACCACCCTGATTTCCATAGTGGCTGTACAAGTTTCTACTTCCACCAGCAATGGAGGAGTGCTCCTTTTACTCATAATCATGGCATGCATAAGCTGTCATTTGTCTTACTGATCTTGACTATGCTGATCTGTGTAAGATGAAATCTCAAAGTAGTTTTGACTTGTATTTCCTTGATGACTAAGGATGTTGAACATTTCTTTAAGTGTTTCTTAGCCATTTGTGTTTCCTCTATTGAGAGTTCTGTTTAGATTTGTACCCGAGTTTTTAATTGGGTTATTTGTTTTCTTGATTTTCAGGTTTTTGAGTTCTTTGTATATTTTAGATATTAGTCCTCTGTTGGATGTTAATTGGTAAAAGAAAAAAAAAGTCTTTTCCCATTCTGTAACCTGCTGCTTTGTCCAAATGATGTGTCCTTTGCAATTTAGAAGCTGTTCAGTTTTATGAGGTCCCATTTATTACTTGTTTTTTTTTTAAGGTTTATATATTTTATGCATTTGAGCACACCACCATTGCTCTCTTCAGACACAACAGAAGAGGGCACCAGTTCCCATTGCAGATGGCTATGAGCCACTGTATTATTGCTGGGAGTTGAATTCAGAGCCTCTGGAAGAGCAGTTGGTGTTTTTGTTGTTGTTTTGTTGTTTTGTTTGCTTGTTTGTTTTTTGGTTTTTTTAAGACAGGTTTTCTCTGTATCGCTCTGGCTATCCTAGACCTCATTCTGTAGACCAGGCTGGCCTTGAACTCAGAAATCTGCCTGCCTCTGCCTCCTAAGTGCTGGGATTAAAGGCGAGTGTCACCACTGCCTGGCTGCAGTTGGTGTTCTCAACTGCCGAGGCATCTCTCCAGCCCTACTTGTTGTTCTTATTGCCTATGCTATTGGTGCTCTGTTCAGAAAATCTTTTTCTGGGCCAATGTGTTCAAGACTATTTCCCACTTTCTCTGAAGACCCAGACAAATGTCCACACACTTATAGGCAGTTGATTTTTTGATAAAGAAACCAGAAATACACACTGGCAGGAAGACAGCATCTTCCAAAAGTAGTGCTGGTTAAACTGGATAGCTGCATGCAGAAGAATGCAAATAGACTTACGCTTATCACCTGGCACAAATTTCAACTCCAAAGGGATCAGAGACCTCAACATAAGACCAGATATGCTGAACCTGATAGAAGAGCCTTGGGCTTCATAGGAATGCCACGGGATGCCACAGAATGCACATGGAAAGGGAGTCAGAAGAGCGAGTTTCTGAATACAACCTTGTCTGTTTTCCAATATCACTTTCCTTATATGCCACTGCCTACAGAATAAGTACTCATTCATTGCTTATTCATGACATTACTAACAGACACAATTTATGCCTTGAAGGTGTGTGATGCTCTTTGGATCTATTTCTGGCCATAGCAGGGACACAACTGCAGTGATGTTTAGAGTCAACAGGTTCAAACCCCTAAGTCCAGATCCCCTTCATCCTGCTATTGGCATCTATGGGGGGGGGTGAAGCATAGTAACTGACAAGAGGAAAAGAGCCTTTACCAGAACCGAGCACTGTGAGTCAGCCCTACCTTAGCATGAAACCAGTGTTCCATATAATCCAAGTCACACTGCACACCAGTGCTCACATTGTAGCTTGCTTGGGTCTTTTGCAACATTTTCATTTTTTAAAAAACTTTGAAAGATTTATTTATGAGTGTGAGTGTTTTGCCTGCATGTATCCATGTCGATCACGCGCATGCCCAGTGTTGAGAAGGTTAGAAGGCATTGGATTCCCTAGAACTGGAGTTACAGATGGTTGTGATCCACCATGTGGGTGCTGGTAACTGAACCTGGGTCCTCTGAGTGACAAGTGCTGTTAACCACAGAGCCTACTCTTTAGCTCTCCTTTTCAAACTTTATTCATTCATTGAACATTAAGGTCTTACTATGTACATCTGTGATAATAAATGTTATGGCTGAGTGTAGTGGTGTATGGTGGATCTCTTAGTTTCAGGCTAGCTTGCTCTAGAAAGAGATCCAGGACAACCAGGGCCACACAGAGAAACCCAGTCTCAAAACCAAGCCAATGGATGCTCACAGTCAGCTATTGGATGTATCACAGGGCTCCCAATGGAGAAGCTAGAGAAAGTACCCAAGAAGTTAAAGGGATCTGCAACCCTATTGTTGGAACAACATGATGAACTAACCAGTACCCTGGAGCTCTTGTCTCTAGCTGCATATGTATCGAAAGATGGCCTAGTCGGCCATCACTGGAAAGAGAGGCCCATTGGACTTGCAAACTTTATATGCCCCAATATAGGGGAATGCCAGGGCCAAAAGAATGGGAATGGGTGGATAGGGAAGTGGGGGGGGGTATGGGGGACTTTTGGGATAGCATTGGAAATGTAATTGAGGAAAATACGTAATAAAAAATATTAAAAATTAAAAAAAAAAACAAGCCAAAACTAAACAAAACAAGGAGAGAAAGTGCCTGCCAAAGAGACATGAGACTTCTGAGTTCCATGGTGCTAGGATCTGACTTCTGGAGCTTTAGCTGGCTCAAAGGATCTTCTCCACATCCAGGAGCCATGGAAGGATGCTGCTTCAGAGACTGAGGAGGAGAAAGGTCTGGAGTCGTTGGGTTTTTCTTCATCAACCATGCTATACTTGTGCTAGGCTGATGATTTCTCAGAAATGAACCCACACACCTATGGTTACTTGATCTTTGACAAGGGAGCTAAACCCATCCAGTGGAAAAAAGACAGCATTTTCAACAAATGGTGCTGGCAAAATTGGCAGTTAGCATGTAGAAGAATGCAAATTGATACATTCCTATCTCCTTGTACTAAGCTCAAGTCTAAGTGGATCAAAGACCTCCTCATAAAACCAGAGACACTAAAATTTATAGATGAAAAAGTGGGGAAAAGCTGGAAGATATGGGCACAGGGGAAAAATTCCTAAACAGAACAGCAATGGTCTGTGCTGTAAGATCAAGAATCGACAATTGGGACCTCTTGAAATTGCAAAGCTTCTGTAGGGCAAAAGATACTGTCAATAAGACAAAAAGGCCACCAACAGATTGGGAAAGAATTTTTACCAATCCTAAATTTTATATATACAAAGAGCTCAAGAAGCTGAACTCCAGAAATCCAAATAACCCCATTAAAAATGGGGTACAGAGCTAAACAAAGAATTCTCAACTGAGGAATACCGAAGGGCTGAGAAGCACTTGAAAAAATGTTCAACATCCTTAATCATCAGGGAAATGCAAATCAAAACAACCCTGAGATTCCATCTCACACCAGTCAGAATGGCTAGGATCAAAAATTCAGGTGACGGGCTGGTGAGATGGCTCAGCGGGTAAGAGCACTGACTGCTCTTCCGAAGGTCCTAAGTTCAAATCCCAGCAACCACATGGTGGCTCACAATGCCCTCTTCTGGTGCGTCTGAAGACAGCTACAGTGTACTTACATATAATAAATAAATGAATCTTTAAAAAAAAAAAAATTCAGGTGACAGCAGATGCTGGCGAGGATGTGGAGAAAGAGGAACACTCCTCCATTGCTGGTGGGATTGCAAGTTTGTACAACCACTCTGGAAATCAGTCTGACAGTTCCTCAGAAAACTGGACATAGTATTACCAGCAGATCCAGCAATACCTCTCCTGGGCATATACCCAGAAGATGTTCCAACTGGTAATAAGGACACATGCTCTACTATGTTCATAGCAGCCCTATTTATAATAGCCAGAAGCTGGAAAGAACCCAGATGTCCCTCAACAGAGGAATGGATACAGAAAATGTGGTACATTTATACAATGGAGTACTACTTAGCTATTAAAAACAATGAATTTATGAAATTCTTAGGCAAATGGATGTATCTGGAAGATATATCATCCTGAGTGAAGTAACCCAATCACAAAAGAAGTCACTTGATATGCACTCACTGATAAGTGGATATTAGCCCAGAAACCTAGAATACCCAAGATGCAATTTGATGATTTCTCTATTTGTCCTGTTGGTGTGCAACCTTTCCCATCTGTAGAAAGGCTTTTTAAAAAACAAACTCTCTGATCCCATATTCAGCATGACAAAGTTGTAGTGTGTGTGTGTGTGTGTGTGTGTGTTTTAGGTGTGGTGTTGTTGCAGTTTCTCTATAGATTCAAACATTCCATCTCCAAGGGAAGCTCTTTAAGACAACTGTGTAAACAACTCAAAATAGTTTCAGGAAGTCCCTGAAACTGATCACATTCACTGCCCCCACTTCCTCCCAAAGTAAACAATAAAAACAATGGAGAGTAAATCTCAAAACAAGCCAAACTGAAAGAAGACTGAGAGCAGACCAGCTGTCTGGAAGAAGCAGAAACCCACAGAGCTGCCTGGAAGAGGTTTAGACCAAATGAGTCATCTGGAAGGGACACTCTGGAATCTGTTGAGCTGCCTGCAGGCTGCACAGTATATTCCAGGTTCCTAGCTCTTAGAAACTGTCATCCATATGGGGTGGGCTTTGAGTCACTTCTTTTCCTGTAAGTAACCTCTCACTCATATTCCTTTATGTAACCTCAATAAAACTCATTGGTTCACCAAGTTGAACTTAGATGTTATCTACACTTTAGTATGTCATGGTCTCCCTATTTGGGGTAAATAGACGTGTATTGTGTATCCTCAGGAAAAGTCTTGTCACATAACAGTAGGTGGCCCACATTTGCCATATTCTGATGATGCCAGAGGTAGGGTGTATGCTTTTTGCTCAGAGGATGGAGTTAATAGTTGAAATAAATTAACCTGTTCAGTCTGGCTTAGTCATAAGGAGGGAATGAATGGGCTCAGAGATTTGGATTTTCTGCTGTGGATCTCATGGCCCACCATGCCTAGCCTGAACCATTTGCTACCAGTGTTCAAACTGGACCCAACCTTTTTAGTGTCATATTAGTTATATGTAGCAGAATTATGGCAGTTTTATACATGTACATATTTTTGAACATATTCACTCTGTTGCCCTTTGTTGGACCCAGTAATTTCTTATCTTCTTTTTGACAGCTTCAGGCTCTAACAACTCCCTAAGCAGTGTGAATGTGAGCCGAGCAGCTCTAAGAAGTCAGCTCTACCCTGAGTCTGCGGAAGTGAGTGAAGGTGTCCGTGATTCATATCCTGTACCCAGTTTGCTTACAGGTCCTCTGGCTGTCTCACCAGGTCCAGGAGTGTAAGTGCCAGGGTGGTAACAGGGTGGGAAGGGCTGAGCCTCTTGAAGAGAGGAGTATTACATTCCCCACATCTGGAGGTTGCTCTAGTTTGACTTACTTTTGTTGTTGTGATAAACATGGCCAAAAGCAAGTCCAGGGAGGAAACGTATTAATCTTCTTACAAGTTCCAGTCCATGTAAAGGCAGTGAAGGCAGGAACTTAAGGCAGACAGAAACCAGGAAGCTGGAACTGAAGCAGAGACCACAGAGAAATGCTGCTTACTGGCTGGTTTCCAGGGTTACATTGAACTGCTTTCCTCATGAAGCCCAGGCCTGTCTGCCTAGGAATGAGCTCCTCACAGGGAACAAGATCCTCTTACGTCAATAGCATGGAGAAAATGCTCCACAGGCACGCACACAGGGCAGTCTGATTGCGGCCATTCCTCAGTTCAGCATCTCTCTTCCTGGGTGCATCAAAGTGACAATTGAGGTTAATTGCCTATGCCACCTCTGTTTAGAGTTTATGCCACAGAGTGCTTGGTGTATATATATATGTGTGTGTGTGTGTGTGTGTGTGTGTGTGTGTGTGTGTGTGTGTATGCTTCAAATTATTTTCATCCTGCTGGTAAGTGGGGCTATTTTATTTATTTTTTCATTTTCCCCTTTATTGGATATAGATTTCTTTCTTTCTTTCTTTCTTTCTTTCTTTCTTTCTTTCTTTCTTTCTTTTTTTTTTTTTTTTTGGTTTTTCGAGACAGGGTTTCTCTGTATAGCCCTGGCTGTCCTGGCACTCACTTTGTAGACCAGGCTGGCCTCGAACTCAGAAATCCGCCTGCCTCTGCCTCCTGAGTGCAGGCATTAAAGGCATGCGCCACCACGCCCAGCTACAGATTCTTTTCTTATACACAATATCCTGATTATAGTTTTCTTCCCTCTACTCCTCCCCCACGTTTCTGTCCACCTCTCACCTCACCTCACCTCACCTCACCTCCACTTCTTTTCTTCTCTCATTAGAAAAGAACAGGTTTCTAAGAGATAACAGCCCAATATGACAAAATAAGATATAATAAGATAAAGCAAAAGCTATCATTAGACACAGCAGCCCAACAAGAGGAAGAATCCCAAGAGCAGGCCCAAGAGTCAGAGACCCACTTGTTCTCACACTCAGGAGTCCCATAAAAATACTAGGCTGAAAGCCGTAATATGTGTGCAGAGGATCTGGTGCAGACCATGTAGACCCCGTGCTTGCCGCTTCAGTCTTGGTGAGCTCATATGCACCTTGCTTAGTTGCTCAGTTCTCCTGGTGTCCTCCATCCTTTCTGACTCCTCTTCTAGAGTTCCCTGAGCTCTGGGACGGGGGAAATTGATGGAGACCTCCCTTTTGGGCTCTCTTTTCCTTTAATGTCTGGCTGTGGATCTCTGCATCTGTTTCCATCTGCTGCTACCCTAAGAATCTGGCTATGTAGTTTCCAGTTCTTGGTTCCCTAAGCAGTATTGGCTATGGGTTCCTTTGCTCCGAGTGGGCTTTAAGTCAAATCAGACATTGGTTGGCTACTCCCACAAGTTCTGTGCCACTATTGCCCTAGCATATTTGACAGGCAAAACAGATTGTAAGTCAAAGGTTTTATTGCTGGGTTGGTGTTTACTTTCTCTTTTGATAGCCTACAGACTTCCCTTCCATACCAAAGAGCCTAGAACCTAGGGGTGAAGGCTCCATGTAGGCCCTAGTTTGACTTCCCCATGTTCAATGGTTGTGTGGGTATTGCCCTCAGCAATGACAGCCCACTGTCAATGCAGAGTGTTTTTTTGTTTTTGTTTTGTTTTTGTTTTTGTTTTTGTTTTTGTTTTTTGTCTTAGATACCTTTGTCTTAGCATCAACCTGGGTTGTTTGGAGATTTCTATGGGACCCCCTTAGCCAACAACTCAAATGAATGCAACCTAGCCCCAGTACTGGAAGCCTTGTTGGATGACAAGAGATGGCCAGTTGGGACACCATCTCCCTTATTATTGGGAGACCTCATTAGGATTACCTTCATACATTTTAGGGAGTTTTTGCTGCATCAGGTTTCCATATCATTCCTAAAATACCCCTCAATTCTGTCTCTCCCTGAATCCTCTCCCTCTATCCTATCTCTGTTACCCCTCCCCACTGACCATTCTGTCCCTGTGTCCACCCGTGCTAGTTCATCCATATCTATTCTAGCTCCCCTTCCCAGGGAGACCTATGTACCCCTCCCCAGACCCTTCCTCTAAGTGAGACTGACTTATGATGATTAATGTGTGTGACTGCCGTGTCCATTCCTGGTGTGGATTGCTCTTTCTTTACCCATCATCCTAGCTCACTTCACCTCCTTTATGTCCTGACCTAACCCTAACCTCCTCAGCGTGGGTTTCTTTGGCTACTTTACTTGAAAGCACAGTTCTAATCCAGGAGTCCCCGCTCACCTCTCTTATTTCTAGATGTTGAATTTTTTTGTTTCCCTTAATGGCACATAGGCCTCTTGAGGACAGGAACTTATACTTGTTTTCTTCATGGTTTGACTAGGAAGAGGAGATGGCTAATAATTTGATCAAATGATGTCTGAATACATGTATTTTGGTTAGTAATTTACAGTGTCTCATGGAGTCCAAAGAATATGGATGGATCTCTCTTTCTCTCTCTCTCTCTCTCTTATATTTCTTTGGGCTCATTATAGTCACAATTGGCTAGGGATAGTTTTTTTAAAAGCTATGTTAAAAAAAAAAAAGGTAGAAGCCTCCTTACTATGTTGACGCGAAGATCAGTACTCAGTCTTACAGCGGGAGATTTAGATTTATCTAAAATGGTCATGGAGTGCCCTCTTTTGGTGAGGCTTCCAAAGAATAAACTGTAGGAATGTTTTATTGAGATCAGCAGTAACACATCAGTGCAGCTGGGGGATGCGGCTCTGGGGTATTGTGCTGCTCTCTTGACTAACATGCATGAAATCCTTGGTCCATTTCTCAACAATGGCAAAAGACAGTAATGTACTTTTAGGTGTCAAAGGTTCATACAGGGCCCATGGCATGGTGGTTAAGGGTACCCAGGCTTGACAACCTTGAGACTGTACTAGTTGTAGTATGAACTCATTAGCACAGGGGGAAATTTCCTAAACAGAACTCCAATGGCTCAGCCTCTAAGATCAAGAATTGATAAATGGGACCTCATGAAACTGGAAAGCTTCTGTAAGGCAAAGGACATAGTCAATAAGACAAATTGGCAACCTACTGATTGGGGAAAAAAACACCATCACTAACCCCACATCCGACAGAGGGCTAATATCCAAAATATATAAAGAACTCAAGAAGTTAATCACCAAAAAAATCAAACAACCCAATCAAAAAACAGGGTATAGCACTAAAATGAAAGCCGGGCGTGGTGACACACACCTTTAATCCCAGCACTTGGGAGTCAGAGGCAGGCGAATTTCTGAGTTTGAGGCTAGCCTGGTCTACAAAGTGAGTTCCAGGACAGCCAGGGCTACACAGAGAAACCCTGTCTCGAACCCCCACCCCCGGCAAAAAAAAAAAAAAAGAGAACTAAACCGAGAATTCACAACTGAGGAATCTCAGATGGCTGAGAAACACCTAAAGAAACGTTCAAAGTCCTTAGTGATCAGAGAAATGCAAATCAAAACGACCCTGATATTCATTCTACCTTACAGCAGTCAGAATGGCTAAGATCAAAACCTCAGGTGACAACACATGTTGGAGAGGATGTGGAGAAAGAGGAACACTCCTCTATTGCTGGTGGGAATGCAAACTGGTACAACCAACCACTCTGGAAATCAATCTGGAGGGTCCTCACAAAAATGGAAATAGATCTACCTGAAGACCCAGCTATATCACTCTTGGGAATAAACCCAAAAGATGCCCCACCATGCCACAGGGCACGTGTTCCACTATGTTCATACCAGCCTTATTTGTGATAGCCAGAAGCTAAAAACAACCTAGATGTCCCACGACAGAAGAATGGATACAGAAAATATGGTTCATGTACACAATGGACTACTACTTAGCTATTAAGAATGAGGACATCCTGACTTTTTGCAGGCAAATGGATGGAACTAGAAAATATCATCCTGTGTGAGGTAACTCAGACTCAGACAGACATGCATGGTATGTACTGTATGTACTCACTAATAAGTGGATATTAGCCAAAAAACAAAACAAAACAAAAACCAAAAAAAAAAAAAAAACCAAAACCAAAACCAACATACAGAATACGTAAGATACAGTTCACAGAATTCAAAAGGCTCAACAAGCTGAAGTGCAATACCCCTCCCATACCCATTTCTTGAGAATAGACATTGTTTAGATCTGAAAATCCCCTACTCCCCCTCTTCTCCTTTTTCCCCTGAGGGCCTATAAAAACTGGGACTTCTTTCCCCTCGAGGTCGACTCCTCTACCCCTGCGTGGGATATGAGTCCACGAGGATGTCTCAGTCCCACTTGGGAGAGAGAAGAAAGCAATCACAAGTGAGGAGGGAGAGAGAGACTTGGGAGGGAAAGTGGATGGGGTGGTGGGGCAGTGGGGGGTAGAGAGGAACCTGATTTGATATTGGGTGAGGGAAAAGAACTGAAGCCCTGAGGGCCTGCAGAAAGAATTTCATATCTTTCTTGTTCATATTCAGTTTCAATTTTTTTTCTTCCAGATATCTTTTCTTCTTTTACCTAAATCCACATTTTTAAAATCTTTTATTAATTATTTAATTTTCTTTTTTTGTTTTCTGAAACTGGGTTTCTCTGTGTAGCCTGGGTGTCCTGGGTGTCTTGTTCTATAGACCAGAATGGCCTTAAATTCAGAGATCAGCCTACCCCTGTTTTCCGAGTGCTGGGATTAAAGGCATGTATTACTACTTCGAGGCTTTATTTTAAGATTTTAGACATGTTTATTTCATTAGTTTAATTGTGTAATTGTTTTGTGTGTATGCATATTTGTGTGTTGTGCCTGCAGAAGTCAGAAGATGGCACTGGGGCTGGGCGTGGTGGTGCATGCCTTTAATCCCAGCACTCGGGAGGCAGAGGCGGGCAGATTTCTGAGTTCAAGGCCAGCCTGGTCTACAAAGTGAGTTCCAGGACAGCGAGGGCTATACAGAGAAACCCTGTCTCAAAAACAAACAAACAAACAAACAAACAAACAAAAAAGAAGATGGTACTGGGTCCCCTGGGACTGGAGTTGAGGATGGTTGGTTGTATTGAAAGACTCCAAGAGGAGCCCCTCGCTCAGGCCTCAGGACAATAGCAGACACCCAAGAACTCACGATAGACCGAGCTTGTTGCAAACCACATGAGGCTTTAATTCGGGGAAAGCCAGAGCTCTGGGGACGACTCATATCCCACACAGGGGTAGAGGAGTCGACCTCGAGGGGAAAGAAGTTCCAGTTTTTATAGGCCCTCAGGGGAAAAAGGAGAAGAGGGGGAGTAGGGGATTTTCAGATATAAACAATGTCTATTCTCAAGAAATGGGTATGGGAGGGGTACAAGGAAAGAGTCTGGTGCAGGTGTAGCAACTCAGGATTGGCTGGGCTGTGGTTGCTGGGGAGATTTTCTGACTCTTTCTCAGCAACCAATATCACAAACACCTGGCAATGGGCTTCATCAGTGGGCACACACATGGATTCAAGGAATGGTCAAAACACTGGCAGACACACAGGTTTAAGGAGTGGCCAGAGAATTGTGCACCTCTATTTTTCTAAATCAGTGAAGCTAGTTCTGCTAACAGTGACATCCATCTTGCCAATTTCAGGGCTTCTGTGACCTTTTACATTCTGTCAGGATCTTTCAGTATCACATGCACTATGGCAATCGAGCCCCAGGTCTTCGGTGAGGAAAGCCAGTGTTCTTAATCACTAAGCCCTCTCTCTTGCCCCAGTTATTAATTGTTTAACATGAGTGTAATTGACATAATACTTTAGAATGGAACCCATTGAGCTTTGAAACACAGAAACCTCCTCCAGTGAGACCTTCAGCGTGGGATCATAGCGAAGCACCGCTCAGGTGACTTCCTTGGTGGAAGGCTTCCTCCTTCCTGGGAATCAGTCTGTATTCAGAGTAGGAAAGGAGCACCTTTGCTACCCATTTAAGCAGTGATCAGCCTCCATTTCACTCTGATGTTAGAGCCATCGGCAGAATTAGGGAGGACCATATTAGTGTGAATTATTCATATCATCCGTTATAGCTTCAAGCCCTCCAGGACTTTGATCCTTCCTTTCCTTAAAAGTTCTGGTACAAAATGGTTTAGTAATGCAGGACAGTCTATGTTTGATTTGATTTCAGATGGTTTCCCAACATCCTGAAAACTGTGTACAGACACATGTATACAAGGAGCTTGTCACAAGAGGGCACCCCTGCAGCATTCTCTAAAGTGAATGCCGTTCTGGGTATTAATTCCAGAGGAATGATCATAGAGATGCAATTTGGACCCACAGAATGAAGTTGGAGCTCAATAGACAGTTATTATCTGACAGCATGGGGAGTTCTGTTCACGAACATTTATTAGTATTATAAGAGGATATTCATTTATTTAGGGTTTTGGAAATAGGATTTCTTTGTGCAGCTCTGAGTAGTTCTGGAACTCACTGTGTTGATCAGGCTGGCCTTGAACTCAGAGGTCTGATAGCTATGCCTGGCTATAAAAGGATTTTTAAAGATTATACAAAATTCAAATTATTATTTCTGTTTGTGATTTATTCAAGAGCTTCTTTAACTTAGAGTTCAATTACCTGCAGAGCACGGTGGTACACACCTTTAATCCAACACTCAGGAGGCAGAGGTTGGCAGATTTCTGTGAGGTAAAACCAGTTTGATACATCCAGTGAGCTCTAGGATATCCAGGGCTATATAGAGAAACCCTGTCTCAAGCAAAAAGATAAAAATAAAACTTAATTACCATTTTATTAGCATCATATTCAGGGCTACAGTCATCTCAAGCTCCACTTGAGCTGGATCTTGGTTTCCAAGACTATTCTCACGGCGCCCTCTACAGTCCAACCTGCAAAATGGCATTTGGCTTCCTTCAGGCCAAATGATAAACGAAGAGGAAGAATGCACAAATAGAGGCTACAGGTACAGTTTCTGTATAGGACAGTCCTCTAAATGACACGTCATTACTTTATTTGTTAGGAGTAAGTTATTAAGAGCCAGGCCTGGTGGTGCATACCTTTAATCTCAGCACTTGGAATGTAGAAGACAAGCAGATTCCTGTAGGTTTGAAGCCTTTATGTCTTTCACTCTACAAATAGAAACATTTTCACGGAACTTTATTGAGATTATAGTGAATATTTAGTTTATGTTGAAAAATTAATCTTAATAATGTGTAATGTATCAACTCTGGGCAGGGATTGTTTAAATTTATTTAGATTTTGTTTGACTCCTGAGTATGTCTCCTCCCCCCTCCCCGCCCCCTTTTTGGACAGATTTTACTGTGTAGTTCTGGCTGTCCTGGAATTCATTATTCTGTTGACCAGGCTGGCCTCAAACGCTTTTTTTTTTTTTTTCCTGACTCTGGCGTGCTGGGATTAAAGGCATGTGCCACCACATTCAGTTTGAATTTGTTCATTTTTGAAGATTTAAAAAAATGATCTTGCCAGGCAGTGGTGGCGCGCGCCTTTAATCCCAGCACTCCGGAGGCAGAGGCAGGCGGATTTCTGAGTTAGAGGCCAGCCTGGTCTATAAAATGAGTTCCAGGACAGCCAGGACTACACAGAGAAATCCCGACTCAAAAAACAAAACAAAACAAATTTCAATTTTAGTAAGTGATTTTTTTTCATTTCAAATTCAAATTATTTCTAAGCATTATTGGCCAAACACAACATAACTTTTGTCTCTTGTCAATTCATATAGTTTGTGGTTTCTTCCTATTACAATGGAAGTCCAACATGTTGGTTCGATTTCAAAATGAACTTGAAAATTACTGTGTGCTGTGCCAGAATGCTCAAGTTGACGATACACTAGGGATGTAAATGGTTCATAGGCTTTAAGAAACACTAAGCGTTCAGCTTCCTGCAGTGCTCTGTACAGCCAGAAGAGAGCCCCAGACCTTAATAGGCTCTGAGACCTTAGCACAGCTGACTCCTGGACAAAAATACTATTCAGGCTGTAAAACTCAGCGTGTACACAGCGCCATCTGCCAGAACTATAACAAAAGCCTAATCCATCAAAGTCCATAGTTATGGGAAAGTCTCTAACTGTACTAACCTTGCCTCCTGGCTTCTGTAGTTCTGCGTCTGGCTAATTGTTCTGAACTGAAATATATCAATCCGGGGCATAGATTTTGTGGGGCTTCTCTGGTCTCCTGAACATCAAGGGTAGTTGCAGTCTGGCTAATAAGACTTTTTATTGGCTTAAACCCATGTCTAGTAGTCTTCTCTGGTGACTACCCTACAACAGATATCACACCGATTTTCTTTTTTTTTTTTTTTTTTTTTTGGTTTTTCGAGACAGGGTTTCTCTGTGTAGCCCCGGCTGTCCTGGAACTCACTTTGTAGACCAGACTGGCCTCGAACTCAGAAATCCACCTGCCTCTGCCTCCCGAGTGCTGGGATTAAAGGCGTGCGCCACCACGCCCGGCGTCACACCGATTTTCTAAGGCTCCATGTCTCCCACAGAGATAGATATTTAGTCTGATTCTAGGATGAACACACTGGAGCTTCCTTCTCAGGTTCTATACTACTTTGGGACACTTGGGGTTCACATGAGAGAAAGGTGAAGGAATTTCACATCGCGATTATCAGATAGGTAGGTACCTGATCTGAATCGTGAAATCCACTACTCTTGGTAATGCCATAGTGGACCCGGTGGAAAAATGTCCTTCTATACTTACCATAGTTTCCCAGAGGCTCATGGGTAATGTAGTCCCTAACATACAAGGCCCTCCCACACAGGAGCAGGTAAACAGCTCTGACATTTGGCTGGTAGGCATCTCTGTGTCCTGTGCTCTCTTGGCAGCTACAGCTTAGAAAGTCGCATCCAGGCTCTGTGCTGACGCCTTCGCTCAGGCTGTGCGTTTCTAGCAGGGTTTCTGAAGGCGGGTGGGAAAAACGAAAAGAGGAGAGTGGTCTCGGAATCTTCGGGAAGCGGGACCCGTGCCTTCTACCTCAGTGGAAACAAACATAGGTGGGTCTTGGAGGAGGGACTGAGTCGCAGTTCGAGGGCGGACCGCAGCGGCTCAGGGGAAGGTGACTGTGAGATCCACCGTACCCAGTCGGAACAGTCGGCCTGAACAGGGCTTTAATGGTGGCTTTATCCGAAGACTGCGCTAGGAGTGTTTGGATCTGTGATTCCATCTGTCCAAAAGGGCCAATACGGACGCTCTGCCAAGGAGGTGAGAGCCCAAGATGGCGACTTGGGGGTGAGGGCGGTTCATGTCTGTGGATTGTCAGGGCCGGGAAGCCTCCAGTGTGAGCTCACATTCCAGCTCTTACTAGTGAAGAATCCTGCTACCTGCTTGGCATCCGTTTTTGGGGGAGTTGGGGTGGAGAAAGACCATTAATCTGAGACCGGATTACAAAACTGGGAATTTTCACATGACCCAGAAATCCTAAACTGCGAGCCTGGGAAAATTGTAAGTTGATACCACGGTGCTGGAGCCTGAAGTGGGGAGGTCTGTGACCCACACATCTATAAGAAAGAGGGTGTTTGTTATCTCAGTGAATTGGCCTGAAATTCCTAGAGAAATTCTCCCGTAGTGACTGTACCCTTATGTGTATTGGCAATTATATTCGTCAGTTTTCCTGTTTTTTTTGAAGTGATGTTTTTGGCACTTCAGGTTTGAGCTCTTAGAACAGTGGTTCACCACATGTGGATTCTCAACCTGAAAGGGTTGGGGGTGGGTTGGGTAGTGTCAAACGGCCCTTTCACAGGGGTTGATTATCACATAGATATCCTGCATATCAGAAGTTTACATTAGGATTCCTAACATTTAGCAAAATTACTAATAATTTAATAATTATTAAAAATAATTTTATGGTTGAGGGTCACCACAGCATGAGGAACTGTAGTAAAGAGTTGCAGCATTAGGAAGGTTGAGAAACACTGTCTAAGGTTTTGTTTAGTTTTTGAAAATGTCTAGTTACCAGAGATAAGAGGTTATCTCAGAAGATTCTAGTATTGTTATAGGAACATTTTCCTGGGAACAAAGTAGGGAGGTTTCATGTTCTGAAGGAGGGTGTGCAACAGTAGGAATTCCATCCCCCTAGTGAAGAGGAAGACCATTAATAACAGACCAGGAGGCCCTGGGTCCTGGTAGGGAATTTACACCTGGTCCAAGCCTTAGAGTGCTTCACTGAACTCCACAGAACGGCAGGCCCCTGTGATACAGGCTCCTTTGACGAACCCTGTACTGTGATCAACTGGGTCTGCCTACATTTTCATGGTAGAGATTGCATTATTGCAAGTTACCTACCGATACATCAACATATGCTAACCTTTCATAACAGGACAGGAGCCAGTCTGGACTATCAGGTTTACCTTAGTGCGCACTCATGTTGTTGGCCAGCGCAGGGAAGGTCTGCTGGCCTATGAGTGAATGCATTTGCCCTTTAGACTAGAACACTGTATTGAGTATATTGCAATAGAGAAACAGGCTGGGAAGCACCAGTGTGCCACATGCCTCAATAGGTTACTGAGCTGTCGGGGAGGGCAGAGACAGGATATACTTGTTACGTTAGACGGAGTTTTTTCTTTTTTCCTTAAGTTTTAATTTATTCTCATATATTACACCCCAACGGTAGATTTCCCTCCCTCCTCTTCTCCCATCCCTACCCACTCCCTTCCATTCCTCCTCCATTTCCCTTCAGAGGAGGACTGGCCTCCTAGAGATACCAACCAAACATGGCATATCAAGTTGCAATAAGACTAGGCACCTCTCATATTAAGGCTGGGCAAGGCAACCCAGTAAGAGGAAAAGGGTTTCCAAAGCCGGCAAAAGTGTTAGAGCCAGCCCCCAAGCTCACTGTTAGGAGTCCCACAAGAAGACCAAGCTACAAATCCATAAAATAAGTGCTGAGTGGCCCAGCATGGTGACATACACCTTTAATTCCAGCACTCAGGAGGCAGAGGCAGGCGGATTTCTGAGTTTAAGGCCAGCCTGGTCAACAAAGTGAGTTCCAGGACAGCCAGGGCTATACAGAGAAACCCTGTCTCGAACCCCCCCTCCCAAAAAAGACCCCCCAAAACAAAACAAAAAAGTGCTGAGTGCCTAGGTCAGACCCATGCAGGCTCCCTGATTGTAGGATTAGTCTCTGTGAGCCCCTGTGAATCCAGATTAGTTGATTCTGTAGGTTTTCTTGTAGTGTCTTTGACCCCTCTGGTACCTATAATCCTTCTCTGTCTTCTGCAGGATTCACTCAACTTCACCTAATGTTTGGCTGTAGGTCTCTGCATCAGTTTCCATGGAAACCTCATCTACTATGAGCAGAATATCATTAGGAAGCATATTTATTTATTTATTTATTTATTTATTTATTTATTTATTGGCCAAGCGCGTTTGGTTCTATCCTAGGTCTCTGGGCTGTCTGGCTTCTGGTTCCTGGCACTCCAGGCAGTGTCGGGTATGGGCTTAGAGGGATTTTCTTTGTGTGTATTTCTCTGGGATGTAATACCTGCTATGTGAGGATCAGTCCATATGAGTCAGTGTGCAGCTTAGGGAGTTAAGCAAGGGCTAGCTATGAATGTAATTTCTAGCTGTGTAATGGCCATGCAAACAATCACAGCCGTGTGAAGATTTGCTAATGTGGACCTGCTCCACTGCGAGCAAGATCTATTACTAACTGCCTTTCCTCCACAGCTAGTGCATTTGAGCAGAGGCAGAGTGAACGTGAAATTCTTAGATTTGCATGGCCTAAGCAATTACTGATCCCATTGCTTAGAACAAAATTTGGGCGAAGCTACCCTTCTTCAGATGCAGCCAACACATGGGTGGTAGTTAGGGCCTTGATCTTGAGGAGGTTGTGGCTGGCTTTCTTCCACCAGCTACATTGAAAGAGATAGGCCAGGTCCTGGAAAGTATTTATTGGATCTGGAAGTTGTGATCTAGCTTACAACTGACTAAATCAGTGGTCAGTAAATTTATTTTTCCCTTACTCTTCCCTCACTGTTTCCAGCACGTGAGCTCCTTTTTAAATTAATTAATTGGTTAAAATTAATTAATTTTGTGTGTGAGCATATTGTCTGCATGTATGTCTGTTTATCATGTGCATGCCTGGTGCCTGAAGAGGCCAGAACAGGGCATTAGAACCTGTAGATCTGGAGCTGTAGGCTGTTGTGAACTGCTATGTTCTGGCAATTGAACCCTGGTCAATTGCAGGGTTCTGGCAATTGAACCCTGGTCCTCTGGAAGGACAGCTGTTCTGTTAACTGCTGAGTATCTCTGTAGCCTCCTGTGAGCTTTTTATTTATTTATTTATTTATTTATTTATTTATTATATGTAAGTACACTGCAGCTGTTTTCAGACACTCCAGAAGAGGGCGCCAGATCTCATTACGGATGGTTGTGAGCCACCATGTGGTTGCTGGGATTTGAACTCTGGACCTTCGGAAGAGCAGTCGGGTGCTCTTACCCTCTGAGCCATCTCACCAGCTCCCTCCTGTGAGCTTTTTTTAGAAGAACATTATTAACAGAATTATCGTGTGGAAACAGATGATGGTTCCTCTGTCTTGGCAGTTGATTTGGTGGTTTACACAAGTACTTCAGCTTCATTAGAAAGAAGAAATTGCTCCCAAGGAATTAAGAGACTTGCCAAGGGGCTGGAGAGATGGCTCAGTGGTTAAGAGCATCGACTGCTCTTTCGAAGGTCCTGAGTTCAAATCCCAGCAACCACATGGTGGCTCACAACCATCCATAATGAGATTTGACGCCCTCTTCTGGTGCAACTGAAGAAGCTACAGTGTACTTATATAATAAGAAATAAATCCAAAAAAAAAAAAAAAAAAAGAGAGAGACTTGCCAAGGGTAATATGACATGTAGGTGCCAGGGACAGACATACTTTGTATAGTTAAGAAAAATCAATGTTTGTTTATTTTCTAATACTGACTTCTGGTTACCATGGAATGTCTTCAGGTTTGTGTGGTTTTACGTTTTGTGTTGAATCCCAGCATCTGAGTGTGATCTGCAAATGCTTTCCCAAAGATGAAGGTGCCCAAGTTTTAAACACTTTCCAAACACCTTGTCCTGAGTATCCTACGGTGTCATCAATACATTCTGTACATGTGTAACCTTAAAGGTATGAAATGGGCATGTCTTACTTAATGGTAGCATTCTGTCAACCAAAATTCGTAAGGCAGGGATGAAAATAATAGGAGTCTATCCCTGTTCTAAAATGAAGAAATCAGATTGCACGAAACTTGTGCTCTAAACCTGTATGTGCAAACCTATATGACTTCAGCTATCTCTCCTGTGGCTTTCAAACTGTGGGCATCTAGTTACAGAATACTTCTTATTGTATTTGTCATGCTTGGATACCATTTCCCATTCCCCAATATGTTAAAATAATACAATTCTAAATCATTAAATGTATCATCCTTGCCAGGCAGTGGTGGCACACATTTTTAATCCCAGGACTCAGGAAGTAGGGTCAAGCAGAGCTCTTAAGTTCCAGGATCGTATGGTCTACAGAGTGAGTTCCAGGATAGTCAGGGCTACATAGAGAAACTTTGTCTCAAAACATAAAAACAAAACTAAAGGTATCAGCCTTTCTTGTACAGCAAGTCAACAAAAATAGTGCTTTAAAGATCAAGTTTTGTTTTCTCGCATTCCTGTAGGTCAGTATCTGGACTGGTCTCAGCTGGGAAATGACTGTATTTTCCTGCCTTCAGGGACAGATGAAGTTGATGTCATCAGTGCTTTGAGGCTGCTAAATTCTGGGTGTTCAGTCCCACATCCAGTGGCTCCTGCTGAGTCTTCTCAAGGCTCCATTTCCATCAAGCTAGCACCAAGGTTCATTACAACATAGCTGTGTCCAGTAAGTAAATGCCAGTCAAGAAACTCTTTTCAGCCGGGTATGGTGGCGCACACCTTTAATCCCAGCACTCGGGAGGCAGAGGCAGGCAGATTTCTGAGTTCGAGGCCAGCCTGGTCTACAAAGTGAGTTCCAGGACAGCCAGGGCTATACAGAGAAACCCTGTCTTGAAATACCAAAAAAAAAAAAAAAAAAAAAAAGAAAGAAACTCGTTTCAATTTTAGGTTATCTTCACACTTGCCTAGTTCCTCTTGGCCAGATGAATCAAATGGCAAACCCCATCTTATTCTTGGGAACTAAACAAGGGTTTGGATACATGGAGATGCCCCATTTGAAAACATTACGGTAACGGTGCCCTATATGAAATGTGCATTACTTAAAATTTTTTCCTGTATAAGCATGGGCAAAAAACAAAATCTTTAAATTTGCATATTTCCCATGAAAATGAATTGTATAAAAGAAGCAGTAATGTAGAGGAAGTGCCCATATGGAGCCCTTTGGATGGATTAATAGAATATTTCATTTTAGTGTTAATGGTGGGAAAATATAATGACTCTTTTTTTTTTAAAAAAGATTTATTTATTTATTTTATTTACTATTTTATGTAGCTGTACAGATGGTTGTGAGCCTTCATGTGGTTGTTGGGAATTGGATTTTTAGGACCTCTGCTCGCTGTGGTCAGCCCTGCTGGCTCCGGCCCAAAGATTTTGTTATTATTATAAATAAGTACACTGTAGCTGACTTCAGATGATCAGAAGAGGGCATCAGATTTCATTACGAGTGGTTGTGAGCCACCATGTGGTTGCTGGGATTTGAAGTCAGGACCTTTGGAAGAGCAGTCAGTACTCTTTTTTTTTTTTTTTTTTTTTTTTAAGATTTATTTATTATATGTAAGTTCACTGTAGCTATCTTCAGACACTCCAGAAGAGGGCGCCAGATCTCGTTACGGATGGTTGTGAGCCACCATGTGGTTGCTGGGATTTGAACTCTGGACCTTTGGAAGAGCAGTCGGGTGCTCTTACCCACTGAGCCATCTCACCAGCCTGCAGTCAGTACTCTTAACAGCTGAGCCATCTCGCCAGTCTGACTCTAGTTTTAATTACTATCTTTAAGAGGAAAGGTTAATTGTTACCCAATTACTTATTAATTATAGATGAATGTATTCATTAACTGAGTCATGAGTAATGACCGTCAATATATTATGGTTCATTGTCAATGTGTCTTTGTTGCACTGCTTTGCAGATGAGTCTACTTTGTTCCTTTATTTTTTAAATTTATTTATTTTATTCTTAAGTGCGTTGGTGTTTTGCCTGCATATATGTCTGTGTGAGGGTGCCAGATCTTCAGGAACTGGAGTTACAAATAGTTGTGAGCGACTTTATGGGTGCTGGGAATTGAACCTGAGTCCTTTGGAAGAGCAGCCAGTGCTCGTTATCATTGAGCTCTCTCCAGCCCCCAGGGACTGTTTTCTTACATTTTTTTCTTCTTCTTCAGCTAATTGCACAGTGTTTTGAGTGGAGAATCTAGGACCAAGCCATGACTATCCTCTCACTCTCATGACTCTATACGATTCTCCTTCTCTCGAGTGTATCCCAGTATCCTCTGCGTGTTTCCAGGGGCAAAACCAAAACCAAGCAACTTACAAACATCATGAATGAATATGTGGTGAGTTATTCCCCAGTGTACTATCTGTTGTTATGTTATTTGTATTCATAGTCTGACCATCAGTAAGACCTGCCTAAATTTACAGAGAGAATTAAACTTTAATTCCTATTAATACTAATGTAGCAACATTTAGTAAATCATAGTTTTCCTTATTGCTACAGATCATTAATATTTCTCCCATATTTAAAATATCTTTGGCCACTGTCATTTCCACCATGATGCTTTGCCCCTTCCGGAACTGGTTGAAATCATGATTAAGTTGGTTCTTAGTTAACCCCGCCCTCCATCCACATCCAGTGCGTAGTGCGTAGTGAAGAGGCTGCAGGTGCATCCATGGTGGGCACTTGTAGAAGGCAAGGTGCTGGGGGTCGGGGGGCGGCGTGCCCTGTGCACACTGATTTACTCCCATTAGGCACCTATGCCAGTTCTTTGTTAGAAGCCTAGTCCGGGTCCGTGCTTCATGTATCTTCATTCTGCTTTTTGGCTCTTGCAAGTCTCTTAGTTGATACTCTCTTTCTCTAGCAAATACCTAAGTTTGCAATTGGCCATCTTCTTTCACTTATGTCAGCCAAATACTCAGAGGCCTCCGTTCCATTTAGTCTGTGTGTTCGTGCATGTTGGGACTCCAGCCAAGGGTCTTATGAGCATTAAGCGTTTGTTCCCTTATTACTGACACACCCTGCACTGTCCCCGTTTCTGCCTCCTTCTTCCTGTGCTTTCTTTTTTCTGATGGTGGCCTTATTCCAGGAAACGATGCCCAAATTAATTCTTTTAAAAGTACATATTGCTGGGCGGTGGTGGTGCACGCCTTTAATCCCAGCACTCGGGAGGCAGAGGCAGGCAAATTTCTGAGTTTGAAGCCAGCCTGGTCTATAAAGTGAGTGCAGGACAGCCAGGGCTATGCAGAGAAACCCTGTCTTGAAAAAACCAAAATAAATAAATAAATAAATAAATAAATAAATAAAAGTACATATTTAGAGGTTACACAGAAGTCCAGGGCTATGCAGAGAAACCCTGTCTTGAAAAAACCAAAATAAATAAATAAATAAATAAATAAAAGTACATATTTAGAGGTTACACAGAAGTCTCCCACATTGGCTGCCTTGTTTCACGGAGTCTTAACTAGGTCTGTCCCACTTCCCTCGGTGAGAAGGTCTTTTAGAGCTTGTGTCCTTTTACTAAACACTCAGTTGAATCCCTGCAGGGAAGCCGTTATATTTCCAGCTCAGCGAATCCTACCTGTTTATTTATTTTCCCTAATTGATACTTGAAATTTTAGCATCCTTTATGAATTTTAACTTCTGATTGTAGAAAGCAAGCAGAGAGAAAGATTCAGGAAGGGCTAGAGTATATAATGCACAAGGATATGGCCGGATGATCTATTTCCTGAAGTTTCCATCACTTCTAAAAATAGTGCCACCAGCTTAAGAACCAACCATCTAATTCTTCTTTGTGTTGTTGTTGTTGGGTTTTTTTTTTGTTTGTTTTTTTTGAGACAGGGTTTCTCTGTGTAGCCCTGGCTGTCCTGGAACTCACTTTGTAGACCAGGCTGGCCTCAGAAATCCGCCTGTCTCTGCCTCCCAAGTGCTGGGATCAAAGGCGTGCGCCCGCCTCTAACATTTTTTTAATTGGAGAATTTTTCTAGGGTCTGAGGCAACTCCATCCATACACACACACACACACACACACACACACACACACACACACACACACCAAACACCACGCCCGGCTCAATGATGTTCAAGTATCTAATTCTTGAATCTGCGGAGGATCTTTCATATTCAAACCATGGATCAGAACCATCCTGAAAATGTGACAACTTAAAATAGTTTATGACCTCTGGTTCCGTTTTAGGAATTCTTTGCTGGTTGGCTTCTCTACAGTGATCTTGCACCTGGAGCAGGTCATTGAAAGCAGAGCTGGGGTGATAGCCAAGAGCACTCAAGGTTGGCTGGCAGTGGGCAGCTGCAGGAGGTTCCACGTGCCTAGGAAGCAGGGTTCTTTCTTAGGGATTTTCCATGTGCTTTACCAACGTTGTCTCAGGATAGTTGGCTATCTAGTGTCTGGCTTCCTAATGACACTGTGTGATTTCTAGAAGCCTTGTCTGTGAGTTTCCAATATGGTGGCTTTGCCATGTTTGCTCACTGACCAAACCATTTGTTAAGGGCAAGGCTTAAGCCCATTGTCCACCAAAGATGGGGGAATTGCCCAGGCGTTCTGGCCTACTTCCAGAAGACACTGTTTAGTTTGTCTCAAGCTCATTTCAGTGTTCTTCGTAAATACTTCCTTAGCTCAAAGGTTATTTCAAAGTATAACATTTAGTTTTTGAACATTGAGTCAATCCTTAACTCTTGCTTTGACATTGGTTTCTAATTTAAAGACTATTTATATTCAAAGAATATGTGGGATTTTATTTTGGGGATTTGTGTTGATGGTCAACATGATGGTTTGCTTTGATGATTATTCTGTTTCATCTTTAATAAGAAGAACAGGATTTTGTCATTAAGATCTACCTTATTCCTTATGTCGTAGCCTATGTCCCAATTTCTTTTGATTTCTGCCTAGGAATGGAACACAGGTCCAGAATAGTTCTGACCCTTAACTGCTGAGCAGAGCATGTGGGTTGTGCGAGTGTGTGTGAGTGTGTGTGTTTGTATGCTGTATTACTAACTTTTAAATTTGAATTTCATTGATTTATTCTTTGAATCTTACCTTTTTCTTATTCTATTGTTGTAGTCAATTTGTTTTTGTTTTTTTTTTTTTTCTCTGCAAAGGTACAAATACAATCAGCGTATTCTTCCTAGTTCTCCGGGACATTAGCTCCCCTCTAGGATCAGTTTATGCTGTGTGCTACAATTTTTCAATCTTACTAATTTTTAAAAATTCAGTTCAAAATATTCCTTTTTAAATGTGTGTGTGTTCAAGCACACATTCCTATGTGAGTACAAATCATAGGAGCCTGTGAATCCCAGGGTTAGAACTTAGTGTATCAAACTTAATGGTAAGCACGTTCAATTGCTGAGCCATTATGCCAGATATCCAGTTCAAAATATTCTAAGACTTTTACTTATAGAGGTCTTTCCAATCCACGCCCTATCCAGGAGTAAGTTGTTTAACCTTACTGGAGAGCCTCTACCTGTGGAATATGAATTTCACAAGCATTTTCCAGGTTTTGTTTGTTGTGTGTGTTTTTTTCCCTCTGTTATATCTGGAAACACCCCTATGTCGTACTCTCTTTTATGTCTTCTGAGTACCCCACAATCCTTTCTGGTTTTCCTAGGGGATGGCTGTTGAAATCCAGATCTGCTCAGTTCACATTCCTGTTGTGATGTGACTTCATTGCATTGCACTGTAATTTTGGAATTAGTATGTCTTACAAATAACAAACAAAAAGCAGTTACTTGTATGCAGCAAAGAAATATTGGAATATCAGAGTACCTGCTTTTAATTTGTAAGGAATACCAACAGACATTTAAAATTTCCTGTTGAAATTAGTCTAGATATGTAAATACAGAATCATTCCCTACACAATAAGTTCCTGCAATTTAAAAAATATTTATTGATTTAAAATGTAGGAGTACTCTCTTTGCATGTACATCTGCATGCCAGAAGACAGCATTAGCTCTTTTATAGATGGTTGTGAGCTGCCATGTGGATGCTGGGAATTGAACCGAGGACCTTGGGAAGAGCATGTCTTTGGCAGCTAGATCTATTCCATTGGCTTGGTCTAGTAGGCTGGCTTTGCAGGTTAGGGCTGAGCCACTCTTTGTCCGTTTGTGAGGGCTGAGCCTCATAACTGCAGGTCCCAGCTTGGATCCGAGCCTATTGGCCCTAGCTCTGAATCCTGTGGGGTATGCCTTAAGTTCTGGCTCCCCCTCAATATCTGCTGCTGACAGGCCTCTGCCTGCTCTCTCTTACAGGGACTTATCTTCCTCCCTGGCTCAGGAACTGCATCCAGCCCTGGGAAGTGCTCTTTTCCTACCTTTGCACCTGAGACCTTTTTCTAATACCCGAATCTTTTGTCTAAACCTGGATTCTGTGCCTGACATTGGATGCCATTTGTAACCATGGGCTTTGCCATTCTTGTCCAGTTCCAGAAATAACTCTAAGACTTAATTATATTTGAATAAACAATGCCTAGGCCATATGCTTGGGCCTATTTCCCGATTAGCTCATAACTTAATTAACCCATTTATTCTATTCTATGAGTGCCACATGGCTGGTTACCTCGTCTCAGTGTCATATGTCTGTCTCCTCAGAGTTTGGGTCAAATCTCTTCCCTGCCAGATTCTATCTCAGAGTTCCCTCGCCCTAATGGAACTCTCAGCTCTTATTTTCTGCCTCAGCTCATTGGCTAAACAGCTTTTTTATTGACAGGTGATGCTACCATACAGTACATGAGAGATTCTCTCTGCAGTGCATAGGACCATTACTGTGGTGTGGCTGTCTGTGTGACTGAGGCAGGGTTTTGAAAGAGAGTTGAGCCATGCCAGAGTAAGCAAAGGTTAGTTATCCTTTCAAAGGCTTCTGAGGGAAGGGGAATTCTTTTTCTTTTTTTGTTTTTTTCTAGACAGGGTTTCTCTGTGTAGTCCTGGCTGTCCTGGAACTCACTCTGTAGACCAGGCTGGCCTCAAACTCAGAAATCCACCTGCCTCTGCCTCCCAAGTGCTGGGATTAAAGGTGCACACCACCACTGCCCTTCGGGAAGGGGAATTGTTGTAGGAAGCAGATTTGGTTAATATACGACCTATGCTGCATAACTGAGGTAGGAGAGTGGAACACATGTCACTCTTTCTTTGGGAAAGACTGTAGAAGTTTTGTCTGTGTTCTTCTTCCCAGCCCCAATGCTCCCAGAAATAAGACTCAGACTCAAATCCGCCAGGTGTGGTGGTGGTGCATGCCTTTAATTCCAACACTCGGGAGGCAGAGGCAGGCAGTTCAAGGCCAGCCTGACCTACAAAGTGAGTTCGAGGACAGCCAAGGCTATGCAGAGAAACCCTGACTCGAAAAACCAAAAAAAAAAAAAAAAAAAAAAATCCCTTGGCCGTATAGCTGGGGTCAACTCTGACAAGATCATAACCTAGATAACCCAATTATTTTAACATACATTCTGCCTCCTGGCTGATTACCTGTGCTCAGGTACCATGCATCCATCTCCTCATATCTTCCTAGGCCAATCTTATTATCTGACTCTATCCCAGAATTCCTTCTGCCTCCCTGGTGTCTCATCTCCCATTTTCTGCCTAAGCCATAGGCCATAAGCTTTTTAATTGACAGGTGATGGATTCATACAATACACAAGCTATTCTCTCCAATTGCCCCTTTTAGTCCAATAAGAGGATCTTTTCCTTTCAAACATAAATTGAATACAATTATAACAATTATGAGACAATTATGGAAACTATTAGGTAGGATTTATATTCATAATTTTCTACCTATAGTATTTGGCAATTAAAGAAAATTTTCTGTTATCTATCCTATCTTGGTGTATTCAAAGTTTTGTGCCTAGCTCAAATTTTATCCTAATTTGCATTACCAGCCTAAAACATCCTTTTAGACCTGCAACATCTTTTTTCTTTTTTTTTGAGACAGAGTTTCTCTGTGTAGTCCTGGCTGTCCTGGAACTCACTCTGTAGACCAGGCTGGCCTCGAACTCAGAAATCCGCCTGCCTCTGCCTCCCAAGTGCTGGGATTAAAGGCGTGCGCCACCACACCCAGTCCTACAACATCTTCTTAAATCCTAAATAACTCAAGCTTAATTGTGAGACTCTATAGTCTTCAAACCCATCAGAGACCTGAGAAGGAATAAAAATTTACCTGAGTATACAGGAAGGGCAAGGACATAGCTTCCCCAAAATTATAGAAATGACAGTCCCCAATATTGTCTCTATAACTTTGGAGCATCCATCTTCAGCCTTTTGGCTCAGTATATCTGACAGACTTTATGTGCAGCAGGAACTATGAATGACTTGGCTTACTCTGTCTTGGCAGTTTGACAGTTGGCTTTCCCATGTCCCTTTGTCCTTTTTGGGCAGTGTTTGCCTGGAATTGAAGCATGGGCATTTTCTTTTTTTTTTTTTTTTTTTTTTTTTTTTTTTTTGGTTTTTCGAGACAGGGTTTCTCTGTGTAGCCCTGGCTGTCCTGGCACTCACTTTGTAGACCAGGCTGGCCTCGAACTCAGAAATCCGCCTGCCTCTGCCTCCCGAGTGCTGGGATTAAAGGCGTGCGCCACCACGCCCGGCCAGCATGGGCATTTTCTTTGCGCAGTGGCCAGCTTGACACAACTGAATCAGCTCCATGTGGAGGTTGTTGATATTCTATGTGACATTGAATGGGAGCACTGTCAGGAGCAGACTTGTCTTATAGTCAAAAGATCTTTTAATAATGAAATAATTTTATATGCCATATTCTGTGGATATCTGAGGTTTTTGAAGACCAGCTATCCACTTATAGTATATCTGAAGTGACAAACATTGTTTATTCTTAGCTATTTGCTATCTGAGTAATCTTTTTCTTTTTTTTTAAATTTATTTATCTATTTTATTTATTATATGTAAGTACACTGTAGCTGACTTCAGACACTCCAGAAGAGGGAGTCAGATCTCATTAGGGATGGTTGTGAGCCACCATGTGGTTGCTGGGATTTGAACTCGGGACCTTCGGAAGAGCAGTCGGGTGCTCTTACCCACTGAGCCATCTCACCAGCCCCGCAATATAAATCTTTATTCATGCCATATGAAAGGATGGAATGATAAATCTTGAATACTCTGTAGCCAATAAGATCCATTGACTAAGTCTATCTGAAGTTCTTGTTAGAGACATTTTTATGTCTCAGCCAGTTTGAGGACTGACCCATGTAGAGGGATCAGGAAATCATGTTAGCAATTCTGTTTGATCTTCTTGATTTCTTTTTTCCTATCTGTAGTCAAGATCATCATGGGGTCTTCCTCTATCAAATCTGATTTTTTTATCAGTTTGGGTGGAATCCATAATTTTTCTTCTCCTGTATGAATGTATGCACAGCTCCTTCCCCAGAGTAAGACATTTCATGATCTCCATTTTGAGGTTAATATATCGTTGAAATAAACAGGGTGATATAATTCAGTATTTTCCTATAATCCAGTGTCTTCAGTGGCCATTGTTTTTTGTTTATTAGCATTTAAGAAATTTCAATAAAGCATTTTGCAATCTATCTTTGGGATTTTTTGATACTCCTCTCTGTTTCTTAAGCATTTCTTTTAAAGTACAATTGCACCTTTCAAAGACTATTTGTTCTGTAGGATTGTTGGTATACCTCTAATATGCTTTACATATTAATATATAAATTTTAAAGAACTTTATTAGTGACATATGTTGGAGCATTGCCAGTTTTAATTTGTATAGGTATACCCATAATTGCCATAACTTCTAATAAATGCATAATGACAGAATCAGCTCACTTGTTGAATAAACAGTGACCAAGCCAGCTCAGTCAACAGGTTCTCCAGCGCAGGAGTGAGGATTAAAAAGAAAAAAGACGCCGGGCGTGGTGGCGCACGCCTTTAATCCCAGCACTGGGGAGGCAGAGGCAGGCGGATTTCTGAGTTCAAGGCCAGCCTGGTCTACAGAGTGAGTTCCAGGACAGCCAGGGCTACAGAGAAACCCTGACTCGAAAAACCAAAAAAAAAAAAAAAAAAAAAAGACAACATTGTAGCGTGATCCCAGTCAATTCTGAGACTGAAGGCAAATTTTTATTTTCCAATCCACTTTTATTTTTGGTGGTGGTGGGGGTTTGAGACAGGGTTTCTCTGTGTAGCCCTGGCTGTCCTGGAACTCACTCTGTAGACCAGGCTGGCCTCAAACTCAGAAATCCGCCTGCCTCTGTCTCCCCAGTGCTGGGATTAAAGGTGTGGGCCACCACGCTTGGCCCAATCCACTTTTTATACCATTTTAATTACATGCAAGTATTTTGGGCAAGCAGTACAATAAGGAACTAACAAAGCAGCAAGTCCCGAAATTACTCCAGTTTTAAATAGGGCTTATCATAATGACCAAAATACTTGAGCCCACTTCCTAGTCCAAGCCCAGAATCTTGCCTGAAGCCTAGTTCTTCTGTTCCACCCTAAGACTAAAATTCTTGCCTTACCCTACTTCTCTATTATAGCCTAAAGTTAGATTCTTGCCAAAACTTACTTTCTTATTATGCCCTAATGTCAGATTCCTGCCTGAGCTTACTCCTTGTCATGGCCAATGTCAGATTCCTGCCAAGCTGTACCCCAGAAGGCTCTCCACAAAACAGAGACGTCAATGTGGACTCATCCTGAATAAGTTCAGCAGTTTCTATATGCAAAAAACCTCTTTGGCATATTTAGAGTTAGTTACTATATTAAGAGATTTTTGAAAATGTAATTATACCATAAGTATTTCATATAATCCTGATTTTATCCTGATTCATAAGGACTTTTAACCACCTTACTTATATCTTCTGACTTATAGCTTGCCTTTCCTGATTTATTTGCATCAGTGTAAGATGTAGGCATGACAGAAATTAGAATTCTTTTTATTATACAAGGGAAAACTCCAATTAGTTCTTTTTATAAATTGAAGCCACTTGCTTTTTGGATATTTGTTATTAATTTCTTTCAAAAATTACTGTAAGCTCTTTGCCAATATTCATCTTGTGTCATAGTGAGGCAGACTCAGCCTTAGTAAAGGTACCAGTCTCAGTACCACAGCATAGTACCACAGTCTCAGTACCACAGCATAGTACCATCCCAGCTAGTTGACAATGTCATATTTTTCCCATTAGAATCAATTCAGAAACCTTTTCTATGTAGGTTTTTAACTTTTTACTCTGTTTGTGTATTAAAAATATCCATTCTAAGATTAAAATCTTCCATCTGCTTAAGAATTTCTGTAGGAGAATGAGTAGGAGGAAGGATAACTAAGATGCAGGCGATCTTTGCATATGATCTAGATGTGTATTCTATAGTTTCTTCTCTGTCAGAGGTGACTCTTTTTCAGCCTCAGCTGATAATTTTCTTGGGCTATTTAAGTCTTTATCACTTTGTAAGACATGAAATAAAATACTTTATGAGTTTCCAAATACAGACAGACATTTTCAATTTAACTCTTACCTAATATTTTTCATAATAGTTTCATAATTGTTCCTGCTGTATGTTGTTTATTATTATAACAAAAGAGCCTTTTATTAGACAAAGGGGAAAATGTAGGCATAATGTTTCTGTACACTGTGTAAAGTTTACCCTTGTGTTATTCAAGTGCAGATTTCTCTGCCCTCATATCTTGTTTCAATCATGACACAGCATAGAAATGCTTAGACCAAGAATCTCCTGTCTCAAGTTTCTGTAAACAGTTCTTACCATTTATTCTCTGCCTGAAAATAAATGATGACCACCCAGTGGCTGCACAGAATAGAGAATAGTGCGGCATCAGCTATTGAGGTTCAGATTTAAAGAAATATGACTTCTGTGTGATTATTGAGAAATAGTATAAGGTAAAGAAATATAGCCACTGGATTAATTCACAGCTGGTATATATATATATATTAATTATATATGATTCATTTATACAAGAGAGTGGGAATTCTTATTGCACAACCCATACAACATGACAGTAGTCAGGCTGCCTCCAACTCTTAGGAGGCAGAGAGAATCATGGGTATGTTCATGTTCACCTGCAGCCCTATCTGAGTAAGGCCTGGTTACCCCAGTGGTCTCAGTTTTCTTACACCAACAGTGAAGGTTTTAATTGTAATATTATCAGGTAGTACATTAATCAATCAATAACATCAGGATGGGTTTAAAAAATTTTTTTTCTGGGCTGGAGAGATGGCTCAGTGGTTAAGAGCACTGACTGCTCTTCCGAAGGTCCTGAGTTCAAATCCCAGCAACCACATGGTGGCTCACAACCACCCGTAATGAGATCTGAACCCCTCTTCTGGTGTGTCTGAAGACAGCTACAGTGTACTTACATATAATAAATAAATAAATCTTAAAAATTTTTTTCTACTATATAAGCAAGGTATATTATAATGTAAAATACACATGAGAGCCTTCCACAAAAATAAAAAAAAAGAAGCTGGTCTTCAGGTTCCCTTTTACAAGCCTAGAGTAAATTGATTGAGGAGAAATGTGCTATTACAGGAGTTGGTGTCTTTTGAGGATATCACTGTGAAGTTCACCTGGGAGGAGTGGCAGAATCTCAACGACGCTCAGAAGATGCTGTACAGGAGTGTGATGCTGGAGACATATAATAGCCTGCTGTCACTGGGTAAGTATCAGGAGCAAGCACCAACCCTGCAGGAAATATATGGGCACTTGTAAGGTTGAGAGCTAAGGTTCTAGGCCACGAATTGTATGACTGTTCACTGCTCTCTAGGGAAAGGTGCACATTTGCACTTTAGTTACATAGATCCTAAAACCTGGTTTTATCTTTCTCCAAAGAACATTATAAGCAAAAATTTTCCAAGTCCTATACCATTTTCTATTAACAGGGCAATGCATCCCTAAACCTGAGCTGATCTTTAAATTGGAACAGGGAGAGGAGCCATGGACAGCAGAAGAACCTGCAAACAAGACTCTGCCAGGTTGGTTGTCGGTACTTGTGGATGGGGAGACTGTGTGCAGCAAAGGTTGGCCATTCCATATCTGAGGGCTCAAACATGTTTGTTATGTAGTCTGCAAGGAGTATTCTCTTACATGTGTTCCTACATTGCAGTTTGAGGAAATAGTTCTTTTTTTTGTTTGTTTGTTTGTTTGTTTGTTTTTTTTTGGTTTTTCGAGACATTGTTTGTTTTTTGTTTTGTTTTTCGAGACAGGGTTTCTCTGTGTAGCCCTGGCTGTCCTGGAACTCACTTTGTATACCAGGCTGGCCTTGAACTCAGAAATCTGCCTGCCTCTGCCTCTCGAGTGCTGGGATTAAAGGCATGCGCCACCATGCCCGGCAATTTGATGAAATATTTCTTAGACCCTCCCCCAAACCCCCAGTTAGCTTACTTCTGTAATTTGATGTTTTTTCCTGGTACTTCTTTCTTTCATAGCTTCAATTGCTTCTTGCACTCTAGGCTCATGGGGATTTTTTTTCAGACATATTTCATGTGCTTGTTTTTGTTTTAGCACATTCTAATGAGGCAGCTTTCAAGTGCTGGTTCTTGCATATTTTATATAAATAAAAATGTAAAAGTAATGTCCTTACATCATAGAATTAATTTTAATAAAAGACAAATAAGTTTATTTATACTGAGGAGTCAAAAACAAGTATATGTAATGTTGAACCAGAGTATAATGAATAATAGAGTGTGTTTAAAGTTAAAGAGTATTTCATTTATGAAGTTGATGAGAGAATACAGAAACAGATTTAGAAGTTAGGCTATGATCTAAGAAATCATGAGGACCCATGGGAAGGGGTGTTTCCACTTGAGAAAGAATCAAGAGCGTTTCGTCCCAAGGAGAAGTGAGACAAGTTTTCAAGTTGAAGAACTCAGCTTCTCCTTTTTGGGATGAGGGCTGTAATTTAAAGGTAGCACTTGTTTAACTTTTCTTCTCTCATTCTAAAGCAGCAAAGATGGTGAGGAATTGTAGAAGCCACTTTTTATGAAACTAAGAGAAGTCAAGTCTGTGAAACATGACAGCATCCTTGAGAATTGATGAATTACTAGATGGTGGTGTGTGCATCACCGCTCTGGAGGCAAATGTTAGGCTCATGGTTATCACAAGTAGCCACATGTTTTAGAAATGATGTACAGCATACATGTTTTTCTGGAGCGGTAAACAGGAGTTTCCTTGTATTTATTTTGGTACAGAAAAGAACAGGACATGTTGTTCAGTTGAGGCCTTGATTACTGCAATGTTTCCGGTGGAAGTAGAAAGGAAGAAATTAGGTAGAGGCAGGCGGATTTCTGAGTTCGAGGCCAGCCTGGTCTACAAAGTGAGTTCCAGGACAGCCAGGGCTGCACAGAGAAACCCTGTTTCAAAATAAACAAAAAACAAAAAACAAAAAAAAAAAAAGAAAGGAAGAAATTTCATATTTGAAATTCTCGCAGTCTGTTGAAATTTTTAATAACTCTAAGCAAACATGATGCAAACTCACAGCATAATGGAGGCTTCTGGCTAGGAAGCAGCCTATCAGAGTTTGCTCACAATCTGCAAAGAGGATGTCCTAGAAATTAGTGCCTCTTTTAGACCAGAGTAAAGAGAATGGCAGAAAGAAAAGGTCATCACTGTCATGTATTAAAGTATACATGTGACTAGAACCTTGTAAAAAAAATGTAACCATTGTCTGAGTAAAAAACTATACCTAGCCATTGGTGGATATTTTAACAAAATATTTCTTCACAAAAATAAAATGAAGCAATACTTTACTAATACTTTAATACTAGAAAACTTATCAGTGTATTTCAGTATAGTAAATTAAGGAGCAAACTAAAGTTTATAAACTAATACTTACATGAATTTAGTAACAGTGTGTGCTAGTAGACTAGAAATTGGTTTGTTTGTTTGTTTGTTTATTTATTTATTTATGTATTTATTATATGTAAGTACACTGTAGCTGTCTTCAGACACACCAGAAGAGGGCGTTAGATCTTGTTATGGATGGTTGTGAGCCACCATGTGGTTGCTGGGATTTGAACTCCGGACCTTTGGAAGAGCAGTCGGTGCTCTTACCCACTGAGCCATCTCACCTGCCCTAGAAATTGCTTTTTACATAAACATGAGAATCCCATTAGACACTCTTAAAAATAATTCATAGAGCTGAGCGTGGTGTCCCACACCTTTAATCCCAGCACTCGGGAGGCAGAGGCAGATGGATTTCTGAGTTCGAGGCCAGCCTGGTCTACAAAGTGAGTTTCAGGACAGCCAGGGCTACACAGAGAAACCCTGTCTTGAAAAAACAAAGCAAAACAGAATTCATAGAAACTACTTTTGTTTGTTTGTTTGCTTGTCTTTTTAGTATTCTGCGGTGTGGATGGCATAATTGAGACCAACCAGAAGAGTCGAGAGAGACATTTGTGGCAAGTTACTGCCAGCGGCCACAATAGAGTAACTGAGGAAGCACATGGATTAGAAGACACTTTTTATTTATACTCCATGAATATTTCAAGTTTTGTTGTAAATAATATAAACTGTTCAGGAGTGAAGCCTGAGGAGTTGAATGGATACCTGAATAGATGTCTCCCTTTGGAGCCTCAAGGATTGTGTATTGTAGAGCAATATAATGACTGTTGTGTAGCAGGGAAATCTGTCAGATGTCCTGAGCAGTTGGGTCAGCATTCTAAGATTGAAACTGGACAGCAGGATTTCGAATATATCAGAGAAAGGAAAGATACAAAGGAGGGAAAACTATTGAAAAAAATTGCTCCATCTAAAAGACTTCAAGTGGGACCGACTTCTTGTAAGCATAGTGAGTGTGAGCCGCTTTCTGTTGGGTCAGATGTCACGGCTAATGTCCGGAAGGCAACTTTTAGTAAGAAGGGTAAGCTCACTAAACACCAGGCAACATACTCAGGGAGAAAATCCTGTAAATGCCTTGAAAGTAAGAAACCCTTTCCCAGTGAATTAGACATTCTAGAACATCAGAGGACACATAACCAGAAAAAAGACCACGTATGTACCCAGTGTGAGAAACCCTTTAGCACTAAATCTTCCCTTACTATTCATCAGAGAATACACACAGGAGAAAAGCCCTATGGATGTAGTGAATGCAATAAAACCTTCAGACAAAGGTCAGCTCTCATTGTACATGAGAGGACTCACACTGGAGAGAAACCCTTTGAATGTTATGAGTGTGGTAAAGCCTTCCAACATAAGTGGTATCTCAAAACGCACCAGAGAACTCATACTGGGGAGAAACCATATGAGTGTATAGAATGTGGAAAAGCCTTTCTAAAGAAGTCATACCTCAAAATGCATCAGGGAACTCACAAGAGTGATAAACCATATGAATGTGAGAAATGTGGAAAAACCTTCCATAACAGGTCATACTTCAACATGCATCACAGAACTCACACAGGTGAGAAGCCCTATGCATGCAGTGAGTGTGGAAAAGCCTTTTACCAAAAGTCAGACCTCAGGAGGCATCAGAGGATACATAACAGTGAGAAATTACATGAATGTAAAGAATGTGGAAAAGCCTTTCAAAATAAGTCATACCTCAAAACTCACCAGAAAGTTCACACAGGTGAGAAACCGTATGAGTGTAAAGAGTGTGGGAAAGCCTTTCAAAACAAGTCATATCTCAACAAGCATCAGATAATTCACACAGGTGAAAAGCCCTACGAGTGCAACAAATGTGGGAAAACGTTTCAGTGGAAGTTAGTCCTCAGCAAGCATCATAGAATCCACACAGGTGAAAAGCCCTATGAATGCATTCAGTGTGGAAAAATGTTTGGCTACAAATCATCCCTCATTGTACATGAGTTGATTCATTCTGGGGAGAAACCTTATGAATGTAATGTATGTAGAAAAACCTTTTCACAGAAGTCAAACCTAAGCCGGCATCAGAGAACTCACCGACATGGGGAGCTATGAGAGGAACGGGTATGGATGCCCAGCAGCCAATTCACTGACTTGGGGAAGACAAGGTGAAGTCAAGGACAGGGCAGACACTGCTGCATACCAGGCTGGAAGGGTGCAAACAGTCCGGGAGGGGAAGGAGCTTGGTCTGGTTTGGAGCAAGTGACAGCGGGTAGGAGGAGAGAGAGGTCTTCAGGAGTTTTAGTGTCATGGCTTCTTTAGGTGAAGGCGTTCTCTGAGGCAGTCTTTAATGAAGAAGCTCTCTGTGATGATCTTAGCTTGTTTGTATTACTTTATTGGGGGTGGATAGGCTTTATTCTGGGTGAACAAGGGATTATGTAATTTTGGGGAAGGGTGTGAGAAACTCCAGGAAGGGAAAGTCATTGGCTGAAGGCTAAGGTTATTGAGATGTCTCATTAGCATGGAGAGGTGTTCCAGATGCTGTGCTATGTGACTGACTGCCTATGGCCACATTAGTTACAGTTCATGATTACAAGCTCCAGGGTGGGGCATGGAGGCAGGGAGGGGGCAGCCCTACTCCTGCTGTCTCAGACCTCCCAGGTTCCCAGAGTTTGAGCATACTTCCACCTCACCAGTCTCATGCCCATCTGGTGGCATGGTCCACCTGCCCTACATCCAGATAGACCTTTAAGCCTTAGAGTGCATCAAGAATAACAAGCAAGAATCCACTCCAGGGGAGGGGCTGGAGAGATGGCTCAGCAGTTAAGAGCACTGTCTGCTCTTGTGGAGGTCCTGAGCTCAATTCCCAGAAACAAAGGAGGGTGTCTGATGCCCTCTTTTGGTGTGTCTGAAGACAGCTACGGTGTACTCATATCAATAAAGTTTTTTTTTTTTTTTAAAGAATCCACTTCAGTTTGAGTAGTGTTCTTTGTATAAAACAAATGTCAATTTACAAGAGAGAATCTACACAGGGTTAAGAAAGTTTAAGAATGTGTTGAGTGACTGTGAAGGAAGTTTCCCTAGTACTGGCACTTGAGAACTTATAAAATCACTCGCATAGGAATAAATTTTTATAAATGTAATGAAAGAGGAAAATTACTGGACACCTGAACTCTTTAACTCAGAATCCTCCTACCCCTCCCATCTAGAGATTGTTCCCGGAACACACCTGAACTTTTTACCCCAGAGTACATTCCTGAACTCTTCACCCCAGAGTCCGACCCCCTCCCAATTGAAAACTGTTCCGAGAACATTTTTTAGATAAGGGTCTCCTGGAACAAACCTAGTCCTACCCCTCCTAACTGAGGACTGTTCCAAGAACATTTTTGAGATAAGGGCCTCCTGGTACTACCCCAGAATGTTCCAATAGATCGGGTACATTGCCAAAATATAGGACACGACCCCTTGGTGACGTAAAACTTGTACTTTTCCCCTGGCTTTTTCCTATAAGAGCCTGTAAAAATTTGGGCCGGGCGTCGATTCTCCTCTACACCATGCTGGGTGTATGAGTTTCGACCCCAGAGCTCTGGTTTATGTGCTTTTTATGTGCTTTCTTGTTGTTGCTTTATTAAATCTTACTCTCTACATCTTAAGTTCGGTCTCAGTGTCTTCTTGGGTGCGCGGCTGTCCCGAGGCTTGAGTGAGTGTCTGCCCTCCGGGGGTCTTTCATTTGGTGCATTGGCCGGGAAACAGCGCGACCACCCAGAAGTCCTGGACCCACTCAGAGGTAAGATTTTCTGTCCTGTTTTTGGTTTCTGGTGTCTGTGTTCTGTTTCTGGAGGCCAGGTAGGCCATTCTGTATCTGGTGCGATCGCAGTTTCGGTTTTGCGCGACGCTCTGTGCTCAGTAAGAGCACCTGAGACCGTGCTCCGGGAGGGAGCGCGGAGTGGATAGGGATAGACGTGTCCGGTGTCCACCGTCCGCTCGCCCTGGGGGACGCCCCAGGAAGACAAGGGGAGGACCGGGGACGCCTGGTGGACCCCTCTGAAGGCCAAGAGACCATCACTTTGGTGGAAGGTCTAAATTGGCCGGCCTTGGAGAGGCCATCTGATTCTGTAAGTTGCCTGTGGGCGACGCGAAGTCGCCGCTGTTTTTGGTTTCTTTTTTTGTCTCAGTCTCGTGTCCGCTCTTGTTGTGTCTACTAAGGAGTCGATGTGGAATCCGACCCCGTCAGAAAATAGCGTTTGGCTGGTTGTGTAAGTCCAGGCATAGACGAGTGTGCTTGTTTGTGGACACGTGACAGACTGTGTGTGTGTGTGTGTGTGTGTTTGTGTTAACCCTTTGTCGACTGTAGACTTGGACTGACGTCAGGACAGAATTTGTCAGCAATGGTTTTTTAAAAAAAAAAAAAAAAAAAAACCACCAGGCCGGTCCTGCCCACCGCGCTCTCGGCTAGACGGTACCGGCAGCTCGCAGCGGGCGGGCAGCGCCGGCCGGCCTTGCTGCGGGGCCATCGCGGGGCGACGGCCGCGAGACCAGCTGCCACCGGTGGACAAAGGCGGCGCACGGTCCGCACTCGGCTGGGGAGCCCCGGGCTGCTCAGAAGAGCTCTGAGATGCAGAGCTGGGCTAAAAACTTCCGGCTTTGGCGGCACAGTTAGGGCTTTGATAGCAGCAGTGGCGCTGAGGTTCTGGGTTCTGCAGGCATGGCCCCGCGAGCGAGTTGTGAGATGCTGGTGGCGAGTGCGGCGGCCTGCCGGTCCCGCCTGGCGCCCTAGAGTGGCCGTGAAGCCTGCCACAGCTGGGGAGGGGCCGACTGCGGCCGCCGTCCCTCCTTTGGCTTCCCCCCCAGAGTCTACCCGCACTCCCTTGTATCCGCTTGGCCCGCCGCCGCCTCCAAGGGCTCAAGCCATGCGGGAAGACAGTGCAGAGAGCACCGGGTGTCTATCAAGTGGTTAAATTGCTGCCTCTGCCACCTTCCCCCCTCCCTGCCAGTGTTTGTTTGCCACTCCCAGGAGTTTACGCCACATTTCCCGCACCGCGGCGCGCGGCGGGGATTCGGCGCTGGGCTCTTCCCTGTTCACTCGCCGTTACTGAGAGAATCCTGGTTAGTTTCTTTTCCTCCGCTGACTAATATGCTTAAATTCAGCGGGTCGCCACGTCTGATCTGAGGTCGCCACAAGGTTCCCTGGTTGCTTCTCATTCCCCTGTCCTCTGTATCCTGTCTCTTGTTAACAGAAAAAATTGCGTTCATTTTAAAATATCAGTGGTCCGGTGCAGCCAGATGTGAGAGCTGCACTCCCTTCTCTGCCCCATGTGTTTTCTCTTCTCAGGCACCGCCCTGAGCTGCTGGCAGTGAGTCTGTTCTAAGCTCCGGTGAGGGAGACATCCAAGGTAAGGAGCACCTGCGAGTCTTAACTGCCAGGCTCTGATGAGGGTCTCGTCTCTTTGGGACTAGAAAGTGCCCCAACAATCTGACCGAGGTAATAAAAAGTTACAGAAGTTAAGAGAAGGATAAAGGTCTGCAAAAAAGAGCTGAGAGCAAAGCTTCAGCAGACTCAGAAAAGATAAGAAAAATGAAATGCTGGCCACAAAAGTCAGAAAAAGTAGAAAACTTAGTACCTGGCAACAAAAAAAAAGCTTTTGGCTAAAGATCAAAGTGTTTACTGTTAAAAAAAAAGAGCACTGGGTGAAAGACTGTCCTAATAAAAAGAAGAGGAGCCCCCCTCATGACCAAACCCTTCACCTGTTAAAGCAGCTAAAAAGAGACTGTGTTTCATATTCCTCCACTGACCAATGCAAAGCAAGTTTAAAAGGTTCCTGGACACTGCGGGCCTTTGCAAACTGTGGATTCCAGGTTTTGCTGAATCAAAAAGATAAACAGCCCTTCGTATAAAAAATAAAGAACAACCTTGGATGGCCTTAGATGCTATTGAGACTGCCCTAATGTTGTCCCCAACTTTGGGACTCCTAGATGTGACTGAGAACAAAAGTATTGCCAAAGAGGTTCTTACTCAGAGATTGGGACCCTAAAAAAGACCGGTGACATACTTGTAAAAATTAAACCTGACAGCCGGGCGTGGTGGCGCACGCCTTTAATCCCAGCACTCGGGAGGCAGAGGCAGGCGGATTTCTGAGTTCGAGGCCAGCCTGGTCTACAAAGTGAGTGCCAGGACAGCCAGGGCTACACAGAGAAACCCTGTCTCGAAAAACCAAAAAAAAAAAAAAAAAAAAAAAATTAAACCTGGTGACTGTAAGATGGCCTGCTTGTCTGCACATAATGGCTTCTGGTCAAGGACACCGATAAATTGACTCTGAGACAAAACTTGGCACATGATCCAATCGTTCCCCTGACTGATGGACACATTATCAGAGCTTTTTGTTGACAGAACAAGTGACCTTCGCTTCCCCTGCTAACCTGCTGAGTCTTCACCTACTCATCACTGCTCTGACATTCTGGCAAAAGGAACTTCGGCTCAGAAGGCTGAACTCCTGGCGCTAATCCAAGCCCTGCGGTTGGCTGAAGGTAAGGCGATCAACATTTACACTGACAGCTGCTATGCTACAGCCCATATCCATGGGGCCATCTACCAGCAAAGGGGGCTACTTACCTCAACAGGCAGAAACATTAAAAACAAAGAAAAAATTCTGGCCCTCCTAGAGGCTATACATATGCCAAAAAAAGTGGCTATTATCCATTGTCCGGGCCACCAAAAAAAACAGGATCCTGTGGCCCGAGGGAACCAGATGGCTGATGCAACAGCAAAGCAGGCAGCTCAGGAGGTAACAATCATGGTAAAAAAAGGCAGGCCCCTGCCAGAGCCCTCACCGGCAACCAGTCCTAATTAGCGGGCTGTAGCCCACGGGGTTTTGACTCAGACTCTGGGGCCCTGAAAGCGGCCAGTGGCCTACCTATCTAAAAAGCTTGACCCAGTCGCCAGCGGTTGGCCCTCCTGCCTGAAAGCCATTGCTGCAGTAGCCCTACTTGTTAAAGACGCTGACAAGCTTACCCTGGGTCAGCATGTGACTATAATCGCTCCCCATGCTCTGGAGAGTATTGTACGACAGCCCCCTGACCGGTGGATGACTAATGCCCGGATGACCCACTACCAGAGTTTGTTGCTAAATGATCGAGTAACTTTTGCTCCACCTGCCATCCTCAATCCTGCCACCTCCCCTTGGCGGATGACTCCACTCCTGTACATCAATGTGCTGATGTCCTGGCTAGAGAAACTGGAACGAGAAGGGATCTGACTGATCAGCCTTGGCCAGGTGTGCCTGCCTGGTACACAGATGGTAGCAGCTTTGTGGTAAAAGAAAAAAGAAGAGCAGGAGCGGCGGTGGTGGATGAAAAACAGGTAATTTGGGCGAGTGGTCTTCCAGAAGGGACTTCAGCCCAGAAAGCTGAATTTGTGGTTTTGATACAAGCTTTATAAATGACAAAAAAAAAAGTCTACACTGACAGCAGGTATGCTTTTGCCACTGTATGGAACAATATACAGACAAAGAAAGCTGTTGACATCAACTGAAAAATAGACTTTACTGAGAAAAAATATGTGTATGAATACCTTCTGGTTTTTGTGAACGTTCTCAAAATAGATAAAAGCTTTTCCCTGTAAAAATGAAACTGCTCACATAGTCATCAAGAAAAATTAAAGAAAATTTTTCCAAGGTTCAGAGTGCCAAAAGCAATAGTGTCAGATAATGGCCCTGCCTTTGTTGCCCAGGTAAGTCAGGGTGTGGCCAAGTATTTAGAGGTCAAATAAAAATTACATTGTGTATATAGACCTCAGAGCTCAGGACAGATAAAAAATTAGTTTAAAACTCTAAGACAGACCTTGACAAAATTAATCGTAGAGACTGGCACAGACTTGGTGTTCCTTCCCTATGCCCTATTTAAACGTACTAGAAATACTCCCTCTTGATTCAGTTTTAAGATCCTTTATGAGACTCCTATGCCCATCATAGTCTTAAATGATGTGTTTAAACCTATGTTGTTATAATAATGATCTGTATGTTAAGTTAAAAGGCTTGCAGGTGGTACAGAAAGAAGTCTGGTCACAACTGGCTACAGTGAACGAGCTGGGTACCCCAAGGACATCTCACCAGTTCCAGCCAGAGATCTGATCTACGTGCACCTACATCATGCCCAGACCCTCAAGCCTCGCTAAAAGGGCCCCTGCCTAGTTCTGTTTACTAATCCTTCTTGTTCTGTTTTTGTTCCCATGTTAGAGAAAGAATAAATGCAACAATATCGGGTCCTCCAAGAGGCCGAAAACTTGCTCTAAGATTAGAGCTATTTACTAGAAGGAGTGGGGAATGAAAGAGGAAAATTACTGGACACCTGAACTCTTTAACTCAGAATCCTCCTACCCCTCCCATCTAGAGATTGTTCCCGGAACACACCTGAACTTTTTACCCCAGAGTACATTCCTGAACTCTTCACCCCAGAGTCCGACCCCCTCCCAATTGAAAACTGTTCCGAGAACATTTTTTAGATAAGGGTCTCCTGGAACAAACCTAGTCCTACCCCTCCTAACTGAGGACTGTTCCAAGAACATTTTTGAGATAAGGGCCTCCTGGTACTACCCCAGAATGTTCCAATAGATCGGGTACATTGCCAAAATATAGGACACGACCCCTTGGTGACGTAAAACTTGTACTTTTCCCCTGGCTTTTTCCTATAAGAGCCTGTAAAAATTTGGGCCGGGCGTCGATTCTCCTCTACACCATGCTGGGTGTATGAGTTTCGACCCCAGAGCTCTGGTTTATGTGCTTTTTATGTGCTTTCTTGTTGTTGCTTTATTAAATCTTACTCTCTACATCTTAAGTTCGGTCTCAGTGTCTTCTTGGGTGCGCGGCTGTCCCGAGGCTTGAGTGTCTGCCCTCCGGGGGTCTTTCAGTAATAGCTGAGGAAAAATGTCCTCCTAGAGGTCAAAACTTGGAGTGCAGCTAAGTACTTACATAGGAGGAAACATGAATGTAAAGAATATAAAAGTTTGCCGGGCAGTGGTGGCGCATGCCTTTAATCCCAGCACTTGGGAGGCAGAGGCAGGCGGATTTCTGAGTTCAAGGCCAGCCTAGTCTACAAAGTGAGTTCCAGGACAGCCAGGGCTATACAGAGAAACCTGTTTCAAACAAACACACAAACAAAACAAAACAAAACTGTTTGGAAGTCACTCCTTGTTAAATATGAGATCATCCTGTGAAGAAAGTCTCTGTGAATGGAGTCACTGGGGAAATGCTCTGGGAGAAGTTTCACCTCAGAGACTAAAAGAAGTCTTAGTGTTGGTGAACATCGTTCAGAACCTTTCACCCCAGAATTTATCCTGTTTACAAGTAATGTGGCATACGGGAGGGAGCAGAGACTGAGGGAATGGCCAACTATTAACCAGCCTAACTTGAGACCCATCCCGTGGGCCAGCACCAATCCCTAACACTATTAATGATACTCTTAGGCTTGCAGACAGGAGTAAGTTATCCTCTGAGAGGCTCCACCCAGCAGCTGACTCAGATACAGACACCCACAGCCAAACAGTGGATGGAGCTTGGGGACTCTTATGGAAGAATAGGAGGAAGGATTATGGGGGCCGAAGGGGATAGGAATTCCACAGAAAGACCAACAGAGTTAACTAATCTGGGCCCTTGGGGTCCTCAGAGTCTGAACCATCAACCAAAGAACATACACAGGCTGGACCTAGGCCTCCCTGCTTATATGTAGCAGATGAGCATCTTGGTCTTCATGTGGGTCCCGAACACCTGGAGCAGGGGCAATCCCAAAAGCTGTAGCCTGTTCAGGATATGTTGTTCTAGTTGAGATGCCTTGTCTGACCTCGGTGGGAGAGGAAATGCCCAGCTGTGCAAAGGCTTGAAGTGCCAGGGTTTGGGGATGTATACCCAGGGGGCCACCCACCCTCTCAGAGGAGAAGGGGATGAGGTGATGGGAGAAGGATTGTGGGAGAAAGTGACTGGGAGGGGGTGGTGAGTGGGATGTAAAGTGAATAAGTTAAAAAATTAAAAACAAACAAAAGAAACCAATCATTGGCATATATCACAAAATGCACACAAAGAAATAATACTGGGTAGCAGAGTAATTATGTGGCCCCCAGAGACTATTTTCTTATCTCTGGAAATAGGTGACAACTTTCAGCCTCCACTTGTGGCTATTACAATTTAAATGAGCTCTGCTGGGAGACTCTGAACTCAATTGATGAGTAGTACTAGACTTGCCAGTCTGCGAGATGATAGCAGATAGTGGTCTTCAGGTTCTTTGTCAGGTCGGAGTGAATGCTCATGACCCGAAGGGCATCTTTGTAGAAGTGGGTAGGAGAAAGTTACTGCAGGTTAAGAATTGTTTGATGAAAATAGATCTCTAACCTTTATCTCTGTGCCATGTATCTGGTGCATTAGTGAGAAATAAATGTATAATGTTTAGTCTTCCCAACTGTGATCTGTTCTCATTATATTACCAAGAACTCATTATTGGTAATTCATTTTATAAATACAGAGAATCTTTCAGAGAGATGTGAGTAGCCCTTTATCAGCACATTCATACAGAAGAGAAGCCTCCCTTGAGTCCCAGGTTAATTGTAGAAAAATAAAATGTGGAAAAAAACCACAGTGAATCATTTTGGGGAATGCTTTTTATTATGTGAGTGTATCTCATTGAAAAAAGTAGATGTCGGGCTGGCGAGATGGCTCAGTGGGTAAGAGCACCCGACTGCTCTTCAGAAGGTCCAGAGTTCAAATCCCAGCAACCACATGGTGGCTCACAACCATCCGTACTGAGATCTGATGCCCTCTTCTGGTGCATCTGAAGACAGCTACAGTGTACTTACATATAATAAATAAATAAATAAATAAATCTTTAAAAAAAAAAGAAAAAAGTAGATGTCAAATGTTTTTATAGTATTTCCAGGTTTTTTTTTTGTTTTGTTTTGTTTTTTTTTGTTTTTTTTTTTTTTTTGGTGTTTTGAGACAGGGTTTCTCTGTATAGCCCTGGCTGTCCTGGAACTCACTTTGTAGACCAGGCTGGCCTCAACTCAGAAATCCGCCTGCCTCTGCCTCCTGAGTGCTGGGATTAAAGGTGTGTTCCACCATGCCAGGCATGTATCCAGTTTTATAAAAAATTATAATACATAGAGACATACCAACTCATGCATTATACATATGGATAGAGGTACTGTTAAATTTAACTTTAACAACAAATATTTGAATATTTACCAGACATAAAACACATGGAGTAGCTGGGCAGTGGTGGCACATGCTTTAATCCCAGCACTTGGGAGGCAGAGGGAGGCAGATTTCTGAATTCCAGGCCAGCCTGGTTTACAGAGTGAGTTCCAGGACAGCCAGGGCTACACAGAGAAATCCTGTCTCAAAAAAACAAAAACAAAACAAACCCCAAAACAACAAGCAAAAAAACCAAACAAATAAACAAAAAACCCCATGGAGCTGGGCAGTGGTGGCGCACGCCTTTAATCCCAGCACTCCAGAGGCAGAGGCAGGCGGATTTCTGAGTTCGAGGCCAGCCTGGTCTACAGAGTGAGTTCCAGGACAGCCAGGGCTATACAGAGAAACCCTATCTCGAAAAACCAAAAAAAAAAAAAAAAAAAAAAAACCAAAAAAAACCCAAAAACAAACAAACAAACAAAAAAAAACCCATGGAGTGATAATAGTCTGTGAGGATATGTGATGGCATTTTTTTTTTTAGGTTGAAAATCCAAGATCAGGTAGTTTCATCATTTTAGCTTCTTCTGTGGGCCTACTTGACTGTTTTAAACACATTAGAGGGTCAGAACGGGATCAAGCTAAGTACAGAAAGACAAAAACATGCTTTGCGTTGCATTAAAAATAATACAAGAAGCCAGTCATGGTGGCACATGCCTTTAATCCCAGCACTCCAGAGGCAGAGGCAGGCAGATTTCTAAGTTCGAGGCCAGCCTAGTCTACAGAGTGAGTTCCAGGACAGCCAGGGCTATACAGAGAAACCCTATCTCGACAAAACCAAATAATAATAATAATAATACAAGGGCTGGAGAGGTGGCTCAGTGGTTAAGAGCACTGACTGCTCTTCCAGAGGTCCTAAATTCAAATCCTCGCAGCCACATGGTGGCTCACAACCATCTGTAATGAGATCTGACACCCTCTTCTGGTGTGTCTTAAGACAGCTACAGTGTACTTACATATAGTAAATACATAAGATAAAATTTTTAAAAAATTACAAGAAGCCAGGCGTGGTGGCGCACACCTTTAATCCCAGCACTCTGGATGCAGAGGCAGGCAGATTTCTGAGTTCGAGGCCAGCCTAGTCTACAAAGTGAGTTCCAGGGCTACACAGAGAAACCCTGTCTCAAAAAACAAAAAAGAAAGAAAAAAGAAAGAAAGAAGGAAGGAAAGAAAGAAAGAAAGAAGGGAAGAGAAAAAGAAAAAAGAAAAAAAATACAAAATTTTGGGAGTAACCACATGAGCAGTACTCTCTTTTGTGGTATTTTCTAATGATCTGGTTAAGATCTTGGTTTCCTTATCATGGTATGGTAGGGATTCACTCACCTTTCAACTTTTACAACACAATTAGCCAAGTTTTACTTAGCATATGAATAAACTGGGCATTGATGGTAACACCTTTAATCCCAGCTCTTGGAGGCAGAGGCAGGCAAATTTCTGAATTCAAGGCCAGCCTGTTCTACAGAATGAGTTCCAGGACAGCCAGGGCTACACAGAGAAACCCTGTCTTAAAAAAAAAAAAGAACCTTTTGAAAGGAATTTTCACATTAAACACACAATAAACTCCATAGACTCAATGAAACAAAACTAGGAGGGAGGGAGGCCCAAGCAAGGATGTTTGAATCTCACTTAGAAGAGGGGATAAAGGGCTGGTGAGATGGCTCAGTGGGTAAGAGCACCCGACTGCTCTTAAAAACCACTCCCAGGATGCACCAGAGGTAGTTGGGGGAGGTTTTAGCGTTATTTATCTTTTTCACCTGTTGGCATGACTGAGTGTTCCTCAGACCTAGGGTGCCATTGTGAGAAGAAAGCAGAGGAGACTGGAAGCACCAAGGAGCCTCAATTAGTGTCACATGGGTGCAGATACAGTAGTTGGTGTGTAATGTGCTGGACAAGATAATGTCTGTCAGGGTCTAGTAAATGATCTGTCTGGGGCCTGGAGGAAGAAGTTAACTGCGGTTCTCCATTTTGCTTTGTTGGAGTTTGTCAAAAGACCCTCACTCACAAAAATCACAGAGACTGTTATTGCTGCAAACTGCAAGTGGATTTTTATTGATCCAACAAGTTGGGGACCCCCTCTAAGCACACGGGCCAGAGGAGAGACTGAGAGCAAAGAAAGAAGACACTTTTTATACCTTGTAAGGGGCAGATTTGGGCAACAGGGTAGCTGGCCTATTCTCATTGTTGTAGCAAGTAACCCTTTCAGGCATTGGTTGGTTTGCATAGTGACTACCTTTGGCCTAGTGACTCACTTTGACTGCCCCTATGGTCGGTTATTATGATTTGGTCAACAAAGCAATAGTGCATTTTGAACTTATGGGTCTGCTATTAACATCACAGCTATTAACATCACAGCTATCATCAAGGTCAGGGCGGTTTGTAATCTTTCTCAGAATTCAGTGTGGGGCAGGGTGGGGGAATTTCCCTAGGAACTGCTATCTTGTTATGGTTATTTTTCTGAGAACTGCTCATTTTGTTTTGGCAGCTGTAGATTTAGTCATTTTGACAGCTATGTTGCTGAGAGTCACTTCAGAGGGGAAGGCGCTAGGTGGTCTTCAACTTATTTTGGATATTATAGCTTCCCTTTGCTTTTGGGGGGATGTCAGAATGCCAGAAGCTATTGGAACGTCAAAGAGTTGATAGTGGGAGGTGGGGACTGGGAGCAAGATCTTTAATGGTTAAGGTAGCCTGATTGAGGAGGAGCCACGGGTATATATTGTGGAGGCTGAAAAGTGGTCCTGGGCTGCCTGGGGTTGCACTCTGCAGCTGTTGGATAGTCCTCCATTGACAAATGGATTGGTTGACTGAGGCTGTAGGATTACTCTGTTTGAGGGGCCTGAGGTAGGTCCCTCAAGCAGTTTCCCTTGTTTGCTAATATTCCTGTATCACTAGAGATTACAGTAGCACCTGATGAGAGGTTAAGGTGCATTATATAAGGATGGATCCTGTTTTCACATCCATTCTATTAGCCTGTGTCTTTCTATTGGGGAATTGAGTCCATTGATAGGGAGAGATATTAATGACCAGTCATTGTTTTGTCCTGTTATTTTGATGTTGATTGTGTTATTGTTTGTGTGTATGTGTGATTTTCTTGTTTTTGTTGATATGGAATTACATTTTGTGTTTTCTTGGATGTAGTTATACGTCATAGGTTGGAATTGTCCTTCTAGTATGTATGCTCTGTAGGCCTGGATTAGTGGATAGATATTGTCCAAATTTGGATTTGTCTTGAAATATTTAGTTCTCTCCATGTATGTTGATTGACTGTTTTGAGGGTATAGTCTAGGTTGACACCTGTGGTTTTATAAAGGTTGCAGGATTTCTGCCCAGACCTTTATAGTGTTTGGAGTCTCTTTTGAGAAGTCAGGTACAATTCTGATAGGTTTGCCTTCTATGCTATCTGGCCTTTTTCCCTTTCCACTTTTAATTTTTTTCATTTTTTATTAGATATTTTCTTTATTTACATTTCAAATGTTATCCCCTTTCTTGGCTTCCCCTCTGAAAAATCCCTATCCCACATCCCCTCCCCCTGCTCACCAACCCACCCACTCCCTCTTCCCTGTTCTGGCATTCTTTTACACTTGGGCATTGAGCCTTCACAGGACCAAGGGCCTCTTCTCCAATTAATGTCCGACAAGGCCATTCTCTGCTGCATATGCAGCTGGAGCCATGGGTTCCTCCATGTGTACTCTTTGTTTGGTGGTTTAGTCCCTGGGACCTCTGGAGGGTACTGGTTGGTTCATATTGTTGTTCTTCCTGTGGGGTTGCAAACCCTTTCAGGTCCTTTGGTCCTCCATTGGGGACCCTGTTCTCAATCCAATGGTTGGCTGAGAGTATCCACCTCTGTATCTGTCAGGCTCTGGCAGAGCTGCTCAGGAGACAGCTATATTAGGCTCCTGTCAGCAAGCACTTGATGGCATCCACAATAATATCTGGGTTTGGTGACTGTATATGGGGTGGATCCCCAGGTGGGGCAGACTCTGGATGGCCTTTCCTTCAGTCTCTGTTCCACACATTGTCTCTTTATCTCCTCCTGTGGGTATTTTGTCCCCCCTTCTAAGAAGGACTGAAGCATCCACACTTTGGTCTTCCTTCTTCGTGACCTTCATGTGCTCTGTGAATTGTATCTTGGGTATTCCAAGGTTCTGGGCTAATATCCACTTATCAGTGAGTGCATACCATGTGTGTTCTTTTGTGATTGGGCTACCTTACTCAGGATAATATTTTCTAGTTCCACCCATTTGTCGAAGAAGTTTATTGCCTAATGAATTCATTGTATTTAATAGCTTAGTAGTATTCCATTGTGTAAATATACCACATTTTCTGTATCCATTCCTCTGTTGAAGGACATCTGGGTTCTTTCCAGATTCTGGCTATTATAAATATAGCTGCTATGAACAGTGGAGCATGAGTCGTTGTGGTATGGTGGGCCATCTTTTGGGTATATACCCAGGAGTGGTATAGCTGGATCTTCAGGTAGAACTATTTTCAATTTTCTGTTTAATGGCCAGATTGATTTCTAAAGTGGTTTTATCAGCTAGCAATCCCACCAGTAATGGAAGAGTATTCCTTTTTTTTTTTTTTTTTTTTTTTTTTTTTTAGGTTTTTTGAGACAGGGTTTCTCTATATAGCCCTGGCTGTCCTGGAACTCACTTTGTAGACCAGGCTGGCCTCAAACTCAGAAATCAGCCTGCCTCTGTCTCCCAAGAGCTGGTATTAAAGGCAAGAGCCACCACTGCCAGGCAGCCATTTTCTACTAGAAACCTGAGCTGAGCACAAGGAGAAAAGATCCAAGAGGAGAAAATCAAATACTACACTGAAAACTAGGCCCCCCACTGAGATGCTATGAGAGTGGTACAGAAATAAATAAAAATCGAGAGAAATGGGGATGAAATTGATAAAATAAAATAATGGAGCTGAACTTTTAATTGTTCTTTTTAAAGAAAATGAAACTCTTTTATTATTTATTTATTTTAGATCTGAAAGGGAAAGAATAATCAAAGAAGTAGTAGTGACTTAATTAGGGTTTCTATTGCTGTCCGAAGGCACCATGACCACAGTAACTCTCATAAAGGGAAAAGATTTAACTAGGGGCTGACTTATAGTTCCATTATCATCATGGTGGGAAGCATGGTGATATTCACATAATATGGTGCTGGGGAAGATCTGAGAGTTCTACCTCTGGATCAGCAGGCAGCAGGAAGACAGAGAGATATGGATGTGGCTTGAGCAGCTGACACCTCAAAGCCCAACCCCAGTGACACACTTCCACCCAAAAGGATACAACTACTCCAACAAGGCCATATCTTCTAATAGTGCCACTCCCTATAGGACTATGGGGGCATTTTTGTTTTGTTGTTGTTGTTGTTGTTTTTAGATTTATATATTGTTATATGTAAGTACACAGTAGCTGTCTTCAGACACACCAGAAGTGGGCTTCAGATCTCATTACAGATGGTTGTGAGCCACCATGTGGTTGCTGGGATTTGAATTAAGGAAGTTTGTAAGAATAGTCAGTGCCCTTACCCACTTAGCCATCTCTCGAGCCCCAATGGGGGCATTTTCATTGAAGTTCATCCCAAAATAAGTCCCTGGGAAAGAAAAGAAGTGTCCAAAGTTTGTAGAAGAATGGACTTCTTAGTTGGTCCTTCCAGGAATGAAATTTATTCTCAAAACTGGATGTAAAATCTTATCCTCACACTGGCACCTAGAGGACCAGAGGTAGATGGGATCAGAGAATAGAAGGGGGACCAAATGCACACCTGCTGAATACTGGAGGCCGATGGCTTAGCTCTCCTCCATCCTACATAGTGCTCTTATCATAGGCTCCACCAACAGCTCCACCAACAATAGCATTTTCACCTCCAATCAACTTGCTTTGATTTTCATGGCTGGAAGAACTGGCGTCTGGGGTTTATTTGATTTCTTTTCTTTTTCTTTTTTCATTTTTTCCCCTTGTTCAAAGTCAATTTTATTTATTTTTCATTTATTTATTTATTTATTTATTTATTTTATATTTGCTTTATATCCTGATGGCAGATAAGCTGGATCACTTCCTATCCTTGTCTGAAACTCACCTAGCTCTGTATTAGTTTGACTTCTAGAGAGCAGATCTTGGATGTTTGTAGAATGTTCCTCTAACTTTAACTTGTATAAAAATGCCTGGGGAGAGTTGTCAAAATGCGTATTTCCAGTATCTTATCCCTCTGCATTCTACCTTAATGTGCAGTCTACAGAGAGCTGCTTGAAAACCATGTTTTAGAATACATGCTGCTGGGCAGAACTTTCTTCCATGAGTAAGTGTCCTATCCCTGGACTATTCAAGTGTGGGCCATAGTCACAGCTATTCTGTGGCTAACGGGGCCAAGGAAGATGGTTTTAAATGTAAAATTTATGAAATTAATTTTTTAAAATTTAAACTACCATTTAGGATAGGAGCAACCATACTGGTGATTATGTCTTGGAATCTAGCTAGTCAACTGTAAACTAAATGTCTGAAGTGCAGACTTTGAGGTCATACCTTGAGACAACAATTAGACTAGCAATCACATTTTAACCTGATTCCCATACCAATAAAGTCACTATCTAGTTTCTGGAATGTTTTGCTGCCTCTTTGATATTTTTATTCTGTTATATTTCTATTCTATTGTAGTAACATGAGCTCTTACAGTTCTCTTTTTTTAAGATATATTTATTTTATGTGTATGAGTACACTGTTGCTGTCTTCAGACCCACCAGAAGAGGGCATCACATCCCCATTACAGATGGTTGTGAGTCACCATGTGCTTGCTGGTAATTGAACTCAGGACCTCTGGAAGAGCAGGCTGAGGTAAGGCAGAGCTAGGGGACAGCTCAATCTGTAAAGTGTGTGCTGCACAAGAGCAGCCTTCTTGCATTGGAGGATCTGGGAAGGTAGAGACAGGCAGAGGCCTGGCGCTTGAGGTTAATTAGCCTAGCCTTCTTGTGAGCTCCTGGCCAGTGAGAGACCCTATAAAAAATGTGGATGGGCCGGTCGTGGTGGAGGCACACGCCTTTAATCCCAGCACTTGGGAGGCAGAGGCAGGTGGATTTCTGAGTTTGAGGCCAGCCTGGTTTACAAAGTGAGTTCCAGTATAGCCAGGGCTATACAGAGAAACCCTTTCTTGAAAAAACAAAACAAACAAACAAAAAAAGAAAACCAAACCCAGTCTATCAAACAAACAAAAAAACCGTGGATGGTTCCTGAGGAACAACAAACATCTGAAGTTGACCTCTGATGTCTACACACATGTACACACACATGCAAGTGTCCCATATGATCAACACACACACACACACACAGACACACACACACACACACAGATAAAATCGGTATATCTCAAAATACTGTAAAAGTTTCCAATCCCTGCTGGAGTGGCTTCTTTGACTGAACTCAGAGAGTGGCATTCATTCAATAAAGGACTAACATTTCCAGGGGAGAAATGCCGAATGAGGCAGGCTTCACTGATGTGCATTTTATAAAATCACATTTTAAAATAAGTAATATATTTACCTTTCTTTGTGATATGCTGAAAAATTTCTGACCTTTATGGACTATAATGGTAACTGGTCAATTGCTACTTAAGCAAACATTTTCCAAATATAAAGATATGCAATTTGACTCTTTCAGGTAAATAGCCAAGTTCCTTCAATGAAAACTACTTTCCAAAGAGGTTTTGTGACTGAGGATGTGGTTCTTGGAAAGAATGCTTGCCTTGCATGTGCAAGGCCCTGAACCATATTTCCACAATGCTGTGGCAGGGCCATGGCCCTTATCACCTTTGTGTGAGGACTGCGCATCTGGAGTGTACTCCCAGGACCAAGCCAGCTTTTGAAGAAGCACCCCTGAAGTTGGCTGTCTTAGACTACTCAGGTACCCAGTGGATTTATGAAGAGGCTCCAGAGGAATGGGACCAAAGGTCAGCTTCCAGAATTCAGGCATACTACATGGGATGCACTACATAGGATTCTCAGGGATGATGTCCCCCTCTTGTAGACAGTTTTCCTCTTCTCTTTGGTGTTGGAGATAGTCTGTGAAAGTACATTTAAACCTGTCTGAATCTGTGGCCAGATCCTATCTAAATATCAAATGGGCCTTCAAGATGGAGATGTAGGTGCTGAAACAGTGGCTCAGTAGCTAAGTATGTTGGCTGCTCTGGCAGAGAACTGAGTTCAGTTCTAAGTCATCACATTGGGAGGGGGGGGTCACAATTACCTATCAGAACAGCTATTTGATACTGTATTCTGGACTCCATAGGAATACTCAGACTTAAATAAAAAACAAAGGGACTCAATGTATAGACCTTTAATGAAGCTAAAAGCACATAGAAACACAAAGTTCTAAGCTATTAAAAGCACTTAGGAACATTAAAAAGAATATATTATAAAGAGATGTTAATTTGCCTAAATAGGCAGGGCAAATAGGGACCTGAAGTTGATCATGGAGATGTGCTTTGATCTATGCAGACAGCTGGTTGAAGTTACTCTGAGGCTGGTCCCATAGATTGTTGTTCATAAACAGACCAGGTAGCAGCATGTGTCACAGGTGCCCAGAGCCGGGAAGTCTGGTGTCTTCTACACGATACTATTAATACTAGAAAGGAAGAGAGAAAGTTGAGCTCAGGAAGGGAAAGATGGTGTTAATTCTGCCTTGGAAGGTTCAGTAATTTGCATCTGTCCTGTGTCTCCCACTGTTTATTTCCTCACACCCTGTGTTCCTGTGTGCTATCATATGCATGTGTGTACATCACCAACCCTATGCACTTGAGCATAAGGTATTAAATTTCTCATAATTAAGTTTTCTTAATGAACAAGTGGATGTCAAAGCCCCAGATATACAGCATTCTTTGAGAACACAGGAGTTGGACTGTATCATTGAGTTCTTAGCCATGTGACCCTCCAAAGACACACACTTTGGAAATTATTCACAATCACCACAAACTTACCTGAAATGGGACTGTGGCCAGACTAGAAGGTACAGTCTCCCTGTATTATACTCATAGTCAAGACCAGAAGAGTGAACTTAGATCATCTGAGTACTTTGAGTTATCAGTTCCAAACTCACTGAATTTACTATTTAACTAGCAGAGTTTTGTCTAGGAAGGCTAAATCTAATTTATTTTTATATGACATTTAACGACAATTATTAACAGGTTGTTGGACACTTACAACATCCAAAAATGCCAGGGCAATATGGTACCACTAGAGCCCAGCTATCCTACTATAGCAAGCCCTGGATACCCTAACCTAGCTAAAGCACTAGAAGATGACCTTAATTACAATCTTCTAAAGATTATAGAGGCCTTTAAAGAGTAAATGAATGAACCCCTTAAAGAAATACAGGATAATATATTCAAACAGATAAAGGAAATGAATAAAACTGTCTGAGAACAAAAAAATGGAAATAGAAGCAATAAAGAAAATAAAAACTGAGGGCAATCGTGGAGATGGGAAACCTAGAAAATACAACAGGAACAGTAGACACAGCATCACCAACAGAATACAAGAGATAGAAGAGAGAATCTCAGGTGTAGAAAATAAAATGGAAGAAAATGATATTTCAAAGAAAATGCAAAATCTAAAACGTTCATGACACAACGCTCGCATCAAGGAATTTTGGAATGCTATGAAAAGACCAAGCCTATGAATAATAGGAATAGAAGAAGGAGAAGATTCACAGCTCAAGGATTCAGAAAATATCTTCAACAAAATCTTAGAATAAAATTTCCCTAACCTAAAAGAGATTCATATAAATATAAAAGAAGGTTACAGAACACCAAATAGACTTGACCAGAAAAGAAATTCCTCCTGCCACATAATAATCAAAACACCAAATGTACAGAACAAAGAAAGAATATTAAAAGTTGCAAGGAAAAAGACCAAGTAACATATAAAAGCAGACATATAAGAAGCACACCTGATTTCTCAACAGAGACTCTAAAACCAGAAGCACCTGGGCAGATGTCTTGCAGACCCTAAGAGACTACAGATGTCAGTACAGACTAATATATCCAGCTAAACATTCAACCACCATAGATGGAGAAACCAAGAGATTGCATGTCAAAAGCATATTTAAACAATATTTTCCCATTAATAAAGCCCCACAGAAGACTTCCATCCTGATAAGGCTAACTACACCCAACAAAATACAAGAAATAATAATTTCATACCAGCAGAACCAAAAGTAAAGAATCCCACCACTTGTCTCTTTCTCTCTCTCTCTCTGTCCCTCGCCTGCCCTCCCTCTCTCCCCCTCTTCCCCCTTCTCTCTTTCACACACACACACAACCCACCACCAACATCAAAATAACAGGAATGAACAATTATTGGTTAGTAATATCTTCTAAAATCAATGCACTCAATTACCCAATAAAAAGAAATGGGCTAACAAAATGGATGTCAAAAGAGGATCCATCATTCTGCTGCTAACAGGAAACATACCTCAGTAAAAAATAGATATTACCTCAGAGTAAATGGCTAAAAAAGATTTTTTTCTAAGCAAACAGACCCAAGAAACAAGCTGTAGTAACCAAATATTATTTTAAAAAGACAGGGAAAGAGATTTTAAATTCATTAAAGGAAAAATCCACCAAAATGATGTCTCAAGTCTGAATATCTATGCCCCAAATGCAAGGGCACCCACAGCTGTAAAAGTAACATTACTAAGGCTTAAATCATACTTTGAAATACACACATTAATAGTGAGAGACTTCAACACTCCATTCTTGTGGAAAGCCGCTCCCACATTCGCCATTACAAGATGGCACATGAGCTGGGTGTTTGAACAAGTAAAAAGGCTTACTGCACATGTCTCTGGATAGTCCCTGTCCGCGAGGACATACATCCGTTAAGTACGTTATCTTGTCCGTTTGGAAATGGCCCTGTGAGGATGCGCCACGTCAGAGGCGGGACAAAAATTCTATATAAGGCACAGGGCTGGGTTCCTCAGGGTCTTCACATCCGTGTGTAAGCTTATGCTCTCCCTCTCAAGATGCATTAAAGCTTGGCTGCAGAAGGATCCTACTTGTGTGCTGTGTCGTTCTTGCTGGTCGAGTCGGACGCGCGCAAGAAGTGGTGCCGAAAACCCGGGACTTCGAGACATCGTTCGCACCACCGGAGACCCCTCAGCGTTGAGGTGGATTCAGAACTGCAGTGGACTCCACCCGGAGAGGTGTGTTGGATTTTTTTCTAATCTTGGTCTTCAACTGTCTCCACCTTGGGAGGGTTTGCCCGAGGCGGTGGTGTTAGTGATCGGAGTCTTCTTCCTTTTCTTCCTGGTGTTGTATTGTTGAGGGTTGCGGATAAGTCCGACGTAGATAAGCGGCCCTGCGACCGTTGACATTTCGGCCGTTGATCTCCTGCCAAATCTCCTGTCAAATCTCCTGTCAAATCTCCTGTCAGATCTCCTGTCAGACGGATGTAGATAAGCCGCGAGGAGGTAGAAATCTGCCGTGCTACGTAAGTCGGGTGTAGATAAACCGCAGGCACCATCTACAATGGGTTCGTCCCAATCTGTGGTTCAAGCCCTTGATAACCTTCTTAAACAAAGGGACATTAAGATTGCACCCCGCACACTTAAAAATTTTGTGAAGGAAGTTGACAGTGTGGCGCCATGGTACGCCTGCTCCGGATCACTTTCCCGCGCCTCGTGGAAAAAATTGGGAAAAGATCTAGATAGAAAACTGTTAGAGAACGATCTTCGCCCTGGGACCAAGGCCATTTGGAAGATGGTTAACAACTGTCTAGAGGATGAAACCTGCGGTCCAGTAAGACAGGAAGGCCAGCACACGTTAGAATCAGTCCAAGATAGCATGTCAGAAACCGAGCGGAGTGAGAGGTTGGGTGCTTGAGCACATACAAAAGGGATATCCAAGAAAAGAGAAAAGGGACCCCCCGGAAAAGGTAAAAAAGGGGGAGAGAAGCCTGATCAACCTATAAGGTTGGATCACCCTTCTAATAATGATAAGAAAAAAGGGGAGAGTATCTACCCAGTAAGGGAACTTCAAGAACTGAAAATTAGCTCAAGTTCGAGCGATGAACTTGACTCCTCTGAGGAAGAGGACTTAGAGGAAACTGCAGCTAGATATGAAGAAGAGAGGTATCACCCTGATGAAAGCATCCCAAGGTATAAAAATAAAAAACAGCCCCCACTCCAACAACGCATGCAGCTTACCCCTACTGCCCCACCCCCTTATGGGGCACGACCCGCATCTTCTTCACTTCTTTCTGAAAAAACCCGCCATAAAGTGACACAAGCCTTCCCCGTTTTCGATAATGGGGAAGGAGGTAGGGTTTATGCACCCGTAGAATATAATCAAATTAAGGAACTTGCGGAGTCGGTAAGGAAATATGGGGTGACGGGGAGCTTTACATTGATGCAACTAGATAGATTGGCCATAAATCCGCTCACTCCTTCAGATTGGCAGATGATTACCAAAGCTGTTTTACCAACCATGGGACAGTATATGGAATGGAAAGCCCTATGGCATGAGGCAGCCCAAAATCTAGCTAGGTTTAATGCGGCAGCACTCACCCCGGAACAACGCGATTGGACCTTCGACCTGTTAACAGGGCAGGGCCTGTATGCGGCTGATCAAAACAACTATGCATGGGGAGCTTATGCGCAAGTTGCACATTCTGCTATTAGGGCATGGAAAGCTCTATCAAACAAGGGTGAGGCCAATCAACAATTATCAAAAATTATTCAGGGCCCCCAAGAGCCCTTCTCCAATTTTGTGGCAAGAATGACAGAAGCGGCTGAGAGAATTTTTGGGGACTCTGAGGCCGCAAACCCCTTAATAGAACAGTTAATTTTTGAACAAGCCACACAGGAGTGCCGAGCAGCTATCGCCCCTAGAAAGAGCAAAGGCTTACAGGATTAGCTTAGAGTTTGTCGTGAGTTGGGGGGACCCCTTACTAATGCAGGCCTGGTGGCTGCAATTCTTCAGTCGCAAAAGCAAGCAACAAGACAAAAGGGACATAAAACATGTTATAATTGTGGCAAGCTTGGCCATCTCAAAAGAGACTGCAGGGCCCCTCCTCGTGAGAGGAGGGTCCTTACCCTATGCACCAAGTGCGGTAAGGGTTATCATAGGGCAGATCAATGTCGGTCTGTCAGAGATATCAATGGCAGGCTACTTGCACCACAGGAGGCTAATGATACTAAAGAGTTTCCTCGTGTAACAAAAAACGGGAAACCGGGCCCCCGGTCCCAGGGCCCCCAAAGATATGGGAACCGATTTGTCAGGACCCAGGAAGCAACCAGAGAGGAGGCCCAGGAAGACCCTCAAGGGTGGACCTGCGTGCCGCCACCGACTTCCTACTAATGCCCCAAATGAACATTCAACCGGTCCCGGTGGAGTCTGTATTATCTTTGCCCCTGGGGACCATGGGCCTTATTCTTGGTCGAGGTTCGCTCACCTTACAAGGCTTGGTGGTACACCCAGGAGTGGTGGATCGCCAACACTCTCCTGAGATTCAAGTCCTATGTTCCAGCCCTCGGGGCGTCTTCTCTATTAACAAAGGGGACAGGATTGCCCAGCTATTGCTCCTCCCTGATAACGCCAGAGAGGAGCCTGTGGGACAGGATGTGAAGAAAATGGGTTCCTCCGGAAGTGATTCGGCCTACTTAGTGGTATCGTTAAATAGCAGACCTAAGCTCCGCCTTAAGATAAATGGGAAAGAAGTCGAGGGCATTCTAGATACCGGAGCAGACAAAAGTATAATTTCCACACATTGGTGGCCCAAAACTTGGCCCACCACAGAATCATCTCATTCGTTACAAGGTCTGGGATACCAATCCTGTCCCACTATAAGTTCTGTTGCTTTAACCTGGAGATCCCCCGAAGGTCAGCAGGGAAAATTTGTACCCTATGTGCTCCCGCTCCCGGTTAACCTCTGGGGAAGGGATATCATGCAGCACATGAGTCTCGTCTTGTCTAATGAGACAGTTTCCTTAGAAGGCAACTATTCAGATAGAGCAAAGCATATCATGACCAAGATGGGTTATAGAGATGGGGAGGGACTGGGTGCACAAGGACAGGGATGAATAACGCCTATTGCACCAAAGGAAAATTATAGAAAACAGGGACTGGGTTTTTCCTAGGGGCCGCTGAGATAGCACAACCTATACCATGGAAAACAGAGGACCCGGTGTGGGTTCCTCAGTGGCCTTTATCCTCTGAAAAATTAGAGGCAGTAACACAATTAATAAAAGAACAGTTAAATTTAGGACACATCGAGCCGTCTGTCTCTCCTTGGAATACTCCCATATTTGTTATTAAAAAGAAATCTGGAAAATGGAGGTTGCTTCATGACTTAAGGGCCATTAATGCACAAATGAAGTTATTTGGCCCCGTGCAACGTGGTTTGCCGGTGTTATCTGCCCTGCCGTGAAAATGGAATTTAATTATTATAGATATTAAGGATTGCTTTTTTTTTATACCATTATGCCCTGAGGATAGGCCTCGTTTTGCCTTCACAGTTCCCTCATTCAATCATATGGAACCAGATAGAAGATATCAATGGAAAGTTTTGCCCCAGGGCATGTCCAATAGTCCCACCATGTGTCAGCTTTATGTACAAAGGGCTCTTAGCCCAATAAAGGAACAATTTCCTTCTTTAATTTTAATACATTATATGGATGATGTTCTTTTGTGTCACAAAGACCTGAGCCTATTAAAAAGGGCATACCCCTGTTTGTTGGACACTCTTCAACGGTGGGGTTTGCAAATAGCTGCAGAAAAGGTGCAGGTTTCTGATACAGGACAGTTTCTAGGGTCGATAATTACCCCAGACAGGATTGCACCCCAGAAAATAGAAATACGGAGGGACCATCTTCATACTTTAAATGATTTTCAAAAGTTGCTGGGAGATATTAATTGGCTTAGACCCTTTTTGAAAATCCCCTCGGTGGAGTTGAAACCTTTATTTGAAATATTGGAAGGGGATTCTCATATTTCCTCCCCTAGAGACCTTACTCCAGCTGCTGACCAGGCGTTGCGAGCAGTTGAGGGGGCTTTGCAGGAGGCCCAATTGCATCGCATTAATGATACTCAACCTTTTGATTTGTGTGTTTTTAAGACAACCCAATTGCCGACTGCAGTTTTATGGCAGGGTGGACCTCTACTGTGGGTCCACCCAAATGCTTCCCCTGCTAAAATAATAGAATGGTATCCTAATGCAGTTGCACAGCTTGCCCTTAGGGGCCTGAAAGCAGCTATTACCCACTTTGGAAAAAACCCAGATACCCTAATTGTGCCTTACACCGCTGTACAAGTTCAAACTCTGGCAGCCACCTCCAATGACTGGGCAGTCTTGGTTACCTCCTTTGAAGGACAGATAGATAATCATTATCCCAAGCATCCCATCTTACAGTTTGCCCAGAATCAGCCTGTTGTGTTTCCACGTGTGACATCTAAATCCCCACTTGAAGATGGGGCCGTGGTATATACTGATGGGTCAAAAACCGGCATAGGTGCCTATGTCCACAATGGGGAGGTCACCTCTAAACAGTTTGGTGAGAATTCTCCTCAAGTAGTGGAGTGTCTTGTGGTCCTGGAGGTTTTAAAAACCTTTTCAGGAGCCCTTAATATTGTGTCTGACTCTCATTATGTGGTTAATGCTGTAAATCTTTTAGAAGTGGCTGGGGTGATTAGGTCATCTAGCAAGGTTGCCCATATTTTTCAGCAAATACAGCTAGTCCTATTAGCCAGAAAATTTCCAGTCTATATTACTCATGTCAGGGCCCACTCGGGCCTGCCTGGGCCCATGGCTCAGGGAAATGATATGGCAGACAAAGCTACAAAAATGGTGGCTGCAGCCTTATTGTCTCCAATAGAAACTGCCAGGAGGTTTCACAACAAATTTCATGTGACGGCTGAAACTCTGCGTCGTCGCTTCTCCTTGACAAGAAAGGATGCCCGTGACATTGTCATTCAGTGTCAAAACTGTTGTGAGTTTCTGCCAGAACCCCACGTAGGAATTAACCCACGTGGCATTCGACCCCTACAGGTCTGGCAGATGGACGTTACCCATGTCCCCTCCTTTGGCAAACTTCAGTACCTCCACGTGTCCATTGACACGTGCTCGGGTATCATGTCTGCTTCTCCCCTAACTGGAGAAAAGGCCTCACATGTGATTCAACATTGCTTTGAGGCATGGAGTGCTTGGGGGAAACCCAAACTCCTTAAGACTGATAATGGTCCAGCTTATACATCTCAAAAATTCCAACAGTTCTGCCGTCAGATGGACGTGACCCACTTGACTGGACTTCCATACAACCCTCAAGGACAGGGTATTGTTGAGCGGGCGCACCGCACCCTCAAATCCTATCTAATAAAACAGAAAGGGGGAGTCGAGGAGGCTCTACCCCGAGTACCAAGAGTGTCTGTGTCTATGGCACTCTTTACACTCAATTTTTTAAATCTTGATGCTCATGGCCATACTGCGGCTGAACGTCATTACTCAGAGCCAGATAGGCCCAAAGAAAGGGTTAAATGGAAAGATGTTTTGAATAACAAATGGAAGGGCCCGGATCCCATATTGATCAGATCCAGGGGAGCCGTATGTGTCTTTCCACAGGATGAAGCCAATCCTTTTTGGATCCCTGCCCGCCTTACGAGAACAATCCATCAGGCGGAAGAAGAACCCATTGCGACGGAGCTGGACATGGATGATCCTACTTCTGGAAATGATGACACTGGGAGGAACTCAAAGATCAGGGAGTAACCCACATCAGATCTATAATGTGACTTGGACTAGTTCTAATTTGTTTTTTTTTTTTTTTTTTTTTTTTTGGTTTTTCGAGACAGGGTTTCTCTGTATAGCCCCGGCTGTCCTGGAACTCACTTTGTAGACCAGACTGGCCTCGAACTCAGAAATCCGCCTGCCTCTGCCTCCGGAGTGCTGGGATTAAAGGCGTGCGCCACCACGCCCGGCTCTTTTTTTTTTTTTTTTTTAGTTCTAATTTGTTAACAGGAGTTGTTGCTAATAAGACTGTTTTGCAGGGTGCCCTAAAAGAGGCTTTTCCAACCCTTTATGTAGATTTGTGTGATCTGGTTGGTAACGAATGGGATCCCTCTGATCATGATCCATCTGGAGATTATGGATGCCAATATATTAATCAAAGAGAATTTACCAGAGAATTTGACATCTATGTTTGCCCTGGTCATAAGGTGTCACCTCATTGTGGGGGTCCGGCAGAGGGCTATAGTAAAGTATGGGGGTGTGAGACCACGGGGCATGCCTATTGGAATCCCTCATCTACATGGGATTTCATTACTGTTAAGAGAGGAAATACACCTGGCTATACTTATGGGGGGAGAGGAAAATGGAAATGCACGAAGGATGGAAGGAGGGTTGATTGTGGCCCCTGCTATGATTCTTTAAAAACTAGCCATATCGGAGCCACCCCTGGGGGCCGATGTAATCCATTGGTAATTACCTTTACTGAGGCAGGAAAGAAAGCTAACTGGGATGGCCCAAAAAGTTGGGGTCTGAGATTGTACCGTACCGGTCATGATCCGGTCGCCATTTTTTCTATAAGTAGAAGTTATACAAATATATCTTCTCATTCCCAGTCCTCTGGCTATCTTGTCCCGCCAGAAGGGACTTATTGGGCCTGTAGTGCTGGCCTTACCCCCTGCGTTTCCCTTGCTACCTTAAATTTTACCAGTATTCTTTGTGTTATGGTAACCCTATGGCCTAGGATTATTTATCATCCCATAAGTCATGTTGTGGAAGCCTATGAGAATGCCGGCCCCCGACGTCTTAAGAGAGATCCTGCTTCTATTACCTTAGCGGAGTTATTGGGAGGCCTGGCCACAGGCGGCATCACTGCTGGTATAGGCACAGGGGCGGTAGCGCTTAATAATATTCATCAGCTCAAAATTTTGCAACAAGCTATGCATGAGGATATAAAGGAAATTGAAAAATCAATTACTAATTTAGAGACGAGTTTATCCTCTTTGGAAGTGTGCCACCCTAAAAGAAGAATGCTGTTTCTGGGTCGATAAGACCGGATTAGTGCGATACAGCATGGCAAAATTGAGAACTCACCTTGCACAGAGACAAAAAATCTTTGATGCCGATAAAGGATGGTTTGAGGGCTGGTTCAGTCAGTCCCCCTGGATGACAACTTTGATTTCCACACTCGTGGGATCAGTTGTGATGCTTCTTTTGATACTTATGATAGGATCTTGCCTGTTTAAAAAGGTGGTGTCTCTCCTGCGGGAACGTGTACAAGTGCTTGAGATAATGGCTATGTATGAACGCCTTTAAATGATGCTGTTTTATTTGTTGCTAAAATAGGATTGCTGCCTATGAGAGAGAGGATATTAAGAATAACCAGCATTGATTGCGAAATTGCTTGAGGCTGCAGAAACCTGGAATTACCTCAGAATGAAGACAGGAAAAACGAAGAAAGGGATTGTGGGAGGCAGGGTGGATTGAATAGGATTGTCCCGGTGGTTGAGCGTGGCCAATACTCACAGGGCATTCAAAATTTCAAGATTTGTCAGGAAAGAAAGAAAGATACTATTACCATATCTTATGAGGCTTGGATGGGGACCTTCTAGAGAAGTGTGGAGCCGAACTTGGACCCAGTATGTATAGTAAAAGGTCGCTGGCCACTCAGCTCTTGCACCCCACGAGGCTAGTCTCATTGCACGGGACAGAGTGAGTGTGCTTCAGCAGCCCAAGGAGAGTTGCGAGGCTAAGCACTGCAGTGGAAGGGGCAAAGCGGCTGTTAAAACCTCTTACAGGAGGGCGTGTCATCTATACGAAGGTTATATGTCCAAGTTTCCTTCTCCCAGGAAAAACGACATAGGGTCAGGCCAGGGTTCCTCTGGGCGAAGAGTCTAAGAGGAGGACCCTGTGTAAGACCTATCTTGCACACTGGGAATTTGACCTCCACCCTCACTCTCGATCGCTTGGGTGGCCTTAAAATTAAAACAAAAGGAGGAGATGTGGAAAGCCACTCCCACATTCGCCATTACAAGATGGCACATGAGCTGGGTGTTTGAACAAGTAAAAAGGCTTACTGCACATGTCTCTGGATAGTCCCTGTCCGCGAGGACATACATCCGTTAAGTACGTTATCTTGTCCATTTGGAAATGGCCCTGTGAGGATGCGCCACGTCAGAGGCGGGACAAAAATTCTATATAAGGCACAGGGCTGGGTTCCTCAGGGTCTTCGCATCCGTGTGTAAGCTTATGCTCTCCCTCTCAAGATGCATTAAAGCTTGGCTGCAGAAGGATCCTACTTGTGTGCCGTGTCGTTCTTGCTGGTCGAGTCGGACGCGCGCAAGACATTCTCACCAGTGGACAGGTGACTGAGACCGAAGCTAGACACAGAAATAATGGAACTACTAGACATTATGAATCAAATGAGTCTAACAGATATCTAAAGAACATTTCACACAAACACAAAAGGATATACCTTCTTCTCAGCAGCTCATGGAACCGTCTCCAAAACTGACCATACAACTAGACAAAAGCAATCAACAGATACAAGGGACTGGATAACTCAATCAGATCATGATGGATTTAGATGGATCAGATCAAACCTGAGACTTTAACAACAGAAACAGAAAGCATGCAAACTCATGGCAACTGAACAGCTCTCTATTCAATGACCACTGTGTCAAAACAGAAATAAAGAAATTAAAGACTTTTTAGAATTCAATGAAAATAAGGCACAATATACCAAACTTATGGAACATAATACAAGCCATGGTAAGAGGAAAGTTCATAGCACTAAGAGCCTTCATAAGGTGACCAGAGAGGTTTCATATTGGAACCTTAACAGCACATCTGACAGTTCTACAACCAAAAAGAAGCCAACCCACTCAAGAGGAATAGACTGCAGGAAATAATCATACTCAGGGATGAAAAAAATCTATAAATTAAAAACAAAGAGAATAATTTAAAAAATCAGTGACACAAAGAGCTGGTTCTTTGAAAAAATGAGATAGACAATGCTACCTCCACTCCAGTAGTGACTCATGTGACAGGCCTAGAAACCTGGAAGCAGTCCTAAAGCCAAGAGTTTCATGGAAACTTAGCCCCCTGGAACCTTGGCATTCCCATATCATGTATCCTCAGAACCTTTCCCCGCATTAGTCTGGTGTATGGATCTGTCTGCTCTCTTTCAGTATTGTTTTATTATAAGTGCCTTTTAGGATTGATTTTCACATATAGCTAAGTTAGATTAAGCCTCCACAGTGTTCCAATGTCCTGGGACATCCTTGAAGCCTACCCAGAGTTTGGAATTCAGTAAGAATGTTACCTATTCAGTAACATTCAAATTTACCTCTAGTAGAGGCAGTGAAAGTAATCAGGTATTACAATTTACTTGAATAAGAGCTAGGAAGCTCAGGGATTGTCTACATAGTAATTACTTAGAACAATAGCCGAGTCAAACCCATACACAGGAATACACAATGGCCTAGGAAATAGGTGGGTTGTAGTAGTATTTTTCCTGAAAGGCTTAGTAGAAAGAAAGTCCCCTGATGTGGGTTTTTTCACTAGGCCCAGAGGAATGGCATAATCAGGTATTTACTTTAGGACCCCTGGTGGTGGGTTTAACAATAGACTAGCATTGCATCAGAGCATTCACCTGGCTCCTGTGTTAGCTGATCTTAATTAAGGGTTGTTCCTATTCTCAGTGGTAAACACAGCCTGGCTCCCACCATCTTTTTATTTATGCATTTTCTTTGTTTTGTGTTGATGTACCTTGTCGATGTATCCATCTGTTTTTCTTGTTTTTCTTCTGAATTAAAAGTATGGTGTTTGCGTGGAAAAACTACATTCAAATAGACACACTCTTTGTGTCTGTGTCTGTTTGTCATCCACACCAACTCCTTGCTTGCCTGGAACTGGAACTCCTGATTTCTCCCACGGATTGAGGAAGGCCAACTGAGGCCAGTCCTAGGCAGACAAACCCTTAGCTAATCTAACTAAAAAGCTAAGAGGCATTATTTAAATTAACAGAATCAGAAATGAAAAGAGGGACATAACAACAAAAAGTGAGGGAATCCAGAGAATCATTAGCTCTTACTTCAAAAGCCTGACTACAAAATTGGAATATATAAAGGAACTGGATTATTTTCTTAATAGATTCCACTTCTAAAAGTTAATAAATATTAGGTAAACAATCTAAACTACCATATAACTCCTAAGGACCTAAGGAAATAGAAGCAGCCATTAAAATTCTTCTGATAAAAAACAAAAAGAAAAAAAAAAAGGCCAGGACCCAATAATTTTAGAACAGAATTCCACCAGACTTTCAAAGAAGAGCTACTGCTAATACTCTTCAAACTATTCCACAAAACGGAAATGGAAGGAACATTGCCAAACTCATTCTATGAGGCCATAGTCACACTGAAAGCTAAAACAAAAAGCCAACAAAGAGTATTTCCGACCAATTTCTCTTATGCAAATTGATGTAATGATAATCAATAAAATACTCTCAAACCAATGATAATCAATAAAATACTCTCAAACCAATGATAATCAATAAAATACTCTCAAACCAAATCCAAAAATACATCATGAACACCATCTACCCTGATCAAATAGGATTCATCACAGGGCTTAAAGGATAGTTTAATATATAAAAATCCAATCACATAATTCACCATATAAACAAACTGAAAGAAAAACCCCTACATGATCATCTGATTAGATGTTGAAAATACCCTTGACAAAATCCAACACCCATTCATGTTAAAGCCTTGAAGAGATCCCGGGATACAACACACAGAGCTTAACACAATAAAGACAATAATATAGGAAGCCAATAGTCAACATCAGATTAAATGGAGAAAAACTTAAAATATTTACACTAAAATAAGGGACAAAGCAAGGCGGTTCATTCTTTCCATCTCTGTTCAATATAGCACTTGAAGTTCTAGCTACAGCAGTAAGACATCTGAATGAGATCAAGTGAATTCAAATTGGAAGAGAAGTCAAAGTATTGTTAGTCACAGAGGATATGACAATATATGTAAGTGACTCTAAGAATTCTACCAGAGAATGCCTACAAATGATAAATGTCTTCAAAAAAGAGGCAAGATACAAAGTTAACTAAAAAACAGTATCCCTCCTTTATACAAACAATAAATTGGCTGAGCAAGACAATGTAGAAACACACTTAACAATAGCCACAAATAATATAAAATACTTTGATGTTGAAGAAGTAACAAAATTCTAGGCCTTTAGGATGAGGCTTGGGAATGTGACCTTTGTGACTCATTGCTCCAAGGTATGCTAATCATACCTTGATAGCGACATTCCTTCCTCCACCTACCTGCTTCCTGGGTTCAAAGAGTGTTCATTCAAAGAAAGTCACCCTGACCAACACCGGAAACTGCCATGCAAATGTGCTATTGTTAGGGGCTCTTAGAAACTGAGAGTTAACCAGAACAATTACCAGGTATTCTCTGTGACTCTTGTGACTTTGCGGAAGTGACTCTTAACTGGTACCTCCCCACTTCCTTGAGTTGTGGTTTCTTCCTTTAAATACCCCCTTATACAGCTACTCGGGGCGCCATGGTCCTCTACCCCTGTGTGGTGTATGACCATGGGCCCGAGAACGCTCTTGAATAAAAATCCTCTTGCAGTTGCAGCAAGACTGTTTCTTGTGTGATTTGGGGTGTCGCCTCTCCTGAGTCAGAACGTGGGGGAGTCCTCACGTTGTGGGTCTTTCATTTGGTGCGTTGGCCGGGAAACGCGACCACCCCTCACACCCAAGAACCGACTTGGAGGTATGGGGATCCCCTCTTGTGTGTGTGCCGGCCGGTGTCTCTGTTTTGAGTGTCTGTTTTCTGAAACGAACATTGGAACATGTGCTTGTTGTGTTGGGTTGTTTGTGTTTTGTCCTATGTTTCTGAAGCATGGCGAAATCTGAGTTCGGATCCATCTTAGTTTATTGAATTTGTGTCTTGGTTTTCGGGTTGCGAGATCGTGGGTTCGAGTCCCACCTCGTGCCTTGGTTTTACACCTGGCAGACTGAGGAACAAGTGTGCTTCTCTGGTTTTGGTCATCTAGGTAGAAATGGATGCTGGTGTTTGTAGACGATGGGGTGATGGGGTCTGAAATGCGCGCGGTCGGTATTTGCAGCTGTCCTTTTGGGCCGTAAGGACCGGAGAACTGTGGTCGGCAGACGTGCTAGGAGGACCACAGGCTGTGGCCCCCGGGGGACGCCCTGGGAGGTAAGGAGAGCCAGGGACGCCTGGCCGTCTCAGGATCGGTCAGAGAGACCGAGTTCTGTTGAAGCGGAAGCTTCCCCCTCCAAAATCGTCTAATTCTTTTGCCTGCTTGTGGAGGACAAGAAAGGGTCGAATGTGTCTGGATCTGTTGGTTTCTGTTTTATGTGTTTTTGTTTATGTGTTTAGAGCTATGTGAAAATCTAGAAAAGCAAAGGTAATTCTCATAGGTGCTTTATACCTATGTGTTTAGAGCTATGTGAAAATCTAGAAAAGCAAAGGTAATTCTCATAGGTGCTTTATACCCTGACTAGAGATAGTTTACACCTGAGATGTGAGAAAATGGGTTTTGAAAAAAGCAGTACTCTCCGACTATCTGGAGATAATTTGGTAAAAAATAAAATAAAATAAACAGTATTAATTGGTCTTTGGGGCCCTGCACCTGTAGTTAGGAATCTAGTGTGGCTAGAGAAGCCCTGCTAGGAGCTGATTATAAACGCTGCTCTTATAGGGACCACCAGCTTCTCAAGTTCTTAAGTTCTATGGTAAGGGAACAAATGGCTGTTTTTCCTACAAAAATCTCTGTGCTTGTGATTATTAGATTCATCAGGTGACAAGGTGCTCCTCTCTTGAAATTACAGCTAGAAAAATTAAGAATTTTGTTTGGTTTAAATGAACAAATGTATGCGGCCATTTCATTTTTGTTTCTAAATAGTTTCAAAAGTATAAATATGTTTTTATATGTCTTGGTTATAGATTAGTGGCTCATAAGTTATTAGTTATGATTAAAAATTTATAACATTGGTAACAAAAAGTTGACTTAAAACTGGTAACTCTGGGTTAGAGTAATTTAGAACTACAACATGCAGCATGAGACAACCCATGGGAACAGGTCTCTAAAGATACGCCTGAATTGGGTAATATTCTATGTAATTCTTATCCTAGAAATCTGATTTATAAAAGATAAGATTTAGGGTAGTGTCTTTTTGAAATATTGGCGGCTACACCTTCTTGTGTTTGTGTGCAGGAACAGGCAGCCAAAATTTATAGCAAGTAATGTTTTTAGAGTTCATTTTTAAAGAAAAAACTAGATTGTTTTCACTGTTAAAATTGGTTTTTGCTTCTCAAAATTGTGGTTGTACTCTTATGTTACAAGAGAAATTAAAGGTTTCTCCCAAATCGCAGCCACCAGCCAATTCGGCTCCTCCAAAATCTATGAAGCCTCCTGAGTGGCCTAGTCCACAACCTTCCCCTTATCCACAGCCTCAACCCCAGCTGCAGAGAGAACCCTAAACCCCTCGGGGTGTCGAGAGGCGGACCGCTGCGGGTACATGGAACTGCAGAGCACAGAGTCCGGGCGGACTCTGGTGGACCCGCCCAAACTTTAAACCCTTCAGTACTGGTCATTTTCCTCTGTTGGTATTTATAACTGGAAAACTAACCACCCCCTTTCTCAGGATCCCCAACGCCTCACAGGGTTGGTAGAGTTCCTTATGTTTTCTCATCAGCCTACTTGAGATGATTGTCAACAGCTGTTGCAGATGCTCTTAACAACCGAAGAGCAAGAGAGAATTCTGTTAGAGGCTAGAAAAATGGCCCAGAAGCCAACGGCGGTCTACACAGCTACAAAATGAGATCGACATGGGATTCCTTTTAACTCGCCCCAGTTGCGACTGCGACATGGCTGAAGGTAAGGAGAGCTTAAAAATCTAACGCCAGGCTCTGGTCTCCAAGGTGCCTCAAGATGGGCCCACTAATTTGGCTAAGGTAAGAGGTAATGCAGGGGCCGATCGAACCTCCCTCAATGTTCCTTGAAAGACTTATGGAAGCCTTCAGGCAGTTCACTCCCTTTAATCTTACCTCGGAAGCCCAGAAGGCCTCAGTGGCCTGGCTGGCCTTCATAAGGCAGTTGGCCCCCGATATCAGAAAGAAGCTTCAGAAAAAAGAGGGAGACAGTTAGGCGATCTAGTGAAAGAGGCAGAGAAAGTGTGTGTGTGTGAGAGAGAGAGGCGGGAGGCAGAAGAAAGAGAAAACAGGAGGGATCGTAGACAAGAGAGAAATTTGACTAGAATCTTGGCCACAGTGATAGGAGAGAAAGAAAAAGACAGGATCTAGACAGGAAATCTGGGCAACTGAAGACTGAGCCTCAGCTAAAAAGGCTCAGCTGTGTCAGACTGAAGGTACTTATTTGAGAGACACCCTTCGAGACGGGAAGTAGTGGCTAACTACACCAAGGCAAGTAAGAAAATTCTTGGGTACTGCTGGCTTCTACAGACTCTAGACACTTGGGTTGGCGACCTTAGCTGCCCTGTTGTACCCCCTAACCAAGAAAGGGGAGGTGTTTTGTGGATCCTGGATTGCCAGAAAGCCTTTAAAAAATTAAAAAGGCCCTCTTGATGGCCAGCCTTTGCCTGACCTAACCAAGCCTTTCACTCTTTATGTGGAAGAGAGATCAGGGGTCGCCAGAAGAGTCCTTGCTCAGACTTTGGGACTTTGAAAAAGGCCAGTGGCTTACCTATCCAAAAAGTTACACCCTGTTGCCAGCGGGTGGTTTTCTTGCCTGTAAGCTATTACTGCCATAATCTGCTTGTCAAAGATGCTGATAAGCTCACTCTGGGACAGCAACTAGCTATAATGGCATCCCACGCTCTTGAAAGCATTATCTGAAAGCCCCCTGACTGATGGATGACTACCAACGCTCCTGTGACACATCAGAACTTTTTGTTGACTGAACGAGTGACCTTCGCTTCATTCCACCTGCTGTCCCACTGTGTGAGACTGCACCTACTCACCACTGCGCTGAAATGATCTGAAGGATCAGATCAGCCTTGGCCTGAGGGTTCGAGCTGGTACACTGATGACAGCAGCCTCAAGGTTAAAGGTAAGCAGAAGGCGGGGACAGCAGTATGGTGGTGGACAGAAAGCAAGTGATCTAGGCCAGCAGCCTCCCTGAAGGGACGTCGGCCCAAAAAGCTGACCTTGTGACTTTGAGACAAGGTCCATAAATGGCAAAAGGAAAGTCTACACTGACAGCAGGTATGCTTTTGCCACTGTACGGAGCAATATACAAACAAAGAGGGCTGTTGACATCTGCAGAGAAAAACCTAAGATGCTATGGCTAAAGAAAATCAAATGGCAGATCTAACCACCAAACAGGTGGCCCAAAGAGCAATAATCCTGGCAGTCAAGGAGCCTAAAGATTATTATGACATCAGAGAGACCAGCTTTACATACACCCCTGAGCACTATCAAGTTTGGACAGTATTTGACCCACCTGGGGGCCAAGAAATTCAAAGGTGTGGTTAGGTCCTTTGACTACTATGTTACAGGATTCTTTGACTTGGCAGAAGAAATAGTCAAAAGCTGCAAGGCCTGTGCTATGACGAGGTAGAATTTACAGAAATTAAGCCAGCTAGATATTGCAACAAGTACTTATTAGTGTTTATAGATACCGTTTCAAGATGGATAAAAGCTTTTCCTACCAGGACTGAAGATCCTAAAAGAAATCTTCCCAAGGTAATAGATCTGCCTTTGTTGCCCAGGTAAATCAGGGACTGGCCAAGATATTAGAGATCGGTTAGAAGTTACATTGTGCATACAGGCCCAAAGCTCAGGACAGGTAGAGAGAATAAATAGAACCATTAAGAGACCCTTACCAAATTAACAGCGGAGACTGGCGCTAATGATTGGATAGCTCTCCTACCCTTTGCTCTTCAGGGTTAGAAACACCCCTGGACAGTTTAGACTGACCCCCTTATAAATTACTCTACAGGGGGCCCCCTCCACTAGTAAAAATAGCCTCTGTACATAGTGCTGACATGCTGCTTTCCCAGCCTTTGTTCTCTAGGCTCAAGGTGCTCCAGTGAGTGAGACAGCGAGCAAAAAAGCAGCTCCAGAAGGCCTGCTCCAGAAGACCTGCTAGACATCTCCACGCAGAAAACCTTGAGACTCGGGTGAAAAGGCCCTTATCTTGTACTCTTGACCACCCTACTTTCTACCTTTATGATACCCCTTTTGATTTTGCTTCTGCTTTTAATTATAGGTCCATGGGTGTTAAATAGACAAGTCACCTTTATTAGAACAAGAATTAGTGCAGTGCGGCTTTTAGTTTTGAGACAACAGTACTATGCCCTAAAGGATCAAGTATGTCAGAAAAAAGATAGTGTCTAGTTCTAAGATTAGAACTATTAACTAGAAGAAGGGGGGAATGAAGAAGTAACAAAATTCTAGGCCTTTAGGATGAGGCTTGGGAATGTGACCTTTGTGACTCATTGCTCCAAGGTATGCTAATCATACCTTGATAGTGACATTCCTTCCTCCACCTACCTGCTTCCTGGGTTCAAAGAGTGTTCATTCAAAGAAAGTCACCCTGACCAACACCGGAAACTGCCATGCAAATGTGCTATTGTTAGGGGCTCTTAGAAACTGAGAGTTAACCAGAACAATTACCAGGTATTCTCTGTGACTCTTGTGACTTTGCGGAAGTGACTCTTAACTGGTACCTCCCCACTTCCTTGAGTTGTGGTTTCTTCCTTTAAATACCCCCTTATACAGCTACTCGGGGCGCCATGGTCCTCTACCCCTGCGTGGTGTATGACCATGGGCCCGAGAACGCTCTTGAATAAAAATCCTCTTGCAGTTGCAGCAAGACTGTTTCTTGTGTGATTTGGGGTGTCGCCTCTCCTGAGTCAGAACGTGGGGGAGTCCTCACGTTGTGGGTCTTTCAATGTAACTCTAACTAAACAATTGAAAGACATGTATGACAAGAACTTCAAGTCTCTGAAGAAAGAAACTGAAGACATCAGAAGATGGAAAGATCTCCCATGCTCATAGATCCATAGAATTAACAATAAAATGGTCATCTTTCCAAAAGCAGCCTACAAATTCAATGGAATTCCTATAAATATTCTAACAAAATTCTTTACAGACCTTGAAAAAAAATTAGCAACTTCATATGGAAAAAGGAAAAACCCAGTATACCTAAAACAATCCAGTATAATACAATATCATCCGGAGGTATCACCATCCCTGATTTCAAGCTGTACTACAAAGCAATAGAAATAAAAACTCCATGATATTTTGTATAGAAACTGACAGGCTAATCAAAAGAATCAAAGTCCCTGAAATAAACCCTCACAATTACTGACATTTAATTTTTGAGAAAGAAGCCAAGACCATACAGTGGAGAAAAGGAAAGCATATTCAACAAGTATTACTGGTCTACCTGGATGTCTGCATGTAGAAGAATGCAAATAGATCCATGTTTATTACTCTGAACAAAACTCAAGTCCAGGTGGATCAAAGACCTTAACATTAAATCAGATAAGATAAATCTAATAGAGGAAAGTGGACAATAGCTTTGGATACAGTGGTAGAAAAGACAGTTTCCTGAACAGAATACCAATGGCCCAGGCACTACAATCAACATTTCATAAATGGAACCTCATGAAATTGAAAAGTTTCACAATTGGAAAAATCTCACCAACTCTACATCTGAGAGTGGTAAAATATCCAAAATATCTATGGAACCTAGGAAGTTAGACACCAACCTAATAACCCAAATAAAAAAAATGGAGTTCAGAGCTAAACAGAATTCTTAATAGAGGTATCTTGGATGGCCAAGAAACACTTAAAGAAATGATTCATGACCTTCATCACCAGGGAAATGCAAATCAAAACAACTCTGAGATTCCATCTTATACCCATTAGAAAGGCTAAAATTCAAAACTCAAGAGACATCACATGCTAGCAATGATGTGGAGCAAGGGAAACACTCCTCCACTGCTAGTGGGAGTGCAAAAAGCTACTCTGGAAATCAATTTGGCAGTTCTCAGAGTAGTTCTAAATAAATATGCAGCTGTATCACTCCTGGGTAAATACTGAAAAGATGCTCCACCATCTGGCAAGGACACTTGCTGAACTGTATCCATAGCTGCTTTATTTGTTACAGTTAGAAACTAGAAACAACCCAGATGTGCTTCAACCAAAGAATGGAAAAAGAAAATGTGGTTTATGAACATAATGGAATACTACTCAGTTATTAAAAACAAGAACATCTTAAAATTTGCAAGCAGATGTGTGGAACTAGAAGATATCATGCTCTGTAAGGTAACCCAGACTCAAAGGGACATGCATGACATATACTCACTTATCAGTGGATTCTAGCCATAAAGTACAGGATACCCATACTATAATCCACAGACCCTAAGAAGCCAAGTAACAAGGTGGGCCTGAGAGAGGATGCTTCAATCTCACTCAGAAGGGGAGAAAATTTGTGATTGGGGATGGATGGATTGAGGAAGCAGGGTGGGAAAGAGGGTGAGAGAGTGAACAGAAAACAGAGGTAGATGGGATAGCATGATGTGGGGCAGGGATCTCTAGGAGGTGCCAGAGACCTGGGGTGGAGGAGACTCCAGGAAGTATATGAGGGTGACTCTAGCTGAGACTCCTAGCACTGGGGCATATAGAGCCTGAAGTGGCCATTTCATAGCTAGGCAGGACTCCTAGTGAAGAGATAAGAACACCAAACTACCCACAAATCATTTCACCTAAAATTTGTCTTGTGTACAAAAAGTTTAGGGATAAAGATGTCACAGAGACTGAGGGAATGACTGGCCCAAATTGAGAACCATCCCATGGGCAAGAGCTAATCCCTGAAACTCTTAATGATACTCTGCTATACTTGGAGAGGCAGGAGCATAACATAAGTGTCCTCTGAGAAGCTCCACCCAAAGACTCACAGCCTAAGGATGCTGATAATGGAGATTCAAGACCAGCTCAGGATCTTGTGGAAGATTTGTGGGAAGGATTGAGGTACCTGTAGGGGATATGGACTCGAAATTAAAACCAGCAAAGTCAATTAACCTGGAACCTTGGCGGCTTCCAGAGACTGAACCACCAACCAAAGAGCATACAAGTACTGGGTCTAGCCTCCCTGCACAGATGTACTTAGTGGTCTTCATACAAATGCACCAACAACTGGAGTGGTGGCTTACCAGGACTCTGCTATCTACCTCTGGATCCTGCTCTCCTAACTAGGCTGTCCTGTCTGACCTCAGTGGAAGAATATATACCGAGTCCTGCAGTGACTTGAGGTGCCAGAATGGGTTGGTTCCTGTCGAGGGAACTCCCCCTTCTGAGAGGACAAGGGGAGTGGGGAGTGGGGTAAGGGGCCATGTGAGCCAGCGAGGGAGGACTAGAAGAAGCTGAAGCTGAGATTGGGTTGTAAGGTGAATATATAAATTAGTGGAAAAAAAAATAAAGAAAGAAAATGCTCTATGGGTGGATCTTATGCAATCATTTTCTCAATTGAGATTTCCACCTATCAGATAACTCTAGATTGTGATACAAGCTGACAAAATGAGCCAACACACCTCTGCATTTTTATAATTATGTTTGAAATGACAGAATAACCTCGGAAGCACAGTATCAGTAGGATTAGGGGTCTAAGGAGGCTGGCTAATAGTGGAAATTCAAGAGTAAAGCAAGGACCTAAATCTTACCAGATGCTTTACAGGTGACAAAGCCATTGTCCCTGGATTCAGAGACCTGGAAGAAGCTTTGTACTAAGGTTGTTCTGGCCATTGCTAGCACCTCTCTGATTCCAGCTACCAACCCCTCCCCCCATTCATAACTAGGCCTGGAGCTTATGAACAGAGAAATAAAGGGTTATATCAAAAGACACGAAACTCTGCAGTGGCTGGACAGCCCTTTCCTAGGCCGCCCATCTGTCATAGTTGTGAATATCCACTTTCCTATGTTCAAGGTCTCTTTCCTGTCTGTTCCAACTCTCCATGCCTCCAGTAACTCATACCTAGAGAAAACCCTGGCAAGGTAGAGTTGTGGTTTCTAGCTGAATGGCACCACAGATCTTTGAGACTTTGCTACCTTGAAGTGGAAAGAGCTCCTGAACAGTCACCTTTTTCATTCCATCAAATCTCTTCACCCCTGTACTGGGTGTTATTGAGTCTGGCCTGGCGAGGTTTGTCCACTCTCACCTCTCAGCCTTACTTCCCAACTCTGACTCTTGATGCTATTTATACATTCTTTGACATGATTAGTACCACCAACCTTATGGTACTTCATGGCTTATGTATTTGCCTTTCACTCTCATGACCTTAGTCTTCGCTATTTTAACATCAACATGACACAAGCTAAAGTCATCTGAGAGGAGGGCGCCTCAGTGGAGAAATTGCTTCTACAAGACCAGGCTGGAGGCAAGCTTACAGATCATTTTCTTAATTAGTGATTTATGTGATAGGCCTCAGCCTATTGTGTGTGGGACCATCCGTAGAGTCATGATCCTGTATTCTATATGAAAGTGTAATGGCTGTAAAGCCATTAAGGAGTAGTAAGCAGGAGTCCTCTATGGCCTCTGCATCGATGGTGCTCCCAGGTTCCATCACTGTTTGAGTTCCTTAATGAGCTTCTCTCAACGGTCTGTGATTAAGGATATGTAAGCCAAATAAACCCTATCCTTCCCAAGTTTTGGATGGTGTTTCATCACAGCAATAGTAACCCTAAGTAAGAAACCCTCCATAGGGACTTTCCATGTTCTGTTGGTTTCCTTCGATGTCAGATTCCTTTCCACCTTGGGATTTGTACCTCAGATTGCTGTTCTATCTTGTTAACATTGTCCTTCCAAACCCCAAACCCCTCACCATCAGCCCCCCTGCATCCATCATTCTTTTCTTAATATCTCCTGAGAAATCTACAAGGTTTTGATATAAAATTTCTTTATCCTGGTAAACTGGAGGCTCAGAATGTCTGTCTCTGTTTCTGTTTCTCTGTGCCCTGCCCCTCAACCCCTTCAATGTTTTTTAAGTTCCTGAAGCCTCTGGGTGTGCTGTACTCACTGGAGCAATATGGAGGCTTTTAATTAGTAATTGCACCTCCTCTATTTCCTTCTCTTCTCCCTCTTTATCGGGACATAATCTTCATCTTCTGATGTATTTTCTGGTGGTAATAAAATGTTGACCACTGGAAATAGAGTAGAAATAGGTTCAAAATAGTAAATGACTTGTGGCACAAAGCTCTGGGACCCGGTTGGGGATTTCTTGCAAGGATCAAGTTGACCTTACTAGGTAAGTGACTTCAAACACATACCCTACCTTTCTTATATAAACATTGTCTGGGAAAAAAAATCTTTTGGTTGTTATTTTTTTGTTTGCAACTTTTGGATGTTCCCTTTGGGTCTCCTCTTACATCAGAAACAAAGCTTTGCTTTCTGACTGTGCTGTGCTCAGCAACCCTGTCCCCAGTCTGTTCAGCTCCCCTGCTTTCCCCAGTGGGGCAAATACAACCCTTCCCCACTGTTCCACAAGGGAAGGCATGAACCAGATGATCCGGTAAGATTCAACTATGTCTTACTGAGCATGTTCCTAAGCAATGTCCCATTGTATACACTTCCCTTTTGTGTTTTTGGCTGTCCTATGAACTTTTTATGGGATTCAAGTGAGCCCAGATTTCAAGGGAAGAGTACAACTGAATAAACTTAGGCACAAAATATAAGGGAATGCAGGGAACCACATATTAGATGGTTAGGTCACATCCGGTGGCAGTACAATCCAGTTAGCAAAATCAGTAACAAGGTAGAAGGGTTTTTATGGATTACTAGGCAAAAAGTATAGAGTCACCATTTTACTACAGGAAATAGGGAAGAAGCTGGGAAAGGCTGTGGATAAGAGACAGAATCATGGTCAGACAATGTGGCCTATGAGGTGGGCTCCTGCATCTCTGTGGACACATTGATCAGAAAGATGAGTCCTTGAGTTTACACAAGGCAGAATCAGTGCATCCAAAGTAGAATACAGGACAGTCAGATAGACAAACATATATACATACATACATACATACATACATACATACATATATACATACATACTTCCCAATAAAGTAAAACCTGACCCCACTGCATGGTATTCACAGAAGACTTTGGGGAATATACTCTCCATTGATTCATACTCTAGACGAGAGAAGACTGGTGAGAAATGTACTAAGCATGAAGTACACAAAAGCCCCAGAGAGCTCAGAGGAAAGTTGTGACACACAGGAAGACAAAGCAAGGAGATCTGATGAGACAAGGCAGGAAAATGAGGTTCAGACTCAGGCAGGAGGACAAAGCCAGAAAGGACACTGGAAATATAATACAAGTGGCCATGCCTTTTAAATCCTGGAAACGTATGTGCCCACTCTGAACTAGGAATGTCTGAAAAGGAGGTCATAGCTGGACCAGAGTTCTAGATTCACTGTCAATTACTAGGCCACAGTTTCCAATACAGGTGTCAACATGTTCTTTGACCCATTCACCCTACAGGTCAGTTCAGTGTGAAGAGAACAGGCTGGTAATGAGCTCACATATAGCCTTCCCTCTATGCTTTTCCCCTTCTGACACCTTCCCCATATGACAGTATAGATTGAGAATGCAGTTACCTACCAGGAGCAACAGTTTTTGATGTCTTTCTTATCTCCCACTGCTGTACTTCAATGGCATCTGCAAGAAAATAAACAGAGTGGCTCACTCATTTCTGGCTGCAGAAGATATAGCCACATTGGTTCACACCAGATTAGCTTCAGCTTTCCACTGGCTCATTGACTCCTCATGTTACAGAGGGTGCTGCAGTGAGGCCAGACCACTCACTCTGCCATCCACCCACAAAGTGCCCTTTATAGAGAGACTTAACAGGCAAGAGAGGACCATAGAGGTGCTGTGATAAATCCTGCAGGACCAGCTGGAAGAGGATATCCTTCTTTGGCATTATTGGGCCTGCACTTCATGACCTTTGTATTCAGGTTCATATCAGTGACTATAGAGAGTTGTACTCCACTGATAATTCTATCATAAATCAGCAATCAGAAGTGAATGCCAGATGTCAAACAAGCAGTGCACAAGGAGATCTCTGACTTACAATCAAAGGCATGGAGCTTTGGCATCGTCAGAGGCAGGGGGAATGCTTTTATTTCTGAGTTTATTTCAGCTGTATTGCCTGCACATGAGTACCTGTGTACCATATGCATGCAGTGCAAATCAACATCAGAGGAGGACATCAGATATGCTGGAACTGGCCTTTCAGATGGTTGTAAGAAGCAATGTGGGGTGCTGAGATTAGAATCTCATTCCTGTGGTAGAGCAGTCAGTGCTCTTGCTTAAAAAGCCATTCCCCAACCTCCCCTGCCTCATCTTTAATTGCCAGTGGGGTTTGCTGTGCTTCTATACATTATCATTACGACTGGAAGGAGAATCAAACAAACCTATATCTCACTGATGCCCTTCCCACTGCCATGGCCTGGCAAGCAGAACCAACCCGACTGCTTCACGAGCCCTTTCCTGTTGATCTCCACACGAAAATTACTTACCAGGAAAATTCTCTTTACTATCTAGAGCTTTTTGTTGTCGTTCAATATCTATGTCTTTCACCTCGGCTATATCTGTAAGAAAATCAGAACAGTGGGTGCTACATGAAGTCACACTGGCTTGCATGAAATTAACCCCAGTTCTTCTTGGGATTTTCTATGGAGCTTCTGTAAGCTGTAGGCCGGCCTCTGTGTCCTAAACCAGGGATCTGGAAACGGCGGGAAAACACTGAGGGATCGCTGTCTTATGTGTGGGGCCTCACAAGAAGGAAAGAAAAAGATGATTGCTTCGGGCACAGTGAGCAACAGGTATTTATGCCAGTGCTGGTTTTAAACTTCATTTTTAAAGTGTTGCTGGAGGTGCGGTAGGATATGGACTTCGTTGGAACAGTGCTGACCCAGCACTGATTCCACTTAGGGTTTGGCAGAGAAGGACTAGAAACTTCAAAACAGGCGGTTGTCTGCAGCTTTTAAGAGCTGCTTCAGGCGAGAGGAATAGGGTTTAAAATAATAAAACAGACGGTTGTCCACAGTCAAGAACTGCATCAGGCTAGAGGAATAGGGTTTAAAATAATAAAATAAAATAAAATAAAATAAAATAAAATAAAGGAAAATGGATTTTGAAATTCTCCCAGAGATAAAGAGAAATAGGTGGATGCCCTGTGTTATTCTCTCTGGCCCCTACAGCAGAAGTTCTCTGCCCTCTTTGTGTTGTCTAATATCTGGTGCATCAATCCGTTTGTGTGTCAAATCAGGTGTGTTTTGTCTCATTGTCTGAATGACTGAATGTTCTGTGTTTCATGTTGGAAAATAAAAATGGCTAAAACTTTATCTGCTGGTTCAGCAAAGCCTGAGAGTGGCCCACACTTTAGCCAAGAATCAAGCACAGCAGGAGAGCGCCTGCTGAAAAAAAACTGCTTTTAAAGAAAAGGAGTCTGCACCTTCTTAGTTTTAAGGTAAACAAACAAACAAACCCCAAAACCAAACAACAAAAAAACCCCTGATAGTTGGTTTTTTTCTAGAAAATTCTCTGCGATCATAATTTTGTGTTTAGCAAGTGGCAAAGTGCTTTTTATCTTATAGCTAGAAAAAGTAAAATTCTTTGATTGGTCTAAATTTATAGGATTCCTGTAGCCTCTTAATTTGTGGTTTTTTTTTTACTGGTCTTAAAGGTATAATATGCTCTGTGTTGTCTTCATCACAGAATATTAGCTTATAAGTTATTGGGTATGATTTAAAAGGTGTAACATTGGTAGTAAGACAGCTTTAAATTGGTAACTCAGGTTTGGAGTCTTTCAAACATGTGGCATAAAGCAGGCCAAAAAACTAGGCCTCTAAGGATTCTTCTAGTTGAGATAATATTTAATGAGATTCTTATCCTAAAAGGTAAACTTAAAGATAAGATTTAAAACAATGTCTCTTTAATGAAGCATTAAAATTTGCACTGTTATGCATTCATAGGTATAAGTTGGCAGCTAAACTTCATAACACGATAGTGATGTTTCTAATATTGATTTTAAAGATGATAAATTGTTTTGAAATTGGGTTGTGCTTTCCCAAGGTTGTAGATATTATCCTGATGTTGCAAAAGAAACTTAAAAATTATGAGTAAAATTGCCAATGTTCCATTGACTGCAGCTTGCAGTTTGATCGCAAATTTAAGAATTTCTACTCACCCATATATTGTTAATTAAGATGAGTAGAAGAGTAATCATCTTATGAGAGCAGTAGTACAGCTCTCTGTGGCCATACAGCTATACAGTGCTCAGAGCAGCCTCAGTGAAGCTTGTGTGGCTTTCTTTTGTTTTGCAAACAGTGCCTAGGGGAAGTTCTTGCCTGCCTTCAGGGGAATTTCTTTTTAGCTAAAAGAACATTGTTGCAGATCTATCCAGATGTTGTTCTAAATAAAGTTCAAACTCAAAGTTTATAAAAGGTCAATCAGACTGTAGAACTTATAAAGACATTACAATCTGGCTTGCCTTCTTCATGTAAAAGTTATTATAGATTTAAAGGTTTGGTTTTTCCTTTGCATCCTGATAATTGTAAAGGGTTTGCTTCTAGTTATCTGGTGATCACTGGAAAAATTTTGCCTCTAGGTATGGCTAATATAGCTTTACATTATGTAAGCAAAATTTTTATTGTCTCTGCTTCAATACAAGAAGGTGAGATTTTGAATCTTTCAGAGTTTGAAATTTTCAGTGTATATTGTTTCCTAAGTGGAAAATATTTTATTAGCTAATGCCTCTAAAGGGAAGCTTACTTCAAATCTTTGCTCTCACACAATGAGCTTTAAAGTTCTGGGGGGTAGCTGTTGCACCAGAAAAGATTCAGAGGCAATATCTTTACAATATTTAGGGTTTTAGTTATACTAGAAAATTATGGTACAGAAAATCTAAGAACAAAAAATTGATTTGCTTCAAAATTTTATTTTCAAAAGCTTCCAGGAAATGTTAATAGGCTAAGACCTCACCTTAAGGTCTTAAAGTATCTTAAACCTTTGTTGGATGTTATCAAGAGAGATACAAATTAATTGGTAAAGAACAAAAGGCTTTTCAGAAAATAAAGGAATCTTTTATAATTGTTATCAATTATAATCAATGGTAATTAAATATTAGCTGCTTATCTTATTTATGGATATTAAATGTGCCCACAGCAATTCTTTGGAAGGAGAAAACATTAATGTAAAATCATCTTTCTTCACCTCAAAGTAAAGTCTTAACATCCTATTAAGGGTGCTGTGGTGCTAATTAAGAATTGTAATGAAAGATCCAGACAGAATATAAAGGTCATAGAAGTCCTGAAATTGGCAAAATAGATTTCATTGTTAGCAGAACTAGCTTCACTGATTTAGAAAAATAGAGGTGCACAATGCTCTGGTCACTCCTTGAACCCTTGTGTCTCCCAATGTTTTGACCGTTTCTTGAACCCATGTGTGTGCCCACTGATGAAGCCCATTGCCAGGTGTTTGTGATATTGGTTGCTGGGCAAGAGTTGGAAAATCTCCCCAGCAACCACAGCCGGACCAATTCTGTGTTGTTACACCTGCACCAGACTCTTTCCTTGTACCCCTCCCATACCCATTTCTTGAGAATAGACATTGTTTAGATCTGGAAATCCCCTACTCCCCCCCCTTCCCCTTTCCCCCATGAGGGCCTATAAAAACTGGGACCTCTTTCCCCTCGAGGTCGACTCCTCTACCCCTGTGTGGGATATGAGTCATCCCCAGAGCTCTGGCTTTCCCTAAAGAAGCCTCATGTGGTTTGCATTAAGCTTGGTCTCTTGTGAGTTCTTGGGTGTCTGCTATTGTCCTGAGGCCTGAGCAAGGGGTTCCTCTCAGAGTCTTTCATTTGGGGGCTCATCCCGGGATTGGTGAGACCACCCACATCTCTGAAGACCCACCTGGATGTGAAATTTTTTTTGTCTAAAAATATTTCTGTGAGCCAGGGAGGTTCAGTGTTGAAATTTGCAGCCACTCCTTTCGTGAGAAATAGAGACCTCTGCTTCGGGATGAGGCACTGAGTGTGAACAGCAGACATGCTGGAATTACCAGCTGCTGCTCGCTCTGGGGGATGCCCTGAGCCAGGGGAAGGACTCCAGGAGTCCGTCTGGGGCAGGAAGTGAAGAGTTGGTAGTCTTCCTAGATTGGAAGACTTATGTACTTCCCCGACTTTTTTGCATTTCTGAATTGGTTTTGGTTGTCCATTAGAAGATGGGCATTGGTCAGTGTGTGTTTGTTTTTTGTGTCTGTTTCCAGGCATTCATCAGTGTGTGTGTGTTGTGTCTGTTTTGTGTTTTCCGTGATATTGGATGATAGTACAGACTGTAACGACCCCCCCCCCCAAGTTTGACTTTAGACCACTGGACTGAAGTTAGATCAAGGGCCTCCCGAGTGGCCAGTGTCCCCTCCCCCTCCGCCCTATCTTCTGCCTCTGCAGGTCCCTGTCCTCGGCTCTGGGATTGCTGGTGCTGGCGGTGCAATCAGATGACTGAGCGAAGCCAATGAGCCCAGACTCCCCCAGCAGAGGGAGCTCCTGACACCACTTCTGCCTTTTCCTTTGCGAGCTGTGCGCAGCCAGCTCACAGACCCGCAGTCTCTGCAGACCCTCCAATATTGGCCTTTCTCATTGCCTGATCTATATAATTGGAATGCTGGGTTCCCTCTAGACCGGCCAAATTACAACTACAACATGGCTCAAGGTAAGGAGAGGTTGGCAGTTTACGCCGGGCTCTAGTCCAAGGGAGCAACAAGACACCCCACCTATTTGGCTAAGATAAGAGAGGGAGAATAAGAGAGAGACAGAAGGAAAAGGGATAGAAGACAGGAGAGGAACTTAAGCAAGATTTTGGCCGCAGTAGTAGGAGAGTGTAAAGGAAGGAACAGGCCAGAAAATAGACAGACAGGGTACCTGGGCAACAGGGAACCTAGACCTGAAAGAAGAAGACCAGTCCAGAAGACTTTAGAGAAGGACCAATGTGCCTATTGCAAAGAAAAAGGACTGTGACTCAAATACTGGCACCGGCTACTCCAAGACAGGTGAAAGAATTCTTGGGCACCACTGGGTTCTGCAGACTTTGGATACCTGGGTTTACAACACTGGCTGCCCCCTTGTACCCTCTGACCAAAGAAAGTGGAGAATTCAGATGGATATCAGAACATCAGAGAGCCTTTAAAGAGGCCCTGTTGACTGTGCCAGCCTTGGCATTGACAGATCTAACCAAACCATTCATCCTCTATGTTAATGAGTGGGCGGGGGTGGCCAGAGGAGTTCTTACTCAGGCTCTAGGGCCATAGAAGAGGCCCGTGACATATATGGTTAAGAAGCTAGAACCAGTGGCCAGCGGATAGCCCACATGTTTAAAGGCCATTGCTGCAGTAGCCTTACTTTTTAAGATGCCAACAAATTAACTTTGGGACAGCAAATAACTGTGGTAGCCCCCTCCCTCCCACTCTCTTGAAAATATTATTCACCAGTCCCTAGACCGATGGATGACAAATGCCCAGATGACTCACTACAAGAGTCTGTTGCTGACTGAATGGTCGTGTTTGCTCCTCCTGCTATCCTCAATCCTGCTATCTTCCTGCCTGAAACGGATGACTCCTTGCCTGTTTACTGCTGTGCAGACATCCTTGCGGAAGAAACTGGGATCCATAGTGATTTACACAACCAGCCATGCCCAGGCATCCCAAAATGGTACACAGAAGCAGCTTCCTAGAAAGCCGTTCAGATGGCTGAGGGGCGGCCCATCAACGTCTACACCGATAGCAGTTTTTATAGATACCTTTTCAAAGTGGGTAGAGGCCTACCAAATGAAAAAGGAAACTGTCAATGTTGTGGTTAAGAAGATCCTAGAAATTTTTCCATGGAATATCTAAGGTAATAGGGTCTCACAGCCTTTGTTGCCCAGGTAAGTCAGGGAATGGCCATCCAACTGGAGATTAATTAAATTTTACATTGTGTTTATAGACCCCAGAGTTCAGGATAGGTAGAAAGTATAAATAGAACTCTAAAAGAGACCTTGACTAAATTGACCTTAGAGACCGGCGAGAATGACTGTACAGCCCTCCTTCCCTTTGCCTTGTTCTGAGTCAGGAACACACTGAGATAATTTAATAAGCTCATTCCATATGAAATCCTGTATGGTGTGGGGGCTCCCCAGCTCACTGAAATGGGGAAAATGTTAGATCCTCTAGAATTTAACCCTGGTCCTTCATTGTTTACACACATGAAAGCCCTAGAAGTGGTCAGAAACACTGCCTGAGAGCAGCTCAAAGAGGCCTATGAACCAAGAGATTTAATGGTACCACACCAGTTCCAGGTGGGAGATGCAGTTCTCGTCCAATGATATTGAGCTGGGAATCTAAAACCTTCTTAAAAAGGCCCTTACATCATGCTGCTGACCACCCCCACTGCTGTCAAAGTAGAAGGCATCTCTGCTTAGATTCATGCCTCTCACGTAAAGCGAGCTCCTGAAGAATAAATCCCCTTAGTTGACCACCCTCATTTCTACTCTGATGGGCCCTCTAATAATTTTGCTCTTACTGCTGAAATGTGGCCCGCTAATTCTTAATAAATTGATTAAGAATTTTAGACCTCTTTGTTAGAAAAAAGATTGGTGCCATCCAGCTGTTGGTACAAAGACAAAACCAGTCTCTGCAGAACCTTGAAAAAGAAATTGCAGTTTAGTTCTAAGATTAGAACTAGTAACTAGAAGAAGTAGGAAATGAAAGATCCTGACAGAATATAAAAGGTCACAGAAGCCCTGATATTGGCAAAATAGATTTCATTGTTAGCAGAACTAGCTTCACTAATTTAGAAAAATAGAGGTGCACAATGCTCTGGTCACTCCTTGAACCCGTGTGTCTGCCAATGTTTTGATCGTTCCTTGAACCCATGTGTGTGCCCACTGATAAAGCCCATTGCCAGGTGTTTGTGATATTGGTTTCTGGGCAAGAGTAGGAAAATCTCCCAGCAACCACATCCGGGCCAATCCTGTGTTGTTACACCTGCACCAGACTCTTTCCTTGTACCCCTCCCATACCCATTTCTTGAGAATAGACATTGTTTAGATCTGGAAATCCCCTACTCCCCCCCCCTTCCCCTTTCCCCCATGAGGGCCTATAAAAACTGGGACCTCTTTCCCCTCGAGGTCGACTCCTCTACCCCTGCGTGGGATATGAGTCGTCCCCAGAGCTCAGGCTTTCCCTGAATAAAGAAGCCTCATGTGGTTTGCATTAAGCTTGGTCTCTCGTGAGTTCTTGGGTGTCTGCTATTGTCCTGAGGCCTGAGCAAGGGGCTCCTCTCGGAGTCTTTCAGTAAGATAAATTCATATATTTTAGAAAAACTATAACAAAAACATTTGTCTTAAAAACCTGATAAAGTGTCTGTTCCTTGTTCCAAACAGCAATTAAATTGGTTATTGCAGAATATTGATATTATTTGGCCTATTGCATACCATCATTTTAAATAAAATTAATAATCACTAAAGATAAGTTAAAGATTGTTTTTATGCATGCTTTTCTATCTTCTATAAATTCATGCATGCATGCATCCCATTTACTGTGTTTAAAAACAATCCTTCTATGGGAGAAAAGTATATGTGAATTGGATCACATGCTTATTCTTTTGAGTTTCCTCCTGCTTCAGCACAGATAATTAAATTGTGTGCTGTAGATGGTGTTTTAAAATATTGAATAATCAAGCTTTGTTTTGTTATTTATCAATATATATCTCAGAGCCTACAATTACTTAAAATTGTTCATCCCTCAGATACTATACATTCTCTAATTTGCAATGGTTTATGCATATAAAACTCATAAGAAAAAATGCTGTCCTTTTTAGAAGACTGTTTTTGGACATTTAAAAGTTTGTTCTAGATTGCCTGGAGAAGACCCCTTAAGGAAATGCCATGCTAGATTTATATCTCAGGCAGATTACAGGCCTTACATAAGAATAATCTCCTTCTTTATTTCTTTTTCTTTTTGTTTTTTTTTGAGACATGGTTTCTCTGTATAGCTCTGGCTGTCCTGGAACTCACTGTGTAGATCAGGCTGGCCTCGAACTCAGAAATCTGCCTGCCTCTGCCTCCTGAGTGCTGGGATTGAAGGTGTGCACCACCATGCCTGGCTGAAAAAAATTGTTCTTAATGTCCTCAGTTCCTACCTGTTTCCACATAATGGTTTTAACCCTTGAGGACTTATACTTAATCAATTGCTGGCCTTACAAGTGGAAAGAGCTATTGAAGAATGATTTGTCACTTAAATAGATTACTCTTTGCCTTTACATCTGTTAATTTTTAATACGATTCATATGCCTACAGGATTGTTTTGGCAAAAGGCTCCTCTAATGTGGATACATTTGAGGATTTCTCCTAAATGTAATATCCTGCCATATTATGAAGCAGTATCTCAGATGATCATACTTGGAAGGAAACAGACACTATCTTATTTTGGCAAAGAGCCAGATATCATTGTTCAGCCTTACAGCGCAGAACAAGATACTTGGCTGAAGCAGAACAGTATGGATTGTTTGATTGCTCAAATAGGATTTATAGGAACTATAGATAATTATTATCCTCAAGATAGGTTGATAAAAATGTTAAGTGTACATGAGGTGATATTTCCTAAAATGACTTCCTTACAGCCTTTATATAATGCTCTATTGATTTTTACTGACGGCTCCTCTAAAGGGTGAGCTGGATATCTAATGAATAATCAACAAATAGTCATAGAGACTCCTGGCCTCTCAGCTCAGTTATCAGAACTGACAGCAGTACTGAATGTCTTTGAGTTTGTAAGTGATGCTTTTAATATTTTTACTGATAGTTTATATGTTGCACAATCAATTCCCTTATTGGAGACGTGGTACGTTTAATATGCCAGTGGGATCTCTGTTTGCAAAATTGCAAAACATCATTCTTGCCTGAAAACATCTGTTTTATATTGGTCATATACGAGCTCATTCTGGTCTTCCTGGACCTTTAGCTGCAGGCAATGATTACATCGACAGGCACTCACAAGGTGCATACACATAAACATAGGTAGGCAAATGATTAATACACATAAGAAAAATAAAGCTAAAATATGTTTAAGGTCCAGTGTCTGTGAGTCCATGTGTACATGAGCACGCAAGTATCCTCAGCTTGTGGTATATGCCTTTGAGTGAGTACATGTCTGTGCCCATATTCTTGGAGGCCACAAGAGAGTATCCACTAGTCTGCTCTGTTGTTCACTTCTCTGATTTCTTCCCTTCAGCAGGGTCTCTCACTGAAGCTCAAGTTAGGCTGGCAGAGATGTGCTCTTGTCCCTACCACAGGCAGTGCTATGGTATAAGCACAGACATATATGTCTGGATTTTTCTATATGTGTCTTATTGAGTTAGACTCAGGTCCGATTGATTTCATATCAAAAGTTCTTTCAAGACATTATATGGCCATGCAGTGGTGATGCACTCCTTTAATCCTTGAACTTGAGAGGCAGAGACAGGTGGATTTCTGAGTCTGAGGCCAGCCTGTTCTACAAAGTGAGTTCCAGGACAGCCAGGATTATACAGAGAAACCCTGCCTCAAAAAAAAAAAAAAAAAAAAAAAAAAAGAAAGAAAGAAAGAAAGAAAGAAAGAAAGAAAGAAAAGATATTTCTGCATACAGAATGATGGTGTCATATATTTCTAATGTTAAACACCACATATCCAGGGTGTTTGTAAATAGAAAAATATTTTGATTTTTAATATTCTACATACTTATCCATTTTATTTATTTATAATAAACATGTTTCTGGTTGCTATAGTATTTCTAGGATATCCAGTATACTTTTGAGTTCTTTGGATTAGTTTTTGTTTTCCTTCTCTTTTTTTATTGTCCTTTTAAGGCAGGATTTCTCTGTGTAGCTGTCCTGGAATTCGGTCTGCAGTCCAGGCTGGCCTTGAACTCAGAGAAACACCTGCCTCTGCCTCCCAAGTGCTGGGATGAAAAGTTGAAAAGTGTGTGCCACTACACCAGGCCATTCTATTCTTTCTCTCATCTGTCTTCTCTCTCTCTCTCTCTCTCTCTCTCTCTCTCTCTCTCTCTCTCTCTCTCTCTTCTGTCTCTGTTTCTGCCTCTCTTTCTCTCTGTCTCTCTCCAGATGCTAAGGAAGCCCAAGATCCCATGTATTGCCAGGCATAGTAGAGCTCAGAGTCAAGGTGGTATTGATCAGGAGGAAGATGTTGTAGAAGGACAAGAGAAAGAGCTTATAAGGTGTCAGGAGAGTGAAGAGCGTCGGCTGGAGGAGAGGCCTGGGTCTTTATGGAGCACACTGCTTAGAAGCAGGAGCCACTGAGATTACAGTGAAGACAGAATCTATTCAAATTACACAGATGGCAAAAGCTAGCAGTACACAATGAGAATGCAGGAGAACCAGATATACCTCATTACACCTACTGAAGTCATTTGAAGAAAATGGACTTCTTATTTGAAGAGTGAAATATACAAGTACACTAAAGCATAGAGGATAGACAGGCAATGTCCAGATAGGTCCTAGGAGGGTTGAAATAATGTTCCTAAGCCCATGGATACTAGTTCATGGGAACTATCAAATCCACCCTCTGCATCTTATAGATTGATCTCAGAATGCATGAAAAAAAATGCCCAAAGCTGGGCCAAAGTCAAGGTTCTTCCTCATGTACTAGATCAGTGGTTGTAAGACAGGGCCAGCTCTCTAATCTCCATTGACTTTGTCATGTCACATGCCAGTCAGTGCATGGTGAGAAAAGAGACTGCAAATGAGTTAAAAATCACACAATTGACATTTATTTCCCAGGCCAAACTCAAAAGTCTTTCTCCCGGTTAAGCTGTGCCATTCTCTGGGTGCTCTTGAAACAGGTCTAAACATTGACCCGTAATTATAACATGACACCACTTTGGACTTCTCTCTCTTTATAGATACTCAGCATTCTCAAGCTAAGGGGCAAATTAATCCTTTCATCCCTAGGTTGTTTTTCTTAAAGTATTTTGTTAAAGGGGGTGGAAAATAATTTAGGTATCATTTTCATAGACAGCTACTGCTTATCCTTATGCCTCTGAAAGAGGAAAATCAAAGAAACTTTCTGTTTTCCTTGTCCTTATGATTTCTTTCCCACTCTCTCATTCTCCCAAACACAGAGTGTAACATGACCACTGCTGGGACCCTCTCCCACTCAATCTGACCAAGAAGGATTTTTATATAATTCACCTCTACTCTGGAGATTCTTCAGATCTAATCCACATGGATCACCCACATGTGGGGGCAATCAGTACCAAGAGTGGCTCACCTTGTCCTGCCTACATTAGGTGAAGCACACTGGCTTATCCAACATGTGATCCATCCAATAGCTGACTGTGAGCATCCACTTCTGTGTTTGCTAGGCCCCGGCATAGTCTCACAAGAGACAGGAATATCTGGGTCCTTTCAGCAAAATCTTGCTAGTGTATGCAATGGTGTCAGCATTTGGAAGCTGATTATGGGATGGGTCCCTGGATATGGCAGTCTCTAGATGGTACATCCTTTAATCACAGCTCCAAACTTTGTCTCTGTAACTCCTTCCATGGGTGTTTTGTTCCCAATTCTAAGAAGGGGCACAGTGTCCACACTTTGGTCTTCATTCTTCTTGAGTTTCATGCGTTTATCAAATTGTATCTTATATCTTGGGTATCCTAAGTTTCTGGGCTAATATCCACTTATCAGTGAATACATATTGTGTGAGTTCCTTTGTGATTGGGTTACCTCACTCAGGATGATGCCCTCCAGGTCCATCCATTTGCCTAGGAATTTCATAAATTCATTCTTTTTAATAGCTGAGTAGTACTCCATTGTGTAAATGTACCACATTTTCTGTATCCATTCCTCTGTTGAGGGGCATCTGGGTTCTTTCCAGCTTCTGGCTATTATAAATAAGGCTGCTATGAACATAGTGGAGCATGTGTCCTTCTTACCGGTTTGGACATCTTCTGGATATATGCACAGGAGAGGTATTGCTGGATCCTCCGGTAGTACTATGTCCAATTTTCTGAGGAACCGCCAGACTGATTTCCAGAGTGGTTGTACAAGCTTGCAATCCCACCAACAATGGAGGAGTGTTCCTCTTTCTCCACATCCTCGCCAGCATCTGCTGTCACCTGAATTTTTGATCTTAGCCATTCTGACTGGTGTGAGGTGGAATCTCAGGGTTGTTTTGATTTGCATTTCCCTGATGATTAAGGATGTTGGACATTTTTTCAGGTGCTTCTCTGCCATTCGGTATTCCTCAGGTGAGAATTCTTTGTTCAGTTCTGAGCCCCATTTTTTAATGGGGTTATTTGATTTTCTGGAGTCCACCTTCTTGAGTTCTTTATATATATTGGATATTAGTCCCCTATCTGATTTAGGATAGGTAAAGATCCTTTCCCAATCTATTGATGGTCTTTTTGTCTTATTGACGGTGTCTTTTGCCTTGCAGAAGCTTTGCAATTTTATGAGGTCCCATTTATCGATTCTCAATCTTACAGCACAAACCATTGCTGTTCTATTCAGGAATGTTTCCCCTGTATCCATATCTTCGAGTCTTTTCCCTACTTTCTCCTCTATAAGTTTCAGTGTCTCTGGTTTTATGTGAAGTTCCTTGATCCACTTAGACTTGACCTTAGTACAAGGAGATAGGAATGGATTGATTCGCATTCTTCTACATGATAACAACCAGTTGTGCCAGCACCATTTGTTGAAAATGCTGTCTTTCTTCCACTGGATGGTTTTAGCTCCCTTGTCGAAGATCAAGTGACCATAGGTGTGTGGGTTCATTTCTGGGTCTTCAATTCTTTTCCATTGGTCTACTTGTCTGTCACTATACCAGTACCACACAGTTTTTATCACAATTGCTCTGTAGTAAAGCTTTAGGTCTGGCATGGTCATTCCACCAGAGGTTCTTTTATCCTTGAGAAGAGTTTTTCCTATCCTAGGTTTTTTGTTATTCCAGATGAATTTGCAGATTGCACTTTCTAATTCGTTGAAGAATTGAGTTGGAATTTTGATGGGGATTGCATTGAATCTGTAGATTGCTTTTGGCAAGATAGCCATTTTTACAATGTTGATCCTGCCAATCCATGAGCATGGAGATCTTTCCATCTTCTGAGATCTTCTATAATTTCTTTCTTCAGAGACTTGAAGTTCTTATTATACAGATCTTTCACTTCCTTAGTTAGAGTCACGCCAAGATATTTTATATTATTTGTGACTATTGAGAAGGGTGTTGTTTCCCTAATTTCTTTCTCAGCCTGTTTATTCTTTGTGTAGAGAAAGGCCATTGATTTGTTTGAGTTAATTTTATATCCAGCTACTTCACCGAAGCTGTTTATCAGGTTTAGGAGTTCTCTGGTGAAATTTTTAGGGTCACTTATATATACTATCATATCATCTGCAAAAAGTGATATTTTGACTTCATCTTTTCCAATTTGTATCCCTTTGATCTCCTTTTGTTGTCGAATTGCTCTGGCTAGGACTTCAAGTACAATGTTGAATAGGTATGGAGAATGTGGACAGCCTTGTCTAGTCCCTGATTTTAGAGGGATTGCTTTAAGCTTCTCACCATTTACTTTGATGATGGCTACTGGTTTGCTGTAGATTGCTTTTATCATGTTTAGGTATGGGCCTCGAGTTCCTGATCTTTCCAAGACTTTTATCATGAATGGGTGTTGGATCTATATGAGACAAAATAATTATCAACCACTATACCCAATTAGAAATCCCACAGTACCTTTATCATTCTTTACTGCTGTTTTAGCTGAAGGAACGCTACTTGTGGTCCCTTGACCTCCGAAGGGCCCATACCCTACTTCTTTTTAATTCTTTTTAATAGCGCAGAAGCTAGGAATACATTTAAAAGGAGGAAGTTGCATCAGCCTTTTGGTAGAAAACTCAAGCAAACTAACAACTACTGAGTATTTGTGCATTTGATCTGACAGCTTTTTCCAGGTGCAGTCATTAGAGTGAGACTGGTGCTTCAGGAGGATCACTGTATATTGTGTACAATGAGTTAGGCATTGAAAGGACTTCACAGGAATCTCAGTTAAAGCCTAAACATAGATGGATATGAAAACACAGAGGGAAGAGTCATATGACTGAGCATGCTGTGTGAGTGTGCTGCCCAATGGGCTTCACTCTAACCCTTCTTAGAGCCACAAGCACACAGCGACACCCATGCAATGCCTTCAGCCACCAACTCTTCACTATAACACAAAGACTTCCTTCTTAGTTGGTGGAGAAGGACTTCTCATGAGACTCACTAGACTAGAACAGATCAATCTCTTTAGTGTATACTGTAGGAAAAGCACAGGCATTGCTGGAGTGCCCTGTGATGTCTGTGACATGCCAGAGGACCTCAGCTACATAGGAGTAACTGTACCTGGACTCAGGGATGCATTTATTTCAGAACATTGTAGAACACTTCATTCTTACCAACTACATCTCAAGGGCAATGTATGGCATAGCCATAGTGGGATGTAGGGGAGGTAAGAAGCTGTGAGACCCTGTGACTTTTTACCCAAGGTTACAATGATAGCTGCATTCATGCATCAGTGGCCATCTTCCCTGACAGATCCAACTGAAGGTACACATACCTTTCTACCTTTCAGCCCAAAAGAAGTTGTGGGTTTCCTGGATCAGTAAACAGGTCCTTCCTTCACCACCCTCACACTGTCAACTGGCTCTCAGTGACTGAATCTGGTCACTGAGGAACAGAATCGGGAGGTACCAAAGCCTGCAGATGTCCCACTGATGACTCAGACTCCAAGTTAGGGCAACCCCGTTCTCACATGAAGGTGTGCAAAAGGGAGTTTCTTGTTATCTGGTCACACCTAGATAAACCCTCAACTGGAGGAGACTGGAAAGGCAGCTTGGTGTCATTGTAGATTACAAACGTCACCACATGCAGTGTTGGGATCCCATCGTCAGAATCTGTGGTCAGACTAGAAGTGTGTGGGATTTCTATCTCTCATGCTTGTGGATGTATGTCTGCAGGCAGATGGAGAGCAATGCCCTGGCTGTGCCCACTGTGGTAATCATGGCAGAGTCTGCACTCTCTGTGATTCTGACCTACTGAAGGAAGATGCTGGGAATATGGAATATAGGCATCACTAAGTCCTTGCTCCACAAAGTGTCTGTTGATCTGCATGGAGAGCCTCGTCACTCACCTCTGTGCCCTGGTTTACTCCTCACTAGACTACCACCATAAAGAGAGAAATGTGATAAACTTTCAACTCATATTTTTTGATAAAATGTGTATCCTATTATGGTAATTCAATAGCTTCTCACTAGAGATTGGAGTGGATAATCTGGATGACTATCTTGGAAAAAACAGGTTTAGATGCAACCTGGTAAAAAACCATTCCAAACTAATTACAGGGAGCATAGATGGATCCAGTGAGTCTACACAAATGCCTTTAGCCTAATTTTTTTTAACTTAGGAAACTACTATTTTTCAAAACAAAATCCAAATTCTTCTCAAGAGGTAACTTAGATTATAGTGTTGCATTCACATCTAAGTTTACCCAATATTAATACAATTTGTTTCTAAAACGTGTCTTAAGACACTTGGCAATACATACTGCGTCTGCGTTTTCTATCTTCCACCTGAAATTTAAAGGAGAGAAAAGGGTATGCAGTGCAGGTCACACTAGTTTCTGTTTGCATGGGTCTTTGAAAAATATATCAACATGTTCATAATGCCAATCAGCATAGGTAAGTATCTTTAAGTGACAGATTATGTATTAGTATATTCTGTGATGGTACCACAGAAGACTGGAATTTCTTAGTTGTGCCACTTCCCACTTTTCCTATTTCAAAGGCCACATTAACTACCACTATCTGTTTGTCCTCTGCTCAGTGTTCTGTAAGTCACACTGTAACATTCTTGAGCAGCTTTAGAAGTCAGCTGTGGAATTAATCCCTTCTGCAATATGGTCTCAATTATTTATAGTAATGCTTATGTGTTAAGTCTTACCACTTAGCATCCCCACCTGGACATATGAAGCTTCCTCCACACTGACCTTTGTGGGACATACTGCATGTACGTCAAGGGAACTTGACATGATTGTCAACTTATAAATGAAATTTATACATTTTTCCAAAATAGGAACATTTTTCTCCAGAATAAAAGGTCCTATCACACAGACTGTGACACTTGACACTGGGTGCTTTGGTGCTCTGTTCAGTCAGGACCAGGCTACTACAATCCCACTTTTCCCTTGCTTAAGCTAAGTCTCCCAAGACCTAAGATAACTCTGCTCAACATTGTTGTTAAAATGGGATTTTGACTGAAGAATAAGATCATTAAGTAACATTTCTATCTTAAAGAAAGGCCTTCTTACCGACTCCATACTCTCTCATGTGCTTTCTGGGGCATCTTGTGCAAGTGTGTTGTCAGTATTCTCCGGTATGTCTAAGAGGACAGAAAGTGACCGTCAGCTCATGGAACTGCTTACAACTTATGCAGCATTCTTGCTTGGTGTGGGGAAAAGTGTAGGCAAATGCATGTGATTAGACCTAATGAGCAAGTTGATTGGTTTGCTGCTAGCTTGTCTTCCCTTGAAGGCAAATTAAAGAAAGACCTAGAGAGATATGAGTAACAGAAATACTACATTTCAAGTCGGGGGAACCCAAAGTAACATAATAATCCATCTTTGATTGTGTATTATTCAATTACGTTTTCACACATATTTTGTTTGGTGGGACACTTTTGCATTTCAGAGAACAACTTGTAGATCTCATTCTCCTCTTTTGTCATATATGTTCTAGAGATTTCAATTTCAGGTCATTGGGCGTAGTGGCGTCATCCATTTTCCTGGAGAGGACAACTCTTCTTCATAAGTGTAACCTAGGATACTCACATTACCCTGGGCAACTCTGCCCATCCATTCAGACCATGTAGATTCAGAGACAGGAGGAGTCTACAGTCTTGGGCTGTCCTGTTTGCTCTCATCTAGAACCCTTACCCCATCTCACTTCTCAGTTTCAGATCCACGTAGTAGCCAGATCCATTTGCATTTAGGACTTGTCTGAAACAGGATTGTTACCACATATCTCTGTATCCACAAATTCCTCAAGAGCCAGGTAGAAGTTGGATCTGCTATTTCGCTTGGTAAATCTGACTCCATTTCCTCTGTCCCTGTTCCCTACTCCCAAACGCAGGTCAGGGATAGCAATGATATATGCATTCTGACTTACTGAAGTTAAACCAGAACCTTCACCCAAGTGTATAAAAATAGAAAAACTAAAATTATCCCTATTGTAAGTTGATGTTTTGTAAGTATAGATCTCAAAAACCCCAACAGATATAAGCAACATTTTCAGTAAAGTGTTAGAATACAAATTCAACTTTAAAAAATCAGAAATCTTTCTATATACCAATACAAAGAAGGTGAAAAAGAGATCAAGGAAACATTCGTATTCATGGTAGCCTCCAAAATTAAATATTTAGAAGTAAATTTAAAAAGGGAAGAGAAAAATATCTACAGTGAAAATTTTATATCCCTCAAGGAGACACAATAAAGAGGAAACACCATTATGCTCTTGGATTGGTAGAATTAACAATGATCATCCGACAAAAGAAATTCCAATAGTCAATGCAATGAAATTCAAACTCCATGTGACATTCTTCACAAAAATACAAAAGTCCTAAAAACTCGTGTGGAAGCACAAAACGATCAAGAATAGCCAAACGATCAAGGTTTGCCTGTGCAAGTGACCATGTTGGAGGAATTAACATCCCAGATATTCTGCTATATTGCAGTTTTAGTAAGAAAGATAGCATAGTCATGGCACAAAATAGATATGTATATCAATAACACACAAAACTCATGCACACAATTAAAACTTTTCATAGTTGGTCATTATTCCAAATAATCACAAGCCTACATCTTCAACGAATAGTGAGGGGAAAGCAGGGAAAGTGGGGAAAGCACATGTACAGTCATGAAATTAGAGCTTTGACTATCACCCCGCCCCAAATCAATTCTAAATGGATCAAAGGTATGTACTCACTGATAAGTGGATATTAGCCCAGAAACTTACAATACCCAAGATACAAGATACAAAGCACATGAAACTCAAGAAGAACGAAGACCAAAGTGTGGACACTTTGCCTCTTCTTAGAATTGGGAACAAAACACCCATGGAAGGAGTTACAGAGACAAAGTTTGGAGCTGAGACAAAAGGATGGACCATCTAGAGACTGCCATATCCAGGCATCCATCCCATAATCAGCCACCAAACGCAGACACCATTGCATACACTAGCAAGATTTTGCTGAAAGGACCCAGATATAGCTGTTTCTTGTGAGACTATGCCAGGGCCTAACAAACACAGAAGTGGATGCTCACAGTCAGCTAGTGGATAGATCACAGGGTCCCCAATGGAGGAGCTAGAGAAACTATCCAAGGAGCTAAAGCGATCTGCAACCCTATAGGTGGAACAATAATATGAACTAACCAGTACCCCATGGAGCTCGTGTCTCTAGCTGCATATGTATCATAAGATGGCCTAGCTGGCCATCAGTGAAAAGAGAGGCCCATTGGTGGTGCAAACTTTATATGCCTCAGTTCAGGGGAATGCCAGAGCCAAGAAGTGAGAGTGGGTGGGTAGGGGAGTGCGGGGGAGGGTATGGGGGATTTTTGGGATAGCACTGGAAATGTAAATGAGGAAAGTACCCAATAAAAATATTTAAAAAAAAAAAAAAGCTAAAACAGTAAAACAAACACAGAGGCAGCCCCCAAAGTCTTTCTGAATAGGACTTCATTTACTCAGTAATTAAGGCTGAAATGGACAATTTAACCCATAAAACAACAAAAAGGGCTGTATAACAACAACAAAAATCAACCCTGAAGATGAAAATAGGAGAGAAAGGGTATTTGCCAGCTGCATCTCGGATACAACATTCATAGCCAGAATATACAAAAAAAAAAACTATAAAAATAAAGTGATTAGTATACAAATGATCTAAGCAAAAGACATGACAAAGATGATAAGGCCATAAAATCTCAACCGTATAGTTGCTTAAACAGGACCAGTATCAAGACAACCTCTATTGATATGCCACTATATAACAAGAGCTACAGGTAATCAATGTGTAGAGAGAATTAGTTTTCTCCAGGAGTGGGCCCCCTCACAGATGATCTAATTCCAAACTAACAGCACTAAACACGCATATATACATAAGAGCAACATTAAATGGAGTAATCTTAATGTAACAATAGTTATAACAGAAGAGATAATATATTTGAAGGGAGAATATGGGATGAGTTGCATTAGGGAGAAGAAGGAATAGAGTGATGTAAAGTGGACCCAGAAAACTCAGCAGCAGCAAGTTCCACTGTGTCCCTTTTGAACTTTATTACCTGGACTATAGTTAGGACAAGGACTTAAGGAGCTGAAGGGGTTTGCAACTCCATAGGCAGAACAACAATATTAGCCAACCAGACCCCCCAAATCTCCCAGGGACTAAATCACCAACCAAAGAGTATATATGGAGAGACCCACGTCTCCAGCTGCACATGTAGCAGAGGACTGCCTTATCTGGCATCAATGTCAGAGGAGGCCTTTGGTCCTGTGGAAGTTTGATGCCCCAGCATACGGAAATGCTAGGCTGCTAGAATGAGGCAGGAGTGGGTGGATGGATGGGGGAGCAACCTCACAGAAGCATGGGGTAGGGTTAAATAAATTAAATAACCGAAAAATAAATAAAATTTTAAATTGATTTTATTCCTTTGTATTCACAACATGAATATTCACCTGAAATGGTTGTCTAAAGTTAGCTACAAGGTACACAGAGGCTCAGCATGTGGAAACACTTGCTGTACACACATTAGTAATTTGTTTTGGAACCCTAGGACACATCAAAATAAAAGGAATTGCCATGTGAGTGCATACCCCAGCATAGGCAGTTGCAGAGAAAGGAGAATGTGGGGACTGGTTGCCTCAAACCTTGGTCCAGCTTCAGTGAGCAGACCTTGATTAAAGGCTAAGAGCAAGAGAATCTAAAGAGCAAGAGTTGTTTTAATTTACTTTTTTAATACTTTGAGAATTGATTATGATTACCTTTTTCCCATTAATTTATTTATTCACTTCACATCCTGATCACAGAAACCCTGATACCAGTCCTCTCTTCATACAGCTCCTCTCTTCAAAGGCCCCTTCTACTCTGAGAAAGAGGAGCTCCTGCACCCTTTGCTGTACCAACCCACCCTGGCACATCAAGTCACTGCAGGACTGGGTATATCCTCTCCCACTGTGGCCAAACAACGTAGGCCAGTTAGGAGAACAGGATCCACATCAGGCAACAGTCAGGTACAACCCTCAATCCAATTCTTGGGGTACTCACATGAAGACTAAGTTGCACATATGCTATATATGTGCAGGGTCCCTGAGCTTGCTCTTTGGTTGGTGGTTCAGTCTTGGGGAGCCCCCAAGTGTCCAGGTTAGTTGACTCTGTTGGTTTTCTTGTTGAGTTTGTATCCCCTCTGAATCTCTCAATTCTTTCCCCAACTTTCCAAGATCGTTTCAACAAGATTCCTAAGCTCTGTCTAATATTTGGCTATGGGTCTCTACTTCAGTCAGCTGCTGAGTAGAGTCTCTCAGAGGACAGTTATGCTAGAGTCCTGTCTACAAATATTGCAAAGTATCATTAATAGTATCAGGGATTGGTGTTTGCCTATGGGGAGAGTCTTAAGTTGGTCCCGTTATTGGTTGGATATTAGTCCAGTCTCTGTTCCAACTTTGTCCCTGTATTTCTTGTTGGTAGGACAAATCTTGGGTTGAATATTTTGTGAATAGATTGGTGTCTTTATCCCATCACTGGGAATCCAACCTGGCTACAGGGGGTAGCCACTTCAGTCTCCCTATGCCCCACTTCTAGGAGTCTCAACTAGGGTCACCTTCATAGACTTCCTGTAGCCTCTCCCAAACCACATCTCAGGTCTCTGACACCTCCTAGAGATGTACTGTTGCACCTAATTTTAAAAATACACGCTTAATCCAGCAAGGGACTAGCAGACACTCCCCTGATACATACTGAGCTCCCACAGTATCTAACACTTCTAGAGATCCTGGCTATCCTCTGAGAACAGTCACCTGTATTGGTGAAAGTGCTGCCCATTCCTCCTTGACTGGTGCCAGAAATGGCCATCTCACCCAGCTCCCACAGATACCTTCACTAAGCTGCTCCAGTCTTTCTTTGTTTCCTGCCTGGTGCCAGCAATGGCCATCTCACCCAGCTTCGTGGAAGGAAAACTGTAGGAAGCCAACTCTAAGATGGCGCCAGTTTCCGGTGTGCCATTGTAGTAAACAACACCACTGCGCAGGCATAACCCCGAGTCTGGCACCAACCCCTCAGGAGCAGGTACATGCTAAATAGGTGACAGTGGTTCATCCTATCACAGGAGGACACAAAGCCTTTCCCTGTGCTGGGGTGCATATAAGCAAACCTCCCTGGGTGCCCGGGGGTCCCCATAGCAGCATTAAGGCGTTCCTGCAATAAAGGCTGTTGAGAAGAATCTGACCGTGTTGTGTCTTCCTTGCCGGCCAAGGTGGGCACGACAGAAAACACTAGACACTTTTATTTTAAAACCACCAGATAACTCAAAGGCTGGGAAAAGAATATCCTGCCCCATCCCCTGGTGGCTGTAGAGGCTACAATCCATCAGTGCCTCCAGAGAACTACATGTCTGAAGCTTCCTATCCATCCAACTGCCTGGTGTGACTCCCAATCCTTTCACCCCCCTTCTCTTCCTGTCCAGCTCAGAAATTGCCTTATCCTTCACCCAGCAATTAGCTTCTGCCATCTTTAATGACCCAATCAACAATTAGGCAACCCTCCTGTCTACTACCTATTTCTAGTATTATTATTATTATTATTATTATTATTATTATTTTCTAGTATAGGCTCTGCCTATACTTTATCCTATACCCTGTTCCCCTCCTTATCCCCTCTCACACAGTTCCCACCCTCCCTCCACCTCCAGTGATTACTTTATCTACCTTCTGAATGAAATTCAAAGATTCCCCCCTATGCCCTTCTTGTTATTTAGCTTCTTAGGGTCTGTGTATTAGAACATCGCTATCCTGCAGTTTATGGCTAATATCTACTTCTAGCTGAGTACATACCATGTATGTCCTTTTGAGTCTGGGTTACCTCACTGAGCATGATAGTACTTCTATCCATTTGCATGAGAAGTTCAAGATACCTTTGTTTTTAATGGCTGAGTAGTATTCCATTGTGTAGATACACCCCATTTTCTGTATCCATTTTCAGGTGAGAAACATCTAGATTGTTTCCAGTTTCTGGTTATTACAAATAAAGCTGCGATGAACATAGTTCAGCAAGTGCGCTTGTGGGATAGGGGAGTACCTTTTGAATATATGTCCAGGAGTTATGGTATAGCTGGGTCTTGAGGTAGAACTAATCCCAGTCTTCTGAGAAACTGCCAAATTGATTTCCAGAATGGTTGTATAAGTGTACACTCTACTAGCAATGGAAGAATATTTCCCTTGCAATGGAAGAATGTTTCCCTTGTTTCACATGCTCACCAGCATCTGCTATCAGTTGAGATTTTGATCTTAACCCTTCTGATGGGTATAATGTGTAATCTCAGAGCTATTTTAATTTTCATTTCCCTGATGAATAGAAACATTGAACATTTCTTTAAATGTTTCATGGCCAGTAGAGGTTCCTCTGTTAAGTGTTCTCTGTTTACCTTTGTACCTCATTTTTAATTGGGTTATTTGGTTTATTCATATATAACTTCTTGAGTTCTTTACATATTTTGTATATTAGTCCACTGTCAGATACAGAGTTAGTGAAACTCTTTTCCCATTCTGTATGCTGCTGTTTTGTCCTACTGACAGTGTCCTTTGCCTTTACAGAAGCTTTTCAGTTTCATGAAGTCCTGTTTATTAATTGTTGATCTTAGTATGTGAGCTGTCGGTGTTCTGTTGAGGAAATTCTCTCCTGTGCCAATGCATTCAAGACTGTTCTCCTCTTTCTCTTATAGTAGATTTGGTGTACATTATTTTATGTTGAGGTCTTTGATCCACTTCAACTTGAGTTTTGTGCAGGGAGATAAATATGGATCTATTTGCTTTGTTCTACATGCAGATATCCAGGTAGACCAGCACCATTTGTTGAAGATGTCCTCTCTTTTCCACTGCATGGTCTTGGTTTCTTTGTCAAAATTGTCAGTAGGTGTTATAGGTTTATTTCAGGGTCTTCCATTCCATTCCATTGACTAATTTGTCTGTTTCTATACCAATACCATGAAGTTTTTATTTTTACTGATCTCTAGTACAGCTTGAAATCAGGGATGGTGATACCTTCAGAAGTTCTTTTATTATACAGGAGGGTTTAGCTATCCTGGAGTTCTGTTGCTCCATATGAAGGTGAGAGTTGTTTTTTCAAGGTCTGTAAAGAGTTGTGTTGTGCTTGGCAGTGGTGGCACATGCCTGTAATCTCAGCACTTGGGAGGCAGTGGCAGTTGGATTTCTGAGTTTGAGGCTAGCCTCGTCTACACAGTGAGTTCCAGGACAGCCAAGACTGCACAGAGAAACCCTGTCTCGAAAAACAAAAAACAAAACAAAACAAAACAGAAACAGAAAACAAAAAACCAACCAACCAAACAAACAAAAGAGTTGTGTTGGAATTTTAATGGGAATTGCATTGAATCTGTAGATTGTTTTGGTAAGATGGCTATTTCCACTATGTTAACCCTACTAATCCATGAGTATGGGAGATCTTTCTGTCCCTTGATATCTTCAATTGCTTTCTTCAGTGACTTGAAGTTCTTGTCATAAAGGTCTTTTACTTGGTTGGTTAGAGCTACACCAAATTATTTTATACCATTTGTGGCTATTAAAAAGTGTTGTTTCTTTGATTTTTTTTCTAAACTTGTTTTTTTTTTTTTAAATTTGTACAAAGGAGAGCTACTGAATTTTTTAGTTACATCCTGCCACTTTGCTCAAGGTGTTTATCATCTATAGGAGATCTCTGGTAGAATTTTTGGAGTCATTTATGTATACTATCATATAATCTACTATGAGCAATTCTTTGACTTCTTTTCCAATTTGTATTCCCTTGGTCTGTTTTAGTTGTCTTATTGCTCTAGCTGGGGCTTCAAAGACTATATTAAAGACATATTGGGAGAGCAAACAGCCTTTTCTTGTGCCTAATTTTAGTGGAATTGCTTTAAGTTTCTCTCCATTTGTTTTGATGTTAGCTGTGGCTTCTTGAATATTGCTTACTTAAATTTAAACTACCATTTGGGATTGCATCCAGCTACTCAGACGCAAACCAACTGTGCAGCAGCATTTGGGATCTTGTACAAGATGCAGACTTTCAGGTCACACCTGAGACAATTCACATTTTATCCTGATTCCCATATGACCCTCATACCAATAAAGTCACTATTCACTTTCTGGAATATTGAGGTGCCTCTTTGAATGTCTCTGTTTTGTTCAATTCCTATTCTATTATAGAGAATTGAGCTCTTAGAGTTCTTATCAAGCATACTAAATGTGAATGTAACTGGTCTTACTGGTCTTGAGTGGATGGTGTGATAATTGTAACCTGGTTGGAAAACACCCTTTGGGCCTTATTTTGTAATCAACAGAACTGCAGTAAAGGCTGCTAAGCAGGCAGGGGATGCTTTATGGGTGTAGTGCTCACAAGCACGGAAGAGAGCTTGAGGAGATAAGTAATAAGAAACAATAAAAAGCACTGATAAGTAATGTCTACATTCGACTGGCTCTAATTAGTATATATATTCCAATGTATACACATAAATATGTATTGGAAGCGAGGTTCATCTCATCTCATGCCAGATTTGAAGGACAGCAAATATTTAGGCAATACAGCAGTGCATTTATTCTGCAGTGAGCTTCCATGGACACATCAACCCAGATCTTCAGAAAAATTCAGTAGTCATAAGCTCTAGGCTTGAGGGGGAAAGACCACATCCTTGAATTATAATTCTAAAGAGGATTATTCTGTGATCAAACAAGTACTCCCCATTTACAGTATGGTCCTTGCATTTCCACTCACAACTGAAAGCTCTGAAAGTGTGCTTTTAAGTATATCACATTTATTTAAAAAGCATATCGCCGGCAAGTGAGCATATTTTGTCCAATTGCATTGGGGTAGTCTGTTGTCACAACAGACCAGAATGTTAAAACAGGAAGTACTTGTGACTGATGGTAGGAAAAAAGTGGGGAATTTCAAAGAAATTCCCGTTTCTATTACCCTACTCCTGAGAGTCCTTTGATGGAGTTCACAATTTAATTCAATTAAGTTTTCCTAGAAGTTAAATTAAGACCGACATCAGCCACTCACCCTGCGTTTTTGAAGGTTCCCTGTCTGGTGTAATTTAGGATTTGTGCTTCAAGGATACAGACATTGAAGGATTGTTTAGCCACTTTCAGCCCATTGAGACATAATGGTTTCTACATGGATTCCCAAGAACAAGGACTTACCCACTGTACTGTGTAGTCTCTACTAGATCAACCTTCCTAAAATAGACAAATGCCTTTAAAAGATTCCGATGAGACAACAGTAGACCAAACATCAGTCATCAATCACAAAGTCACAGAGAGCAGCAATTGCTGATGCCTCTGTTTCTGGAGTTCACAAGCAGTTCACAAGCTTCACAAGAAATAAACTTACGTTTTGCCAAGAAGTCAGCTCAAAAATTTGAAAGGATCACAATGATTTTTCCCAAGTGAGGGTTTGTGTATCTATGGTTCACGGAGGCTTTCACATCTAACACCCACAGTGAAAACTGTGACATCTACAACGCTGGAGAAGCTACAAGGGAAGACAATGAAGGCGAACTCACCTACTCAGCAGTGTATGGCATCCTGAGATGCCAACTTTAAAGGCTATGAAACATTGTTCACTAAATACAGTGGCAACTACTTATACATTTTAAAAGTGTTCTCCCTTAGAAGAAAAAGACAAAAATAGCATGCTGTTTAAATACTATAGATTCTTCATTTCAAAGAAATGTGAATGAAATAGAGACAAGACAATGGGGGAGAGACAGATGCATTCTTTGGTCAGTGAGCATCGCAGGAGGACACACAGAAAACACCGTTGACAGGCTGAAAACCTCAATGAAAGTATAAAGTGTCTAGGGTGGAAGGTTGAATGAAGGACAAAAACTTCCTCTGGTGGGGTGGCTAGCAGGAAGATGTTATGGCTGAGGTAAGGCAGAGCTCGGGAGGTAACTCAGTCTGTACAGTGTGTGCTGCACAAGAGCAGCCTTCTTGCAATGGAGGATCTGGGAAGGTAGAGACAGGCAGATGCCTGGTGCTTGAGGTTAACCAGCCTAGACTGCTGTGAGCTCCTGGCCAGTGAGAGACCCTGTCTGAATACAAAACATGGATGGTTCCTGAGGAACAACAAACATTTGAAGTTGACCTCTGATGTCTACATACATGTACACACACATGCAAGTGTACCCATATGATCATATGATTAACACACACACACACACACACACACACACACACACACACACAGAGAGAGAGAGAGAGAGAGAGAGAGAGAGAGAATCGGTATTTCTCAAAATACCTTAAAAGTTTCCAATCCCTGCTGGAGTGGTGTCTTTGATGTGACTCAGAGAGTGGCATTCATTCAATGAAGAACTAACATTTACATGGGAGAAATGCCCAAGTAAGGCAGGCTTCACTGATGTGCATTTTATAAAATCACATTTTAAAACAAGTAAAATATTCACAACTCTTTGTGATATCTTGAAAACTTTCTGACTTTTATAGACTATTGTGGTAACTGGCCAATTGCTACCTAAGCAAATGTTTTCAATATATTAAGAGATGCAATTTGAATCTTTCAGGTAAATGGCCATGTGTCATCAAAGACAGAGATGAAACCTACTTTCCGAAGAGGTGTTGTGACTGAAGGTGTGGTTCCTAGATAGAATCCTGGCCTGGCATGCATGGGGCCTTGAGCTTGATCCATGACAGGTAGAAGAAGGAAAGGAGAGGAGGGAAGGGAGAAGAGGAGTGAGGTAAAGAAGTAAGGAAGAGAAAGGAAGAGAAGGAGGGAAGAAGGAAGGGAGGAGCAACAGGGTGTACTGAAAATGCCTTTTTGCCATGACTTTATATTGTGTAATTGAATTCTAAAACCCATGTGACGCACATACACTTTCATATTTACACAAGTACAATGGAAGCATGTTTTTTCTAACTTAGTTTAATACTTTTTAAATATTTTCAGTAATCTGTGATCTTAGTTATTAACAATGTGGATGGTTCACATTTAATTCCAGCAGGTAGAAGCATGTGGTTCTGTGAAAGTTCAAGGCCAGCCTGCTCTACACAGTGAGTTCTAGGCCAGCCTGGGCTCCATAGTGAGACCCTGCCAAAAAGGAGAAGGAAGAGGCAGAGAAGATGGAGAAGGAAGAGGAGGAGGAGATAGAGGAGGAAGAGGAGGAGAAGTAGTCATAGGTGTCCTGTGATATACAACATGGGCAAGCCTTGCCAGAAAAGGCTTGGATCCAAAAATACATTTGATTTTGAATCAACTTTCAGTCCTTGTACATTCAAAACACTTTAAACTTTGCTAATTTGTGTGTGTGTGTGTGTGTGTGTGCGTTTGTATGTATGTGTTGTGATCCCTAAACTCAGTTAACCAACTCCTATAGTTTAAAAAGCTTGTTGTGGTGAACATCTGCATAGATAGGAAGACCATAAGAAATGAGTGGCCATCTGGTCTGTTATGGAGAGTTTCTACACAGTAGAATGTAGTGTCTTAAAAATTCAAAGCCAGAGAGATGGTTTAACAATTTAGCAGCCTGTCATGCTCTTCCAGAGGAGCCAAGTTCAATGTGGCTCACAACTTCAAAACCACATATAAAGCCAACTCCAGGGGATGTGATGCCCTCTTTTGGGGTCTGGGTCTGCAGGCATATGTGCTCATGCATGCACACATCACACACACATATATGGTAAACAACACAGGCATGCACATACACACACATATGGTAAACACACACACATATGTATGGTACACCCCCCAGCCCCGCGACCTCATCAGAGAAGTTGATGCAGTAGATGATGATTAATACAGTCAGTCACAACTACTCAAAATAGGGAGAATGAATGCCAATGGGTTGCTCAGCAAATTTTTATATCTCACCTCCTCCCAAGGCCCAGACACCACTGCAAAAGAGAAGAAAGATGTAAGAGCCAGACGCCGGAGGGGCCCAGAGCAAACAGTGCCTTCTGGATGACAGGACAGCTGCACTCATGTACTCAAAGCAGCTGTGGGCAACTTCACCAGATGAAGCCAGTCAGCATTCTAGCATGGAGAAGTGACTGGTGAGCCTCTACCCATCCTTGCGGAGCTATGGGCAGTTGGGGGCTCATGTGGGAAGGAGAGTCAGTTTTCTTTCTGACATAGTAATTTAACTTCAACATGCCTCCTTTCCCTTTCCCCTCTGTACCCTCCCAATGGACACGGGGCAGCATTGAAGCAGGTCCATTCCCTCATCAGGAATTATTATTTTCTGGTGGGGTCTGTACTGGGTCTTGAAATGATTGTGAGCTTCTCAGAGAATGTACTTTCAAGAGCTATAGGCTGGAGGAAGACTTAAACATATACTTATTATTAAATACAATGTAAGCAACTGGAACTCAGAAGTCTCTACAAGAAACACATACATGCCCTCATCCCCCACTCTACCCCCATATACATACAAATTTTTAAAATCTGGGGCCAGGAACTGTTTCTGCATGAAGCTACCCATGTCTCAGTATATTTAGCCAGTTCTTTAGGCAGGGGAACACTGAGATTAAATGTGAGTTATTCTTAACCACTGACTACAACTTCATATGGTTCTAGTTCAATTAAGCACAGTTCTATAAAATATGTATCATGTACCTCTTTGTGGTTCTCATGGTTTCCAGCACTGGTTCCTCTCTGGTTAGTGGGTTCGGCTAGTATTTAATTACTAGTTCTCCTCTATATAGGTGGCTCCTTCTGAGACTCTCTTCATTCTGAAAGTGTAAACTTGTTACTTTTGCATTGCTGTGACAGAATATCTGCCAAAAACAAAAGAAGAGAGGAATGTCTTGGTTGGGCTCACAGTTTCAGAGGGTTCCAGCTCATGAAGGCAAGGAAGACATGCTATAGAGGTGTCACTCACAGCAGGAGGGGGCTTCATCACAGCAGATTAGGAAGCAGAAAGTCAGAAAGGAACCAGGGCAGATCTACCTCCAATGGCCTACTTCTGCCAGCTAGGCTCTGCCGCCATAGGCAAACAATGCCATCCCTGGGGGAAACTATTCAGAACATGAACCTGTGGGAGCACTGCAGATTCAAATCCTAATCCATGATGTCCTACCCTGTGCTGCTCACTCCCCGGGTCATAGATGTCCTAACCTACACACCTAATCTACCTACAGTGTCATTGTACCCTGTATCACCGGGGAGGGTGTGTAGACCTTCCAATACCTTCGCAGGAATTCCTCGGTGCAAGCTTGGTCACACAGAAATGGCTGTCTTTTTAGGGGTGTGTGTCAGGTGATATGCTCATTATTACCAAAATATTTGATAAGAAACAACTTAAGGAAGTATTTATTTTGGCAATATACAATCCATCAGAGCATCCAGAGGCACCCACCGTCGGGAAGCAGAGAGCAATGATCATTAGTACACAACTCATTTTTCCCTTCTCATTTGGTCCAGGATCCCACCCCATGAGACAGAGTTACCACATACTGGGTACGTCTTCACTGTTTGATTAAACCTTTCAGGAAGCACCCTCATAAACACACCCAGGGACATGTTTCTGTGGAAGTTCTGAATCCTGTCAGGTTTACAAGATTAACCACTACAGGGAGAGATCACATGGGTTTTGATTGTTCTGAATCTTGAGTGCCCAGCAATTTCTGGCAAGTCATTTGTCTATTCTAACTACACATGGCTCTTACATGCTCTCTTTCAATACAAGAATAACATAGGTTGAGAAAGCAAAGCTTTCTCGACCGTCAAGAGCCCTGTAATGTTAGGATTTAACTATTTCACGCCAACAGTCATGCCAGTTATAGTAACATTTACCTCATCCCTGCCGCTGAAGTAACTCTGAATAAGATTAACTAGTGTACTAATGGCATCATAGCTTGTAGTAATTCAATTTCTTTTTCATTTCTCTTTGCATATTCTAAATTGTACAGATCAACTCTTAGCCTTAATTGACATTTTAAAAATATATATATTTTTACCTTTGTGCACAAAATATCACTGTATATTATTATGTAAAAAAGTACATCTGTGTTTAAAGTGAAATAATTGTACATATATTCTCTTTACACTTTAAAAAATGTTATCAAACACTCTCTATCAGTCATCTACCGAAGACAAGAAGCTCTTTCGAACTTATAGCCTTGTGAAGGGACAAACATGGACATTAGTAACTGCTCCATAGGACAATGTGATAAATAGGCAATGGCCACAGAAAGAGAAGAAAGAGGATCTAGAGTTGGCAGGAGGGGAGACAAGGAAGACCTCCTGGAGAAAAAAAGCTAGGGCAGAGCCCTGAAGATACCCAGCAGTTCCCAGGACAAAAGAAGCCAGCAGTGAGATGCAGGAAAACAGGCTTGCACTGGGCAGAAGGCCTGCGGTGCTTGCAGCACATACAGAAAGACATACAGGGGAGAGGGAAGAGATGATAGAGGAAGGGGGGGCTTACAAGGGATTTCTCCCACATTGGAAGGCATCTACTTGTTAAAATGTCTCCGAAAGACTTCTATGCGGATTGTCCACACTAGATTTATGCCTTATCAGATCATCCCTGAAATAAATTGGAGGCAAAAGACACTAAGCACAAAACCTGCCTACTTGAGCTGAGAAATGCTGAGAGTTGAAGAAATTAGGAGCAGGAAGACAGGAAGGAGAGAGAAGATGTAGACTGCATCCCAGAGGCAATGCCAGCAGGAGCTAGTGACAGGCTACAGGTTGAAGCAAGCAAGCAGTCATGTCAAGGAAGACCCCTGAGTGTCCTGTGATAACCAAATCTTTCCCCTCAACAAAAGTACCTCTCCCTGGCTGTGAGGCCATCTGGCAATGTCCGGTCCATGGCAGCTTCCATTTCCAAATGGAGCCCACGAATTCATAGTAAAACTTCCTTATATAAGTCCTCAGGGCCAGAGACCAATCAACTGGATCAAAGTATATAAACCACAAAAGATTCCCATCCATTCACCACATGAAGCTACAAAATGTCACGCACAAAACTTCAAGGTGAGTAAATGAAGCCATGATTAGGTGGTATAATAATATTCTTGGGGAATATTTTATCCATACCAAGTACTGCCAAACCAATTAATAACAGCTGAGTCTCCATATGCCAGAGCAATCAGGCCTATGACTGCATATTAAGACACAGTGCCCCCATTCACACCCAATTTCTGTTTCTCGAATACTCATAAATATTTCATTTAAACTAGAAGACAGAAAGGTCAACTTACCATCTTGACACCAGAAAGCTAAGCTGAAAACCTTGCGGTTTCCACCTCCATTTGCATTAATATTCTAATAATTTCTATTGATTTCTAAAGAGGATTTTATATCATTTTATTTTTACACTTAAAATCACAATCCATATTCACTTTAATGTGCTGTTTTGATTCATTTTGACAAGAGAAAAATAGACATATGTTCATTACACCGGTACAGAGCAGTGAGTGTAGCCGTCGTGGTGTAACTTAGGATGCTGGGGAATCTTCATAAAGGACTTCATCTACCTTCATGTCATGCTCATCCATGGGGATCTGGGGACAGATCTGCTCTTTAAAAGCCAAGGCCATGGTGTAGGGCTTCACTTCCTGATGCTGTACACAGCGCTTCAGGTAGGTGTCATAGTACCCCTTACCCCGCCCCAGCCGGTTGCCATCTTTGTCAAACCCGAGGCCAGGAAGGAAGATGAGGTCAAGTCCACCTGTGGAAAACAGAAATGTACTTGGAGCATCAATGGTTACTTCATGACTGCTTCAGGATAGCATGTTATTTCTATTAACATCAATCATTTTCCCATTTTTAAAAAGAGTACATAATCCTTGTGAAATCATGAAAGAAAAAAAAAACAAGTTAGACAAAGGAAATAATTCTTCAGCAATGATGTTAGTCCTGCATCCATCCTTCTGCAGTCCTTTGGTGTGCCTCTATAGAAATGGCAGGTTCCTAGCCTTGTCCACATCAGTGAGAGGACTCTCTGTGGGCAGACCTCAAACCTTCCTTTAACTCTAGCATGTAGCTGATTCTCCACACCTGTCTGGTTTGGGAGCCAGTACCCTGGGATCATGACAGATGGAGGGATGTGAGAAGGCCAGGGAAGACAGAAAGGATGGAGCTATTCCACAGCTGTTAAGAGTATCATGCAGTCCACAAGGCCCACTCCTCTTCCATTCCCTCCCACTGACAGGCTAGGGTAGGCTCAGACTTAAAGCTTAGGTGTGGGGTGAGCACACTGACAGCACTGCTAGCATGGCAGACCACGGCTGGAAGCCAAAGACTCTCAGCTCAGGATGCTAGAAGTAGGATGTTCTGATAGAATAGTGCTGGCATCAAGCAGCTGATGACTTCCTATGAGGTGAACCCCATTTCCTGTTCCTGCCATGTACATGTCCGCCTTGCCTGCTGACATCCCACACTGAAGAGTTCAAGTGCAGTCAAAACCAACCCGCTAAGCCTGCCTGACTATTCCAAGGCCTGCTTGCTTAAAAAAAAATTAAGAAGGTGATGTCATTGATCTATCCTTTCTATCCCTGTCCCATTAATTTATCTCTATAGGATTGGACAGTGTCCTGTGCATTGGACCTTGCTGCCAAGGGTCTTCTTAACCTTTCCAGAGCAACTAACTTAAAGTTCCTGTCTTCTAAACTGTAACACACATATGTACTATGATTTCTGCCTCTCCACATGTGAATAGGTGTTTTGTAAAATCTTCAGAGAGGACACAGAGTCCTTGCCTTCAGGAGATGACAGCTCATTTAAAATAACATGTAACATGAGGCTAAGATGACATCTCTATCATTTGTCCCAAAGCTACAGAAGCAAAGGCTCTAGAGACTCTAGTAGAGAATAAGCAAATTTATCTGGGTGAGAAGTCCTGGTCATGGGGTATTTTGACTTGACATGGGATTTTTAAGAATGTGTCAAGAGTCAAGTTACATCCTGGAAGCCAAAAGAAGGATAGCAGGATGGTGTACAGGGAGGGGGCAAGTGGCAGTCTCATAGGGGGCAGAACGACCGGGGCAAGGAATAAGAGATGACAGGTGTGCACTTTTCTCCAACAGTAGAAGAACAAATGCCAGGACAATAGTACATGGAGTTCTCAAAAAATTAAAAGTAGAACTACCATAAGATCTAGAAACCTTACTCCTAGGTGTTTATCCAAAAACACTGAAATCAGGATCTCAGCAGATCTTTACACTTCCATCTTTATGTTGAAGTGTACCCAATAGCCCAAAGGTAGAACAGCCGAAATGTCCACCAGAGTAACAACTGATCAAAACAAACAAATAACCAAAACCATGCACATGCATGTGGTAATATATTAATCTGCCACAAAATTGAAGACAATTTTGTAATAGTGGACATGGATGAACCAAGAAAACACTGTGCTAGATAGAAAAAAAAATCATATAAACACACACTGTATAACTTCACTTATATTAGGTATCTAGAAGAGTAAAACTTTTATAAACAGGAAGTAGAATGCCATTTGTCAGGGACCAGGCGAAGATACTATTTGATAAGCAAAGCATCTCATCCAAGCAAGATGGACAAGTTCCAGCGGTCTGTTAGGACCCTGTGTTTATGGCCAAAATAAGTATACTCTAGACCTAAAATTTTAAGAGGTAACATCTCATATGGGTTACTAGTTAACATAATAAAAAACAAACTATACAAGCAAAGCAACAAAAAGGTATGGCAATAGCCGGGATATTCACCAGCGCCAACTCATATAGAAAAAAGGCAGAATTCTGGAGCCATCACATTCCTGCTGGTGGAGGAAGAGACCAGAGGAGAAAAACAGTCAAGGAAAGCCATTCTCAGTCCTCAGGTTGGGATCAAGTTTGCTGCTGCTCCTACTCCTCCCTGGGCTTGTTCTGCTTCTCCCTAGAGTCTGTCTTACAGAGCTGAGTATATATGTCTCTGTCGACTTGGCTGGACAGCAATTTTCCTTGCAGGCCATAATTTTTTCCAAGCCATCCTTCATGCTTAGATTTTAATAGACTGCTACAGCACAAAGACCCTGAAAGATGAGTACATTATCTTCAGACAGATCAATCCTGGCATGGCACCTCCGACTTCAATAAGTTTAAGGTAAATATATTTGGATTAAAGAAGTGACATTATGAGTAAGTCTATCCTCGCATGGACACTAGTTAAACGTGAAACTCTGTAGCTATTAAGCAGAGGTGAGAATGGCCTTTGGACCATTGAGTAACTCAGGGACCTGAAACTGCCCTGCAGAGGTCCTGGCATTCTACCTGGAACTCTGGCCTTTGAGTCCCTGCCCATAGAACTGCTACTGCTAAAGGAAGGAAGGAAGGAAGGAAGAAAGGAAGGAAGGAAGAAGGGAAGGAAGGAAGGAAGGAAGGAAGGAAAGAAGGAAGGAAGGAAACAAGCAAAAGAAAAGAAAAAAATCCAAAAAGTGCATTTAGTAAGTATATCACCTTTAATGATAACATCCAAGATGTCTTTACTTGTCTATGCAAAACCTACCCTAGTCTTCAGGTCATTACCCTCCACATCATTTCATTTCCCTTGTATTCCTGTGACATCAGTTATATCAATGAATCCATGTCTCACAAACCCACTTGTGACTGTCTGCCTGGGTATCTGTGTTACAATCCCAAGGCCACCTCATCTGATATAGCAATGGTCATATAACGAGCCTTACTTAAGCTGCCATGCAGTTCTTTTGTCAAATCACTATGCAGTTAGCAACTCTTGCCTTTGAGTCCAATAAGCAATGGGAATCCTTCCTTCCTTTCTTTTAGGATTCCTTATTGCTCAGCTCTCTCGAAAATGGAAGGATGAGAGTGAAGGACCTAATGACAACCTGTGGCTCCTGACCATATCCATGTAGTTATCTGCTTTAATCACTACAGGAGACACCTGACACTGAACTACAGAGCAGGGTCAAGAAGAGCAGAGTTCAGGAGCCAACATTGGAGCAGTGTCCACCAATGCCCAGCACTCTCCTCTCCCCTAGGAATAAAAGGGGTGAGAAAATTGCTACATCTATAGGCAGGCAGGAGGAAGGTGCAGCCTGCTCTTCACACAGGAAAAGCAATTCAGAGAGCTCAAAGGATTCTTTAGAGTCACTCAGTTCAAAGAGGGAGGTCAAGATTCAAGATCTAAGGGGTCTCCACTGCTAATGGGTTCAAGTGTGTCTGTGCAAAGGGATAGGAGAAACAGCCACAGGACAACTATGTTAGGGCCATGACGAATGCGAAAACACAGCTCTCTCCTCAAAGGGAATAAGGGATAAATTACTCCAAAGCCAAGTATCAGTGATCCTGAGCCAGGAATTTGGAGTCAAGCTATGCCAAACGCCATGTTCAGGGGTATGGAGGTAAGAGTTTTGTGGAGAATTTATTAATTACAGAACAAAAGAAGGTCATAAATCAAGGCATTTTCCAAATACATGGTGGGAGCATCAGATCGGCCAGTGACAGAAAAACTGGGGAATTAGGAATAGGCTTCAGGTGGTATCTGGTGGCACTCGTAGCCTTTGGGTTGGTGCAAGCTAGTAGTTTGTTAATACATTGTTACAAAAGGATTTCACTGGGCAATTATAATTTAGTTATAAATCTGCAGCATACCAACTCCCCGCAATCCCATAAACTCTAAGCTTTGTAGAATTCCTGATACAAGTGAGGCTCTTTGTAGAAGAACTTCACTCAGTCCCCACATTTTACTGAGAGATGGGCTGTGCAGGCTTCTAGACAGGCTACCAGGTTGAAATCTTAGCACTATCACATATCAACTATGAAACGTCAATCAAAACCACCTTCACCTAAAAACAAACACATTATGATGGAAAGTGTCCCTAACGTAGTAACATGAAATGTCAACTTAACGGCTGTATGCCTACTCTTGAAGTCATACAAGTGACTGCAGAGACTCAGACATGTCCATCAACCATGCTTTCAGGACACAAAGAGTTGGAAATCCCAAACAAGACACAGTGCCAGTACCTCATGACAGCTCTTGTGATGAACTCAGAAATCAATACTTTGAACTCATACTGGCTGTTGTTGAGCAGACTGACATAGGATGCTTGCTCCTCAAAGGGAAAACAATGAAACACACATGAGATAATAAACAAAACCAATTAAGGGTTGCAATAAGACACAGTCCACTTCTGATTTCAGGTATAAATGGTTTTGAAAAAAATTTTTCTGGTCTAGCAAGATGGTTTAGGTGCTTGCCATCAAGCCACATGGTAGAAAGGGAGAACTGACTCTCCCCAAAATTGTCCTCTGACTCCATACAACACACACACACAAATGTAATAAAAATTAAGAAAAAAGGAAACCCATAAACCCAGGAAGAACTAATCAACTAAATCACCTAATGAAAGCAGGTAATTAAAAATATTTACATCTCAAAGGCATTTTCTCTCTGTCTCAACATGTACCAGCCTTTGGAAATCTTAGTGTAGAATCATATACATCTGAAGACAGGATGGCCCCTGACTGCTCACTTTGACATTGTTAACTTAATATTCTTGCTTTGACACAGGCACCAAAGCTTGTATCAAAATACAGAATCAACATTCATCACCAGGGCACTAGGCCAACCATACAACACCAGGTAAAATGTACTCCTGGGTATAAGAGGACATTCTGCTAATGTCATGTGGATCACAGCATGAGACAGTCTATCTATGCCTTCCATGAAAGCCTAAGTACATTATGAATGCAAGGCTTTATTTAATCCCATGAACATTGTGTTTAAACGAAGGAAGTAGTTACAGTCATGGACTGGGATCCAGAGGGAACCCACTGAGATTTTCAGGGTTTTGTATCCCTGAAGAAATAATTAGATCAGGGCCATATATGCATAGTGGTAGAAATGGAGACCATGACTTAAGGCCAGCGAGCACCTGTCTTCACCCACTTTTGTGCATTTGTCTGTTATATGTCCCTTACAAGGGAAGAATTTCTGTGTTTCTGCCAAATCACTTCTCTCATGTAAACCCTGATGTCTCTCTGTGCCCTAACCTTCTTCTACAGTCAATGGAGACAAGGATTTAGATTCTTCTGGGCAGAACTGAAACACAGAAGAAACTTGACGTGCATATGGTATAAGTGCTGAGTGTTTCTGCACAACAGCTTCTACCCTAGCATAGCAGCCTAAAAATTTCCAAGGCCAAAAGTCAAACTAAGATGGCCTGTGAAAACAGTCCCCTTCTCTCTGTAATGCCTGTGCCTTCCTGTGAGTCTGCCCCAGGAAGGATACATAGAAAAGTAACAGCCTCTGAGATGAAGAACTGGGGAAAAGAAGGGCCTGTGTGAAAAGGGGACCATACACCTTCACATCACTCCTTGTGAATTTTTATCACATGGTACACAGAGCCAGAAATGTGAAATTCTCTTAAATATCAACCTTCTGTGTGAAGGCAAGAGCCTAGAAGACTAGCAACCAGTCAAGTGCCCTGGCCTCCATACAGATCACTGTGTGTAGACCCCACAACAACCAAGGGTTGTTAGAAACTTCTAAGTAACTGAAGCTCTCCTTGAAACCCAGCTTCTTCTTAAGATGGGACAAATACCAGCTTTACAGAGTGACTAAGTAAATACATAAGGAAAGAATGTCAAAACTTAATAATGTGTTCAAATAAATGAAGGCTTCTCTTATACTTATGGATATGAAAAAAATGCCTATTCTTTGTTGGCTCTTGATTTTTTTTTCTTAAAAGAATTAGACTTTTGCACAAACCCAGCCAAGAGCAAACCTAGCTCTCTACCACCACCTGCTGTCCCCTAGAAATGTAGACAGGAGCCATCTACAAGAAATGCTCCAGCCAGGAGCAGAGCATGAGCCATGCAGGCTCTCTGAAATGGTGGCTCTAGAAAGATGTGATGGGAAAGCATTGTGGCTACAAAGCACCTTTCCTTATACAGAGGATCCTCTGAGAAGTGTCTATAAGAAAATCAGGACCAATGGCACTGATACTTGATGCTCACTGTTAAGTTATACTGCCCACTTCATAGACACATCCTTACATCACTTGCCCACACACCCCACAAGACACATTATCATCTGCTTTCTCCAAATGGGAAATTCAAGATTCAAAGACAGAATGTAAATTGACAAAGTCATATAGCCAGTGATGTGGAGACTCCAGCGCTGGGAAGGATGAGAGCCTCTTGCTGGAGGATAAGGCAGACAAAGAATATATACTAAATCTTGCCATGGAAGCAAGCTCAGTCACATGGAATGCAGAATCTATACTAGTCAGGCTTGGGTCACAGTGTGAGCAGATGGCACACAAACTGAGAAAAGAAACTCAATGAAGGGGCCAGTAAAAGGACTGGCAACTTGTAAGTAGTAACTGGTAGGGAACACTGGCCATCTTAGGGTGTGGGAGTAGGGAGAGTATGTCTATGGTGCCAGGAGGATGGCAGCTGGAAGGGCTGCTGGGCAGGAGTGGGGGCACTGCACTAAAGTACAAAGGTTAACCCTCCAGCTCACCCTTCAGTCTGTAATGTGTCACCCTTTATAAGCTTGTAGCAATTGTTAAGTGAAAAAGACTGAGTCCAGTAGACGCTAATAAACACATCCAGCAATGTTTGAACATGGTATTAGTAGTTAGTTCTGGGCATGGAGATGGGTTGTTTTTAGTTTTTACTTTATGTCTCATCTTTATGATCAAAAAATACTGAGTTTTTGTTAGTTTTATCTGGACAAAAATGACTGTCCCAATGGTGTGATGGAATAGAGATGACTTTAGTCCATAGCCATGTTAGCAAAATAAGAACAAAAATATAATGAAAGCAGGTTTACGGTAATGGTAACAGCTATTCCCCTCCTTTCCTCATAGAAGGAGTAGAAGGAAGACTACAGGATTCTCATCTGGGATTCTGGCCATTACTCCTTCCCACAAATTGGCTGTGAGTGCTCTTAGGAGATGCTGCAGTATATAACAAGAGAGGAGGTTAACTGAAAGTGGAACTCGGTGACAGAGTCTGCACACCATCATCTGTGGTGGGGTAGGACTGCGCAGTGATGCAGCTGTTGCGTTTGGGGGCTACCCACTCTTCTGAAAGTAACCCCTTACCCACGTTCCTATAAACAAACTCATGGGTTTACCATGTTGGTCGAGGGTGGATTTGTTGTTAGGGCTACATCTGGGTTAAGTTATTGCTGTTTCACACCTTCCCAAGGAAAGCTAACACAAAACAGAGCACAGCTATTTCCTTTTAGTAAATGTCTCTGTATATGTATGTATGTATGTATAGTGTGCATGCATGTAATATATGTGTGTGTATGTATGTATGTATGTATAGTTTGCATGCATGTAATATATGTGTGTGTATGAATGCTTTAAAATTCTAGTCTTCAGGAGACAAACTTCAAAGCATGTTATTTTCTTAAGCACTTAAAAATCTAATTATATCTTGGCTAACACATTATCTGAAAATATGATATAGATATTAAGATAACAAGTAACAATAATCCAACATTATTTGATTAGACAGCATGACCATCTCTGCTATGCCTCTGAACAGCAATTGTAACTATATATGAAAGATACAAGGTGGTTGCCAAGAGCCAAAATGGGAAGAGGTGAACCAATTCTATGTGAGTGTGGGGCAAAAACAGTGTACAGCTATTTTCTTTTAGTAAATGCATATACGTATGTATGTATGTATGTATGTATGTATGTATGTATGTGCATGCATTTTGTGAGCCTATGGGTATGCCCGAGAAGGACATCTAATGTTCTCTCACTCTCTGCTTGATTCTTCTGAGGTAGAGTCAAGCACGAGGGATCCTCTGGTCTCCACATTCCCACAGCACTCCAATGGCATGCCTGGCTTTTTGCTTGGGTGCTGGGAGGTTATACTTGGGACCTGAGGCTTGGGAAGTGTAAGGAGCCGCCTTCACATTCGCCATTACAAGATGGCGCTGATGGCACTGACACCCGTGTTCTAAGTAGTAAACAAGCAAGCTGCGCATGTGCTGGGGTAGCTTTCCACGCCATGTGCTCTGCCTTTCCCGTGACGACAACTCTGGCTGATGGGCTGCAGCCAATCAGGGAGTGACACGTCCGAGGCGGAGGACAGTCCTCCATAAAAGGGAGGGGGCTCCGCCATCTCTCTCTGGCTCTCTCTCTGGCTCCTTTCTCCACTGGCTCCTGATGGGGTAAGCAATAAAGTTTGTACTGCAGAAGATTCCGGTTGCCCTGAGCGTGTTCTTACCAGGGGAACAAAAGCGCGGGCAATAAATGGTGCCTGAACCCGCGAGCTACTGCATCACGGTTAATGAAGTGTTCCCGGAAACAGACTGTTGAGAAGGATCCAGTGTGGATTCAGAACTCATCAGCTGGGGAACTGTGGTTAATGAAGTGTTCCCACAAAACAGACTGTTGAGAAGGATCCGGCATGGGTTCAGAACTCTTCAGCTGGGGAACGGAGCGGAACCAGAACTGTGGGGACGGGACGCGTGTTACAGCTTTACAAGGTATGTCTAGTCTTGAACTTTCTCTAGTGTTAAAAGCCCTTTTATTTCTTTTCACATGTCAACAAATGGTTAAGGCAGGGTGGAGAATTCTGGACAAAATTCAAGACAGTCTATCAGAAGTAAAGCGGGGAGAGAGAGCAGGAAAAAAGAGAAAGCATGGCGCGCCAAATAAGTATACAGGCCTTTCCACGGGTCTTGAACCCAAGGAAAAGTTAATGTCAGGGAAGAATACCTGGGGAGAGACTAGAAGGAAAGAGGAGAAAAAACAAAGGAAAAAAGAAAAGTTAATGTCAGGGAAAAATACCTGGGGAGAGATTAGAAGGAAAGAGGAGAAAAGAGATGAGTTTAAAGAGCCAGTTCTTAGTAGCTGTGAATCAGATAAAGAAATTAGCCCTTCTGAGAAAACAGACTTGGAGGAGGGAGCAGCTCATTATGAGAGAGAAATTCGAGCTTTTAAGTCAAGAAAAAAGCCAAAAGCGGCTGGCAAAGGCCAGTTTGCTGCTTGGCCTCAGGGCAGTTGGCTTCAAGGTCATAGTGCACCTCCGCCCTATGTGGAGCCCCCGCCCTGCGTAGTGCGTCAGCCCTGCGCAGAGAAGCAGTGCGCAGACTCGTTCATTCCAAGAGAGGCACAAAGGAAGATACAACAGGCATTTCCGGTCTTTGAAGGAGCCGAGGGTGGGCGTGTCCACGCTCCAGTAGAGTATATACAGATGAAAGAGCTTGCTGAATTGGTCCGTAAATATGGAGCCAATGCTAATTTTACTTTGGTGCAGTTAGACAGGCTTGCCGGCATGGCACTAACTCCTGCCGACTGGCAAATGATTGCAAAAGCCGCTCTCCCCAATATGGGCAAATATATGGAATGGAGAGCTCTATGGCAAGAGGCTGCACAAACGCAGGTCCGAGCAAACGCTGCTGCTTTGACTCCAGAGCAGAGAGATTGGACTTTTGACAGGTTCAAACCTTGGCAGCCACATCCAATGATTGGGCAGTTTTAGTTACCTCCTTTTCAGGACAAATAGATAACCATTATCCAAAACATCCAGTTTTACAGTTTGCCCAAAATCAATCTGTTGTGTGTCCACAAATAACAGTAAGAAACCCACTTAAAAATGGGGTTGTGGTATATACTGATGGATCAAAAACTGGCATAGGTGCCTATGTGGCTAATGGTAAAGTAGTATCCAAACAATATAATGAAAATTCACCTCAAGTGGTAAAATGTTTAGTGGTTTTAGAAGTTTTAAAAACCTTTTTAGAACCCCTTAATATTGTGTCAGATTCCTGTTATATGGTTAATGCTGTAAATCTTTTAGAAGTGGCTGGAGTGATTAAGCCTTCCAGTAAAGTTGCCAATATTTTTCAGCAGATACAATTAGTTTTGTTATCTAGAAGATTTCCTGTTTATATTACTCATGTTAGAGCCCATTCAGGCCTACCTGGCCCCATGGCTCTGGGGAATGATCTGGCAGATAAAGCCACTAAAGTGGTGGCTGCTGCCCTAATATCCCCGATAGAGGCTGCAAGAAATTTTCATAACAATTTTCATGTGACGGCTGAAACATTACGCCGCCGTTTCTCCTTGACGAGAAAAGAAGCCCGTGACATTGTTACTCAATGTCAAAGCTGCTGTGAGTTCTTGCCAGTTCCTCATGTGGGAATTAACCCACGCGGTATTCGACCTCTACAGGTCTGGCAAATGGATGTTACACATGTTTCTTCCTTTGGAAAACTTCAATATCTCCATGTGTCCATTGACACATGCTCTGGCATCATGTTTGCCTCTCCTTTAACCGGAGAAAAGGCCTCACATGTGATTCAACATTGCCTTGAGGCATGGAGTGCTTGGGGAAAACCCAAACTCCTTAAGACTGATAATGGACCAGCTTATACATCTCAAAAATTCCAACAGTTCTGCCGTCAGATGGACGTGACCCACCTGACTGGACTTCCATCTAATAAAACAGAAAGGGGGAGTCAAGGAGGCTCTACCCCGAGTACCAAGAGTGTCTGTGTCTACAGCACTTTTTACACTCAATTTTTTAAATCTTGATTCTCATGGCCATACCAAGGCTGAACGACATTGTTCAGAGCCAGATAGGCCCAAAGAGATGGTTAAATGGAAAGATGTTTTAAATAACAAATGGAAAGGCCCGGATCCTATTTTGATAAGATCCAGGGGAGCTGTTTGTGTTTTTCCACAGAATGAAGACAACCCATTTTGGATACCAGAAAGACTCACCCGAAAAATCCAGACTGACCAAGGGAATACTGATGTCCCTCGTCTTGGTGATGTCCAGTGCGATAACAAAGGGAGAGCAGCATTGGGAGATACAGAATTGGACGGCTAAATTTGAACAGACCCTTTGAAAATTGAGACTTGCCCCACGCACTTGGACCTGTCCCTGACCTAAGGACTATCTTTTCAACATTTTCCTTCTTTAAAGAATGGGTGGGGGTGGAATTATTTGGAGCTGTTCTTTGCTGTGGATTAGTGTTGCTTTTCTGATTGGTCTGTAAGCTTAAGGCCCAAACTAGGAGAAACATGGTGATTATTTCCCAGGTGCTTGCAGCACTAGAACATGGTGCTTCCCCTGATATATGGTTATCTATGCTTAAGCAATAGGTCGCTGGCCACTCAGCTCTTGCACCCCACGAGGCTAGTCTCATTGCACGGGATAGAGTGAGTGTGCTTCAGCAGCCCGAGAGAGTTGCACGGCTAAGCACTGCAGTAGAAGGGCTCTGTGGCATATATGAGCCTATTCTAGGGAGACATGTCATCTTTCAAGAAGGTTGAGTGTCCAAGTGTCCTTCCCCCAGGAAAAACAACACGGGACCAGACCAAGACCCCTTTGGGTGATGAGCCTGGGAGGAGGTTTTGTGTAAAGCCCCTATTTTACACACTGGGGATTTGACCTCTATCTCCACTCTCATTATTATGGGTGGCCTATTGCTCTTATATAAAAGAAAAGGGGGAGATGTAAGGAGCCGCCTTCACATTCGCCATTACAAGGCTGGCTCTCTCTCTGGCTCCTTTCTCCACTGGCTCCTGATGGGGTAAGCAATAAAGTTTGTACTGCAGAAGATTCCGGTTGCCCTGAGCGTGTTCTTACCAGGGGAACAAAAGCGCGGGCAATAGGGAAGCAAGCACTCTCTCCCACTGAGCCATCTCCCCAGCCATCTCCTCAGATTCTTCAACTACACCTGTTTGCAACCCACAGCCTCCCCACCAAATACGGCTATAAAGATTCACTGGAACCCAGCCACACTTTACTTTGGCCACTAAAATGGAACAGCCAGTCCCTGAACATGCATATCAGCCACTAAGGCCCATATCCTTACTACCTGCTCTTTCACAGTGAAGAGTGCCAGCCCTTGCCTTGGGCATCTCCCTTAGGGCTTAAGGACAGAGAAAAATCAATCCTTCAGTTCATCCTATCTTAGAAGATTTAAAAAGAATATTAAGGAAGGGGGAGTGTGATGGTTTGTATATCCTTGGACCAGGGAGTGGCACCATCTGAAGGTGTGGCCTTGTTGGAATAGGTGTGGCCTGGTTGGAATGGGTGTGTCACTGTGGTTGTGGGTATAAGATCCTCACCCTAGTTGCCTGGAAGTCAGTCTTCCCCTAGCAGCCTTTGGATGAAGACAGAACTCTCAGCTCCTCCTGCCTGCCTGGATACTGCCATGCTCCCACCTTGATGATAATGGACTGAACCTCGGAACTGTAAGCCAGCCCCAATTAAATGTTGTTTTTTATAAGACTTGCCTTAGTCATGGTGTCTGTTCACAGCAGTAAAACCCTAACTAAGACAGAAGTTGGTACTGAGAGTTGGGTATTGCTGTGATAAGCCTGGCCATGCTTTTATTTGAAAGAATGTGGATTTTTGGACTTTGGATTTGGAACTCAGTGGAATGCTTTAAATGGGGCTTAATGGATCATCCTAGTAGGAATATGGAAGACTTTGTTGCTGGGAGTAATTTGAACTGTGTTGACCTGGCCCAAGAGATTTCAAAGGAGAAGAATTTCAGTATGTGGCATAAAGACTATTTTTGTGGTAATTTGGTGAAGAATGTGGCTACTTTTTACCCTTGTCTGAAAAGTCTGCCTGAGGCTAAAGTGAAGAGACTTGGATTAATTGCATTAATTGCATTGACAAAGGAAGTTTCAAAAAGCCCAGCAGAGACTTTGTTCTCTGGTTAAGTCTCACAAAGAGAAGTTTGAACAAGCATAGCAACCTTAGAAAGGCAAAATACAAAATATATGGTTCCAGTATTAAAGGCATACCAGGAAGTGAAATGGAGCAAAATCCTGTGTTCTAGGAAATAACAGATTAAGGGAGTGGGATCTTGGGGCAAGACCCTACCCAGCTGAATTTAGAACCAGGCATGTGGTACACACCTTTAATCCCATGAGACAGGCATGCTGATCTCTGCATTCAAGGCCAATCTACAAGGAGTAAGAACCAGGATAGCCAAACTTAGGCAGTGAAGGATTTAGTAAACATAAAGCTAGTGATAATGTAATAGTACAAGGGGATCATGTTCTAGTTCCTGTAAGCAGCAGAACTCAGCAGCTTCAGCCATGTGGCTCTGGCTCTAGACTTAAGAATGAAAGGAACTACTGGGAAAATTGATGCTGGTTAGCTGGAGCTAAGGAATTAGCAGTGATTAAGAAGAGACCAGCATCACTGAGGTGAAATCTTCTGGAAATTGTTTTCTGGGAGCACAAAGAAGCTGTGTTCCAGAGATACCCAAGGTTGTACCTCATGCTGCAGCTGGACTTGGTAATATGTAAGAGTCACTCAGGTGGTACTGCTTGTGAAGGAATGAAGGGATCATGGAGAGAAGCTGAGGCTTAGCACTGTGAGAGGCCAGGGAAGGCCATTGGAAAAGGTGAAGCCTCAGCTGTAGTTGATGGCCCAGGACTGAAGGGGTCATGCAAAGGATTTGAGGCTTGGCACCCTGTAGAGAACCTATGAGAGGCTATTGGTGAAGCCTAGTTGGAGTGGAACACCCCAGTGTATTGGAGACGTCAGTACCATGGGATGATCACCAAGAACAGCAGCCGTAGTGGAGTGGATCAAACTGAGCTTAGAGTGCTACAGAGGGCAGAGCTGGAAAAGTGATGCCAGCCCTTAGGAGGAGTCCAAAAGATCAAGAGGAATCCCAGACACTGAAACAAGAAGCTGTAACATTGAAATTGCCTTGGAGACTCAAAGATGTTAAAGATGCCAGAGCCATGGGATATATGCTGAGGAAAGCTGCTAACAGGGAGAGGAACCAGCCCAGGAGAAAGCAGTTTATTGCAGTCAACAACAATGAAAAAATAGTGGAGATCTGAAGACCGCTTTGACATCAGCCATGGAGGTAGATGCAAAGTTTGGAGTTTGCCCAGCTGGTTTCTTGCCTCGCTTTGGGGATTACAGTTAATTAAGTTGAATGAATCTCAGAAGAGACCTTGAACTTTGGACTTTTAACATTGTTGTGACTGTTATAGACTATGAGGACTTTGAAAGTTGAACTAAATGCATTTTGTATTATTCTATGTTTAAGTATGGCCCCCATAGACTCATGTTTTTGAACAAGTCTATGGGGACCAGGGAGTGGAATGTGATGGTTTATATATCCTTGGACCAGGGAGTGGCACCATCTGAAGGTGTGGCCTTGTTGGAATAGGTGTGGCCTGGTTGGAATGGGTGTGTCACTGTGGTTGTGGGTATAAGATCCTCACCCTAGTTGCCTGGAAGTCAGTCTTCCCCTAGCAGCCTTTGGATGAAGACATAGAACTCTCAGCTCCTCCTGCCTGCCTGGATACTGCCATGCTCCCACGTTGATGATAATGGACTGAACCTCAGAACTGTAAACCAGCCCCATTTAAATGTTGTTTTTTATAAGACTTGCCTTGGTCACGGTGTCTGTTCACAGCAGTAAAACCCTAACTAAGACAGGGAGATCAAATTATTTTCAGGACAAAAAAAAAAAAATTCAGAGATGGTATTATCTTAATCCAAATGGCATTCCTTTGTGTTATTTTGGCACTGAGTTTGGGGGAGATGCACTACCATTCATAGTCAAATGAATGATATTCATGTATTTTATGTTCTAAACAGGAAAATAAAAGTGGGAAGAAGTGAAAGATTTTCCTATGCTTTTTCCCTAACTTGAGTCTCCTCTGGTTATGTAACATTATAAAACAAAAGGAAAGAAAGAAGAAAGGAAGGGAGGGAGGAATAGAGGGAGGGAAGGTGTGAGGAACGGAGGGAGAGAGGGAAGGAGAGAAAGAGAAAGAGGGAAAGAAAGAGAAAGAAAAGGAGAGAAAAAGAGAGAGAAAAAACTTCAATTTCTCAGATGTATTTCAAATCTACGTTAAATTCTTAAAACTTTAAGGTTAACCTTTTCTGTGTGACATAATCGAGAAATAAGCAGAGAACCACAAAAAGGTAAGTTCTGTACAACCCGACTTATGCATATGCATAGCAGTCAAATTCAGAAAGGAAAGATCACTTCTCAGCCCTTTGGCTAAGATCAAGTGCAGAAAGGAAAGAAGAACTGTGGGTGCCTTGGGGCTGGGGCAAGAGTGTCATCTCTCAGTGCACAGTTTCAGGTCCCCAAATGGAAATCTTAAGAGAGCTGTTGCACAACAGAATGTACTTAACACTGTTGGACTGGATGTTTCAGAAACGTAAATTTGGACTTTATACTACATGCTTCTTTACAATAAAAAAGAGAAACAACTACGATAGGAGAGGAAGAGAAGAACTGGGGCTCTGGCAGAGTGAGTGGTTCCCTGGCATGTGTAAAAGCACCAGCATCAGCCACAGGCATCAGGAATGAATCAATTAAAATGTGCCTTACTCTATAGCAGTGGTTCTCAACCCATGGGTTGCAACCCCTTGAGATGAATGGAATGACCCTTTCACAAGAGTTGCCTAGGGCCGTTGGAAAACAGAATATTATGATTCATAACAGTAGCAAAACTGCAGTTTCGAAGGAGCAATGAAAATAATCTATGGTTGGTGTCAGCACTGCATGAGGAACTGTATCAGAGGGACTCAGCATAGGATAGCTGAGAAGCTCTGCTGTAGAGTAATGGAGAGCATCTCTCGTAGGTGCAGGGTAAATAAGGGTGCCTTTGCAGCTCTATCTATCTACATTGTACACAAGGAGCTCAGAAAGTCCTTATCCTAATCAGTTACAGTGCTGCCCAGTTCCCCAGCCTCAGAGTTAAGCAAGAACCTGCTCGCTGGCTTCCACCACTTCTTTTACCCAGATGTTTGACACTTGAAAGCTGGGCAGTCTCTCTAGGTAAGCCAATGCAACTAAACTCACAGTCTGTTTCTCCTGCTTGCCCTTCTCTTGCATGTATAGGAGGCCTCAGAGCTTACTGACAAGAGCTGTGTGCCATCACAACTTCAACTGCTGTAAATCCAAGAAAAAGGAAGTCAGTGCTTTGACATAGTATCACCTAGGTCTCTATCATCCTTTCCCATGATTCATGTGTGTTATTTTCACTCCAGCTAGTCTTGCTATCTGTTTCAATACACCTTCTTCTGGTGGGTAAAAAACCTTCATCTCGAAACCCTTAAGCACCATGAGAGCAGCTGACAAGAAATGAAGGAGAAAAAAAATTCACAAAGCTTTTTTATTTATCAGAAGTTCAATACAATCAAGTCAATAACTAGCCATTATTAATAATTCTATGAATATGCTAGCCTCATCCAAGGAACTATAAGAACATGGGACAGGTTTGTGCCAACAAAGTACTAACAACTTGCTTAGCTAAAACCACACCCAAGAAGTTGAGTGTAAGGAACTCCTAAACCATAATAGATGGAGTAGTGCATGTGCCAAGGCAAAAACAGAAAGGAGATCGTGGTACCCCACTGGCAAGGGCTTAAGTCCAGGAAAATGACATTAAGGAAGTGGGTGCTGGAATAACAGAACTTCCAGTGATCTGGAAGAGGGGCTGCAATGGTCTGTGCATCAAAATAAAATAAACAAAAGCACAGATTTGGGGAGATTGCCATATGTTTGGGGACAGTGATAACTGCCTCTCAAAAAGAAGAAAGAACTAAATAGTTTGTATGATTTTGCTCCAAAGCACTGGATGAGCCTATGAGCAGGCAGAATGTGGGAATCATTCTAGTGTCACACAAGTACTGGCACTGGTGTCACACGCGCTCTATGCTCAAAGCAAGCGCAAGATGGTTTTCAAAGGTCACTTTCACATGTAGCAACTCCTGCTCCAGCTAGCTGCTTTCAGATACTGCCAGCACCTTATTCATCATGATGAACTGCTGTCTGCACACCCAAACAAATAGAACAGCATTTGTGGGGCATCTACTCTGGACTATCCTTTTTTGTTCTCCATGATTTGGGTACCTATTTTTAATCAGTTCTGAAAATGGAGAGTCTTAGAAACAAAAACACCTGGCTTAGCTTCACCGTTCACTGTGTGATGTTGATGAATCGTTGCCCACAGAGGCCCATTCCCTTACCTCCAGGTAAAAACCTGACTTGGGTGGTCTCCAGTTGACCCCACTTCAGTGATTAAATGACTAAGGGACACACACATGTGGAGACTGTGGACAAAGGCACTGCTTTAGTCTGTACATCTGTGAAACACTGACATCTGCTGGGCTTGGAGAAAGGTATGCAGTTCATCTAACACAGCCTCGAGAAATCCAGTTTGCACACCTCCTTTTGAAAACTGTTAATCAAGGATAAACATTTTTAATAAAACCAGAGCGTCAAGGTTTGTTTTCATGAAATTTAAGAAATAATGTGCAATTGTAATAATTCTGAAATTCTTTCAGAGATTTCTGATTCTATTTAAAAACTTGAGACTAAGCTGGTATGTTTCTCTATACAATAGGGGAAATACACTTTATAATATAATGGAGTAATCAGCTATGGTGGCATGTGTTTAATCACAGCTCTGGGGAGCCTAGGGTAAAAAGAATGGTGACTTCCAAACTAATCAGAGCTATCTAGTAAAAAATAAACAAACAAACAAACAAACAAACCTAATATTCTCTCTGTCTCTCTCTCTGTTTCTCTCTCTCTCCCTGAATATATGTGTGTGTTTGTGTGTGTGTGTGTATACACTACATAAGAGGTATATACGCACTATATAAGAAGGAAAAGCCCACCTATAGTAATAACAAGTATAAGCTGGCTAAAATCACTTAACAATACACTAAAGGAAGTGTGCACAGTAAGGTGAGAGGCACATGGACACATGGAAGATACTATGCTAAGAATTCTATGACTCTTTGGACCTGTTTTTATCTTACTATCCAGTAATCCTATTCGATATACCATCTTTACAATAAAAATTAAAAAAAGTTTCTGACAGAAGAACAAATATACCAAAACATTCTTACTAACTCTTTAAAACTCTTTAAAAATTGAAAATGTAAAAATTTATTTTATTATTTTTAGTTATGTGTAGGCATGTGCACATGAGCACAGATGCCCAGGTAGGCCAGAAGAGGGGGTCAGATCCTCTGGAGCCAGAGCTGTCGATGCAGACAGGTACTGGAAACTGAGCTCAGAGCTTCTACAATAATATTACCTTCTCTTAACTGCCAAGCCAGTTCTCCAGACCCAGAAAAATGTAGCTTTCAAATCTACCAGAATGTTCACACAGCTATGCTGAGACATTTTGGGACAACTCTCCATTGGGATGCCCATGGCTACACTTGGGTATACACTGTCTTTGTCCTAAGCAGATCTGTCTCTGTCTCTCTCTCTCCCCTTCTCCCGCTCCACTCCACTCTTTCAATACTAGTGTTTAAATGTATATTAAATTTTTTCTTAATAAATTCCAACTCTGTTTCGAATTGTTCATCCTACCCCTATTTTCATTGATGAAGTCATGCATCCTGACTTCAGTGGAGGGGAGATCCCTGAGAAGGAAGCCACAGACGGAGCCAGAACAGAGCTTTGTCTTCTTCCTCCTGTGGCTGCTGCCGGATGAGGTGATGTCATTTACAAGCCCAGGAAGGAAATTCATCTGAATATACAGCAACAGAGCTTGCTTTGTCCCTTAGACAACAAGCAAACAAACAAACAAAACAAAAAACAAAAAACCCACAGAGTATTTTGCAAGTCTACAGAACTCTAACAGGAACTGACCCACCCTACACTGGCCCAGCACCACCCTAGAATCTGCATAGTTATAAATAAGCAAAGGTAAATTCCAGATTTCCCTTATATATATAGGTTTTGTTACCATTAAAGCCAATGAGAGGTAAGAGTTTCCAGAAGTTTCTTGCAGTAGGGACAGCTAACATTCAACCACTGCCATCAGCTCCATTTCCCTTCTTGCTTACCTCAGATGTGATGGCAGGATCTGCAGAAGCCATTTCACAAGTAGAAAAGAAATACCAAGGAAATGGTAGCCCACACTCTCATGCATAAAAATAGGTAATAAATAAGCCCCCTCCTCCTTCAAACTGGATTTCACAGGATTTATGTTCCTGTTAGAATAAAATGTCATTACCAGCAAAACTGTAATAATCAAATATATTAACCTACAAAGAAAGCTTTAATAAATTCCAAAAGTTCTAAACTATTTGTGTTCAATCTTCTTAATGTTGTGACCCTTTAATACATTTGCTCACGTTATGATGACCCATAGTCATAAAATTATTTTTGGTGCAACCTCATAACTGTAATTTTGCTACTGTTATGAATTATAATGTAAATATCTGTGTTTTCCAGTGGTCTTAGGTGGCCCCTGTGAAAGAGTCATTGAATCCCCAAAGAAGTCTGACCCACAGGTTGGGAACTGCTTCCTGAGGGCAACAGATAAGAAAATGGTTAGGATGTTTAATAACAGTTAATAACTTTAAATATTGCTTGGACCAATGAAGCATTTAATACCATTAAGATAAAACAGATAACAATGAGTCTAAAACATTTTATATTAAAATATTAACTATTTTTATATTTGTGCTAATATACAGGGAGGAATGAAAATAAAAGAATAAGGAATCAGAAAGATGTTACACTCTAATAGCAAACTAACCAAAAGCAACAATATTGACTGCTTGCATGATTAAAACAGAGTAGGAAGGGCATGGTGGAGCACGCCTTTAATCCCAGCACTCAGGAGGCAGAGGCAGGCGGATTTCTGAGTTCGAGGCCAGCTTGGTCTACAAAGTGAGTTCCAGGACAGCCAGGGATACACAGAGAAACCCTGTCTCGAAAAACCAAAAAAAAAAAAAAAAAAAAAAAAAAAAAAAAAAAAAAACAAACAAAACAAAAAACAAAAAACCAAAGAGTAGGAAAAGGGTAGACAATAAGGAGATGAAGGAAAAAGTTGGGGGAGACACGGGGAAGGCAGATAGTAGGAGAGAGGAATGGAAAGGGAAACGAAGGTCTCTGGGGAGGGGAAGAAGCACTGGAATTCCCTCTGTGCCCTTCTACATCTCTGTCCACAGGAGAAGTTTTTCGTAGCTCCCTGGCCCTAGCTCTGAGTGTTCAGAGCCTAAATATTTCACCCAGCCAGTCCTTAAGCAGCCCTTTCCTCCTCAACCAATCACCCTTGTCAACAACGATACTCCCCATCCCACCTACTCACTGGACCGCTGGCCCTCTGCATCCTTAGCCTGTCAGCACACTGACCACTGCAGGAAGTTAAGAAAATAAATCTACTGAACAAAGCACAGATGTTTCAAAGCTCTTTAGAGTTAGCATCACTGGACTAGGTTATTTTCCTATTATACTATGTTAGGAATAAAACCTAACTGTGAGTCTACCAGGAGAGATCATTCAGTGAACATCATAGATGGTTAGGACTTTATTACAACAACTAATAGCCTTTTTAAAAAAAAGTATTGAGCTGGGATCCAGTTAGACAAGGGCTTGCCTAGAATGCCTTGAAGACCTGAGTTCGATCCCCAGTATAGCATAAACAAGGAATAGTTGTAGATACCTAAAATCAAAGTACTTGCTAGGATCAGAAATAAAGAATCAGAAGCTCACAAGGTCAAGGACATCTTCAGCTACTTGGTAATTTCAGGCCAGCATGGAGTATAAGAGACTCCATCTTAAAAACAAAACAACCCACTAAAGTAAATAAAATGAAAAAAAAAAAGAAACTGAAAAGTATCTAAAAATTAGAAAATATAAACATGAAATCCTTCTAAATCTGTCCACCTTAGCCTTTCTTTTTCTTCATCTATGTAGTCAAAAGAAGAATTTGTGTGTGTGTGTGTGTTGTTTCAGAGGAGACATACAGTCTCACTATGTAACTCAGGCTGGCCACAAACTCACAAGGATCCTCCTGCCGTAGTTTCCAGAATGCTAGAAAAGCAGGCAGTTGCAGGCATGTCCCATCAACCCAGCTTCCTTTCCTCTCTTAACTCTTTCCTAAAACATATAAATATTTAAAGCAATAATCATACTGTACTGATGGATGAATAGTATATTGAGATATAATTTATGTGATACAAAAGGGAGAGGGACTCATACAGAAGCAAACTCACTGTATTTTATTGGAATTTAGTAAACACAGATCTGAAACAGACTGAGCTATATTATAAGCCATATTACATTCTTTAAGAAACAGCACTTGGGAGGCAGAGGCAGGTGGATTTCTGAGTTCAAGGCCGGCCTGGTCTACAGAGTGAGTTCCAGGACAGCCAGGGCTACACAGAGAAACCCTGTCTCAAAAAAACAAAACAAAAACAAACAAACAAAAAACTCCAAAAGAAAACACTAAATTTCTTTTAGACAGAATTTAAAAATCAACAGGGGCATTAAGGGAGAGTTTACACACACAAACTCCCTCACTTTGTATGCTACGCTGTTTACATGACCAGTATTTCCAAACACCTGCATTAGTGGAACTGCAGAGAAGGCTGAGACCCCTGGCAGGGGTGAGACCTGACCCTGCACAGATACAAAATCACTTCTATTTAAATATTTTTTGGTTTTCCTTTAAATTAGTATCCTTATGGTCCATGAATTGCTTTTATTTTCAACCATGTATTTCACGTGTGACTATGTTGATATATATAAAAAGTCATGTGAGTTTCTGTTTGTGTAATTGTTTTGCTAGGTAGGTCTACATCAAAATTAGCAAATGTACCTGTTAGTGTTATTGCTTTATAAGGTCACCAGATAATGAATGCCCTTTTGAGAAAGACATCTAAGCCAATAGCTTTACAGTGTTTTAGAACTTACTGAAAGAAAAATATCAGATCCATTTCATGATCAGCACACCTAAATAAACATTGCTTCCCAATTTCTTTCTGGTTTGGTTTTTAGTGCTTCTTAAGGAAATTAAAGCCCACTGATGCCAGGTATAGAACTGCACATCCTGGTACCCAACCCTCCAAAGGCTGAGGATAAAGCATCATAAATGTAAGGACACTCTGGGCAACCTAGGAAGACTCTGTCTCAAAACTAACAAGTGTAGTGACTGACGAGGAAGCTGTTGGTATAATGCTTACCAAGCAAGCACAGTGCCCCGGTTTGATCTCCAGCACTAAATACATGGGGATAGTGGCATGCATTGTGGCCTCAGCATCGGAAAGGTACAAGCAAGTTAAAAAGTTCAAAGTCATCACACTCAGTGATGTAGCAAGTAAGGCCAGACTGGGCTACATGAAATTCTGTCTCAAAATCAAATAGAGCCATTAATGAGTCATGGATTGAAGTTACAAAACTCTGCCCTATATAATACGATAAATGGCTTCATGCCAGAGTTTTGGTAAATGGTCCTGGCTAGCTGAGCCACTATACTCTGAGAATTCTAAATTTCACAAAGTGAACTTCACTGCTTAGCCCGAAATAATGAGACAGGTAATCACAAGATACATTTCACTTTCCACTGCATCTCATAGCTTGTTGCCCACTTCATTCAGTAATACCACAGTGGTCTATTGGCTGTGCTCTGTTCTTGGTTCGTATACTTTCTGTGAAATGGTAGCTTTCAGGCTGTGCCTTATCTACCTCATACATACCTTTGACTCCTTTTAGAGTATGGTAAGCCCCAGTTCCACCTCCAGCACTGCATAAACTGGGTAAGGTGGCAGATACCACCATGTGTCTGGAGAGTAGCCACCAAAGTCATCCTCGGCTACACGTGAGCTCTAGGCCAGCCTGGGCTATGAGACCTCAAGACCAAGGGGCTGGGGATGGCACTAGAGTAGAAAACTAGAGAACAGGATGGCCTCCCACTCTCGTTAACTGCCTGTGTGTCTTCTAAAAAGTCACTTCACCTCTCTGTGCTACAGCTAACTCATCGGAATAAGGGAGAGACTGTATAAGGACAGTAAGAATTTGTTCTGCTTTCTGCAATGCCTACATGGAAGGAAATTTTCTCTATAATCCAAAGAAGGAAGCCACTCCAACAGCCATCACAATAGATAAATGTGCAAAAGCACATATGAAAATGACAACAGCTTTGATTTACTTTTAGCTAAAACAAGACATTTCAAAACATCAGTAAAATCAACAATGTTTCTGTTGTGTGAAGGAGATGTGGTTAAAGGTTTGCTAAAACACTTCCTGTAAGAGCAGTGCTGCTACAAATCACACTGAAAACACCAAATCATGACGGATATTTAGCAACTCTCTTCTTTGCTTAGTATAAACTAAACCAAAACCAAGTGTTCTCTCCTGAGCATGTGACAGTCATCTGTGTGGCAGTGTCCCTGAGTCACTGCTTAGTATGTGACTCTTAGAACAAAACCAAGAGTTCTCTTGAGTATACGGCAGTCGTCTGTGTGGTGGTGTCCCTGAGTTTCTGCAAGTAGCTGAGACAGTATGGCCTGGCCCCCAGGACTATGGACATCCCTGGCTTCCAGTCTAATAATTAACACATTTGTTCAGCCTACAAGAGAGGAGATATAGCAGAAGTATTAACTTCATCTGACCTGAGGCATAACAACGATCTCAACGTACCCGAGGGCACAGAAAGAACCATGGTGCAGTAGGTCAAGATCTGCCATCTGGCAGGAGTGACATAGTCTAAAGCGTGACAGTTGTGATCATCCAGTGGCTATTAGGATACAGAAGCACTTACTGACAGGGAATTAGAATTTCCTAGTAATATCATGCTGCAAGGAGGGAAAGGTTAAAGCCTGGTGCCAGTCAGTGAGGAACCTCTTTTCTGCTTTTCACATGAAGGAACTGGGGATGGGGGGACGGGGCAAGCCTGGCTTGTTGTGCTTCTAGAACCCAAGCTTTTTTTTTTTTTTAAAGATTTATTTATTTATTATATGTAAGTACACTGTAGCTGTCTTCAGACACTCCAGGGCGCCAGGTCTCGTTGCGGATGGTTGTGAGCCACCATGTGGTTGCTGGGATTTGAACTCTGGACCTTCGGAAGAGCAGTCGGGTGCTCTTACCCACTGAGCCATCTCACCAGCCCGAACCCAAGCTTTTGATCCTAAATACTCCATTAACAAAATTGCAATTTCTGCTTCTTACCAACCTTTAACACAATACCCATCACAAGTACACAAGGCCTCCAAGCCAATACTCAGCCTCCACTGCAAGTGTGGCAACATCAGCAGCCAGGCAGCATCCCATGATTCTCAATGACTTTCCCAAAACCAGCCCTGAGAGAAGGAAAATTCCAGGACCATCATGCAGGAAGGCCCTGACCAAAGCCAGAGATAATGTTGACATTTTACATATGATATAAATAAAAAAAATCATAGCATCAATTAAATAATTCCCATGTATTGTTTGTAAGTTTTTAAATTCAGGTTTTCTTCATGTATAAAGGACTGATCATCTATTCATCTATATTAGTATTGTCTGAACTTATAATAAATTCAGATTTACTTTGAGAACTTTCCAGTATGAATCAACATGTTGACAAAGTTATTAGGGTCAGAGCATAGACCCTGGCAAGCAAAACAAGCCAGGCTCAGCCACTGCCCTCAAAAGGTCAATTACACAGACAACAGTACAAAACAGAGAGAGGAGATCAATCCAATGTGGCCACATTGGAAGGAGGAATCAATAAAGAGGTGCAATGAACGCCGCCCCAGCCAACCCTCTGCTGGTCTGGCCACAATGTTTACTTTTTGAGTATGCCTCTATTTACTCATTTGGTTGGGTATTCTGTAAGTTACTGGGCAAGGAATCACATGTTACCAAACATGTAGGAAATCAGAAGTCAAGTTGCTGGAGTCCGTTTTCTCCTACCATTTGGGTTCCAGGATCAAACTCAAGTCCTCAGCTTGGTGAGGAGGAACCGTTACCTACTGAGCCATCTTGCCAGCCCCAAGGTTTACATTTCAATAGCAGGCAGGCACTGTGAAAAATAGCAGGCAAGGGTTGTATGTAAATAAGCAGTCCCACTCCCTGGGTGGTCACTGTCCATCACTGTTCCCACTCCAGTTTCTCCTGCCAGGTGGTCTGGAAAGGTATCAGAATTGTGTGAAATCTCTCCGTGGGAGACAAATCCCTCCCCTGGGTGGCACCAGCCTTCAGCTTTTTCCATCTCTTGGCATGGGGTTTTTGAAAAAGGTCCTTATGACCACTGCTTCAATAATCTGATAACTGAAGGAAAAGGCACCTTGTCTCTCTCCTTAGCCTGTCTTCCTTCCTGCTTGGATGACTATATGTACTATGAACCAAATGATAGGAGGTACCAGGGATACAGTATCTTAGACCAAAATCTTAGCCCCTATAGAGACTAAGTCTATTAGAACAAAAAGACATATGCTCTGAAGAAGAATTAATAAAACGTGGGGATTAATTCTAAGTGCCAAGGACTTAAGAATCACAGAAGAAAAAGACTAGGGTGTTGGGAGCAGCCAGGGAAAATATTTAGTACTCAATGATGATGGAAACGTTCTACTGATCCCTCCTGACAACACACTGTGTAGTATTTAACTGTATATCATCCGACTTTGCTCTCACTACAAAATGGCTTTATTAGTGCCAACTCTTGGGGCCTTTCAGCTTTTTAGTCATTTGCCAAATTCGTAAGGAATTGAACCCAGATTACAATTTGAGGGCCAGGGATCTCAGACCCTGGACTACAATATTTTAGCCTGAAGAAACACATGACACATTCCAGCCTAGAAAACAGCAAGCCTCATTTTCACAGAAGGCTGTGTACATTATAACACAACTCTAGCAAAACAGAAGGCACAGAAGCAAGGGCACTTTCACAGAGCACTGACATCATCTCACTGAATCTCGACAATAGCCTATGGGTAGGCTTCATGAGTTCCACCTCTGGGTGAGATATCTGGACTTCACAAGAGCTCAGGAACAGAGGTCATAGTTAGAAAGGAGGAAAACTATAGAGATCAGTCCTGAATCCCTCACCTATAACAGCGATGAAATGCTATCCTCCAGCTGAGTACTGTGGGAGACGGAGAGGAACCACACTGGGGAGAAGCAGAAAGCAAGGGGAAACAGTGGCTCATTCAGTGGCCTGGACTTTAGAGTTAGCCAAAGTCCCAGCTTTTGTCCACAACAGATCAGCAGGAAGTACTGTTGGCCAGAGACAGAGATCATTACAGTATCCAGGAAAAAAATCTAACAGATGGGTGAGCTGTATAAAAAGGCATCTGAGGGAAACCAATATGATCAGGAAACAAGTTTGAAAGTCATTCTAGGGGAATAGTCAGTGTGACCAGTCAACTGGGGATAAAAGGTCACTGGGATCAGAAGCAGGTGATAAAAATTGTACAAAGCTGGATTGGGGAAATATCTGAATGGCTATGAAGGCTTGCTGCTTAAGCATGAGGTTCAATCCAGGTGCAGTTGTGTCTGTAACCCAGCATTATAATGTGGAAGAAAGAGAAGGATACATTGGGGCTTTGTCACTGCCAGCCTAGCTCCGAACTCACTGAGAGACCCTTGTTCAAAGCCATAAGGTAGAGGGTGATAGAGCAGGGCACCCAAAACCCTCCTTTGGCTTCTACATGCATCTGTGCACACACATACATAGAGCACACACATGCACTGCACATAAATATATACCAAAGAAATATCCAGTAATACCTGATAATTGGATGGTTAAAAAAGAGAGACAAGGATAATTTTATGGGTACATGCCAGCTACAAACAGAAATATATAAAAAGAATAAATTTATGAATGTGAAATCAAGGAATGGTTGAACACCTTGATGTTTAACACAAAGCTTAAAGGGACAGCTCATAGGAGAGGGCCTGTGTCATGCTAGCAGAAGCCCACCTCTATGAAAACCACAGCTAGTTAAGTCTACCCCTGTGGGAAGCAGGTCTCCATCACTTCTCACAGACACTCAGTGACTTCCCCATCCCTGTGAGGGCTGAATGACCCTTTTACATGGGTTCCCTACCAGATATCCTGCATATTAAGATATCATGCTATAATTCATGACAGTAGCCAAATTACAGTTATGAAGTAGTAGAACGAAATAATTTTATGGGTCACCACGACATGAGGGACTGTATTAGAGGGTCACACAGCATTAGGAAGATTGAGAACCATTGAACTAAGTGCTTAATAACTATTTACCAGCCAGATGGCTGTGTAGGTCTATAAGCCTTGGAGGCTGAGACATATGGATTGTGAGATCAAGACCAGCCTGGGCTTTGTACTGAGATCCCATCTCAACCAACCAACAAACAAACAAAAAACCACTTTCAAATTTGTGACACAATTAAATTTTCTTTGGCCTGCTCTCATGCATATCACGACTCTGTGGTAGTTCTCTATAATAAAGTTTTCATTAAATATATATATAAGGACTTTGTGAGAGATGTTGATAAACCCATGCGTACTCTCTGCTATAATTCTACAGGAAACATACAGTCTTAGTAAAGAAACAGGGGTTGAGGAGGGCTGAAGAGGTGGCTACAGGTATTTTCCACAGTCACAGAAAACAGTCAGGAACGGTTGTATACAACCCAGGCTTGAGCCAATAAACTAATTTTGTGTCTATGCATAGTGATTAACTCAGGGACGACCACTTCAGGCAATAAGAGCTAGGACCAGAATTTTATTGGGATTATTAGAAAACCAGACTTGCTCTTTTCTGCTGGGAATTCTAGCTCGAAGGGTGTTATAAGTCCAAGCTGCCATGAGCCACAGTGAACACAAAACCAACGTAGACACAAAAAGAGTCTCAACAAAGACAGACTGACGACTAAGGACACTAATCCAGAGACACTGAAGCTGCCTTGCCTGTGTAGTCTTCAGTTTCTGGACCAATGTTAACCCCTTGTGCTTATGCCAAGTTGATAGTGGTTGAACCAGATTACACACTCTCAATGGAAAAACTCCCGGCTAATCAAATTGTCTAAGCAGCCCTCACTTTAAGGATAAATTCAGTAAAGAGACAGCCCCTCTATTTTCACTTACCAGCTGGTTTAGTACCCTGTAAACCTAAGACAAGAATACCTTACAGGAAAGTTTTGCTTGAGAATCTGTAACTGCAACTCTGGCTACAAGTTCACTCTTTTCTAAGGTGAGATAACAAAGGCAAACCAGGAAGATGAGTAGACAGCAAAGGTGAGATGATGAGATGATCTGCAGAGACTTAGAGATGCAGAGATGATCTGCGCTCCAACTGGCTCGCCTCCATCACTGTGAGGCTTGATTTAGGCTTTAGCATTGAACTTGCCACTTTTTAAACTGCTGATGCAAGGAAAACTGCACACTGAGTGTGATATGAAGAGATAACAGAAAGTGTGCCTGCTCAGCAGACTTTTCTGCAAACAACAGTGCAGGGTGAGGGCTTGGGGGGGGGGGGTGGGCGGGGGTGGGGGTGGGGGAGTGTTCCCTGCCTCATAGCACAGCTGAAAGACTCTAAAGCCTCATACTCTACTCCACAGCAACTTGGGTTATATCACAGGAGCAAAAGCCACAACTGCTGCCACAAACATGGTATGGATGGAGAGAAGAGGATGATGATGAAGAAACCCATGCTGGGGGTGAACATTTGCAAGATCAACCTATGATCTGATTGAATGTCTTTTTTAATTTGACGCTTATATTTAATGTAGAGTACAAGTTGAGATACTTTTATTAACATAAAATTTCTGTCTTCCCAGCTTCAGGGTGAGTCCTTCCAGGCACTGGGCCTTAGCTTCCTAGGCATACAATAGATCTGACCAAGAAATAGATAAAGATATCTGGTAGAAGCCAGAGAGGTGGTGTATGCCCATAAGCGCAGCACTGGGGAGGTAGGACTTTGAGAGTTTGAAGCCAGCCTCACCTACATAGTGACACCCTGTCTCACAAAATACACAAAAGGGGTGAGGGAGAAAAGATTTTTATGAGAAGAAAAACAAATCCAATGAAACCATCAAAACATACAAAGATATCAGTTCTCCCAAGCTAGCCAAGTATGACCATGCTAGCTTCTGAGATCAGAGGAAAGAGGATGCACCAAGGTAAGTGTTTGGATGTGAGAAAAGAGAAAAGATGCCTTACCAGTGGATAAGGCCTCCTCCCGAACATCTCCCTCACCAGGCTGATGAATATTCCAAGATGTCTTGGGAAGTAAAGCGATTTCTTCAGGTGACGTTAATCTCACCATGTCCATGTGATTGCTCTGGAATTGGTACCGAGGGATGAAGCAGATTTTGCCTTGTTTGAAAATGTCCTTGATGATTTCTTCCGTCTCAACTTCATCTTGCATGCTCAGAAAGATGGAAATTCTTTTGGAATTTTGATACTGACTGTGGGCAATCACCTAAGTGGGAAATGATGGCAATTTTAATTCTTCATAAACTAGTAACTTCTCTTACCAATTCCTCCCTTTTGTCTCGGCCTTCTTCAAGGATTGGCGCCGTGAGCTGACACTGCATCCTGATACCTGGCTTTTATTTCAAGACTCAAGAATTGCATACTTGACTCCTTCCTCTCTCCACTATGCCTATGCTTGACCCTATAGAAATTCCTTAAGAAGTCATGGAATGAAAAGCTGTCTATCTTCAGATCCCAGATAAGAACCCAGTTTCCGGTTCCTGACAGTACACCTCAGGGACTTACTCGAGGATTTGGGGGGTATTTTTTTCTATGAAGTTGGGATCTCACAAAATTTCCAGTCCTTGGATCATTGGACATTTCTCCCATTGATTTTCCTCATTTAAGTCCCACTGAGACCTAACCTTACTGGGCTCTGCAGAACCTTTGCTACATCTGTAGGGATGCACATCAACACTTCAGTCTATATGGTGAGTCCCGGGTCAGTCAGTGCCTATGTATCCTAAAGGGCGGTTCTGAATCCGTCCACAAGCTCCCACAGAGAACACGCTGGTAACGGTTTCTTTTTTTTTTTTTTTTTTAAAGATTTATTTATTTATTACATGTAAGCACACTGTAGCTGTCTTCAGACACTCCAGAAGAGGGCACCAGATCTCGTTACGGATGGTTGTGAGCCACCATGTGGTTGCTGGGATTTGAACTCTGGACCTTTGGAAGAGCAGTCGGGTGCTCTTACCCACTGAGCCATCTCACCAGCCCCTGGTAACGGTTTCTTAGCTCAACCAGTGCCATTCCATTCAATTAGGTGCTCACAGAGCTCATTAAAATGGGGGCAAAGGGCTCCTGGTGCAAGAATCTACATTTAGTGGAATCGCTCATCTGACAGTGGGAGCTAAGCTGTGCTCATGAAGTCCTAAGCACTTACCCAGACTCAGAAGTAGGCCCCTTACTCCCTTTCTGTTCCCCCCTGTCCTTCATGCTAAGGAAAGAAGGATAAAGCAAGGGCAGCTTACAAAGATGGCTGACAGAGAGATTTAGGGAAAGAAAGCAAAGTTACATCTAATACCAAGGGGAGAGGGAAGTTAAGCAAAGCATAGCAAAGCGAGGCCAGGGAAGGAAGTCCACCCTGCGAAGCTGTCAGAAGCTGTTGGCAGAAATGAAGCAAATGGAAACCCGGATTTGGAGCAGGCCTGAGGCTTTTGACACCGCTTACCATATAAGAAAGTACTTTTCTTAGTCTCTTTACAGCAGAGTGTAGAAAACCAAGAGCTAAATAAGCAATAAGACACACAGGTAAAATCAGTGTGAGACTATGCACATGCATTTGCCTTTCCTCCTCAGCCCATTTACATGCTATCTGTTAGGAAGGGAGGATGAAGATAATAATTCCTATAAGACAGAGGGAAGATGAGCCAGTATTTATAGACACAGCCGCACTAAAACATGGACACAGGAGGTGGGCAGACTCCATTCTTCCCTTAGAATTCCAAACAGTATCTGCAAAAACAGAGGAAAGCTTGTAGCTAACACACTTTCATTCATAAATGCATATTTATGAATACCAAGGGCCAGGGGTTTCATCCACTATCATGTACAAGGTCCTCAGTTAAGGCTCACTACTCCCAAAAGACAGAAATATGCATGGCCGATCAATGATTTTCATCTATTTTGTAAAACCACACAAAATACAAAATAGAAGAATTTTTTTAAACATAAAAAAATAGAATGGAAAAATGATTTAGTGACAAACAGGTAATTCAAAAGATGGGGATGATTTTTAAATTCTAATTAGTCTTCACAGACAAACTGAAAACAATAACTGAATCTATAAAACATTAATAGACTGCTAGGGAAAGGAATCAGTAAGAGACCTAAGGAGTACTCATTAGACATTAAAACTGTGATTGGCCAAATGAAAACAATCTAGGAGGCCCTGTGAGGGAGAAAGATTAAGAAAAAAATAAGAAAAGTAGTTAAGAGACACAAAAGATTAATCTAGAGTTTTTATTATCTAATTAAAAAGAATTTCTGAAAGATACAAAGGAAAACCAGTTATCAAGATGTAACAGTTTGAATGACAATGAGCATGATAGGTTCACACATTTGTTTCTTCAAAGGGAAAGATATATTACCTGTTTTACATCCAGAAGGCTGGGAATAAATTTAGTTAATAGCCTGATGACCTCTGAACTGTCTGTATGGCCAAGCCACACATGCATGGCTCCTCCAGATTCTTCTGTTTGTCTCAGTTATCCTCCCTAGACCTCTATCTTGAGCATTGTTTCTCAGTCAGTAGAGCCCATCTTTATGGGAGATGTCATGTGTACTTACAAATGAGAGCAGAGGTGGTTAATAACCTGGTGACCTTAGCACTATCTGTATGACGGAGACTACACCGAGACCTTAACTTGTCACATGTAGTCAATCTATAGAATTCATCTCTACCGGAGAAGACACATGTCCCTTGTATGGCTTAAGCCTATTATTTAGAAACTCTTTTGAATTTGAATTAAGTTAATTATAATGAGATTTTCTCCCAAAATGTGCTATGTTTAAATATGCCTAAAATAAGTTTAAGACTCTAGAAGTTTGAACCAACACCAGCTACCAAGTGATGTTGAGCCAGACTTCCTTTGCCCACAGCCTATGGCAGACCCAGGACTCTCACTACCTCCATCTTGTGGATAAGATGTAAGTGCTCCATGCTCCACTATGTTCATAGCAGCCTTATTTATAATAGCCAGAAGCTGGAAAGAACCCAGATGCCCCTCAACAGAGGAATGGATACAGAAATTATGGTACATTTACAAAATGGAGTACTACTCAGCTATTAAAAAGAATGAATTTATGAAATTCCTAGTCAAATGGATGGACCTGGAGGGCATCATCTTGAGTGAGGTAACACAATCACAAAGGAACTCACACAATATGTATTCACTGATAAGTGGATATTAGCCCAGAAACTTAGGATACCCAAGATATAAGATACAATTTGCTAAACACATGAAACTCAAGAAGAATGAAGACCAAAGTGTGGACACTATGCCCCTTCTTAGAATTGGGAACAAAACACCCATGGAAGGAGTTACAGAGACAAAGTTTGGAGCTGTGATGAAAGGATGGACTATCTAGAGACTGCCATATCCAGGGATCCATCCCATAATCAGCTTCCAAATGCTGACACCATTGCATACACTAGCAAGATTTTGCTGAAAGGACCCAGATATAGCTGTCTCTTGTGAGACAATGCCGGGGCCTAGCAAACACAGAAGTGGATGCTCACAGTCAGCTATTGGATGGATCACAGGGCTCCCAATGGAGAAGCTGGAGAAAATACCCAAGGAGTTAAAGGGATCTGCAACCCTATAGGGGGAACAACATGATGAACTAATCAGTACCCTGGAGCTCTTGTCTCTAGCTGCATATGTATCAAAAGATGGCCTAGTCGACCATCACTGGAAAGAGAGGCCCATTGGACTTGCAAACTTTATATGCCCCAATACAGGGGAATGCCAGGGCCAAAAGAAGGGGAATGGGTGGGTAGGGAAGTGGGGGGGGGTATGGGGGACTTTTGGGATAGCATTCGAAATGTAATTGAGGAAAATACGTAATAAAAAAAATTAAAAATTAAAAAAAAAAAAAAAGATGTAAGTGCTCAGCACCATGCTGGCCCACCTGCCTGCCTGCTTCCATGCTTCCCACCAAGATGATCACAGAGCAAGCAGCCTTCTGAACCTGTAAGCAAGCCCAAATGAAATGCTTCCTTTTATAACTTGCTATTGTTATGGTGTCTCTTCACAGCAATAGAACAATAACTAAACCACAAGATATAATGCATAAATGAAAACATTGGTCTCTAGATTGGAACCCATAGGTACTGAGCAGAATGACAATAAAGTAAATAAAATTCGACTAATATGGACCAACTTGGAGTTGAATATACAATATATTTAAAGGTTGTGACTAGAGAGATGGCTCAGCAGTTTAAGATCACCTGCTGCTTTTGCAGACAACCTGGGTTCAATTTCCAGCACCCACATGGGGACTTACAACCTTCCTGAACTCTGTCTAGTTCCAAAGGATCTGGCACCCACTTCTAACGTAAGACACCAGGCACACACACACAATGGTCTTACATACGTGCAAGCAAAACACGAATACATTTCAACTACAAATAGTGCCAATCGTATAGGTATTTTCTTTAAAATAATTCCGTTGAGGATATACTCTTAAGAAAGCTGAGGAAAACTAAGTAAGGAAAGAGACAAAACCAGAAAATAAGCACCAGAAACAACCCCAACTCAGAAGCAGCAACCCAAGGTGTAATGAATGCTGTGCAGAGAACGCAGAAGTCACAGCAACAACAGTTATCTCCCCGTAGATAAAACTCCAGTCGAGTTTTGCCAAAATAAAGGTAAAGGCGATTTAAAACTGCTAGAAAAACAGAGCCAAATTCCATGTATGTTCTAAGTATGGACAAATAAAATACAGCGCATTTTTGAACAGTTGTATCACTGAGCCATATTCCCAGCCCTACAATGGTTCCATTTGTCTCCTTCCTCTGCTAGATCCTCTGATCCCTTAGGGACGACAATCATGTTTGTCATCTCTATTAACCAACACATTAAAAAAAAAAAAAGGTTTACTAGGTGTTCAACACATGAGAATGGATTTCAATTAAACCGGAGAGTGATCCCACAGTCTCTACAGCTCCTAATGGCTGCAATGCCTTTCCTAGCAATAACAAAATAGCTCTGTGAATGACCAAACCTGCCCGGAAGCTCAGCTTGGCTCCCTCAGAAGCTCCAGGGCCAGCCAGAGCCGCCCTCGCTGGCTGAGCGCGCGCCCCGACAACGCGCACGCGCCCCGGGGAGGTGCGCCTGCGCAGACTCGCGAGCCCACCCTTCCCGGAGTTTAACTCCGGGCAGTCTTCTCGCACCTTCTGCGTGAGGAGGTGAGACTGCCTCAGCCGTTCCTCCGCGCTCAAGGCCCTCAAGCGCTGCTTCAGCTCGGCCCGCAGGCCCCTCTTGGCACTGTTAACTGCGACCGCCGCCATTCCTGGCAAGCACCGCCCTGGCCACGCCCATCACCCTCGGAGCTTATGGGGCGGGACTCCAAATCCCCTGCCTCAGTTAACCTGCAGTGGTGCACAGGCCACTTAGGCATCTGAGCAGACTCCTATCCTGTGGCAGCAGATAACAGCGTGCTGTGGCGTCCTTGACCCTTAGTGCTTGATAGCTGGGGATTGTGCACGCAGCCCAGTATACTTGCCCTCTCTCACAGACCACAGAAGGTCGCCATGCTTCTGCAGAGGGTCTAACAAAGGCTGTCAACTATAGTCCAGGACTCCATATTCATCTAATTGTGGAGTACAGGGCTCGAGAAGCTTCAGAAGGGCAAAGCAAGCCAGACATGCGAATACATCACACGGGAAGGCTCTTGGTTCCTCCTGGTCAATGGATCAAACATTCTCCTTTACCACCAAGTGCCTTCCTCTCCTTTTCAGCCAGTTGGCTCCTTATGATAGATTTTGGGGCCGCTTTTATAACATATGGCAGGCCCTTTCTGGAGATGGATGTTCCCTCTCTGGAGAGCTCAGGACTCAGTCAGACTGTTCGTTGTTCTAGAAGTATTTAACCACTGTTGCCACTGTTGGAATCTGCTGTTCAGAGACAGATAATGCCTTTCTCTAACAGGACATTTGACTGAGAATGGAGCAGAGAATAAAGTAACTAGATTTGAGAAGCACTGACTCAGATTTATAACACCACCCCATGTCACCGTGCAATACCCGAGGACTGATTTTTGAGAGTTAATTTTTCAGAGCTGCGGAGATAGTTTAGTCGGTAAAAAGACCAAGTACACCAGCACGATAGAGCTGGCACCCGTGTTAAGGTTATGTAGTTCAGTTCTGTAAGATCTAAGTGCCTGTAGACAAAGCAAAGTGGGGGAGAGAGAATATAGATGAATAGAATCTTATCATGAACAGTAAAAAAACGCTGGGTTCACTTACATCTGGGATTGCATCCTTATGCTTATAGACCATGTCAGTGTGCCAATGTAATATCCATTCACCAATAGTTGAACATGAGTGTGGTGTATGAATCAGTTTCGACTGAAAACATGTGAGACATGGAGAATCCTGAGCCATCCTCAGACCTAGGGAGTCCAAATGGTTATCTTAACATCGTCCTCAGGTGATCCCTACCCATAATAATGTTTGAGAATCACCACCATAAATCAATGAATTCACCAACTATTAATTAGCAGGAATAAATAGAACTTAGCATGGATATAGTCCTGGGTGTTATCACCAGCACTACCAATAATAATAATAATAAGTGTACATGTTAAATTGTTGCTGTTAAATTCTGAAGGCAGAGCTTTTTTGGATATCCATGACAATTACATGTGGCTCCCTACATAGACACATCCCTTCATCAATAAATACAGGTAGTCTAGCAGCATAACCCAGGGGTAAAGTATGTACAAGGCTTTTGATCACCAGGGCTGCAAAAATGATAGCTTTGATAAAAGTATATGAGTTACATACGTACATTTTCTTCGAGGATATATTTGTACCTATAACTGCATGTGATCTTAGTGTGTAAAGCTCTCTAGAGTCATAAATCTGCATATTCTATCACAGGTAATGATATATTTTGTAAAATGCAGTGTAGTGCCCATGCTGAGACACCCCCTCCAGATACCAGCCATAAAACAGGTGTAGTATAAAATGAAGCTTTTGGGAATGGAAAGAAAGGGTTGAGAAGGAGAGAGAGAGAGAGAGAGAGAGAGAGAGAGAGAGAGAGAGAGAGAGAGAGAGAGAAGAAGAAGAAGAAGAAGGAGGAGGAGGAGGAGGAGGAGGAGGAGGAGGAGGAGGAGGTGGAGGTGGAGGAGAGAAGAGAGCAAAGAGGAAAGAGAGGAAAGAAAGAGAAGAAAGAGAGGAAAAAGAGAAGAAGCTGGCCAGGAATGCATGGGGGGTGTGGGGGGGTGGGGGGGTGGGGAGACAGAGAGGCCAGAGGCAAGGTCCTCAGAGAGAAAGCAGAAAGGGTCACAGGGAGCCCCTAGAGGCCAAACAGTCCTTTTATAGCAAGCCAGGCTCCTGACATGAGACCCTGACTCAAAACAAAAGCAAAGAAACCTTGCATAAAATATCTTGACCTTGGTGGCATACACCTCTCCTCTCAGCACTCAGAAGACTGAGGCAGGAAGACTGTGCTGATAGGATCCTGCTGAGCTACACCGTGAGAAGTGTGTCTTGAAACACACAGTTTCAAGGTTTGAAGGTGAAATTCCCCCAACCACAGTCTCATGTCTGAACATTTGGTCCCCTATCTGGTGGCACTGTTTCGGGGTGTTGTGGAACATTTCTAACAAGTGACTGACTCACTGTGGGCATCAGAGCTCAAAAGTCATTACTGGGTCTGACTCACCTCAGTAAGATTCTAATTAACTTCCTACCTGGTCTTCTTGCTTATTCCTTCCCACTTCTCCACTTTAAAGGTGGCAATAAAATAGAAGACCATGCTATTTAGGATATGGTGGCATTGCTATGTACAAAGCCTGGAGGCTTGAACTCCAGCACCACACAAACTGAATGTGGCAATACCATATCTGTAATCCTAGCCCTGATGATGTGGAGACAGAAAGACCAGAAGTTAAGTTCATTACTGACTTGCCGGTGTCTTCTTCCCTTCAGTGAGGAATCACCTCCAAGGTACTGTTCATAATTGAGATTCCTTGTAAAGATATACCTGGCCTTGGAAAGAGGGGATCTTTCTTCACAGGAGCTACCAATAGCCTCAAGGGAAACATAATGCAAGTGATCTAGAGGAAAATAGAGGATTTCTATATATTGCCATCAAATTTGATCTAAAAATGGGAACAGGGTCTTAACAAAAGATAGTTTTCTCTGTGTGTTTTTCTCTGTCTCTCTCTCTCTCTGTCTCTCTCTCTCTCTCAGTCTCTCTCTCTCTCTCTCTCTCTCTCACTCACACGAACAAATCGAGTTTAATAATGGCTTAATATTCCTTCATTTAGCTGCTTTTGTTCAAACCTCTCCAGTTTCTTGCTATAGGAGCAGAAAGAACAGTGATCCCTTCTTGACTATTAGAAAGGCAGACTGATGACATATAACCTGATTGTTGACTATGACTTGACTTGGGGAAAATGAATTCTACTTTTTGCGTCTTGCCATGGGAGAAAATGTGGATTGGAGAGAGAAAGAAGGCAAGAGAAGGTCAGAGAGGACTATGACTTGAGGCCTTCCTTTTAGCCCCAACATTGCTTATCTGACTGTCCTATCTATGAACCCCAAATTAAAGGCCAAAGAGTAAAGATTCAGGAGAGGGCATCAATAGGAAACTGTAAAAAGCTAGGAAAAGGTAGGAAGAAGATTTTAGCCTCTGTAAGGTTTAGCTTAGTAACCCATCCTTTTAGATCATGAGCACACCCTTATGGAAAAGTCTCTACCTCATGGTAGAGGTACAAAAAGGACCCTTCCAGGTCATCATCTGTCCTTCCTTCAATACCTGTCCCTTGTATTGAGTGACAGACTCAAAACTGAAATCATGAAACATGTACAGAAACAAATATTAGTAATTTATTCATTAAAGTTGAACCAAAATATCTGCAACTCTGGAAAGTCAAGTTTCATGTGTGTAAATGGAAATGCCAAGTGCTGATAACCATTCTCGTGGGAGCCAAGGTTCTCTCTGGTTAGTAGTGTTGCTTGAGGAGAAAGCATTTCCCAGATCTGTCCTGTCATCTGCAGAAAAGTCAGCCAGCCAGATTTGGGTTCAGACTTTTTGAAGAAGCCATTTTCCTATGAGAACAAATTGAACATTTAAAAATCGGTGGGATAATCTCTCTGCTCTCACTACCTGTAATCATTACATTGTCAACATGTTCTCTACTCCAAGGCTACACTCCTTTAGAAACCTTTAGAAACACTGCCCAATAGAAATACAGTTTCAGCTACATATGCTAATTTGACTTCTTTTGTTTTGTAGCCACATATTGAGAAATATCTTATTCAATCTTCTTTTGCCGTAGAGATACCATGACCAAGGCAGCTCTAATGAAAGGAAGCAATTAATTGGGGGCTTGCTTTGGGTCTCAGAGGTTAGTCTATTATCATCATGGCATGATGCATGGTGGCACACAGGCTGCTAAGAGCCATATCCTGATCTGAGCCATAGGCAGAAACAGAGACAGACAGACAGACAGACAGACAGACAGACACAGGTTTTGGAATTGGCCTGGACTTTTGGGAAACCTCAAAGCCCACCCCTTCTGACACACTTCCTCCAACAAAGCCACACCTCTTAATCCTTCTAATCCTTTTGAATACTGCCACTCCCTGATATCTAAGCATTCAAATATGAGCCCATGGGGACCATTCTGATTCAAACCACCAGAAGAGAAAAAGAAAAAAGGTAATAATTTGAAAACAATATGAAACTGAACATATATTAAGTATTTGAATATTCTTTCAGTGTGTAGACAGTATGAAATCATGTTTGAGATGTTATATTCTGTTTTGCCTATCAGATATTCAAAGTCCAAAGAGTGGTATTTCTTCTTCACTCAAAGTAGCTTTGTTTCTGGTGCTCATTGGCTATAAGCTCTAGGGAAAGGAATTTTCTCTCTCTCTCTCTTTTTTTTTTTTGTCTTTATGTTTCAATTGCTTTTCACTGAAAATATATTTATATTCATATTTATTTCTATAAACTGTATTTCCCTGAGAATTATAAGGACTCATAATAAATCCAAAGTAAATCAATGTATTGAGACTTTAAAAATGTTGATTATTTCCACTATAATTACTTTTGAGACTACCCTTTTTCTTTTAACTACGAAAACCGGAGCCGGTAGAAATAATTCAAGCCTTACAACACACACACACACACACACACACACACACACAAACACACACATATACATACCAATAAATTGTAGCACACTGTAAAAACATTTTTAGAACTTAAAATCTATAATTCTATGTTGGTTGGAAATTACTTCCACCTTATACTAATTCCTACTTTATCTAATGAGTACACTGAGGCTCAGGGAGGCAAAGTTACCTAAGTTAACAAAACTCATTGTGTGGTAGCATACTGTGATTTGGGTACTTGTGAGACAGACAGGGGGATTGCTGTAAGCAAGTCTTGACCACACAGTGAATTCTGAGCCAGCCTGGGATACAAAGCTAACTGTGCCACAAATTTAAAAAAGATAACATAATTCTTTGCCTGGATGGAGTCTGGGATGCAAATATTATACTCCTTTTCATTCCCTATATTCGAAAACAAATAGGAGAAAGACTACAAACACTTATTTAGTTTTGTCGTTTTGAGACAGGATCATATGTAGCCCAGGCCATCCTAGAACTCACCAAGTAGCAAGAAATGACCTTCGATGTTTGAATCTTCTGTCTCTACCTCCTAGCTCTGGGATTACAGCCATGTCCCATTGTGCTGGATTCAGGCAGTGATAGACACTAAGACCTTGTGCATGGTAAGCAAGTACTCTCCCAACTGAGGTTTATCCCCAGACTGTTCTTGTACATTCTCTGCATCACCACCCTGATATTTTTTAGGTTTATCTAGCAAAAAAATTGCTCTGCATCTTATAAGCTCCCAGACTAAAAGGTCCCCAAATATCTATACTGTAATGGGACTAATACAGAAACAGTGAATCAGATGCAGCTCCTTGAAAGTCAGAGGACTCTGGAAATCTCTGAAGATCTTGAAATTAATAGTTGTGGAATCATCAGCAAACCAGGGGAATCATCACCAGTTAGGGGAATTTCCATGTGAATAATTGACCAAGAAAGTGTCTGCGTGCTGTGCTCAGGGTCAGCTGTGCCACACATAATGTCATGTCATGTCATGTTTCTCATTCTCCCGTTTCCTCTTCTCCTAACCTTACTTTCTCACATATTTCCCACAGTCTTGGGTACTAAGACTTTTCTTGTTCCCCTTCCAGGAATATTCATATTCTTGTAGCCAATAGATAAAGTGGTAACCTCTAACATGATCTATTAACAGGACAGCTAATCATTGGGCATTTAACGTGCTAACTTGTTAAATATGTTCAACTTCTAAGGTAAAGGAAAAGAAAAAGCTAAATGAAGATAAAAATAGTTGAAATATATAACTATATGTACATAGGTAGATAGATAGATAGATAGATAGATAGATAGATAGATAGATAGATAGATAGATGATAGATAATAAAAAGAACTGCAAGCCAGGAAAAAATGATTTATCAGGAAACAGTTTATTCATTCAAATGTAAAAAAAAAGTAATCAGGACTTAATAGTTGAAAGAGAATTTCACTGAAGCTTAAATCATTAAGTATATGGGGAAACATTTTAAATTAAAAGCAAATAAGGGATTTTGTATTTCAATACATTGAGGTAAAAATATTGTTCAAATAGGTTCTTCTAAAACTATTTTCTTTAGCAATATTATTATATAAAAATAAATATACAAATAAGGATTTATTGTTACAATAGTAATGTAGTAATAAGCAAGAAATGCCCAGGTCTGATTATTTCTTGGAATAGTGATAATTTGTTAAATTGGGCTCCTCTGGTTTTGAGAAAACATAAAACATAAAATAATACACTAAGCTGCTGTGGTTTAACTACCTTCCAAAGCTCATGTTGAGTCTTAATTGCTATTTTGATAATATTGAGTTGGAATCTTTAAGAGATACTTTGGTCATGGGAGTACCCCCTCCATAGCCAAATCAAGTCTATTAACTGAAGAATGATTTTGTTAGGAAAGGTGTGGTCAGCCCTGTATCTTTCCTCTCCCATCCCTTCCTTTTCTTCCTACCTCATTTCCTGGGTACTTCTCCCATATTTCAGCAAGAAGGCTCTTAATAGATGCAGCCCATCAATGCTGGTGCCCTTGGATGCCAGCACTCTAAGACTCCCTAAATAATTTCTTTTTTTTTTCTTATAATTTACTGAGTGAGATATTATAGCCTTACAAAGCAGACTGGCATATAGTACACCAATAATCAAAAAATTTAAAACCTCTGGATTTTTTGAAAGATATAAGCAGATATACAATCACTTCTCTAGAGATAATTCATTCTAGAGCTGTTTTTGGTGATCTGGGGCTAGAGGTCAATGGTGGAGCATGTGCTTAGCAGCCACAGGTCCTGACTACGGATACCGTTAGAAATACCTTTACTGAGATGGATGGTTAATCAGTCATCTGTACACCTCTGTATATTCACTCTGCCCATTCACTTTGTCACTAACAACACTATTATTTAAAGCAAGAAGAAAGAAAATGGGAGGGGAGGGAGGGAAGGAAAAGAGAATAGGACCTCTTAGCTCAACTCTTAAAACTCTTAGTATTCTGCTTACTTGCAAGGGACCAATTTGCTGTCTCCTACTTCTAAAAGGGATTTCTGTTTGTACCTAGGGTAGTTTTAAAAATTATATTTAAACTTCTTGGGACTTCCCATGTGGTCCCCATACTTACGCAATTCTATTTATACAGTCACAAACTACTTTGATGAGAAAGTATTCTAGTTCTTTTAGTACAGGTATTATTGTCTTCATTTTATTGTGTTTATACTATAGTATTACATCATGCTATATTATGTTAGACACATTACATAGGAAGTCTGAATCTTGGAGTACTTCCTAGGTAATTTTCCTCAGGATATGCCTCTAATAAGTAGGAAAATTCAGAGTTCAAGTCTCAGATTTCTATGTCAGTTCTTGAGAGCAATAGCTATGTGCCAGGTACTTTCTGTACAATGGGGCCTATGCTGAGCATGAAGGATACAGTGTTGTGTATAAAAGTATAGCCCCTCACCTCTGTGGAGCTAATGACCAAGAACTCTTCTTTATTCCATAAAAGACACAGAAAAAGTGTTTCATTGAAGAGTATGGAAGTAGGAAAGTCACTTGAATCAAACTAAAGCATGGTTTTCAAAGGCTGAGAACCTGAGTTTCATCTTAGATGCATTCTTAGTTTTTGTGATAGGTCTTACCCACACTTGGTCTTGAAATGACCCTGTCCTCAGGCAATGTTCCTCTAGTCTTTCCCTTTGAGTAGCTGAGACTACAGACACCCAGCTACTAAAATATTTCCCAGTAGCTTTAAGAACTCTCTTTTCCTCTCAAATGCTGACATTAGGGGAAAATCATATTAAACTTCTACCAGACATTATGAGTTCAACCATGCACTTCAAACTGGTAGAGGAGACTGGAGAGAATAATAATAAATGTAGAAGATTAAGAAAAACAGAGATGACAGATTGAAACTGAAGGGACTATGTAAGACAAGGAAAGAACAGAGGAGGAGGAGAGAGAAGAAAGAGAAGGACTGGAAAAATGAAGAGAGGGATGGAAGGAGTGAGATTATCCATCCCATTACAGATAATAATCTCATGTTTATCCCCTTAGTGCAGCTGAGGTCCATGCTGACTAATTACTAACTCAAGTGCACCACACAAGTTTTGGACTCTAAATGTACTTAAATTTGCTAAGTGCGAGTTAGGCAGCATTAGTATTGGTGTTAGTATTAATGTTAGCATTTATTAGTAATAACAATAGTATTAAAGTTGTACTGAGTGCTCATTTGTAGGAATTGCTCTGGATCCTTTGTGTGTGAGTAACATATGTGATCCTTGTGCCAACCCTAGTAGATAGGCTTCAGTATGGCTTATTTTTACTGAGGAGGAAACAAAGTATAGAGAAGTTACCAAAGTTGTTTCTTTTTTTTTTTTTTGTTCTCAGATATTTATTTTTTATTTTTTTTATATTTTTATTACATATTTTCCTCAATTACATTTCCAATACTATCCCAAAAGTCCCCCATAGCGCCCCCCACTTCCCTACCCACCCATTCCCATTCTTTTGGCCCTGGCATTCCCCTATATTGGGGCATATAAAGTTTGCAAGTCCAATGGGCCTCTCTTTCCATTGATGGCCGACGAGGCCATCTTTCGATACATATGCAGCTAGAGACAAGAGCTCCAGGGTTCTGGTTAGTACATCATGTTGTTCCAACAATAGGGTTGCAGATCCCTTTAGCTCCTTGGGTACTTTCTCTAGCTTCTCCATTGGGAGCCCTGTGATACATCCAATAGCTGACTGTGAACATCCACTCCTGTGTTTGCTAGGCCCCGGCATCGTCTCACAAGAGACAGCTATATTTGGGTCCTTTCAGCAAAATCTTGCTAGTGTATGCAATGGTGTCAGCATTTAGAAGCTGATTATGGGACGGATCCCTGGATACAGCAGTCTCTAAATGGTCCATCCTTTCATCCCAGCTACGAACTTTGTCTCTGTAACTCCTTCCCTGGGTGTTTTGTTCCCAATTCTAAGAAGGTGCACAGTGTCCACACTTTGGTCTTCATTCTTCTTGAGTTTCATGCGTTTAGCAAATTGTATCATATCTTGGGTATCCTAAGTTTTGGGCTAATATCCACTTATCAATGAATACATATTGTGTGAGTTCTTTTGTGATTGTGTTACTTCACTCAAGATGATGCCCTCCAGGTCCATCCATTTGGCTAGGAATTTCATAAATTCATTCTTTTTAATAGCTGAGTAGTACTCCATTGTGTAAATGTACCATAATTTCTGTATCCATTCCTCTGTTGAGGGACATCTGGGTTCTTTCCAGCTTCTGGCTATTATAAATAGGGCTGCTATGAACATAGTGGAGCATGTGTCCTTTTTACCGGTTGGGACATCTTCTGGATATATGCCCAGGAGAGGTATTGCTGGATCCTCCGGTAGTACTATGTCCAATTTTCTGAGGAACCGCCAAACTGATTTCCAGAGTGGTTGTAAAAGCTTGCAATCCCACCAACAATGGAGGAGTGTTCCTCTTTCTCCACATCCTCACCAGCATCTGCTGTCACCTGAATTTTTGATCTTAGCCATTCTGACTGGTGTGAGGTGGAATCTCAGGGTTGTTTTGATTTGCATTTCCCTGATGATTAAGGATGTTGAACATTTTTTCAGGTGCTTCTCTGCCATTCGGTATTCCTCAGGTGAGAATTCTTTGTTCAGTTCTGAGCCCCATTTTTTAATGGGGTTATTTGACTTTCTGGAGTCCACCTTCTTGAGTTCTTTATATATATTGGATATTAGTCCCTTATCTGATTTAGGATAGGTGAAGATCCTTTCCCAATCTGTTGGTGGTTTTTTTGTCTTATTGATGGTGTCTTTAGCCTTGCAGAAGCTTTGTAGTTTCATGAGGTCCCACTTGTCAATTCTCGATCTTACAGCACAAGCCATTACTGTTCTATTCAGGAATTTTTCCCCTGTGCCCATATCTTCAAGGCTTTTCCCCACTTTCTCCTCTATAAGTTTCAGTGTCTCTGGTTTTATGTGAAGTTCCTTGATCCACTTAGACTTGACCTTAGTACAAGGAGATAGGAATGGATCGATTCGCATTCTTCTACATGTTAACAACCAGTTGTGCCAGCACCATTTGTTGAAAATGCTGTCTTTCTTCCACTGGATGTTTTTAGCTCCCTTGTCGAAGATCAAGTGGCCATAGGTGTGTGGGTTCATTTCTGGGTCTTCAATTCTATTCCATTGGTCTATTTGTCTGTCACTATACCAGTACCATGCAGTTTTTATCACAATTGCTCTGTAGTAGAGCTTTAGGTCCGGCATGGTGATTCCACCAGAGGTTCTTTTATCCTTGAGAAGAGTTTTTGCTATCCTAGGTTTTTTGTTATTCCAGATGAATTTGCAGATTGCACTTTCTAATTCGTTGAAGAATTGATTTGGAATTTTGATGGGGATTGCATTGAATCTGTAGATTGCTTTTGGCAAGATAGCCATTTTTACAGTGTTGATCCTGCCAATCCATGAGCATGGGAGATCTTTCCATCTTCTGAGATCTTCTAGAATTTCTTTCTTCAGAGACTTGAAGTTTTTATTATACAGATCTTTCACTTCCTTAGTTAGAGTCACGCCAAGATATTTTATATTATTTGTGACTATTGAGAAGGGTGTTGTTTCCCTAATTTCTTTCTCAGCCTGTTTATTCTTTGTGTAGAGAAAGGCCATTGATTTGTTTGAGTTAATTTTATATCCAGCTACTTCACCGAAGCTGTTTATCAGGCTTAGGAGTTCTCTGGTGGAATTTTTAGGGTCACTTATATATACTATCATATCATCTGCAAAAAGTGATATTTTGACTTCATCTTTTCCAATTTGTATCCCTTTGATCTCCTTTTGTTGTCGAATTGCTCTGGCTAGGACTTCATGTACAATGTTGAATAGGTATGGAGAAAGTGGACAGCCTTGTCTAGTCCCTGATTTTAGAGGGATTGCTTCAAGCTTCTCACCATTTACTTTGATGTTGGCTACTGGTTTGCTGTAGATTGCTTTTATAATGTTTAGGTATGGGCCTTGAATTCCTGATCTTTCCAAGACTTTTATCATGAATGGGTGTTGGATCTTGTCAAATGCTTTTTCCGCATCTAACGAGATGACCATGTGGTTTTTGTCTTTGAGTTTGTTTATATACTGGATTACATTGATGGATTTCCGTATATTGAACCATCCCTGCATCCCTGGGATGAAACCTACTTGGTCAGGATGGATGATTGTTTTGATGTGTTCTTGGATTCGGTTAGCAAGAACTTTATTGAGGATTTTTGCATCAATATTCATAAGGGATATTGGTCTGAAGTTTTCTATCTTTGTTGGGTCTTTTTGTGGTTTAGGTATCAGAGTAATTGTGGCTTCATAGAATGAGTTGGGTAGAGTACCTTCTGTTTCTATTTTGTGGAATAGTTTGTGAAGAACTGGGATTAGATCTTCTTTGAAGGTCTGATAGAACTCTGCACTAAACCCATCTGGTCCTGGGCTTTTTTTAGTTGGGAGACTATTAATGACTGCTTCTATTTCTTTGGGGGATATAGGGCTGTTTAGATCATTAACCTGATCTTGATTCAACTTTGGTACCTGGTATCTGTCTAGGAACTTCTCCATTTCATCCAGGTTCTCCAGTTTTGTTGAGTATAGCCTTTGGTAGAAGGATCTGATGGTGTTTTGGATGTCTTCAGGATCTGTTGTTATGTCTCCTTTTTCATTTCTGATTTTGTTAATTAGGATGCTTTCCCTGTGCCCTCTAGTGAGTCTGGCTAAGGGTTTATCTATCTTGTTGATTTTCTCAAAGAACCAGCTCCTTGATTGGTTGATTCTTTGAATAGTTTTTCTTGTTTCCACTTGGTTGATTTCACCCCTGAGTTTGATTATTTCCTGCCGTCTACTCCTCTTGGGTGAATTTGCTTCCTTTTGTTCTAGTGCTTTTAGGTGTGTTGTCAAGCTGCTAATGTGTGCTCTCTCTAGTTTCCTTTTGGAGGCACTCAGAGCTATGAGTTTTCCTCTTAGAAATGCTTTCATTGCGTCCCATAAGTTTGGGTATGTTGTGGCTTCATTTTCATTGAACTCTAAAAAGTCCTTAATTTCTTTCTTTATTCCTTCCTTGACCAAGGTATCATTGAGAAGAGTGTTGTTCAGTTTCCACGTGAAGGTTGGCTTTCTATTATTTATTTTGTTATTGAAGATCAGCCTTAGTCCATGGTGATCTGATAGGATGCATGGGACAATTTCAATATTTTTATATCTGTTGAGGCCTGTTTTGTGACCAATTATGTGGTCAATTTTGGAGAAGGTCCCATGAGGTGCTGAGAAGAAGGTATATCCTTTTGTTTTAGGATAGAATGTTCTGTAGATATCTGCCAGATCCATTTGATTCATAATTTCTCTTAGTTTCACTGTGTCCCTGTTTAGTTTCTGTTTCCATGATCTGTCCATTGGTGAAAGTGGTGTGTTGAAGTCTCCCACTATTATTGTATGAGGTGCAATGTGTGCTTTGAGCTTTACTAAAGTTTCTTTAATGAATGTGGCTGCCATTGTGTTTGGAGCATAGATATTCAGGATTGATAGTTCCTCTTGGAGGATTTTACCTTTGATGAGTATGAAGTGTCTCTCCCTGTCTTTTTTAATGACTTTGGGTTGGAAGTCAATCTTATCAGATATTAGAATGGCTACTCCAGCTTGTTTCTTCTTGCCATTTGCTTGGAAAATTGTTTTCCAGCCTTTCATTCTGAGGTAGTGTCTGTCCTTTTCTCTGAGATGAGTTTCCTGTAAGCAGCAAAATGTTGGGTCTTGTTTGTGTAGCCAGTTTGTTAGTCTATGACTTTTTATCGGGGAGTTGAGTCCATTGATATTAAGAGATATTAAGGAAAAGTAATTGTTGTTTCCTGTTATTATTGTTGTTAAAGTTGGCATTTTGTTCTTGTGGCTGTCTTCTTTTAGGTTTGTTGAGGGATTACCTTCTTGTTGTTTCTAGGGCGTGGTTCCTGTCCTTGTATTGGTTTTTTTCTGTTATTATCCTTTGAAGGGCTGGATTCATGGAGAGATAATGTGTGAATTTGGTTTTGTCGTGGAATATTTTGGTTTCTCCATCTATGTTAATTGAGAGTTTGGCTGGGTATAGTAGCCTGGGCTGGAATTTGTGTTCTTTTAGTGTCTGTATAACATCCGTCCAGGATCTTCTGGCTTTCATAGTCTCTGGTGAAAAATCTGGTGTAATTCTGATAGGCTTGCCTTTATATGTTACTTGGCCTTTTTCTCTTACTGCTTTTAGTATTCTATCTTTATTTAGAGCATTTGTTGCTCTGATTATTATGTGCCGGGAGGTATTTCTTTTCTGGTCCAGTCTATTTGGAGTTCTGTAGGCTTCTTGTATGTTCATGGGCATCTCTTTCTTTAGATTTGGGAAGTTTTCTTCTATAATTTTGTTGAAGATGTTTGCTGGTCCTTTGAGTTGAAAATCTTCATTCTCATCCACTCCTATTATCCGTAGGTTTGGTCTTCTCATTGCGTCCTGTATTTCTTGGATGTTTTGAGTTAGGATCTTTTTGCATTTTACATTTTCCTTGATTGTTGTGCCGATGTTCTCTATGGAATCTTCTGCACCTGAGATTCTCTCTTCCATCTCTTGTATTCTGTTGCTGATGCTCGTATCTATGGTTCCAGATTTCTTTCCTAGGGTTTCTATCTCCAGTGTTGCCTCATTTTGGGTTTTCTTTATTGTGTCTACTTCCCTTTTTAGGTCTAGTATGGTTTTGTTCATTTCCATCATCTGTTTGGATGTGTTTTCCTGTTTTTCATTAAGGACTTCTACCTGTTTGATTATGTTATCGTGTTTTTCTTTAAGGATTTGTAACTCTTTAGCAGTGTTCTCCTGCAATTCTTTAAGGGATTTTTGTGCTTTCTCTTTATTGTCTTCTGCCTGTTTAGCAGTGTTCTCCTGCATTTCTTTAAGTGTGTTATTAAAGTCCTTCTTGAAGTTCTCTATCATCATCAGGAGATATGCTTTTAAATCCGTGTCTAGCTTTTCCGGTGTGTTGGGGTGCCCTGGACTGGGCAAAGTGGGGGTGCTGGGTTCTGATGATGGTGAGTGGTCTTGGTTTCTGTTAGTAAGATTATTACGTTTACCTTTCGCCATCTGGTAATCTCTGGGGTTAGTTGTTATCATTGTCACTGTTTAAAGATTGGAGCAGAAGCTGTGTTCCACTCACCAGCAGTCTCTAAATCCTGCGGTGGGGGTCGTGGGTAGCTGACGGTACCCCGGTGCTGGTCCAGCCGGAAGAGGCCTGTGGTCCTACGCAGGCCGTTTTTCTGCTTCCCTAACTAATGCAGTCTCTGGTCCCGCGTGCAATTGGATTGGAGCAGAAGCTGTGTTCCACTCTCCAGAAGTCTTAAGATCCTGTGGTGGGTGTTGTGGGTAGCTGGTGAGTGTCAGCCGACCCTGCGCCCCAGCTGCCCCGGTGCTTTTCTGACCGGAAGAGGAAGAGGGTTGTGGCCCTATGTAGGCCGGATTTCTCTCTCCCCAACCAGAGCAGTCTCAGGTCCCGCGTGATTGGACTGGAACAGAAGCTGTGTTCCACTCACCAGCAGTCCCAAAATCCTGCGGCGGGGGTCGTGGGTAGCTGGCGGGTGTCAGGCAACCCTGTGCTCCCGCTACCCCGGCGCTGATCCGGCTGGATGAGGCCTGTGGCCCTACTCAGGCCGGTTTCTGCTTCCCTAACTAATGCAGTCTCAGGTCCCGCGCAATTGGATTGGAGCAGAAGCTGTGTTCCGCTCACCAGCAGTCCCAAAATCCTGCGGCGGGGGTCGTGGGTAGCTGGCGGGTGTCAGGCAACCCTGTGCTCCCGCTACCCCGGTGATGATCCGGCCGGATGAGGCCTGTGGCCCTACTCAGGCCGGTTTCTGCTTCCCTAACTCATGCAGTCTCAGGTCCCACGCAATTGGATTGGAGCAGAAGCTGTGCTCCACTCACCAGAAGTCTTAAGATCCTGTGGCGGGTGTTGTGGGTAGCTGGCGAGTGTCAGCAGACCCTGCGCCCCAGCTGCCCCGGTGCTTTTCTGACCGGAAGAGGGTTGTGGCCCTATGTAGGCCGGATTTCTCTCTCCCCAACCAGAGCAGTCTCAGGTCCCGCGTGATTGGACTGGAGCAGAAGCTGTGTTCCGCTCACCAGCAGTCCCAAAATCCTGCGGCGGGGGTCGTGGGTAGCTGGCGGGTGTCAGGCAACCCTGCGCTCCCGCTACCCCGGCGCTGATCCGGCCGGATGAGGCCTGTGGCCCTACTCAGGCCGGTTTCTGCTTCCCTAACTAATGCAGTCTCAGGTCCCGCGCAATTGGATTGGAGCAGAAGCTGTGTTCCACTCACCAGCAGTCCCAAAATCCTGCGGCGGGGGTCGTGGGTAGCTGGCGGGTGTCAGGCAACCCTGTGCTCCCGCTACCCCGGTGATGATCCGGCCGGATGAGGCCTGTGGCCCTACTCAGGCCGGTTTCTGCTTCCCTAACTAATGCAGTCTGAGGTCCCACGCAATTGGATTGGAGCAGAAGCTGTGCTCCACTCACCAGAAGTCTTAAGATCCTGTGGCGGGTGTTGTGGGTAGCTGGCGAGTGTCCCCAAAGTTGTTTCATTCACATGGATAAAAGCACTGAACCCTGAAATGAAGCCAGCCCGGTTTTAATTGGAATTAGTGCTCTTCATATCTGTGCTGTGCTCCTGTACCACATCTGGCTCTGAAATTCTCATAGTATTTCCTTGCATGGTTCCAATGTAATGCAACCAGAGGTTTTATGTTTTTTTAATTTTTTTTTTATCAGTTTGGTAGTTTCCCTTTTAGAAAAGGAAGAAGGAAAACATGTAAAGTATCCATTTCCCCTTCCTATTGGACCACCTGACCATTGACATAGACATGGGGCTGTATGTTTTCTTCAAAATGAGCCATTCAAAGTAATCTAAATCATCAGAGCAGATTTGCCAGTGGCACTGTGAAAAAAAAGAAAAGTTACCATTTTTCCATGCCTGTGTCTAGGGGCTCACTAGATAGCACTGTTTGCCATTAGCAGAATAAGTGATTTCTTTTAGCTGGAATACAGTATTGAGATTGCTTTAAAATGATCTCAAACAATTCTTCTATCATGTTGACAACATAATCTCCCAGCTGTAAAAGGGAAGATTTGACACCCTGCATAGGAGCTATGTACAAGGTGTGTGTGTGTGTGTGTGTGTGTGTGTGTGTGTGACAGAGAGAGACAGACAGAGAGAGAGAGAGAGATGGAGGGAGAGAGGGGGGTCTTTCATACCTCTAGTAAGGTAGAGTTTCCCTACTATATATATGCTAATATCTCTGCTACTCCCAGATAATGAATACATATGAAAAGAAAAGTATGGCATCTGACTTTCTAAGTTCAAGTTATTCCACTACACATAATGATTTCAGTTGCATCTATTTCCATAACAAATGTCATAATTCCACTTTTTATTTACAGGTTCATAAGATTCTGGCTATGTATCATGTTTCCTTTATCCATTTTATTGTTGATGGAGATCTAGGCTAGATCTTTTTTAGTCAAGTATAAGTATTGTAACAATAAACATGACATGTAGGTATTTCTGTGCTATGTTGACTTAACTTCCTTCAAATATATATGTAAGAGTTACATAGGAGGTTGATATGGTCTTGCTAATTGATTTCTGAGGAGTCTCCATACTTATTTCCATAGTGGCTGCACGGGTTTGCTTTCCTGCCAGCAATGAATAAGGGTTCCCCACATCCTCTCCTGTATTTGTTCTCCTTTGTTTTTTTGATCATAGCCATTCTGACAAGGATGAAATGGAATTCCAAAACTGTTTTTGTGTCTCCCTGATGATACTGAACACTTTCCCAATTACTCATTATCCTGTTGTATTTCTTCACTGGGAATGGCCCATTCAGCTTGCTGTCCCATTTACTTATTGGAGTGCTCTGTTTTTTATGTGTTTCATTTTTTCACGTCCTTATATATCCTAGATATTAATGACCTGTCTTATAGGAGGGATTTCTCATTCAGTAGATGTCTCTTGATTTTTCAATTCATGCAATCTCTCATTTGTCAATTTTTAGAACTATTTCTTGTTGTATTAGAGTCCGTTTCTGAAAATGCTTGCCTGTGCCTGTATCTTCAAGTGCTTTACTTAGATTTTCTTCTAACAATTGCAAAGTTCCTGGTCAAAGACTTTAATGTCTTTAGTTCATTTGAATTGATTCTTGTGGAGGGTGAGAAATAGAAATCTAGTTGTGTTCTTTTATATGTAAATCATTTCCCCAGAACTATTTGTAAAAGAGACTATTTTGTCTCCAATTTATATTTTGGACAGCTTTTTCCAAAACAAGATGACTGTAACTAAATGGCTTTATTTCTGAGTCATCTATTCTAGCCTAACAGGCTTTGTTACAGTACCATCCTGTATTGTTTTGTTTTGTTTTTACAATAACTATGTAATACAATTTGAGTTGGAATATGTGTCATATCCCACACTGTTGTCTCTACTAAGGACTGCATAAGTTATTAAGAGCATTGTGCTTCCATATGAGGCTTAAGATTTCCTTTTCTTACCATAAAAATTCCTTTCCTTATACCCATGGGAAGAGATACAGAGACAAAGTGTGAGCAGACACTAAAGGAAAGGCCATCCAGAGACTGCCCCACCTGGAGATTCATCTCACATCCAGTCACCAAACCCAGACAATATTGTGGATGCTAATAAGTGCTTGCTGACAGGAGCTGTGTCCTGAGAGGCTCTGCCAGTACCTGACAAATACAGAGGTAGATGCTCTCAGCCAACCACTGGACTGAGCACAGTGTCCCCAATGGAGGAGCTAGAGAAAGGACCCATAGAGCTGAAGGGGTTTGTAGCCCCATAGGAGGAACAACAATATGAACCAACCAGTCCCCCGCAGAGGTCCCAGGAACTAACCACCAACCAAAGAGTACACATGGAGGGACCCATGGCTCCAGCCACATATGTAGCAGAGGATAGCCTAGTCGGTCATCAATGGGAGGAGAGGCTCTTGGTCCTGTGAGGGCTCTATGCCTCAGTAAGGGACTGCCGGGTCCAGGAAGCAGGAGTGGGTGGGTTGGTGAACAAGACCAGGAAAGGTGATAACATTTGACATTTAAACAAAGAAATTATCTAATAAATACACAAACAAGATTTAAAAAACCTCTAATCATGTCATACAGCAATGTAGATTTCCTTTTCTTGTTCTGTGAGGAATGTCATTGACGTTTTGATGAGGATTACTTTAAATATGTAGATTGCTTTCAGTTACATAGCAATATACACAATATTCTGCCTATTTACGTATAAGAGGTAGTTCTATCTTCTCATGTATTCCTCAATTTCTTTTATCAGTTTCTTACATTTTCATTGTAGAGATCTTTTACCTCCATGGGTAAGCTCATTCACAACAATTTTTTAAACAATTTTTATTAGATATTTTCTTCATTTACATTGCAAATTCTATCCCAAAAGGCCCCTATACACTCCCCCCACCCTGCTCCCTGCTCCTGCTACCAACTTCAGTTCCTTGGGTACTTTCTCTAGCTCCTCCATTGGGGGCCCTGGATTCCATCCAGTAGATGACTGTGAGAATCCACTTTTGTATTTGCCAGGCACTGGCATAGCCTCACAAGAGACAGCTATAACAGGGTCCTGTCAGCAAATTCTTGCTTGTATATGCAATAGTGTTAGTGTCTGCTAACATTATTATGGTATGGATCTCTGGGTGAGGCAGTCTATGGATGGTCCTTCCTTCTGTCTCAGCTCCAAACTTTATTCACAACAATTTAAAAAATCTATAATGAGTGGGATTTCCCCCAACTTTGTTTCCAGTGAGTTTGCTATTGATAAATAGGAAGATGATTTATTTTGTATGGTGATTTTTATGTCCTGCTACTCTGCTTAGAGTGTTTGTACTTTGCTGGTGGAATCCTTGAATCTAGTAATCTGCCTTCTTTCCCCCCTTCCTATTTGTATCCCCTTTAATTCTCAGAGTCCTTCCAGTAAATTCTTTTGTCACTGCTGAATAACCAGATCAAATCAAATATAACAGATTCATATTGGGTGCTATTGGAGGAATAAGCTTTGGCTCCACTGAGGAAAGTCCTGAAAGATGGAACAACAGTGAAGAAACCACTGCTCCCTGTTGAACATCAAGATGAGAGGTGCAGCATGCTGGCTAAGTTGACAGTGTTTTCTCCATCCAATCCTCCTGCTCTCTTCTGTTGGTGGATAAACCAAACTGCACCTTGAATTGCAATTCTGTATGGCCTTGGTATTACTTCCCTTAGAATTCCTTCTTATTCCTCACAACATAATACAACAAATCCTTTCTTTTTAAGCCTCACTGCTGAGACGTCTTCATTAGCAAAATAGTTTATAATTCATCTCATGTTTAAAAAAGAAATAATCCCCCCTTGATTTGTACCCTCCTGTAGCTTCACCACATTCTAATACTTGTCCCAAGAATTTACTATATTATTAAATCCTTATGCTCCCATTTCCTTTACATTCTCCTTTAAATTCAGTCTGAAGGTTTCATATCCACCTATTACTAAAATTCTGCTCAGGAAGATGTGGCTGGTCAAGAGAGAAGTGAGAGGCAAAAAGGAAAGTTGATAACTTCTATCTGTGGAGATGAAACACTCATCCAAAGCTTGGGCTTGGAAAAATGAGATGGAGAGTGAGGTCTCAGAAAATTGCATTCCCCTCTGGCTAGAATAAGGGCCTCAGCCATTTCTTTATCCCTGCCATGATATTCCAGAGAAAATTCCAATTTATAGGGAACCATTATTTTAATGATCTGATAGCCAAAGGGAAGAAAATAAGTAGTTTTATTGAGAATACTTTTACTCTTGTCAGTACAGTTATACATAAAACCTTTGGGAGGCATTTATCTATCTAGTCAAGGGTAACTTCCAAAGGAAATCCCCTTCCTTTGTCATCTCAGGCACCAACCCTAGTTGTAGGTAGATTTAATAGCCATATGTCTCTACCATTATTAAATCTTTGGGGGTTTCCAGAACCCTTTCTTCCCACCTCTCATTTCTCATGCCACTTTAGGTATCACATATTTTTAAGGAGCAGGGGTTGGACATAAAGCAGAAGTCCTAAACACTTAGCCAAGTCTCCCACTGAGGGGACATTTCTATCCTTAGAACTGAGTTTCACTTGCAGATCTTAGTTTATATGTGAAGAATTAATGATGAGTGGTAAATTCTATCATTTCATTGTGACTATTCTATTCTGCCACCCCTGGAAACTATAGAGGAAAGAGGAAGTGTAACGGCTCAAGCAATGGTTCTAAGTGCGCAAAGCATCTACTTCTCTAACCATCCTGACATGTATGAAATATTATGAAGAGATGCTTGGGTTACCCCCTTTGGCACTGAACAGCTTAGCCAGAGGATGCCAAGAATCTCATGCCTCGAGAAGGAACAAGCTAGGACCCTTGTGCAAACCAGAAGAGGACTAATTTTCTGCCAAGAAATGTACAATCTATCATAACACTTTTCAGGAGAGGTTGAAGCTCAAAAGGAGGAAATGACTTGACCAGCACTGCCCAGCTCTAGATACTTCTTGACTTTGTTAAAAACTAAACCTCATAGGATTCTGAGGATGGTCTTGGTGGAGGAGTCAATAGACCTTTGTTCCTCTTCCCAATGTACCACCACATCCAACATCAACAGGCTTTCATAGGGTGCCATCTTGTGGTGCTCAGTGGGAATAAAGAAGAGAAGCCCGGGCAACCTGTCCAGTTTGGTTGAAGCTGAAAAAAGAAAAGAATAAAAAAAAATTAAAAAGAATTTATTAATCTTTCTATTCTGCTTTTCAGTATTAATTGTGTGTTGATGTTTGGTCTGTTGCTAGGCATTGTAGTGATAAATGCTGGTCCCCAAGATCTGGCTGCCTGCAATGAGGAGATCCTTGGTCATGAGGAAATCATCACATATACCAAGTTTTCTATGTAAACTTGCTCCTTAATTTAAAGCTTTGGTTAAATAAACATGTTGACAGCTTGTAGCTGGGCAGAAGAGAGGAAGGCAAGGCTTCAGGTGCAGGGCTCGGTGTCTGAGGCTGAGAATACCAGGAGAGAAAAGAGAAGAGGAAGGAAGAAGATGCAAGGGGTAGGTGGAAAGTGAGAACATGGCAATGAGGGCCAGACATTTGAAAAGGAGTGGGCCATGAGAAACATGGCAAGTTGTCCCTGAGGGTCATTGACTGGAAAGTAGACTGACTCACATAAAGGGTGAATATCTGCCCAGCTCTAGTGCTTTTGAGGTTTATAAAAAGTTTTGTGTCTTTATTTGGGAGGTAAATGATCAAAAGTGGGATAAAAACCTCCATTTAATTTTTTTTACATTAATTATGTCTTTAATTGAACTATTAAGGACAGATAGACAAACATGGTTAGGGGCTGTCTTAGTTAGTTTTCTATTTTTTTGTGATAAAATACCATGACCATGTCAACTTGTTAAAGAAAATATTTAACTCAGAGTTTAAAGTTTCAGGGTGTTAGAATCCATGGCCATCATAGCAGGTAGCAAGGCAGCAGACAGGCAAAAATGGCACTGGAGCAGTAGCTGACAGCTCACATTTTGATGTGTGAGAAAGAGATCGAAAAAGACCTTTGTGAAGTAGGCATTTAAACAGGGTTCTTTAGAACCATGTAAGCAGATGAGAGAAAAACAACTTTGTAGTTGATCGTTCTTAGCTCAAGAACATTGGCATTTATAATGACCCACACTGTAGTCCTGAACTTGTATGAGCAGACTTGCCTAAGTAGCAGATGTTGGCTGTCATGGTATGATTATGAGTTCACTATGCAGACTCTGTGACTTATGGCTGACCCGTACCTAGTTATGTTCAGGCTTGAGTGCTGAGTGCCAGTATACTTTGAGACTTTGTTCAAAGTACACGTCTATAACTACAGAGCGATAGTAGTGTTCGAATCTGAGTATAATGGGAAACTGTTGTGATACCAAAGGTATGATATTACTAGCCAATTAGTGCTTTTGCTTCAACTAGACTGGTTAATATTTCTCAAAATATTTTGTGTAAATTCTTATAACTGCTGTATTATTAGAATTATGTTTTATTTTATGTAATTTTTGAGACAGGGTTTCTCTGTGTAGTGCTGCCTATCCTGGAACTCACTTTGTAGACCAGGCTGGCATCAAATTCAGAAATACGCCTGCCTCAGCCTCCCGAGTGCTGGGATTAAAGGTATGTGCCACCACGCCTGGCTCTAGAATTATGTTTTATTATATACTATATTTTACTACAAAATATTTTGACCTTAGAGTTTAATGTGTTTGTATGTACATATGTGTCTATATATGTCTGTATTTCCTCCCTCAAGATTGTGCTTCATAGACATTCCTGTATATAAATACTGTAACACTATATCATAAACATACCAAGAAATAACTAAGGTTCTCTGTTTTGAAATTATTAACCTCAGAAAATTGGAGTGGCTTCACAGTGGTGGGGATAAATTATAAGATAAATCTCCCACTACAATGTGTGCCTATTTTCATTTTTAACAAATATTACCTGTCATTTTCTTACTAGGTGTATTTATTCACTAAAATGTAGGTATGTCTTTTCCACATATGTGACGGTTTAGAGTGTGTACCTTCTCCATATTGAATAATTTAAATACGTAATTTATGATTTATCCTGAATTGTAGACATCACAAATAGGTAACATCATTACCCACATGTCTTTGGAGTGAGGTATCACCCAATAAGTTGATTATTTTGTTCTGAATGACTGGTCACTATTTCAACAAATGAAGTAGAGAATCAGATGAATTAGACTGGTGAACTAACTAGAGAGTCAGTAACTATTTACAGTAATCCGTGAGCATAGTGTTCCTATATGGTGAACAAAAAGAATAGTATGCAGAGGTAATGGTTCTTCTGTGCGTGTAGAAACATGGTGCTGAAAAGCTGTATTAACTCTTACTGCTGTTTTCACGAGTGATGTGGTTTATTTATCCTGACACTCCATCAGAGGGCTATAGCTTTCTTGATGAATTGGGCAAAACCTAAATATAAGGAGGTTCATATTTGTGAAAAGCTAATTAACCAAGATGGTAAGTTTCCAGTGTACAGTCAGGGTATCTCAACTCTGCAGAAGTCCTAGGCATTATCTACTTTATGACATCAAATCCATGGTCACTTTATCACAGGACAGATGCTGCTACATCACTCACATTTCAGTCTAGTCATTGCAAGGAAGTACCAGCACTTCTCCTCAGCTCACAGATGCTTAGGACTGGGATCCTTATCCTCACACCTGGTCTAAAGCCAACTACAAATAGGGAGATCTTTAATTGATATCTGGTGGAAATGCAAATGTTGCCCTCAAAAGTGCAGAGACCTTGTGAGCCACACACCCTGGGAGAGGGACGCATAAGTACTCAGAATATCTACCCGGTTTTTAGAGGCCCCATTACCCTTGCAGCATCTATCACATGGAGCTGAGTTAAAGGACTTGAATGGCCAGCACGATCCAGATGCTCCGCTTCCTTATCACTGTTCTTTTTCATCTGGATGCTACAAAGCACAGGAGTACAAAAGGAGAAACAAGGCACAGGGTACTTATTATTGTTTTCCAGGAGTCAGTAAATCAGTGAATGTCAAAGGATGAATGGATCAATATAGTTACATCATGTCCCTTATATTAAGTTCACTTCCCCAGTAAAATGTATGTGTTAAAAAGCTCAAATTCTGTGTTCTTCCTGATGAATGCAGAATCAGAATGTGTCAACTGATGGAGGTTGAAATACACTTGTGAGATGTGATGAAGAGATTCTTCAGTCCTTTTGGGCTTCAAAATGCTTAAAGGAATGATGATCATATGTGGTTTTATCGTGACATTTATTTTAATGAGGAGAATGAGATGTCTTGATAGTATAGGTGCTTGTCATTGCACTTGATATTCTGATTCTAACCCCAGAACCCCAAATCATGGAAGGCAGAAACTAGATACCAACAGTTGCCCTCGGATGTGCTCCCTCCCAAACTGAATACATACACTAGGTAGTTACATTTTAAACCATAGACTCTTATGTTGCTTTATATTCCCGTCCTCTGGAAAGCAAAAGGGAAAAAAAGCCTTTTAGTTTTCTAATCTTTGCCTATACTCAACATCAGGAAAGACAGCCCAGTAGTAGCCTAACTAAATCTAATCACATGTACTGATTCAGTACACTTTTATCGATGTCAAAATTGCTTGTGTAAATAAATGGTGCCATGAGCTGACAGCTACTTTCTGTCCCTCTAGTTTTACCTCAAGAATGTACTGACACACCCTTCTCAACTGAAGACCATCCTCGTACAAAATCCTCACTGACCGTAAGAAGCCCTCTTCCTTTATATAAGAGAAAATTACTTTAATGGTTCCTGCATGTGTTTATGACTATAGCACACTTGAAAAAGTAAAGTTGATTAAATGTTTCATGTATTAAATATTTTATTTAGAAGGAAAAGGAAATGTAATTATATCAGATCGGTGATTTAATAGAAATGTATCAGGTAGTGACTTTGAGTCAGGGCAGACTGTCTTCTGGACAATAATATTCTGCCTTCGATACCAGTATGTAAATTTCACTCAGAAGGTGGCAGGCAAATCATTCATGTAGACTTGAATGTTTATATAAGCATTTACTCTTTTTATGGTACCTGTGGTTTAGGTTGAATCTGATTATGCTCCCCCAAGATGGATGTAGGGGAAGCATCCTATGTCCTAGCATGGCATGTTCAGGTGCCAAGAACTTAAGACATAAGGATGCATGCAAATTAGTGGAGTGCTTCACAAAAGGGGTTAGTATCACTAAATAGGTTTTAGGTTCACCATATTGTAATGTATGTAACTCAGCTATCCTTCAGTAGAAGCCAATGCATAAGGTTGCCTGATGTGGCATTTAGTCAGTAAACATGGGAAACACTCTAGTTTTTGTCACAAAGTAGGCATCTTGAGGTATTCTGTGTCAGTATCACATAATATACTAATACGGAACATTTCCCCTGAGTCTCTAATAGGCAGTAAGAGTCAGTAGATTAGTAAGAGATTAGATCAGCTCGCCAGACTTGGTACAATTATGTCCTGTCAAGAGGTGGAACAAAGAGTTGTACAAACAGGATTCAGCATCATCTAAGTCTCTTAAGCGTTTTCTTTCCTGTATGTTACAGGTGGGCTCCAGAAAACGCCGGAACAGTATGTATCCTGCAGTCGCTGAAGACATGTGTTAGATATGAATTGTGTTAATACTGGATGTCTTTTGTCTGGTTGTACCACAGTGAGCAAATCAGCTTGTATTGATTGAAAGATCAGATGTTTGTTCTAAAAAAAAAAAAAAAGTGGTGCCTGCAGTGAGAAATTGTAGCCCTGTGTGTACAGCTGCTGCTTCCAGCTGTGACCTCTTTAGTTTGGTGTTTTGTGCACGAGGCTGCATCTAAACCTATCATATCTACACAGATATCCAAGTTACTCAACTCAATTTACAGGGAAAAAGTTTTGAAAAAAATCAGAATAGACAATTTACTTATGTGTTTAAAGTTTGCCACAGTCACATTTGGTAGCTTGATTTGCATTTTTCTAGGCAGATGAATAAACCAAGATTCAGAGTAAGTGACAGAGATCTTTAGATATGCAGTGCAGCATTAGATTTAACATGACAGAGGCCATAAAAAATAAAAACAGGGAAGAATTTCCAGTTTTCTAGCATCAGCCTGTAATAACTCAAAGCTACAGGAATCCCAAAGACTGCTGTGACTACCACAGTGCTCAGAAGACCTGGGCAGTGTAATTCACCTGCCTACAGACATTAACAAGGATGAAAGAAAAGCCCATTTTTTGTGCAGATTACTGACTGTGTGCTACATTGAAATTGGCTATATGTATATGAACTGAGGTCGTGCTAGACTTGGTTGGTTCCTTCTAGTAAAACCTGGTGAAAAGCTTTAAAGGATTGACAATATTTAGCATGAACACAAAGAACAAAACAGCTAAGGCAAAGTATTCACTAAGAACTCTGGTCACCACCGAGATACTGATCTTTGCTATTGAATTTTTAAACAAATATATAGGATATTTCGTTTTGGTTTATTTGTTTCTTTGTTTGTTTCTCTTTTTGAGAAGGGTTACTGTGTATCCATGACTCTCCTGGAACTATCTCTCTCTCTCTCTCTCTCTCTCTCTCTCTCTCTCTCTCTCTCTCTCTCTCTCTCTCTCTCTCTTTTTCTGGCCTGGAACTCACATAGTTCCATCTGCCACTGACTACAGGAGTAAACTATCACTTCCATGGAATACACATACAAAAGTGAGGTACATTCTATGCTCCAAGAGACTTTCCTCTCAGTACTGGTCAGTCTCCACATTTTAAGTGTGAATACTGAGAAGATATATTCAGCAGCGAAACACATGACTCAATATCATTATTTCAAGTGTTTTCTGCATAGTTTATCTATAGTGTTAGCACTTTGCTACACTGTGGTTTGATTAAGGGAAACTAGTGTGAGAATATGAACTAGCCCAGTTGTGTCAGTGTCAGAACATGCTTAGAATGTCCAGGACCCAAAGTCTGTATCCTAGTTCTATATAAAATGTTCTCAGGATAGCTTCATCCTATTAATACTTATCCTAGAGAAGTGAAGGAAGGAGAAACACAAGTTCAAGTTCATTCTTTTCTGTAGAGTGAATTACATGCTAGACCAGAATAGACACCTTTCCGGAAAAAAAAATTAAAAAAACAGAGAAGGTCAGACTGGTGACAGAGGCATGGCCAGGTATGGTGCCCTCTCACTGCCCTGGAGTCAGTACCAATATCTAAGCAGAAACTAAGAAAGGCCATACAGATGGGCAGTGAGGATGTCACCTACAACGTGATGTGAACACACACTGCCTATTATATTACCAATGCCCCAGGGTGCTGTTCTTCTCAGTTCATGTTGAGGACATGTCCAGGCTTGGCTAATTGAAAGGAAGTTTCTATTCAGCCTAACCATCATGTGACAACTTGGTCTTGAGTAACTTTGAAACTGAGCAGTTTTTAGAAAATATCTCAATGTGGTCATCTGAACAACAAATCACTCACTGAGAGGCACCAGTCAGGTTGAAGTTCTTAGAGAAAGACCACATATAGCTTCTTAGGTAAATAGGGACAATAAATAAGTTCTCTGTTGCCCATGTGAAACCAAATGAAACCTCATGCTCCCTAGATGCATTCATATGTAGATAAGTCTTCTGTCATTTAAAAGACACTACAAAGCAATTCTATGTGCTTTTCCTTGAGGGCTAGCCCTGTGTGTGTGTGTGTGTGTGTGTGTGTGTGTGTGTGTGTATGTGTGTGTAATTGTATATCCATATACAATTTTGTTTTGAACTAAGATTAATAGGGTATCAAATATATAGCATTGTAGTAAACATAACAGAGACCTGGTGCTCTTCTCTGTACATTGTCACACTGACATGAAGTTATGACTTACCAACACCATCAGTGTAATGCATGCTGGTGTACACAGTGACTGAGTGATCTTCCAAAAGCTCCACTGTAACTCTGATGATGGTGCCTGAGGAATGGTCATGAGACAGAACGTACAAACATAAACCCATTAATGGGTTTTTGCTGGGTTTTCGGTATGGTTACTGATTGTTTGTTGTTGTTTGTTTGTTTGTTTTTGCCATGAAGCTAACATAACTTGTTAATGCATTCCAAGTATTTAGAATCATAAGAAATATCCATCACAAGAATCCTGCTGTTCCCGTGGAGGCTGAAGAACATCAAGCCCCAACGTCATCATCTATACAAAATCCACAAAATGAAACACAAGGTACTGAGGAAATAGAATAATTTTATTACATTATATCTAGTTGTTGTAGATCATAAGGTATGATACAAGGAAAACAAAGATGACCAGCTTAGATACATTTTCTTATGTACATGATGTTAATTTGCATATTTCACTAGGTTAAATTCAACCACAGAATTTAAAAACGGATTTCAAATGTGCCACTTGTTCTCATTGAGTAAGGAGAGAGGAAAAATGAGGTCAGTCCTGTCTGCGTCACTGTCACTTCATCTGCTGCAGACAGGAACAGTTGAGCCACCCTCTCTATTACCTGTTCACAGACACCTGAAATGTGGATGGATTGAATGTCACCCATAACAAGAGTGACCCTGTGATTATCAAAAGTGTCGGGCAGTGGTGGCGCACACCTTTAGTCCCAGCACTTGGGAGGCAGAGGCAGGTGGATTTCTGAGTTCAAGGCCAACCTGGTTTCTACACAGTGAGTTCCAGGACAGCCAGAACTGCACAGAGAAACCCTGTCTCAAACAAACAAACAAAACAAAACAAAAGTGTCAAGAATGAAGATAGACTAGGAATTAGATCACAGCATTTCTGGTCTGACCCCTTGGCAGTGGGTCCCTGGAGTGGTGTGTTACACCCTGTGCTTGGGAGGCTTAACGGAATGGGAAAGAACAGTAGAAACAGGGAAATGGCAGGAGGGGTAGGAGGTTTCTGTGGGATACTTTTACTTTCAATAGCATCGAGGTGACCACTGTCAGGTTGTGTATTGTTGGCTTCTGGCTCTGTGATTTGAAGGCAATCTTTCACACTTAGCACTTTTCAGCCTATGTCAGTTCTTGCCAAATGCCCGAGCCTGGCTGCCTCTGTGGTTAATAGCTTTCCATGGAAGCTGTGCCAAAGGCACTTTCCCAGTTGGTAGTAAAAAGGAATGTCTGTTTCAGCACTGCAGTTTGAGTATGGAGTGCATACTTGCTGAGAACCATAGATGTAGGGGTTTCAGGCAGAGATTCAGTGCAACAGGAGGAAAGAAACAGAGTGCTCATATCCAGCTCACCTTCATGGACAGTCATGGATCTCAGCCCGAAGAATGGTGGCACTAACAGTGGCCCAGTTTGCTGCCTCAGTTTATCACCACAAGATAAAATTCCACAGGCATAACCAGGAGATCTCCATCTTATTCAATTGAGATAAGATTCAGATCAGATCCAACTAAGATAAAATGTCACCACATACAAACTGTTAAGGTCTCTTTGGGTTTTTATCTTAGGGTAAACCGGTATTGATGGTGAGATATAATCCTCTCCTGTGCATTCAAATGACCTATAGATAAAGGCCTTCATTGTGATCCCGAAGATTTAGGATTTAGATCCAGTTCCTGTGGTCTTTTGGGTATTTTGTTTTTTTTAGTAGTAATTCATTCATGGTACCCATGTGACCATTTAGCCCCACTTTAAAGGACAACTACAGATTAGACTGCCAAATAGCTAATAATGTTCTCTGCCATGACCTCCCTGAAACACTAGCAGTGCCCTGACAAAGACCTAATGTATGTCTTTAGCTTGTAGCAGCCTAGACTCCTCCATTTGACTAGCATATAAAGTGACTGAGTCAAGGGAGATTAGAGGCCGACATTCATCTAGGACCCTTTGACTTAATGCAGGAGAAAAGGTATACAATTGGCCAGTTCTTGGAGTTTTAAGTGGCATCCTTGGTTTCGCCTCCAAGATGCAGAGGCTGGGTTTAAGTGTTCTAACATACTGCCAATGTCCCTCAGGATAAAAGATGCCGACTCTTGCAGATCAGTTCTTCAGGAACCCATCTTGCTGTAGGATATTTCTTTCCTCTCTGCTGTCACTACTCAAGTCTTTCATTCTTAACATGGTCTGACCTGTCCCATCTTTTCTGGGGAGATGAGATTAAAATCTAAGGGATGTCTGTCCTCTTAGTAGTTTCACTATAACTTTTTTTGTAGGTGTACATCCTAGGCTCCTCAGAAGTATGTTTGCTTTTTTTGTATTCTCCCATTTCACAGTTGGTTTTGGCCTTCTTTTATAGACTATCTGCATATCGCCTATCTGCTTCTGAACCCTGAGTCAGAGATACAGGATTCTGCTTCTAGTCCCACCTTTTCGGTCTTCCCTCTTATTACCTCTTACCTCATCCTTCTCCAGCCACTTCTCATTTTTCCTGGTTGCCATGTTGACTCTGGTCTATATGTCTGCCAACCATGGAAGCATCTGTGATCCCTTTCCACTGTTGGATTATTGTTGATGCTGCAAACTTTGTCCACACAGTGTGGCCTACCTCCTAGCCATGTTTCCAGCCTTGGCCCGAGGTATATTTTAGGTCTTTCTCTATTCACTAAATGTTTCTTCTTCACAAAGCTCATGAGATTGACAAGATCACTGGAAGAGCACAGAAAAGAACCTTTCTCAAGGAAAGCATTGCCAGGAAAGGCAGTGTCAGTAGGTCATCTGGGTTAGACGTTTACTCTATGAACAGAGGTAAAGGACTGCTGGTGGGCAGCAGAGGCTGAAGAGGGAATAGTGATTATCCTGTGCTCAAAAGTCATCTCAGGAGCTGTTATCTCTGATTCTTATCATAAGATTTGTTTTGTGGGACCAGTAAGGTACTTGCTGTAAGACTGAAGACAGGAATTTGAGCCCAGAACCTATACGGTTTACTGAAAGAACTGGGTACAAAAGGTTCACCTCTGCTGGATGGACAGACAGTTACTGAGCCTCCCAAATATAAGAAATATTAAAAAAAGCTTTTGAAAGATTTATTTCATTGTTACATTATGTAACAGATTCTTTCAAGTTGCTTTAGATTATCATTTCCTAGAGAGCAAATTCTGTTCCTCATTTTACTATAGGGTCTGCTTAGATCTATCACAACTCAAAAACCAGGTCAATGGCTGATGACAAATACTTTTTGTAATCAAGCTGCTATTCATTGATCAGGGACACAGAACAGACTTGTGAGTTGAACTGTGACCCCAAAGCCAGAATATCAGAGTATTTGAGGTTGCAAATGAAGAGCTTCTGTGTTAAGTTATTGTTACATTTTCCACCAATAAGGATTTAGGGATAAAGGCTTTCCTTATGTAAACTGATACAGAATATAGGTTTTGCAGTATAACCAATCAAATCCACTTGTTACTCTGTAGTTAGAAACAGCCGTTGTGTTTTGGAGAACAAAGGATGAAAAATGGGTGTTGTGGTATAGAAAAATCATTATCTTCTGAAAAAAAAAATGACAGTACTTGGGGCACGTTTCTTTTGCTTGTTCCCAACAATTTTTCCCAAATCCATTCTTTGCCTCTACTTACCTTCCGAGAAAACAGTCCAGCTTTATCCAAACCACCTTGTTTCCTCTATTTAGTTACATATACTAAGTCCATTCACTTTTACCCACATCAAGTAAATAAGCAGTGCCATGAGCTGACAGTTACTCTGTGTTCCCTTACTGTCAGCTAAATGTGGTAACGCTACAACTTCAGAAGAGGACGAGGAAAAGTCACCACTGCGGAGGGTTAAGGTAAGATGGACTTTCCTTCCTGTAAGGTAGAAAGGTTATCTCAGTGGTTCCCTTTTGTTTCAGTGGGTATCACATTTGAGTCATGACACTAGCCAGAAGCATCATAGGTATGAGAGCATTTACTTAGGAAGAGGATGGAATGGAGGAAGTGTACCAACTTGGTCTTAGTTCAATACATCACAATGTGGTGCAACGTTATGTCCTGAATTATAAGGCTAATCGCTTTCAAGTGGGTTTCTCCAGTTTATCCTAATCCTCATGTTTGAAAGAATACATGAACTGAGCACTCTCCACCCACATGCTAGATACCATAAGTTTCTTATGCACCAAACGTCGGGTCATGTACTCAAGTTAGCTCTAAACCCTGGGCAGTAGAAATAGAATATGGATTACTGAAAATACAAGTTTTCATATGTGATATAGGTTTTGGGACCCTCTAGAGGCCAGACATGTTTGTTTGATCTACCTATGAATCGTAAAAAGTATGAAAGATACTGGTTTTGTCACAAGTACAATGCTCTATATAATTTATGGCAACCACAAATAATGTATCCATTAATATAGTCATCACTTGACTGTGATTTTTCATCCTTACTGCAATTACAACACCATTTGCATATATTACCCTGCATGATTGTGGAATATAATGTATTTTTCCTTCTCAATTGCAGGTCGCTTCTAAAAGAAGCAGACATAGTACGTATTGTGGAATTACTAAAATAAGAATTGTTGTAAACAGTAGTTGTGTTTTGTCTGATGCAACACTGTGATCTAAGATGGTAACTAATAATTAAAAATTTGGTTCCTGTGTGTGTGTGTGTGTGTGTGTGTGTGTGAGAGAGAGAGAGAGAGAGAGAGAGAGAGAGAGAGAGAGAGAGAGACAGAGAGAGAGACAGAGAGAGACAGAGACAGAGACAGAGACAGAGACAGAGACAGAGAGAGAATGTTTTTACAAAACGGAGAAGAAAAAAACTTATGGAGATATCTGTGGTCATTGAGTTCATCAAGGTACAATAATCCCTATGAAAGAGTTACTGCTTTTAGGATTTTCCTGCAAGATATCAAATTTATAAAGATCTCAAGTACTATCCTGACTGCTATAGTGAGGAGAAGTCTTAGACTGTGTCATTTACCCTGCAGCAGAAAGTCAGTTTTGAAAGGTAGAGAAGCACACATACTTATTTTCAGGTGACAGGGCCTAAAAATGAAACACAGTGCATGAGAACAGAAATGTAGAGCGGATGTGTCCCAACTGAGTTTCCCATGGTTCATTCTAATAAGGTCAAGAGAAAGGCTTAAGGGATAGACCTTATTAGCATGGACAAAGGACAAACCATTTTAGGCACATGGTCAAGTAAAACTCTAGTCACCACCTAGAGATTGATCAGTGCTATCTCATTCTTTAGGGAATTTAGGAAATTTTAGTTTATGATGTGTGTGTGTGTGTGTGTGTGTGTGTAAGTTTCTGGCCCACATCTCACACAGCTCCACCTGCCTTTACTTATTGAGTGCTGTTACTTATTACGGGATTATACTACCACACCTAAAGGGAATATACCTTTAACAGTCAGGTACACTTTATGCTCCAAGAGTTTTATCTCTGAGTGATAGTCAGTCTCCACATTCTGAGTGTTAATACTGAGTAGATACATATTTTTAGCAGTGAAGCATGAAACTCAATATTATTTCAAGTGTTTTCTGCATAGTGCAACTACAGTTTCAGTACTTTGGTATGCTGTGGTTTGATTAAAAGGAGCTATTGTACTAATATGGACTGGAGCTTCAGCCCAGTTGTCTCAGTACCTATTTAGCATGTCAGGACCCAAAGTTTGTATCCTAATTCTGCATAAAATGTGCCCAAGATGGCTCAATTCTATTAATACTTATCCTAGTAAAGTGAAGGAAAGAGAAACACAAGTTCAAGAACATTCTTTTCTGTAGACTGAATTACATGCTATACTAGAATAGACACCTTTCTCCCCCCAAAAATTAGAAAACAGAGAAGGTCAGACTGGTGAGGGAGGCATGACCAGGTATGGTGCACTCTCACTGCCCTGGAGTCAGTACCAATATCTAAGCAGAAACTAAGAAAGGCCACATAGATGGGCAATGAAAATGTCACCTACAAAGTGATATGAACACACATCGCCTATTATATTACCAATGCACAAGGCTGCTGTTTGTGTCAGTTCATGTGGAGGACATGTCCAGGTTAGGCTAGTTGAAAGGAAGTTTCTATTCATCCCAACCATCATGTGACAACTTGGTCTTGAGTAACTTTGAAACTGAGCAGTTTTTAGAAAATATCTCAATGTGGTCATCTGATCAACAAATCACTCACTGAGAGGCACCAGTCAGGTTGAAGTTCTTAGAGGAAGACCACATATTTCTACTAAGCTAGGGCCCTCCTATAGCTTCTTAGGTAAACAGGGAAGATAAATACATTAAAAAAAAAAGAATTGGAATCACAAGACTTGAGTCATCAAAGCTTAATCCTTCCTTGCTTCATAACATATAAAATGAGTATCAAATTCTTTTAACAATTTTCTGTACTGTCCCACATGGAATATGTATAAAGTATACAAATGTATGGAAAGCTAGATAGAAATAAATATATTTACCTTACATGAAAAAAGATACATTCTCTATTTCCATTTGTAAGTAACTGAAACCTCACCCTACCTAGATTCATTCATATGTAGATGACTCTTCTTTCATTTAACAGACACCACAAGACAATTTTATAATACAAGTGCTTCTTTGAGGGCTAGCTTATTGGAGTGTGTGTCTGTAGATATATACTTGTAAATGAGTAACCAATTAAAACCTCACCCTACCTAGATGTACTCATATGCAACTCATTCTTCTGTCATATAGCAGTGTTTTTCCTTGAGGGCTAGCTTGTATAATTGTGTGTGTGTGTGTGTGTGTGTGTGTGTACACTTGTGTACCAGTAACCAGCTGGAACCTCATACTACCTAGATTTATTCATATGTAGCTGGCTTTTCTATCATTTAACAGACACCACAAATCAATATATACTTGCATATCCATATCCTTTTAACTGAGAATTGTCATAGGATGTATAACTATGTATAACATCATAGTGAACACAACTCAGAAATGAGTGAGAGCATAAATTACACTAAAGATAAATAAAATATACTATATAAATTTCCTTATATATATGAACAAAATATACTATATAAATTACATTCTATATTATATATATATATATTATAGTGCATATGTATTTTGCACTCATATATTTTGCAATGAAGCCTCATAGGGAGTCAAATATTAAGCATCCTAGTGAAAACCACACAGGAGTGAATGAGTATATAAATTTCACTTTGTTTATATTGCCCTAAGAGTGATATGGATTCTGTTTACCAGGTACAGCACTAACATAAGAGAGCACTGGTTCTCTTCTCTGTACATTGTCACACTGACATGAAGTTTTGACTTACCTACACCATCAGTGTAATGCATGCTGGTGTGTATAATGCACTCTGTGATCTTCCCAAAATACCACTGTAGCTCTGATGATGGTGCATGAAGAATGGTCATGACATGGAACGTACAAACACAAAACCATTGCTGATTTCCTCTGTTTTTCTGCCATGAAGATGACATCATTGTCTCTGTGAATGCATTCCCAGGGTTTATGTTTCTGAGAAACAAGCGTCGGAGCAGCAGTCTTCTCCCAGTTGATGCTCAGGAATGTGACTTTATAAATAAACATTGTGAAGGAAAACCACAAGACAACCTAGAAGGTACAGTGGAAATGAAAGACTGAATCATGTTTCATAGTTATACAGCATACTGTTATGATACATGTAAAACTGTGAATATATTAGTACTTTTCTATGTACATATTGTTAATTTGCATATTCCATTAGTTGAGATACAACCACTAATTTAAAAATGGATATAAGACTCACTGTTTGTTCTCATTGAATAATGAGAAAGAGAGGAAAAATGAGCTCAGTCCTGTCTGTGTCACTGTCACTTCATCTGCTGCAGACAGGAACAGTTGAGCCACCCTCTCTGTTACCTGTTCACAGACACCTGAAATGTGGATGGATTTAATCTCAACTGTCTCAAGAGCGACCCTGTGATCCATCCCATAATCAGCTTCTAAACGCTGACACCATTGCATACACTAGCAAGATTTTGCTGAAAGGACCCAAATATAGCTGTCTCTTGTGAGACGATGCCGGGGCCTAGCAAACACAGGAGTGGATGTTCACAGTCAGCTATTGGATGTATCACAGGGCTCCCAATGGAGAAGCTAGAGAAAGTACCCAAGGAGCTAAAGGGATCTGCAACCCTATTGTTGGAACAACATGATGTACTAACCAGAACCCCGGAGCTCTTGTCTCTAGCTGCATATGTATCGAAAGATGGCCTAGTCGGCCATCAATGGAAAGAGAGGCCCATTGGACTTGCAAACTTTATATGCCCCAATATAGGGGAATGCCAGGGCCAAAAGAATGGGAATGGGTGGGTAGGGAAGTGGGGGGCGCTATGGGGGACTTTTGGGATAGCATTGGAAATGTAATTGAGGAAAATATGTAATAAAAATATTAAAATAAAAAAAAAACAAAAAAAAAACCAAAATTGTCAAGAATGAAGACAGACTTGGAATTAGATCACAGCATTTCTAGTCTGACCCCTTGGCAGTGGGTCCCTGGAGTGATGTGTTACACCCTGTGCTTTGGAGGCTTAAGGAAATGGGAAAGAACAGTAGAAACAGGGAAATGGCAGGAGGAATAGAAGGGTTTCTTTTACTTTCAACGGCATCAAGGTGATCCCTGTCAGGTTGTGTATTCTTGGCTTCTGTCTCTGTCATTTGAAGGCAGTCTTTCAGTCTATGTCAGTTCTTGCCAAATGGCCAAGCCTGGCTGCCACTGTGGTTAGTAGCTCTCCATGGAAGCTGTGCCAAAGGCACTTTCCCAGTTTGTAGTGAAAAGGAATGTCTGTTTCAGCACAGTAGATTGAGTATGGAGTGCATACTTGCTGAGAACCATAGTTGTAGGAGTTTCAGGCAGAGATTCAGTGTAACAGGAGGAAAGAAACAGAGTGCTCATATCCAGCTCACCTTCATGGACAGTCATGGATCTCTCAGCCCAGAGAACAGTGACACTAACAATGGCACAGTTTGCTACCTCAGTTTATCACCTCAAGATAACGTCCTGCAGAGGTGTTTGGGGATCTGGATCTTGTCAGCTTGAATAGTGAGATTAATGGTCACAAGTGCCCACAAACATTTATGGTCATTTTGTGGTTTTATTCTATGGTAGAGCCAATCTCTCTGCTGGTGGATAGCGTTCTGTGCACACTAATGACCACTTCTACTATGGTCCTAATGATGCAAAAAAAGCAAATTCTGTCCCCGTAGTTCCTTGGTTTTATCAGAGTAGTGTCTTCTTGGTATGTATATCTTTAGATTGGAACAGCCTATACTCCTTAATTTGACTAGCATACTAACTGATTGAGTCAAAGGAAGTTAGAGGTAGACATCTATCTTAAAGCCTGCGACTTCATGGGAGAGAAAATATCTGTATTCTGACCCATCTTTGTTGCTTTCTGAGGTATTCTAGGTTAATCCTCCAAGATGCACAGGGTGGATTCAAGAGTTCCCTTACATTACTGCCTATGTCCCTCAAGATAAAGGACATTGACTCCTGGGATTCAGCTCTCCAGGCACCTATCTGACCAGAGGATGTGCCTGTCTGTGTGCTGTCACTTCTTGAGTGTCTCCCTCTTGGCATGGTCTGACCCATGTGTACATGTGGGTTATAATCTAAGAAGTCTTTTTCCTCAAAATGGGTTCACTATAGTTTTTCAGTAGGCTTATAGCCTAACCCCCTCAGGATATGTGCTTCTCCTGGATTCTCTCAGTATGCAGATTGGTTTGGTACCAAATTTCAGTAATACTTATCGACTTAATGAACATTGTCTATCAACAGATTGTGAACCATGTGTGTCTGAGACACAGGATTCTGCTTCTACCTCCCTCCCTTTTCAGTCTTTCCTCTTATTACTTCTTGCCCCCATCCTTCTTTAGCCACTTCCTTCTCTTTTGTAATTGCCATGTTGTCCTGTGATCCAGTTCCCTGTTACCTTATTGTTGATGCTGTGTACTAGAACACACTGTCTACACAGTGAGGCCTAACCCCAGCCATGTCCCCATCCTCAGCCCTGGGATAACTAGGTCTTTTTGTATTCACTAAATGTCTCTCCCTCACAAAGCTCATGAGACTGACAAGATCACTGGGAGAGAACTGAACAGAACCCTTCTCAGATACAATATGAGAGGAAAAGCTGTTAAGTCTTAGTATGGCATCTGAATCCGACCTTTACCACATGGACAGGTACATCCTCGTTTGTCTTTAGGTCTTCCCTCTGTTTAACTTGCCGTATGAGCAAACAGTCCAGCAGCAGCAGAACCATATTGTTCATCAGGTTTAGGAACATGAACTAAATTCCTACACTTTTACCCACATCAAGTAAAGCCCAGTGTAACAATAAGCAGTACTGTTCACTTCTTGTCCCCTAGTGGTAGATGAATGTTCTGATGGTGCAACTTTGCCAGTGGACAAGGGGAAAGGACCAGTGAAAATGTCAGAGGTAAGAAGGCCTTTCCTTTCTCTCATCTAGAAAACTTACTTTAATGGTCCCCTTATGGTTCAGTGGGTATCACAATTGAATCCTGACAGTGATCAGGTATATGACTTTTTAAAGCTTCTCAAGTTTTAAAGATCTCACTGGCTGAGCATTTAATATGTACATCCTGGGCACATGGAGCTTTCTTTCAACACATCAAACCCTGGAGCATACACTTCAATTATTTCTAGCATAGTTCACAGAAACAGAAAACTTCTTAATGGAAAATACAAGTTTTCACAGATGATATGCGATATAGTTTAGGGAATTTTCCATAGAGGCCAGACTCTGCCTTCGAAGCATGAAAAAGCATGTGAAAGGTCTTTTCCACGAAGTACAGAGCTCCAGCTCTTCTGTTACATCACTAAATAATGGATCCATTAACATAATCTCCACTTGACTGCTCCTTCCTATCTTGACTGCAACTAGAAAATGTCAATGGAAAGACCAAAGACTTTAGCAGGCACTACTTAACAGGATCTAAGCTTTATAATATTCCATTTTCAATTGCAGATAACATCGAAAAAACGAAGATGTGGTATGTATTATGGAATCACTCTCTAAGACACAATTTAGATGGTAATTGTGTAATACTTTGTCTTTTGTGTGATGGAAAACTGTGATCTAAGCTGCTTACTGATGATGTCGTTGTTGTTGTTGTTGTGTTTTTTTTAAAGGAAGCAGCATTCTAAGTCATAAATAATGGCCATGTGTCTGTGCTTTCTGTGTTCAACAGTGATTCCTTTATTTTAAAAGGAGACTTTGTTCACCAAGGCATGTCTACATCTTTTTTCCCAAGAAAAAGACCCCAATTATCGAGACCACTTTCTAGTCAAAAATTTATAAATTAAGAAATCATAATACAGCTTAGCTACAAGACTGTGCTCAAACTTCATCAGGGCCATGCAAGGCCAGGCTATGTGCTTGTATTTCTTCATAGATGAATAAACCAGAGTTCAGAGATGATTCTGAGACTCCTTAGCTATACATCTCAAGAGACACTTATTATCTCATCAAGAAAAGTTCCATCTTCTGGCATCTGCCTTGCCATAAGACAAATTGATAGGGCTTTGAAACTCTACCCTGGCTGCTGCAGAGGTCAGAAGCCCATGGTAGTGTGTCACTCAGCAGACAGACAACAGGCACAAGTATGAAAGGTAGAGAAACACACGCTGCTTTTAAGGTGACCAAGCCTGGAAATTAAATGCTATACATGGAAAAGTGGGGGTGGCTATGTCCCAAGTGGGATTCTCATAGTCGGGGCTCACTCCAGTAAGCTCTGTAGAAATGCTTTAGCAGACTAGATAACATCAGAATGGGCACAAAGAGCCACAGAGTTTAGGAGCAGTGTCCACTAAGAACTCCAGTCTTCATTTGCTTGATCTATGCTGGATCATTATTTCAGCAATACATTTCATTTTTTATTTTGTATTTGATTGTTAATATAATTTCATTAATTTTGATAAGATAATGCAATGTGTTTTGTCATATTTATCTCTTATAACTCTCTACACATACTCACTCTCCCTTTTCAATTTTTCATAAATGCATATCCTTAAAAAACCTTTCTAGACCAATTTATGCTAAACATGTATAGGGGCATCCATTGACACATTGGTTAACCTTCAGGGGCAATATGTTTAAAACTGGCCCTCAGTCAGACAAAAGCCATAAACTATCAATAAGTTCTTAACTAGGTATGAGAAGGGCTTCTGAACCTCTCCCCTTCATGCCACAATATTGTCTTCCTTGACTTTGTGAAGGTCCTATATGAGCATCCAGCGATATACATTTAAAGGAGAGCTAGACTCTGAACATCAAGGATACTTTGTCATGGGTAGTTAAATTCCATGTTGCCTTTTCTATTTTCCTCTCCATGGGTTTACATAGTCATCAGAGAAGAGTGTCACCAGATATCCTCTTGTCCACGTTTGTATGTCTGCATGCTCACGCTTTCACCAGTAAGGTGATGGGTTAAGAGGATCTATTATGGGTAAGAACAGGTAGCTTCATTGGCTTAGTTCATACCTATCATATCCAAACCCCTGAGTTTCATCCCAAATATTCCATATAATGAATCCATGATGGCACAATCTGCAATCCTTGGTTTAGAGTTTTGGATGCAGTGAAGTCTAAGTTCAAGGTTCTCTCTCTCTCTCTCTCTCTCTCTCTCTCTCTCTCTCTCTCTCTCTCTCTCTCTCTCTCTCAATTTTGTTATTGGTTCTTTATGAACTTCACATCATACACCCAAATCTTACTTATCTCCTTCTCCCCTTGTACCTTCCCTCCACTCTTGCTCTAACACCCAACAAAGAAAAAATATTGTGGAAGTTGTAAGGTGTCAGTGTGTCCCACAGACTTTTGTCTATACTTCTTTGCTTACAAATAATCATTGTAATGGCTTGTTGATCTGATACATGCTCCTGGCTTCTGATACTCTATCTGAGGTTCCAGTACTGGAACATACTGGGTATCCTCTGGGATAATCTATTGTTGCCAAGTGTCATGGAGATCCTGATGTTTTGTATGTATAGGACCAGACCCTTCATGCACCTCAGCAGGTCATTGATGGGTTAGATGTTGGGTTGAGCCAATTCTAAATCCTGAAGGCCTGGCAGGTCACTAATCTGTTCAGCCTCCCAGCTCTCTCACTCTCCCACACCCAGGGACAGCTCACCAGAAAACCCTGCAACCAGAGCTAGCTCTATTCTGTTGCCCAGGCAAGGTACAAAACCCCCTCTCCCAAGTGTTGCAGTTAGTGAGGGACATGGTCAGTTCTCCCACTGTCATGACTCGGGGTTTGGGCATCTTTCCCACCTGCTATAGATGGCAGAGGAGCAGAGAGGGGGGAGGGTGGCATCTCTCCTCTTTCTACACCACAGTCCATCAGACAAGAGAGCAGGGCTGGCTCTCCTGCATTCACACGTTCCAGGCTGTCTTACCTGCAAGCCCCTCATGCAGGGCCAGCTCTACTGTACTGTCCAGGCAAGGTACATGATCTGCTCTCCCAAGTGCTGCAGCAAATGTAGGGGCAGGGATAGATCTTCTGCTTTCATGACCCCAGGGTCAGCTCTCCCACCTGCCATAGATGATAAGGAGGGAGAGGGAGGAAGGGTATCTCTCCCTCATCCACACCACTATATAGGAGATGAGTAGAGCCAGCTCTCTAATGCTCCTGTCCGCAGCAGTGGTTCACAGTCTTCAGCCATCAACATGTCCCCGGGCAGTGACCCACACCAGAGACATTTGCCTGGCTTTTGGTGGTAACAGATCCCTGATGCCGCAGGGCCAATGTGGCAGCATGGACCAGGACCCCACCATGTTCCCAGGTAGCATCTCTGACTACTCACATCAGGCTGATCCTCACTACCCTCAAGTCTCTGGTTCAGCCTCTTTTCATTGTGCCCTCATCCTTCTGTTTCTCGTTCTCTTCCACTTCTCCACTACTAACTAGCTCCTCTTAGTGGTGCCCAGTGTCTCTGAATGTCTGGGATTATTTCATGAGTGGTCCCTAGAGTGTATGTCCCACTTGTGTGTAATGGCACTGAGATTAGCTCCCAGTCCAGGCTTCATGGCACTGGTCTGGTGCTCATCACCAGCTGGTTCTTGCCCAGCTGCCTGAGTGGCCCAATTTGAAGGTCATCTATCTCGGGCTCACACCAGCCCAGGCCCGCAGTCCCACAGGGAGTTCTGTCTGGGCCTGAGCAGTGGTGCTGGCACTAGAAGAATGCTCGTCTCAGGCTCACTGTTTTCAGTGAATGTTAGACTACTAATCATTCACATGTTCATAAGTCAAAACACTGAGTATAGACGTAGCTTCTCTCTTCTCTGCCACCCACTGACACACGTGTGACATAGCAGTCACATCTGCAGTGCCTCCATCTTCCTTTTTTCATAATGAATTTTAAGCCTGCCTAGCCTAGAGACCTTTTTCTTCATCATCGTTGTCATCATCATCATCAATAGCAATGCCTAATGATAACAACAACAACAACAACAACATGGCCCCAAAAGTCTATTGATGGAATGAGAGTTTGTAGAAACTAATCTTCCCCTTGGTAGGATGATCAAATTCCTGGATAGACACATGTCCATGAATATATGATTTGCACTAACTGAACTTGGTAGGTTATTAAAATAAAATGAAAAGGACTTGAAGTAGGTAAGGAGTGGAGAGATCGAAATGGAACCAGGAGGAGTTGGGATGTAGGGTGGGAATAAATAGGAACAAAATACATTTTATGGAGTCCTCCATTAAGAAAATATTTTATTAAAAATTTTGATGAGGAAACAATAAGCAGACCCAATGGTCACTCATTCCTTGTGTAGCCACGTACACATCTCACGTCAACTCATGTTGAGGGTTCATAAAAGTTTGACTAGCTTTCTTTGTCCAACCTTCACGTGACAACTTGATTTAGAATGACTTGGAGTCTGAGGCATCACAGAAGACATGCAAGCATAAATTGCCTCTCGGTGTGGGTATTTGATGGTCACTGGCTGAGAGGAACCTGACAGGCAGAAGACACTGGAGAAAGGATCTATTTTATTTGCTGGTTCAGAACCCTTCTACAACTTGGAAATTTATATATTGAGTCAGAAATTAAAGGCAGAGTATCTATTTCTTTGTTTATTTCTGTCAGGGAGTATGGCCAGAGCATCATGGCTAAAACTTACACAGTGCCCAGGCATTGAAAAACCAGAGGAGATGTATTCTCCTTACCTTCCAAACTACAGTGATATAATATATTCTGCATAAGCTGTCAAATAATCTGGATAGACAAAAATTGTAAAGCACACAGCCACTGGCACTGTCGATGTCACAGTCACTTCCTGCAAACAGCCACTGGCACTGTCATACGTCAGTCACTTCCTGCTCAGGACTCATCCTTGCTGTCTAGTGGGACTATCCTCACATTCCACACACCACAGAGCACATGTGCAGTCGTGTGCTTTTCACTGTGATTTAGCACTATATGCTTATCTTGTACACCAGAAAGGTTTCTGTGGGTCTTTATGAAACTTCAAGTTTACTGGCACAGCGATGTGATCAGAGAGGGAATGCAGGAATATATGACTCTGTGTTGTGATGCTCTAAATGGGATTTGAATGCTGCCTATCCAGCACTATACCAACAACATGTAATCAGGTTGTGCCTCTTTCTCTGTTGATGCACCTGAATTAATTTAGACTTTACCTACAACATCATGTAGGTAAACATAGTAGACTTTATCTACATAGTTATGTGATGTACAGTAAATTGTACACTAAATTCAGTGATCTTCCTGCAGCGCCATTCTAATTACAGTGACTTACCTAATGAGAAATACGATCAAATGTACACTCAACTCTTCTCAGTTTCCTCTGTTTGTTCGCCATGAAGCTGGCATAACTCTTCCTATGAATGTATTCCCAGTTTCTGCAATCTTAAAGAAATTTTCTCGAAGGCGAGTTGTGGCCCCCATTAAACTGAGAAGACCTGAAGTCCTCCCTGGCACCTCCAAAGAAACAGCACCCGTTACAACAAAAGGTACTGTGGGAATTCACGACTCTGTTCAATTACATAAATCTATGTAAAAGTTTTGCTGTAGTTTTTAATATGTGAATATTGTTAATTTATCTAGCTCATCAGTAGAAATACAAACACGGAATTTAAAGATGCAGTTAACTGTCATCTTTGCTTTTCATTAACTAATGGCAAACCAGAGGAAAGCTGAGACTTACCTTGTACGACTACTCTTGGCTTCTCCCGCAGTAGACATGAATGACTGAGCTGCATGTCAGCCAGTTTGTTCCAGGCATGGATGACACAGATGTGGAAAGCCTCAAGAATGAGGATGAAATTTGAATTAGATAAAGGCATTCCCAGTCAGGTCCACTGAGGGACAGCCCTAGGAGTAGTCATTTTACAACTTGTGCTTGGGAGACAAAGGAAGTGGGAAAGATCATTAAGGACAGAGAAATATGTGAAGTTTCTGGGCATTTTCTCTTTCAAATGTATACTAGTTAACAGTGGCGAGGTTGAGTGCGCTGAGCTTCTGGCTCTGTTATTTAGAGGCTGTATTTCCCGGAACACTTAGACCTTCCTTCCTCTGCCACGCCTAACACCCAAGTGTGGGACTCTTGTTAGTTTGGTTTTTTTAATTAATTAATTATTTTTACACTCCATATTTTATTCCCTGTCCACCCTCCGACTGTTCCACATCCCATATTTCCTCCCCACCCCACCCCTGTGCCTCCATGGGGATGTCCCCACCCCCACTCCACCTGATCTCTAAACTCCCTGGGATCTCCAGCCTCTTGAGGGTTAGGTGCATCATCTCTGAATGAACACACACCCGGAAGTCCTCTAGTGTATGTATGTGTGTTGGTGGCCTCATATCACCTGGTGTATGCTGTCTGTTTGGTGGTCCAGGGTTTGAGAGATCTCGGGAGTCCAGATTAATTAAGACTGCCCATCCTCCTACAGGATCACCGTTCTCCTCAGCTTCTTTCAGGCTTGCCTAATTTAACAACAGGGGTCATCTTGCTATTTATCAATTCTTTTTTTTTGATTTTTAATATTTTTATTACATATTTTCCTCAATTACATTTCCAATGCTATCCCAAAAGTCCCCCATAGCGCCCCCCACTTCCCTACCCACCCATTCCCATTCTTTTGGCCCTGGCATTCCCCTATAATGGGGCATATAAAGTTTGCAAGTCCAATGGGCCTCTCTTTCCATTGATGGCCGACTAGGCCATCTTTCGATACATATGCAGCTAGAGACAAGAGCTCCGGGGTTCTGGTTAGTACATCATGTTGTTCCAACAATAGGGTTGCAGATCCCTTTAGCTCCTTGGGTACTTTCTCTAGCTTCTCCATTGGGAGCCCTGTGATACATCCAATAGCTGACTGTGAACATCCACTCCTGTGTTTGCTAGGCCCCGGCATCGTCTCACAAGAGACAGCTATATTTGGGTCCTTTCAGCAAAATCTTGCTAGTGTATGCAATGGTGTCAGCGTTTAGAAGCTGATTATGGGATGGATCCCTGGATACGGCAGTCTCTAAATGGTCCATCCTTTCATCACAGCTACGAACTTTGTCTCTGTAACTCCTTCCCTGGGTGTTTTGTTCCCAATTCTAAGAAGGTGCACAGTGTCCACACTTTGGTCTTCATTCTTCTTGAGTTTCATGCGTTTATCAAATTGTATCTTATATCTTGGGTATCCTAAGTTTTGGGCTAATATCCACTTATCAGTGAATACATATTGTGTGAGTTCTTTTGTGATTGTGTTACTTCACTCAAGATGATGCCCTCCAGGTCCATCCATTTGGCTAGGAATTTCATAAATTCATTCTTTTTAATAGCTGAGTAGTACTCCATTGTGTAAATGTACCATAATTTCTGTATCCATTCCTCTGTTGAGGGACATCTGGGTTCTTTCCAGCTTCTGGCTATTATAAATAGGGCTGCTATGAACATAGTGGAGCATGTGTCCTTTTTACCGGTTGGGACATCTTCTGGATATATGCCCAGGAGAGGTATTGCTGGATCCTCCGGTAGTACTATGTCCAATTTTCTGAGGAACCGCCAGACTGATTTCCAGAGTGGTTGTACAAGCTTGCAATCCCACCAACAATGGAGGAGTGTTCCTCTTTCTCCACATCCTCGCCAGCATCTGCTGTCACCTGAATTTTTGACCTTAGCCATTCTGACTGGTGTGAGGTGGAATCTCAGGGTTGTTTTGATTTGCATTTCCCTGATGATTAAGGATGTTGAACATTTTTTCAGGTGTTTCTCTGCCATTCGGTATTCCTCAGGTGAGAATTCTTTGTTCAGTTCTGAGCCCCATTTTTTAATGGGGTTATTTGACTTTCTGGAGTCCACCTTCTTGAGTTCTTTATATATATTGGATATTAGTCCCTTATCTGATTTAGGATAGGTGAAGATCCTTTCCCAATCTGTTGGTGGTTTTTTTGTCTTTTTGATGGTGTCTTTAGCCTTGCAGAAGCTTTGTAGTTTCATGAGGTCCCACTTGTCAATTCTCGATCTTACAGCACAAGCCATTACTGTTCTATTCAGGAATTTTTCCCCTGTGCCCATATCTTCAAGGCTTTTCCCCACTTTCTCCTCTATAAGTTTCAGTGTCTCTGGTTTTATGTGAAGTTCCTTGATCCACTTAGACTTGACCTTAGTACAAGGAGATAGGAATGGATTGATTCGCATTCTTCTACATGTTAACAACCAGTTGTGCCAGCACCATTTGTTGAAAATGCTGTCTTTCTTCCACTGGATGTTTTTAGCTCCCTTGTCGAAGATCAAGTGACCATAGGTGTGTGGGTTCATTTCTGGGTCTTCAATTCTATTCCATTGGTCTATTTGTCTGTCACTATACCAGTACCATGCAGTTTTTATCACAATTGCTCTGTAGTAGAGCTTTAGGTCCGGCATGGTGATTCCACCAGAGGTTCTTTTATCCTTGAGAAGAGTTTTTGCTATCCTAGGTTTTTTGTTATTCCAGATGAATTTGCAGATTGCACTTTCTAATTCGTTGAAGAATTGATTTGGAATTTTGATGGGGATTGCATTGAATCTGTAGATTGCTTTTGGCAAGATAGCCATTTTTACAATGTTGATCCTGCCAATCCATGAGCATGGGAGATCTTTCCATCTTCTGAGATCTTCTAGAATTTCTTTCTTCAGAGACTTGAAGTTTTTATTATACAGATCTTTCACTTCCTTAGTTAGAGTCACGCCAAGATATTTTATATTATTCGTGACTATTGAGAAGGGTGTTGTTTCCCTAATTTCTTTCTCAGCCTGTTTATTCTTTGTGTAGAGAAAGGCCATTGATTTGTTTGAGTTAATTTTATATCTAGCTACTTCACCGAAGCTGTTTATCAGGCTTAGGAGTTCTCTGGTGGAATTTTTAGGGTCACTTATATATACTATCATATCATCTGCAAAGAGTGATATTTTGACTTCATCTTTTCCAATTTGTATCCCTTTGATCTCCTTTTGTTGTCGAATTGCTCTGGCTAGGACTTCAAGTACAATGTTGAATAGGTATGGAGAAAGTGGACATCCTTGTCTAGTCCCTGATTTTAGAGGGATTGCTTCAAGCTTCTGACCATTTACTTTGATGTTGGCTACTGGTTTGCTGTAGATTGCTTTTATAATGTTTAGGTATGGGCCTTGAATTCCTGATCTTTCCAAGACTTTTATCATGAATGGGTGTTGGATCTTGTCAAATGCTTTTTCCGCATCTAACGAGATGACCATGTGGTTTTTGTCTTTGAGTTTGTTTATATACTGGATTACATTGATGGATTTCCGTATATTGAACCATCCCTGCATCCCTGGGATGAAACCTACTTGGTCAGGATGGATGATTGTTTTGATGTGTTCTTGGATTCGGTTAGCAAGAACTTTATTGAGGATTTTTGCATCAATATTCATAAGGGATATTGGTCTGAAGTTTTCTATCTTTGTTGGGTCTTTTTGTGGTTTAGGTATCAGAGTAATTGTGGCTTCATAGAATTAGTTGGGTAGAGTACCTTCTGTTTCTATTTTGTGGAATAGTTTGTGAAGAACTGGGATTAGATCTTCTTTGAAGGTCTGATAGAACTCTGCACTAAACCCATCTGGTCCTGGGCTTTTTTTAGTTGGGAGACTATTAATGACTGCTTCTATTTCTTTGGGGGATATAGGGCTGTTTAGATCATTAACCTGATCTTGATTCAACTTTGGTACCTGGTATCTGTCTAGGAACTTCTCCATTTCATCCAGGTTCTCCAGTTTTGTTGAGTATAGCCTTTGGTAGAAGGATCTGATGGTGTTTTGGATGTCTTCAGGATCTGTTGTTATGTCTCCTTTTTCATTTCTGATTTTGTTAATTAGGATGCTTTCCCTGTGCCCTCTAGTGAGTCTGGCTAAGGGTTTATCTATCTTGTTGATTTTCTCAAAGAACCAGCTCCTTGATTGGTTGATTCTTTGAATAGTTTTTCTTGTTTCCACTTGGTTGATTTCACCCCTGAGTTTGATTATTTCCTGCCGTCTACTCCTCTTGGGTGAATTTGCTTCCTTTTGTTCTAGTGCTTTTAGGTGTGTTGTCAAGCTGCTAATGTGTGCTCTCTCTAGTTTCCTTTTGGAGGCACTCAGAGCTATGAGTTTTCCTCTTAGAAATGCTTTCATTGCGTCCCATAAGTTTGGGTATGTTGTGGCTTCATTTTCATTGAACTCTAAAAAGTCCTTAATTTCTTTCTTTATTCCTTCCTTGACCAAGGTATCATTGAGAAGAGTGTTGTTCAGTTTCCACGTGAAGGTTGGCTTTCTATTATTTATTTTGTTATTGAAGATCAGCCTTAGTCCATGGTGATCTGATAGGATGCATGGGACAATTTCAATATTTTTGTATCTGTTGAAGCCTGTTTTGTGACCAATTATGTGGTCAATTTTGGAGAAGGTACCATGAGGTGCTGAGAAGAAGGTATATCCTTTTGTTTTAGGATAGAATGTTCTGTAGATATCTGCCAGATCCATTTGATTCATAATTTCTGTTAGTTTCACTGTGTCCCTGTTTAGTTTCTGTTTCCATGATCTGTCCATTGGTGAAAGTGGTGTGTTGAAGTCTCCCACTATTATTGTATGAGGTGCAATGTGTGCTTTGAGATTTACTAAAGTTTCTTTAATGAATGTGGCTGCCTTTGTGTTTGGAGCATAGATATTCAGGATTGATAGTTCCTCTTGGAGGATTTTACCTTTGATGAGTATGAAGTGTCTCTCCCTGTCTTTTTTAATGACTTTGGGTTGGAAGTCAATCTTATCAGATATTAGAATGGCTACTCCAGCTTGTTTCTTCTTGCCATTTGCTTGGAAAATTGTTTTCCAGCCTTTCATTCTGAGGTAGTGTCTGTCCTTTTCTCTGAGATGAGTTTCCTGTAAGCAGCAAAATGTTGGGTCTTGTTTGTGTAGCCAGTTTGTTAGTCTATGTCTTTTTATCAGAGAGTTGAGTCCATTGATATTAAGAGATATTAAGGAAAAGTAATTGATGTTTCCTGTTATTTTTGTTGTTAAAGTTGGCATTCTGTTCTTGTGGCTGTCTTCTTTTAGGTTTGTTGAGGGATTACCTTCTTGTTGTTTCTAGGGCGTGGTTCCTGTCCTTGTATTGGTTTTTTTCTGTTATTATCCTTTGAAGGGCTGGATTCATGGAGAGATAATGTGTGAATTTGGTTTTGTCGTGGAATATTTTGGTTTCTCCATCTATGTTAATTGAGAGTTTGGCTGGGTATAGTAGCCTGGGCTGGAATTTGTGTTCTTTTAGTGTCTGTATAACATCCGTCCAGGATCTTCTGGCTTTCATAGTCTCTGGTGAAAAATCTGGTGTAATTCTGATAGGCTTGCCTTTATATGTTACTTGGCCTTTTTCTCTTACTGCTTTTAGTATTCTATCTTTATTTAGAGCATTTGTTGCTCTGATTATTATGTGCCGGGAGGTATTTCTTTTCTGGTCCAGTCTATTTGGAGTTCTGTAGGCTTCTTGTATGTTCATGGGCATCTCTTTCTTTAGATTTGGGAAGTTTTCTTCTATAATTTTGTTGAAGATGTTTGCTGGTCCTTTGAGTTGAAAATCTTCATTCTCATCCACTCCTATTATCCGTAGGTTTGGTCTTCTCATTGCGTCCTGTATTTCTTGGATGTTTTGAGTTAGGATCTTTTTGCATTTTACATTTTCCTTGATTGTTGTGCCGATGTTCTCTATGGAATCTTCTGCACCTGAGATTCTCTCTTCCATCTCTTGTATTCTGTTGCTGATGCTCGTATCTATGGTTCCAGATTTCTTTCCTAGGGTTTCTATCTCCAGTGTTGCCTCATTTTGGGTTTTCTTTATTGTGTCTACTTCCCTTTTTAGGTCTAGTATGGTTTTGTTCATTTCCATCATCTGTTTGGATGTGTTTTCCTGTTTTTCATTAAGGACTTCTACCTGTTTGATTATGTTATCGTGTTTTTCTTTAAGGATTTGTAACTCTTTAGCAGTGTTCTCCTGCAATTCTTTAAGGGATTTTTGTGCTTTCTCTTTATTGTCTTCTGCCTGTTTAGCAGTGTTCTCCTGCATTTCTTTAAGTGTGTTATTAAAGTCCTTCTTGAAGTTCTCTATCATCATCAGGAGATATGCTTTTAAATCCGTGTCTAGCTTTTCCGGTGTGTTGGGGTGCCCTGGACTGGGCAAAGTGGGGGTGCTGGGTTCTGATGATGGTGAGTGGTCTTGGTTTCTGTTAGTAAGATTATTACGTTTACCTTTCGCCATCTGGTAATCTCTGGGGTTAGTTGTTATCGTTGTCACTGTTTAAAGATTGGAGCAGAAGCTGTGTTCCACTCACCAGCAGTCCCAAAATCCTGCGGCGGGGGTCGTGGGTAGCTGGCGGGTGTCAGGCCACCCTGCTCTCCCGCTACCCCGGCGCTGATCCGGCCGGATGAGGCCTGTGGCCCTACTCAGGCCGGTTTCTGCTTCCCTAACTAATGCAGTCTCAGGTCCCGAGCACTTGGATTGGAGCAGAAGCTGTGCTCCACTCACCAGAAGTCTTAAGCTCCTGTGGCAGGTGTTGTGGGTAGCTGGGGAGTGTCAGCGGACCCTGCGCCCCAGCTGCCCTGGTGCTTTTCTGACCGGAAGAGGGTTGTGGCCCTATGTAGGCCGGATTTCTCTCTCCCCAACCAGAGCAGTCTCAGGTCCCGCGTGATTGGACTGGAGCAGAAGCTGTGTTCCACTCACCAGCAGTCCCAAAATCCTGCGGCGGGGGTCATGGGTAGCTGGCGGGTGTCAGGCAACCCTGCGCTCCTGCTACCCCAGTGCTGATCTGTCCGGATGAGGCCTGTGGCCCTACTCAGGCCGGTTTCTGCTTCCCTAACTTATTTATCAATTCTTAATCTTAGAGCATGAGCCATTGGAGTTCTGTTTATGAAATTTCCCCCTATTCCAAGAGTTCAAGGGTCTTTCCCACTTTCTGTTCTATTAGATACAGTATATCTGGTTTTATGTTGAGGTCCTTGATCCACCTGGACTTGAGTTTTGTGCATGGGTCTGTTTTCATTTTTCAACAGACAGACAGACAGACAGACAGGCAGACAGACAGACAGTTAAACCAGAACCATTTATTGAAGATGGTTTCTTTTTTCCATTGTATATTTTTGGCTTCTTTGTCAAAGATCAGGTGTCTGTAAGTGTGTGGTTTTATTTCTGGGTCTTCAATTCTATTCCATTGATCAACATGATTGTCTCTGTACCAATACTATGCAGTTTTTTATCACTTTTGCTCTGTAGTAAAGCTTGAGGTCAGGGATGGTGATTCTACCAGCTGTTCTTTTATTGTTAAGATTTGTTTTCATTATTCTGGTTTTTTTTTTTTTTTTTTTTGCCTATCCAGATGAATTTGAGAATTGCTCTTTCCATGTCTTTGAAGAATTGTGTTGGGATTTTGATGGGGATTGCATTGAATTTATAGATTACCTTTGGTGGGATGGCCATTTCTACTATGTTAATCCTGCCAATCTATGAGCTTGGGAGAGCTCTCTATTTTCTGAGATATTTTTCAGTTTCTTTCTTGAGAGACTTGAAGTTATTGTCATACAGGTCTTTCACTTGCTTCGTTAGATTTACCCCAATATATTTTATATTATTTGTGGCTATTGTGAAGGGACTTGTTTCCCTAATTTCTTTATCAGCCTGTTTATTATTTGTATAAAGGAAGGCTACTGATTTATTCAAGTTAATTTTATATCTGGCCACTTTGCTGAAGCTGTTTATCAGCTGGAGAATTTCTCTGGTAGAGTATTTGGGGTCCCTTATGTATAATATCTTATCATCTGCAAATAGTGATACCTTTATTTCTTCTTTGCCAATTTGTATCCCCTTGATCTTTTTGTTGTCTTATTGTTCTAGCTAACACTTTGAGTACTATATTTAATAGATATAGGGAGAGTGGGCATCCTTGTCTTGTCCCCGATTTCAGTGGGATTGCTTTCAGTATGTCTCCATTTAATTTGATATTGGCTGTTGGTTTGCAGTAAATTGCTTTTATTATGCTTAGGTATGGGCCTTAAATTCCTGATCTCTCCAATACTTTATTATAACTCTCCTTGGAAATTTTGTTGGGCTGATATTCCAAAAGGAGTAGTGATAAAGTACTCTTAAAAAAAACCCACCGTGTAAGCCAGCCCCAGTGACATGTTTTGCTTATAAGAGTTGCCATGGTTGTGGTGTCCCTTCACAGCAATATAACCCCTAGTTAAGACACATCTTTAGCAACAGAAGGTTGACTTTGCCATGAAAATTGAGTTTGGAGCCCATAATTAGGAAGTAGCAGATGGATGCAGAAAATAAGGGAGAGTGATATTGCAGCCAAACCTTAGAGGCAAAGGAAAATGAGTGAATGTCCTTTGTTGACTTTTCTTCCTCTTATATGGCCCAGGATTCCATCCAAGAGAATGATTGTACCTATAGGAAACAGGTCTTCCCAACCTGAGTTAATCTAATCAAAATAAACCCCAAGGCCATGCCTGGAGGACTCAGATCTCATTAGTTGATCTCTGATGAGCTGTCCATCATTCAGATGGACAACTCATGCCTCCAACATTCAGAACATGGGCTTTGGAGTTCTAGTAAATTACACCTATTCCCAAGACTAATGAACCATAGCATAGGTGTTTGGACATCAGTTCTCTCTTAGCACCTCTCTGGGAATAGGGCTGTGTCTGTCCTCCATGCTGTCACTATTTGTGTCTTTCCCTTGTTGCAGCCTTACCCATCTTGCCATTTTTAGGGGAATAAGTTCATAATCTCAGAAATGTGTTTTCTGCAAGTGTCTTCCCTGAAGCTTCTTCATTATGCTCAAGGCCTTTGCTCATCACAAGTGTGTCAGCTTCTCCTGCATCCTCTCATCATTTAGGTGTGTTGGTTCTACTGGGATAGGCAGTATTAGTAGGGTTAATGGACTGTGTTAGTCACTGCAAACACAGGGCCTCCTGCTTGCATGTAGTAGGTCCTACAGAGCCCCATGCCCCCTCCCCTCTAACCTCATACACCTCAATTGTCCTCCTTACAGTTCCTTGCCTTTATCCTTCTACAGATGCTTCTCCATGTTCCAAGTGCCATAGTGGTTTTACAATCTGTAATAGACTATCCATAGAGTCTTGGAGGTTTCTTCCCACAAATTACCTTGTTCTTGATACTGCATAAAAGAATACACTGTCCATAGAATATAGCTTAACCCTCTGGCATGCCCCCACCCTCACCCTGAGAGATCTTTTCTTTCTGTGTTACGTCTTTCTCACCAAATTCACTGGGCAGATAAGACCACGAAGAAAATAGAGGATAGAAACCTTCTTAGGGGGGCTGGTGAGATGGCTTAGTGGGTAAGAGCACCCGACTGCTCTTCAGAAGGTCCAGAGTTCAAATCCTAGCAACCACATGGTGGCTCACAACCATCCGCAACGAGATCTGGCGCCCTCTTCTGGAGTGTCTGAAGACAGCTACAGTGTATTTACATATAATAAATAATAAATAAATCTTTAAAAAAAAAAAAGAAACTTTCTTAGGGACAGTACACCCAGAAATAAAGGCTTTCAAATCTTACGAGTTTATCCCTTATCTGGTGGACCAAGCTAAGGGGATCCTGGTGACTAGTTATGGTATGGCTATTGTGAACAGCAAAGACAATGCCATCCAGAAGTCTCATACACAGAGCAAGACTATACATATTAGAAGAAAAACAAACCCAGAAAAAGTTGTTCCAAACTATATGGATAGTAAGGAAGAAGGGCAGGGAGTGACTGACAGGGGGCAGTCACATTAGTCCTTATTGAAATTGCCAGTGCTTTGAACCAAATTGGAGCAGTATCTGGTCCCAAACTAGTTTCAGTGCTTCACTCTGTCTCCACCAGTAACTGTGGTCAAGGCAGCATCTCATGTACAAAACTCCTGTTTTCCATGGGATGACAGAAATCCCAGTTAGATTTATCCATCCTTCTAGCCTTCTATAAATGAAGTCAAATTAAAGTATATGTTCTTCACATTGGCCTTCTGGGGGGAAAAATCCCCATTTAAATGTGTTATATTTGGACTTTCTTTTGAAATTTTTGTCAACTCTACAAAGCTTATATGTGTACTGCATGGCCTAGAAACAATATAAACTGAAGATAAATGTGCATATATAAATTGTAATTTATATCTTACATTTTATTTCCACAAAATTTATACACAGTATCATCAAAATATTAAACTATCATTTACATATTTACAAGCCATATATAGTGATTCCATTTAAAAGATTTGCAAACAAAATCAGCACACCCTTTCTAATAGCTTTATAAGATTAGCTTCACAGTAAGTTAAGGGCTCTGTGGGGAAGAGCAATTGCTGGGAAAGCAGGAGAGCTCAGTTGGAATCTCCTCACACACATAAAAAAGCTGGTCAGAGCTATTCATATTTGTAATCCTACACTGCTGGGGGACTTGGCAAAGGCATTTCTGATGTTTGCTGCCTGTCAGCCTAGCTCCAGACGCTGTGAGAGAGCCTGTTTTAAAGAAAGGGGATTGATAGGTCACGTTATTCCATGCACTCTTTTAACCTTCATGTCTTATTGTTCCACTTGACAGGCACACACACACACACACACACACACACACACACACACACACACATGACAAGTATATGTTAAGTTCATTATATACAATTATAACAATCTCATAACCAATGTTCATTTCTGTTGTAATAAGGTCAAGAATTTCAAACATATTGTAACATCCTTGGGATTCTAATCCCAAAAGTTGTAATCAATTGTGGCTTTCTCATATAGTTCCCTGCTTATAATATATGTTTTGTTTCAGTTACTAGATTTAACCCTTCACTTGATAAATCAAGCTGCCAGACAACAAAAAGCCTAGTATTTGCAGAAGTATTCACAGAAAAGATTTTTAAGACATCAAATATTCTATGTAAAATGTTTATTTCATTAAAGGTTGCATTCCTAGCATCTTGAATTTTCAGGTTACTGATATTTTGCTTAATTTATATATCTGTTCCAAAAGAGAAGAGAAAAATGTTGTAACTATATTATAATTTCAAAAGTTACAATGGGGTGTGAGGAATCCCCTTCCCTCTAAAGCTAAGTATTCTGGATAGTTTTGTTTTGTTTTTAAGTTGTCACAACCAGAGTGATTTGGGAAGAGGAAACTTTCATTCAGAAATCAGTTACACCAGATTAACTTGTAGGCAAGCCCATGGTGCATTTACTTCATGGATGATTGATGTGTGAGGACCCAGCTCACTGTGGGCAGTGCCAAATCTAAGTTGGTGGTTCTGGGTACTAGAAGAAGTAGGCTGAGTGAGCTACGCTGAGCAAGCCAGTAAACAGCACTCCATGATCTTTGCGTCTGCTCCTGGTTCCAGGGTCTTACTCTGTTTACTTCCTATCCTGACTTACCTCAGGAACTGAGTGTAAAGAGAGAGTTGTATCCTGAGATAACCTCTTCCGTCCACAACTTGTTTATGATCATAGTGCTTTGTCACAGCAATAGACACCTTAAATTCAGACACCATGTAAACCATTCAGGAATATAGGATTATGTCATTTTCAGGAAATAGATGTAAGTGCATATAATTGTCATATTAAATGTCTTACATTGATAAAGACAAGGACAAGGTCCTTTTGTTTCATTTGAAGGTCTAGGGTTTTTATGTAAAAATAAAGTTACGTGTGTATATGAACAAAGTAAAGGTTTCCTTGGTCAATAAGGACGACAAATGAGAAGTGGGATGTGAGAAGGAAGTGGGAGGTGCAGGGACAGTACACATGTACTGTATTCTTGAAATCATGTGTCTTTGTGAAGCAGCGCACTGTGTGATGATGTGAGTGCACTATGCCTATTGAAAAGATTATGTTCTCAAGCTGAGCAGTGAGGGTACATACACCTTGAATCTCAGCACTCAGGAGGCAGGACTGGATCTCTGAGTCTGAGGCAAGCTGACTCTATAAGAGTGAGTTGCAACACAAAGTGCCAAGGCTATACAGAGAAAACCTGTCTCAAAACGCCCCTCCCCCAAAGATAAGGACATATTTTCTTATTGTGAACCCTGTCCAGTGATACCCCTGAATTTGAGACATGAAGTTCATTTTGCTCTTTTATGTGTGGTAATTCCATACATGTTGGTACTTAATACTTGATTATATCATTGTTGTCAGCTATACTCAAATTTATTGTCTCCCAGCTTGTTCTGCTAACTCAATATTGGACTTAAGATTTTGGAATTTATGATTTGTTCTCTCTCATTATACATTGGATAAATTCTGACAGTGTGAATTTAAGAAAGTGATGCCATGCCTCCTTCCTTTCCTTCTTTATATAGAGCTTACAGAGTTGTATTATTATGTGCTGTTGCTTGAGTATTTGGTCAGAATTTTTCCCAGACCCTCCTGTTCACCAATATCTGAAACTAAGCAAGAACTTATATTACACTGTGTCCAATAGGGCTGTAACCCATACATCTTCTCCATGTGCCTTAAAATCCCTATAAAAGACTGACAATACTCAGCACAGTATAAAAATTACATGAAATGATCATCTTTAGGGGGTAATGCACACATAATTTAGGCAAAAATAATTTCAGAAATGCTCATTTTAATAAAATTTCCAAAGCAAAATGACTACATTAGCATAGAGGAAAGGCTCCATATTCAATTATAAATTCCAAATCAGCATATGTAGAGTATAAACATGCCACAAGAAACAGTGTCAGTTGTTCCCTGCTTCAAGACAGGAAGTGACAGTATTCTGAGGCTTAATCATAAAGCTCATTATATTAGAAAAAGATGGGTTGAATTAGTGTGGAATGGCATCTTCAGCAAAGCCTGACGACCTACCTGCAGTTAGTCCTCAGAACTCACATGGTGGACAGAGACACCAGACCCTGAAGATCTCCTCTAAACACCATGTGCACAGAGGCACAACCATGGTTCCTTTAACCAGAAAAATGCAATGCACATTTTGAAAGATTTCTTTATTCTTTACACAATGAGATCCTTCTTCCTCATTGAATCAGATTTTGTTGTCAAGAAATCCAAATGCTCTGCTCCTCATTGGTCCTCCGTGCTTCTCTTTGCAACACTTTGTTTTCAACAATATAATTCACAGTTCTGAAATGAGCAGCAAGCAACCTCTGCCTAATAATTCGACTGAGCCACACATACCAGCCTCATAGACATCTATACACATCAAGCAAAGTCTCTTAGGGTAATTAAAAACAGAACCACAAATTGACAGTTACTTCCTCTCCTTTCAGTGTTACCTGGAAAAGCTGAAACTGTACCTTCAGCAAGGGGACAGGAAGAGACACCAGTAGGGATGGTGAAGGTAAGATGACCTTTTCCCCATCTAATATAGAAGGCTTTCACTATCCCCGTATGTTATAATTATGTTGATTAACAAAAGAAATGTGTATCATGGGTATTAAAGGGTTTGCTTAGGAAGAACAGGAAATGGAATTGTACCAGCTTATTCCTAATACAACTGAACATAGAAGCCTGCAGTGTCTTTTAGCACAGTTTATATGAGGGAGCCATTTCTCCTGGAGATAAAAGTTCCTCTTTACATCAATGTACAATTTTAACTCAGAAGTTGACAACTGCTTCTGGTTCCTATAATTTGAATGAAGTCTCTGTGTGTTCCTCAGACATCACTGTGAGGGAAGTTTCCAGTGTATGGGTGTTGAGTGCTAGAACATGAGTATTGGTGTAAACCATTGAGGCAGGCTCTGGTGTAGAAAGGGTTAATCTCACAATCAGATTATAAAGGTGCTTATGCATGCTGCAGTGTGCCTTAGGAAATACTCAGAAGAGACCAAACAGGTTGTTTACTCTGGCCTTCAGACCAACAAAAGTGGTGGGAAGTGCCACAAACTATAAGCCCCAGCTGTTCTGTAACACCATCATAAAACGTACTAATATATAGGACTTTTGCCCATTTTCCTTGACATCGTACCATGTTGACATGCATTCCAAAGACCCATGCAAATAGAATTCAGCATGGCCTTTGCCTCATACTGTTTCCTTTAAATTTCAGGAGGAGACTAAAAACCGTAGACACAGTATGTACTATAGAATTTCTTAAGATACATTTTAGAAAGGAATTGCATAAAGACCGGATATCCTTTTGTCAAGTGTACAGTGGTGCTCTAGCTCACCTACTAGGAAGAACTTGTATTCAATTGTTTGTTTGATTTGTTTGTTTGTTTTGTTTATTTGTTAGTGTTCATTTTTTTCTTAAGTATTACCTTAACTTAAAAGAAAAACTGGAGGTATATGTCTACCATAACTGGATTTAAGTATGATATCTCTAAGTTGTTTAAGATGTGATATACCAGGCAGTGTCTAAATCTGTTTTCCCTCAAGATAAGTACTGTAATTACACTGTTCAATCTCCATTGACAAAGTATTGAAGTAACAAGTTAGAGTATAGAGTTTAACCTAAAAATATGAGTTGAAAGTTCATGACATGTGGTGCATTCATTTCTTTATGGTGTTACTCTGTGAGGTGAACGAGGAGGCTCTCCATGCAGATCAACAGACACTTTGTGGAACAAGGACTTAGTGATGCCTATATTACATATTCCCAGCATCTTCCTTCAGTAGGTCCAAATCACAGAGAGCCCAGACTCTGCCATGACTACCTCAGTGGGCAGAGCCAGGGCATTGCTGTCCAACGGCCTGCAGACATACATCCACAATCATGAGAGGTAGAAAAGCTCACACACTTCTAGGCAGACCACAGATTCTGACAATTGGAGCCCAACACTGCATGAGGGGACATTTGTCAGCTACATTGACACCAAGCTGCCTTTCCAGTCTCTTCCAGTTGAGGGTTTATCTAGGTGTGACCAGATAAAAAGATGCTCTCTTTTTTTTTGCACAGCTTCATGTGAGAACTGGGTTGCACTGATTTGGAGTCTGAGTCATCAGTGGGACTCTGCAGGCTTTGGTACCCTCCCAATTCTGTTCCTCAGTGATCAGACTCAGTTTCTGATAGCTAGTTGACAGTGTGAGGATGGTGGAGGAAGGCCCTGTTTACTGATCCTGGAATCCCACAACGTATTTTGGGTAGAAAGGTACAACATGTGTACCTTCAGTTGTATCTGTCAGAGAAGATGGTCACTGATGCATGAATGCAGCTATCATTGTAAGCTTGGGTGAAAAGTCAGAGGGTCTCATAGCTTGTTACCTCTCTACATCCCACTAAGGCAATACCATACATTGCCCATGAGATGTAGTCGATAACAGTAAAGAGTAAACAAGTGTTGTACAATGTTCTGGAATAAATGCATTCCTGACTCCAGGTACAGTTACTCCTATGCAGCTGAGGTCTTCTGGCATGTCACAGACATCACAGGGCACTCCAGCAATGCCTGTGCTTTTCCTACAGTATACACTAAAGAGATTGATCTGTTCTAGCCTAGTGAGTCTCATGGGAAGTCCTTCTCAACCAACTAAGGAGGAAGTCTTTGTGTTGTAGTGAAGAGTTGGTGGCTGAAGGCAATGCATGGTGTCACTGTGTGCTTGTGGCTCTAAGAAGGGTTAGAGTGATGCCCATTGGATAGCACACTCACACAGCATGCTCATTCGTGTGGCTCTTCCTTCTGTGTTTTCATATCCATCTATATTTAGGCTTTATCTTGGATTTCTGTGATGTCCATTCAAAGCCTAACTCCTTGTACATAACATGCAGTTATCCTCCTGAAACACCAGTCTCACTCTGATGACTGCACCTGGAGCAAGCAGTCAGATCAAAGGCACAAATACTCAGTTGTCGTTAGTTTGCTTGAGTTTTCTGCCAAGAAGCTGACATGATTCCCTATTATAACTGCATTCTCAGTTTTTTCTATCTTAAGAGGAATTTGTCATAAGACAACTGTAGTCCCTCAGGACACGCAGAGACCTTCAGTCTCTAAGGCTACATCTACAAGAACAACTGAAATAAAAGCAAAAGGTACTGTGGGAATTTTATAATTTTGTCCAAATATATTTAGTAGCTAAAAATTATTTTGTTTAACATGTAAATCTATAGATAAGTTAATACTATATTTACACATGAATATATATACAAATGAATAATGTTCATTTATATATGTATCATAATATGTGTGTATATAAATATATATAAAATATTAATGTAAATATAACCCCAGAATTTTAAATGCATTTAATGTCACCTCGCACTCTAATTCAATGGCATGAACCAGTCTGAAGCTGAGGCTTACCTTATGTGAGTCATTGGGGCATCCCGTGGTATAGACAGGAATGGGTGAATTACCCTCTCATACTTTCTCTCTCAGTTCCTTGATGTAGTAATTCTTGAATATCTCATGATTGAGGGTAGATTTCAAGTGAAGTACTAGAATTTCTGGTGTGATCTGAGTGGCTAGGATCCTAGGAATGGTCATGTTACACATTGGACTTGAAGAGAGTAAGAATGTGGGAAAGATATCAGTAAAGGGAAGGGAAATGGCTGCTTTTGAGGTCAGGAAGTGCATTTTGTTATTTGAATATGGTTTTTCCCAAGACACTTGCTCTTTTCAGCCAGTGTCACTGCCTAACGTCCAAGCTTTTGCTTACAGTAGCTACACTTTAATGTCTGCCTCACCTATTTTTCCCAGTTGTAGCAAGATACTGTATATAAAACAACCTAAAGAGGAATGGCTTTGTTTTTCAATGAAATTTAATCTTATAGACCATAAACAGGGTAAAGCTATACCCAGAAACTGATATTTATGACAGAGACACAGTACAACCCAGTCCAAGAGAAAGAAACAAAAAACCCAAAATAATGAATGCCTGTTTTCAGCACACTTTCTTCCTTTTATATAGTCTTGATTCTTTCCTAAGTAATAATGTCACACAGTTTATTTGGCTTCCCACCTCAGCTAGACTAAATGCTATAATCTAACACTTTCATGTCCAGTATCCGAATATCATCTATTTGAGAGCTGAGATTAACCATGACAATGTCCGTGATATATTGTGTGTATATAACCTGGATAGAGGCAGTCTATCTGATGGGGGACAATGTTTTTTACCTGCACTCACAGAATTCTGTAGGTAATAATCTGGCAGTGTAGACCCAGTGCCCCTTCCTGTCATCCTTCAGGACTTATAGCAGCCCATATATGATCTTCTGTTCACTGCTAACTCTTGCTTCATGTGGTACCAACATAGTATAGTTGTTAGATTGCCAAAATGGCTGTTTACACGGACAGAAGTACTATATCTGCAATATCCTGTTAAGTAAAGGCCTAGTGTTAAGATGTGCTCATTTCCAACATATGCTCCTCAACCTGGACTGCCATTTGAGATGATTGAAGTATTCAACATATCTGAGTCTCTAATCTATCAAGTGAGGAGAGACCTGCTCTCTGGCCCCAGCATTGACTCTTTTTAAATGAATTTTTGGTTCAGGCTCCTAGATGCAGAGGGTAGCTTAAGGAATTCCCTTAAAGAACTGTCCATATTCCATGAGCAATGGGGTTCACCTCCTCTGGAACCCATCTTACTATAGGCTGCATCTGTCCTCTGTGTTGGCCATATTTGTCGTCTTCTCATGTGATCATCTGGCCTGCTTCCCTTTGAAGGGACATGAATTTATAACTTGAGGAGTGTGGTTTTTTCCAGTGTCTTCCCTCTTCACTAGGTTCAAGGCCTTTGTCTTCACAAGTGTGTCTGATTTTTCTGCATTCCATCATTGTACAACTAGGCGTAGCTCCTCTTTATAGGCAGTCTCTCTGGTGTTAATGCATTGTGTCTCCTCACAATAAACTTGAGAGCTCTTATTTCTGAGCAAAGTGTCCCTAGCATCTACCCCATAATCATCCATCTCCTTTCTCTAGTCCCTTCCTCTGGGTGCCACGTTGTCTCTAGACCCTGTCCTTAGAAACGTATCAAAGTATGGATATTGTTTCTACCTGGTAACAATGAAACGTGGCTCAAAGGAGTCACCATGTTGAGTTTCCATGTGCCTGGTCTTTTTTTCCACATTTTTCTCTTCCTTAATAATTTCATCAGAGTCAGAAAACTACCAAAAGGGAAGAGGACAGAACAGAAAACATCTTGGAGAGTACATGCCCAGAAAGATGGTTGAATCTTAATAGGTCACTTGACTCATTGCATTTCCTGGTAGACAGAAGTGAAAGGCTGCTGTGGAACACCTGAGGCACTCGAATATGAGAAACAAGAGGGAGGAATTGAGTCTAAAATCAGTTAGATGTTTTATAAACAGTGTGATAGAACACAATAAGAGAACATCTAAATAAACAAAAATGTCAAAGAAGCCTGAAAAACGATTCCCCAAACTATGGAGAGTAACAAAGATAAGTCACGGATCTGTGGTCATCTATTTGGACCCCTTTGAATCATCTGAGCCTTTGACACCAATTAGTGCAATGTCTGCTCCTAACTTGACCCTGTGGAGCCTTCCATGTACACACTTTTTGTATGTGACTTCATCTTGCATAGAAAGGCAGAACCCTCTAAGATTTGTCTACCTTTGAGCTTTATCTAGGAAAAGTCACATGTCCTTGCAAAAAGGCTTCTTTTCATATTTTGAATTGTATCATTTAAAAGGCTTTCAAATATACTTTACAAATCAGAAATGTCATAATTACAGAATACTGTATATTCATAAGCACTCAGAACACAGGTAGATCACCCATTTTTCAGTGTACTTCCATAAAATGTAAAATGTGTGATGAAATATTGTGCTTTACTGGAGCATGATATAGCTGTCTCCTGAGAGGCTCTTCCAGAGCCTGACCAATACAGATGTTGATGCATGCAGCCAACCAACAGACTGACCACAGAGACCCCAGTGGAGGAGTTAGGGGACAAACTGAAGGAGCTGAAGTGGTTTGCAACTCTATAGGCAGAACAACAATATTAGCCAACCAGACCCCCCAAATCTCCCAGGGACTAAACCACCAACCAAAGAGTACACACGGAGGGACCCATGTCTCCAGCTGCACATGTAGCAGAGGGTTGCCTTATCTGGCATCAATGTGAGAGGAAGCCTTTGGTCCTATGGAGGCTTGATGCCCCAGCATAGGGGAATGCTAGGCTGCTGAGGCAGGAGTGTGTGGATAGATAGGGGAGTTCCCCCATAGAAGCTGGGGTAAGGGTAAATTAATGAAATAACCAATAAAATAAATAAATAAAATTTTAAATTGATTTTTTTCTTTTTTTATTTCTTTTTGTTTGTTTGGTTTTGTTTTTGTTTGTTTGTTTGTTTGTTTGTTTGTTTGAGACAGGGTTTCTCAGTATAGCCCTGGCTGTCCTGGAACTCACTTTGTAGACCAGGCTGGCCTTGAACTCTAGCTCCTCCATTGGGGGCCCTGTGATCCATCCAATAGCTGACTGTGAGCTTCCACTTATGTGTTTGCTAGTCCCCGGCATAGCCTCACTAGAGACTGCTATATCAGGGTCCTATCAGCACAATCTTGCTAGTGTATGCAATGGTGTCAGCGTTTGGAGGCTGATTATGGGATGGATCCCTGGATATGGCAGTCTCTAGATGGTCCATCCTTTTGTCTCAGCTCCAAACTTTGTCTCTGTAACTCCTTCCATGGGTGTTTTGTTCCCAATTCTAAGAAGGGGCAAAGTGTCCATACTTGGTCTTCGTTCTTCTTGAGTTTCATGTGTTTTGCAAATTGTAACTTATATCTTGGGTATTCTAAGTTTCTGGGCTAATATCCATTTATCAGTGAGTACATATCATTTGAGTTCTTTTGTGATTGGGTTACCTCACTCAGGATAATGCCCTCCAGGTCCAACCCATTTGCCTAGGAATTTCATAAATTCATTCTTTTTAATAGCTGAGTAGTACTCCATTGTGTAAATGTACCCCTTTTTGTGTATCCATTCCTCTGTTGAGGGGCATCTGGGTTCTTTCCAGCTTCTGGCTATTATAAATAAGGCTGCTATGAACATAGTGGAGCATGTTTCTTTCTTACTAGTTGGAACATCTTCTGGATATATGCCCAGGAGAGGTATTGCGGGATCCTCCGGTAGTACTATGTCCAATTTTCTGAGAAACCGCCAGACTGATTTCCAGAGTGGTTGTACAAGCTTGCAATCCCACCAACAGTGGAGGAGTGTTCCTCTTTCTCCACATCCTCGCCAGCATCTGCTGTCACCTGAATTTTTCATCTTAGCCATTCTGACTGGTGTGAGGTGGAATCTCAGGGTTGTTTTGAGTTGCATTTCCCTGATGATTAAGGATGTTGAACATTTTTTCAGGTGCTTCTCTGCCATTCGGTATTCCTCAGGTGAGAATTCTTTGTTTACCTCTGAGCCCCATTTTTTAATGGGGTTATTTGATTTTCTGGAGTCCACCTTCTTGAGTTCTTTATAGATATTGGATATTAGTCCTCTGTCTGATTTAGGATAGGTAAAGATCCTTTCCCAATCTGTTGGTGGCCTTTTTGTCTTATTGACGGTGTCTTTTGCCTTACAGAACCTTTGCAGTTTCATGAGGTCCCATTTATCAATTCTCGATCTTACAGCACAAGCCATTGCTGTTCTATTCAGGAATTTTTCCCCTGTGCCAATATCTTCGAGGCTTCTCCCCACTTTTCTCTGCCTCTACCATCTTCATTGGATTAGATTTTGCTTGTGTTACAAGTGTGTTAGGATATTCATAGCTTACTTAGTAGCATTGCTGGGTTTTTGTGGTGCCATATTGCCCTGTTTTGTTTTGTTGTGTTTTGTTTCTTTTTGTTTTGTTTTGTTTAAAGATTTATTTATTTGTTATTTGTAGGTACACTGCAACTGTCTTCAGACACTGCAGAAGAGGGTGTCAGATCTTATTGTTCATGGTTGTGAGCCACCATGTGGTTGCTGGTATTTGAACAAAGGACCTTCAGAAGAGCAGTCAGTACTCTTCACCGCTGAGCCATCTCTCCAGCATGTTTTTTGGTTTTTTGGTTGCTGTTGGTTCGTGTTTGTTTTATGTTTATTTCTGTTGTTGTTGTTGTTGTTCTTAAGCTGACCTTTAGTTTTGTTATCCTTTGTTTTGTTAGGCCTAATAGACCCTGATGCCAGTAGGCTTCTGGGGTAGCAGATAGAGCTGGTTGGCCGAGATGGCACTAGGCCTCCTAGGACGTTGACAGAGCTGGTCATCTCTGATGGCATCAAGCCTCTGACTGTCTGAGTGACAGCGGGCCTGTAGGGATACAGTCAGAACTTATGGTTCCTGATGGCTACAAGCCTCGGAGATTGCAGGTACCTGTAGCTCTTGCTATACTGTGGCATATCAATAGAGTTGGTCTTGATGCTGGTCCTGTTTAAGCAACTATACGGTTGAGATTTCATAGCCTTATCTTTGTCATATCTTTTCATTAGATCATTTTTATACTAAGCACTTTCTTTTTATAGTTTTTTGGATATTCTGGATATGAATGCTGTATCAGAGATGCAGCGGGCAAAGACTTTCTCTTCTATTTTCATCTTCAGGGTTGATTTTTGTTGTTGTTAAACAGCCCTTTTTGTTGTTTTATAAGTTATATTTGTCCATTCCGGCCTTAATTACTGAGTAAATGAAGTCGTATTCAGAAAGCCTTTGGGTGCTGCCTCTGTGTTTGTTTGACTGTTTCAGCTTTTAAGCTTTCACTTTTAGTGCTTTGATCCATTTAGAGTTGATTTGGGGCAGAGTAATAGACAAAGCTCTAATTTCATGACTGCACATGTGCTTTCCCCACTTTCCCTGCTTTCCCCTCACCATTAGTTGTAGATGCTGGATATGTTTAGTTAGAATAATGACCAAGTATGAAAAGTTTTAATTGTGTGCATGAGTTGTCTGTGTTATTGATATACATATATATTTTGTGCCATGACTATGCTATCTTTGTTACTAAAACTGCAATATAGCATAATATCAGGGATGTTAATCGCTCCAACATGGTCACTTGCACAGGATTGCTTTGGCTACTCTGGATCTTTTTGTGCTTCCACATGAGATTTTAGGACTTTTATATTTTTGTGAAGAATGTCACATGAATTTTGAATTTCATTGCATTGACTATTGGAATTTCTTTGGTAGGATGATCATTGTTAATTCTACCAATCCAAGAGCATAACGGGGATTCCAGTTTCTAGTGTCTCCTTCAGGGATATAACGTTTTCGCTGTAGAGATCTTTCACTTCCCTTTTTAAATTTACTTCTAAATATTTAATTTTGGAGGCTACCATGAATATGTTTCCTTGATCTCTCTTTCAGCTTGCTTTGTATTGGTATAGAGAAAGTTTTCTGATTTTTAAATTTGAATTTGTATTCTAGCATTTTATTGATAATGTTGCTTATTTCTGTTGGGATTTTGGAAATCTATACTTACATAAAACATCACCTTACAATAGGGATACTTTTAGTTTTTCTATTTTTATACACTTGGGTGAAGGCTCTGGGTTAGTTTCAGTAAGTCAGAATGCATCTATCATTGCTATCCCTGGCCTAGGTCTGGGGATGGCAGCAGGGACAGAGGGAATAGAGTCAGATTTACCAAGAGAAATAGCAGATCCAACTTATACATGGATCTTGAGGAATTTGTGGATACAGAGACATGTGGTAACAATTCTGTTTCAGACTAGTTCAAAAAGCAAATGGATCTGGCTACTACTTGGATCTAAAACTGAGAAGTGAGATGGGGTAAGGGTTCTAGATGAGAGCTAAAAGGACAGCCCAAGTCTGTAGACTCCCCCTGTCTCTGACTCTACATGGTCTGAATGGATGGTCAGAGATGCCCAGGGTAATGTGAGTATCCTAGGCTACACTTAGGAAGAAGAGTCATCCTTTCCAAGAAAATGGATGCCTCCACCATGCCCAATGACCTGAAATTGAAAACTCCAGAACATATATGACAAATGAAGAGAAAGGGATCTACAAGTTGTTCTCTGAAATGCAAAAGTGTCCCACCAAACAAAATATGTGTGAAAACTTAATTTCATAATACACAATCAAAGATGGATTATTATGTTACTTTGGGTTCCCCCGACTTGAAATGTAGCATTTCTGTTACTCATATCTCTCTAGGTCTTTCTTTAATGTGCCTTCAAGGGAAGACAAGCTAGCAGCAACCCAAGCAACTTGCTCATTAGGTCTAATCACCTGCATTTGCCCACACTTTTCCCCACAGCAAGCAAGGATGCTGTGTAAGTTGTAAGCAGTTCCATGAGCTGACTGTCACTTTCTGTCCTCTTAGACATACTGGAGAATAATGACAACATACATGCACAAGATGCCCCCAAAAATACATCAGAGACTATGGAGTCGGTAAGAAGGCCTTTCTTTAAGAGAGAAATGTTACTTTAGTGATCTTATTCTTCAGTCAAAGGCCCATTTTAAGAACAACATTGAGCAGGGTTTTCTTGGGTCTTGAGAGACTTAGCTTAAGCAAGGGAAAAATGGGATTGTAGTAGCCTGGTCCCGATCTTGAGCTAAACAAAGAGCACCAAAGCACCCAGTGTCAAGTGTCACAGTCTGTATGATGGGACTTTTTACTTTGGAGAAATATGTTCCTCTTTTGGGAAATGTATAAATTTCATTTAGAAGTTGACAAGCATGTCAGGTTCCCTTGACTTATATGCAGTATGTCCCACAAAAGTCAGTGTGGAGGAAGCTTCATATGTCCAGGTGGGGATGCTAAGTGGTAAGACTTACCACAAGCATTAATATAAATAATTGAGAACATATTACAGAAGGGATTAATTCCACAGCTGACTGCTCAAGCATGTTGCAGTGTGACTTTCAGAACACTGGGCAGAGGACAAACAGTTAGTGGTAGTTAATGAGGCCTTTGAAATAGGAAAAGTGGGAAGTGGCACAACTAAGAAATTCCAGTCTTCTGTGATACCATCACAGAATATACTAATACATAATCTTTCACTTAAAGATACTTACCTATGTTGATTGGCATTAAGAACATGTTGATATACTTTTCAAAGACCCATGCAAACAGAAACTGGCATGACCTGCACTGCATACTCTTTTTCTCTCCTTTAAATTTCAGGTGGAAAATAAAAACCGCAGACGCAGTATGTATTGCCAAGTCTCTTACGACATATTTTAGAAACAAATTGTGTCAATTTTGCGTAAACTTATATGTGAATGCAACACTATGATCTAAGTTACCTCATGAGAACAACTTGGATTTTGGTTTTAAAAATGGTAGTTTCCTAAGTTAAAAAAAAAAAAAATTAGGCTAAAGCCATTTGTGTAGATTCACTGGATCCATCTAGGATCTCTGTAGTTAGTTTACAATGGTGTATATCAGGTTGCATCTAAATCTGTTTTTGTCCAAGATAGTCATCCAGATTATCCACTCCAATCTCTTGTGAGAATCTATTGAATTACCATAATAGGATACACATTTTACCTACAAAACACGAATTGAAAGTTCATGACATGTGGTGCATTCATTTCTTTATGGTGTTACTCTATGAGGTGAAAGAGGAGGCTCTCCATGCAGATCAACAGACACTTTGTGGAACAAGGACTTAGTGATGCCTATATTACATATTCCCAGTATCTTCCTTCAGTAGGTCCAAATCACAGAGAGCCCAGACTCTGCCATGACTACCTCAGAGGGCAGAGCCAGGGCATTGCTCTCCATCTGCCCACAGACATACATCCACAAGCATGAGAGGTAGAAAAGCTCACATACTTCTAGGCAGACCACAGATTCTGACAATTGGAGCCCAACACTGCATGAGGGGACATTTGTCACCTACAATGACACCAAGCTGCCTTTCCAGTCTCTTCCAGTTGAGGGTATATCTAGATGTGACCAGATAAAAAGAAGCTCCCCCTTTTTCTTTGCACAGCTTCATGTGAGAACTGGGTTGCACTGATTTGGAGTCTGAGTCATCAGTGGGACTCTGCAGGCTTTGGTACCCTCCCAAATCTGTTCCTCAGTGATCAGATTCAGTTTCTGAGAGCCAGGTGACAGTGTGAGGATGGTGGAGCAAGGCCCTGTTTACTGATCCAGGGATCCCACAACTTCTTTTGGATTGAAAGGTACATCATGTGTACCTTCAGTTGTATCTGTCAGGGAAGATGGCCACTGATGCATGAATGCAGCTATCATTGTAAGCTTGGGTGAAAAGTCAGAGGGTCTCACAGCTTGTTACCTCTCTACATCCCACTAAGGCAATACCATACATTGCCCATGACATGTAGTCGATAAGAATGAAGAGTAAACAAGTGTTGTACAATGTTCTGGAATAAATGCATTCCTGACTCCAGGTACAGTTACTCCTATGCAGCTGAGGTCTTCTGACATGTCACAGACATCACAGGGCACTCCAGCAATGCCTGTGCTTTTCCTATAGTATACACTAAAGAGATTGATCTGTTCTAGCCTAGTGAGTCTCATGGGAAGTCCTTCTCAACCACCTAAGAAGGAAGTCTTTGTGTTGTAGTGAAGAGTTGGTGGCTGAAGGCATTGCATGGGTGTGGCTGTGTGCTTGTGGCTCTAAGAAGGGTTAGAGTTATACCCATTGGGCAGGACACTCATGACAGCATGCTCAGTCGTGTGGCTCTTCCTTCTGTGTTTTCATATCCATCTATATTTAGGCTTTATCTGGGATTCCTGTGACGTCCATTCAATGCCTAACTCCTTGTACATGACATGCAGTGATCCTCCTGAAGCACCAATCTCACTCTGATGACTGCATCTGGAACAAGCAGTCAGATCAAAGGCACAAATACTCAGTAGTTGTTAGTTTGCTTGAGTTTTCTACCAAAAGGTGACAAAACTTCCTCTTTTTAATGTATTCCTAGTTTCTGCACTATTAAAAAGAGTTGAAGAGAAGCAAGCTATGGGTCCTCTAGAGGTTTGTGGACCACAAGTCTGTAATATTCCGTCACCTAAAACAAATGTAAAGAATGATAAAGGTACTGTGGGAATTGTAATTGTTTATAGTGGTTGATAACTTTTTTATCTCATGTGTCAATTTATAGAAAAGTTTAAGGCTATTTTTCCCATGGAAACAATGCCATATATCTATATCTTTGATTGAAATACAACCACAGAATTTCAAAATGCATTCAGTTTTTGGTCTCTCATTCAATAGCATGAACCAGTGCAAAGCTGAAGCACATCTTCCCTGAGTCAGGAGGTTTTCCCCTGTAGAGACAGGATTTGGTGAACTGCCCTCTAGTGCTTTCTCTCCTATGAGAGTGATGTAAATTAATTGTAGCAGATCTTTCTAAAGAGTGACCTGGTATATGTCCAGTGACCCATGATTGAGGGTTAAAGTCAAACCAGGTACCAGAATGCCTCATCTTAATCAAGTGGCAAAGATCCCAGAAATGGTCAGGTTACACCTGTGTTTGGAGATGAGAGTGTGGGGACAATATCTGTAAGGATGGGGAAAGGAGAGGTTCGTGTGCTTTTCCACTTACCGGTGCACACTGCTCATGGTGCCTGGGGTGCTCTGCTTTACTTGCCATTGTGTTGCTTGTACACAGTTTCCCCCAGACTACTGTGATACTACCAAACACCCAGGATTTCAAGTTCAGTGAATAGCAGTACATTTCCATTGTGTTGTGCCCTATCTAAATAATTGTTGCAGTTGTTAAAAATACCAAGAAGGAAACACCGTAAAGAAGTAATATTTTATTTTTCAGTGTAATATAAGCTTACAGATCATTTACATAGGGAAGTTATGTAAATGGAAGTTTGTGGCAGAGTCACATAACAACTTTCCAAAAACGGGGTGGGTAGGTTGCAGATATATACATCACAAAGAAGAAATGTTATAAAGGCTAGAAAACTGCATGTTTATAAACACATAAATGACATATAGATTATCAAATTTGCCATGTACTTCTATAAAATGTGCACCATATATGACAAATTATTACAATATACCTCTTTTTAGTCACACTTTCCAAGATTGTATCATTCTTTACCTTTGAGGGATAATTTCTTGTAATACAAGCCTCCACTTTAAAATAGTTGTGTACAGAAAACTACAGACTGTGCAGATGGCCCCATGGGTAAGAACACTTGCTGTGAACACTAGCTGTGAACTACTAGTTTGAATCCCCAGCACACACACACACACAAACACACACACACACACATACACCCCAAGAGTGGGATACTTCTGTACACACCTGTTACCCCAGCAGAGTCAGGGCCAAAAAATGGAAAATTCTGGGTTTTGCAGGCTTCTAGTCTAAGTCCAGCATCTACACCTTGATTGAAGGAAGGAAGTAGGGAGACATGGAAAAGCAAGATTGTTTTAATTTACACTTAGAGAATTAAATGCGACTACTTTATTTATATAATTCTACCCCCCCTTCTCCCCAGTCCAACATATCCCATGTTCCCCTTCAAATATATGACCTCTTCTATGATAAATATTATTGCTACATAAACACTTGAGTTTATTTAATGTTGCTCTTAAGTATACATGTTTAGTGCCGCTAATTTGAAATCAAGCTATCAGGGGGGTTCACCCCTAGAGAAAACTGATTCATATTCCATATTCTCTCTCTCTCTCTCTCTCTCTCTCTCTCTCTCATCACTGATTAGCCATAGTTCTTGATCCAAGGTGGTCAGTCAATAGATGCTGGCATGATGCAGGCCCTGTTTGAACAACTGTATTGAGATCTCATGTGTTTATCATCCCTTTCATGTCTAGAAGACACTATCTAGCAGCATCTATCCTATCCCGCCATCTCTTAGAATCATTCCACTCATCTTCCAAAATGTTTCCTGAGCATTTTGACATGTAGGGGTTAGCTTTTCCATGTACAGATTTAGGAACCCACAGTTTGTCCTCTGACCTCAACAGGCAAACTGAGGCACAGTGGTCCCTCCAAATGGAATACATGTGAAGACTTGTGTTTCATCTTACACGGCAAAGACCGGTTATTTTATGCTGATTTGGGTCCCTCCTCTCTGGAAATGGAACAATTCTGTTACTAATACCTCTCCATGTCTTTCTTTACTTTAATTTACCTTCAAGGGAAAGCAGTTCAGCAGCAGCCCAGCCATCCTGTTCATTAGGTCTAGTCACATGTGCTAAGTCCTTGTACTTTTATCCTCACCAAGCAAAGATGCTGCCTAAGTAGTAGTAGTAGGCAGTACCATGAGCTGACTGTCAATGTCTGTCCCCCTCATCTTAGCAGAGAATGTCACTACAGCTTCACCAGTTAGCGAAGCCCATATATCAGAGTTCGTGACAAAGGTAAGAAGGCCTTTCTTTTCTATAAGATAGAAAAGTTACTTTGGTGATCTTTAGCTTAGGGAAGAAGAAGAAATAGAGTTGGATGAGCTTGTTCCTGCCTGAATAGAGCATAAAACTTCCAGTGTCGGGCAACATAGTTTGTGGACAGAAACCTTTTTATCTGAATAAAAAGTTCCTCATTAGACAAATGGTATATAATATTTATTCAAAAGTTATCAAGCATACCATCTATAAGAATGTGTGTTTTTCCTTAAGGGTCCGCTCCTGCTTGTTTCTTGAGTCTGTCATCTAGAATGAGTTTGAGTCATTCCCTAAAACTATGTAGTGGGAAGCTTCATGCAATGGATATTTGAATGCTGAGGGTGTAATACATTTAAAACATGATCATTCATTGCAACTAATTGGAGCCCCCATAGAGGAATTAATCTCACAAAAGGGATTATTAAGTTGGTCTGCCAACCAAAGGTGGTTTGATCTTACCTTGAGTCAATGTAAGTGTGCAACATAATAGTTTCTGCCACTAAGTGCATAGCCTGGGTTTTCTGTGACATCATCACATAAAGTATCATGCAAGCCCTTTTTACGTCTTTTTCCTATTGTACTTTACTCTGTGCTGTGTCACAAGTGTAAACCAAAGAACTATGCAGACAAAACTTAGCATGTTTTCTCATGAGCCTCAAAGTGTTTTCTTTCCTTTTAATTACAGGTGGAACCCAAACGATTTAAATGTATGTATTATGGAATTTCTTTCTCAGGACACATTTTAGATAAGAATTGTAGAAATACTAGCTGTCTTTTGTCTGGTGCACTACAGTGATATAAGATTTCTAGTGGGAGTGAAAATTGGGAGTTAAAAGGGGGAAAAGTGATACCTGAAGTACCCAGTCACGGCCCTGTGTCTACAGTAACTGCTTTCAACTCTAATGCCTTTAGTTTAGGAGGGGCGTGGGTTTTGTGCACCAGGCAGTGACTGCATAGGTTTTTCCCCAAGACAGTTATCCCCATTACACAATCCACCTCCCAGTGACAAATGTGTCAATTCAAAAAGGAAGATACACATTTTACCTACAAAAATGTGTTTTAACCTTGCCATACCGATGGGCAGCAGATTTCTTTCTTTGTGCAGTTCTCAGGAAAATCATAACCCAAAGTGGAGAGGTAATTCATCAGCCTCTGTAGCCATAGAGCTTAAGGAATACTTCATTAAGGGTTCAGCAATCCCTGTTCGAGTGTTCCAGCTTCCTAGCATCTGTCTCCAGTAACCCCACCTAGTGAGATCCCATGCACTGACAAGCACCAACAGTCAGCAGAAGACTGGGCAGTGCTCTTTATCTCCCTGAAGACGTTCACAAGTATAGAAGATGAGAAAGTCCACATGCTTGATCAGATCAGAGGGTTTGAGTGTAGGAAGACACTACATTAAAATAAATAGAATGAGTGTGTTTGATAACTAGACTTACAATAGAAATGTCTCATTACAGTTAGAACTGATGAAAAGGCTTAACAGACTAGACAACATTAACAGGATCTCAAAGAGCAATGTCATGGACAATTTATGGGCAATGTCCACTAAGAACTCCAGTCAGCCCTTGGTTATTGGGCAGTGCTGGATCAGTCTTTTGTTATATATACTTCTTTAAATGTAAGCTCAATTTTGAGTTCCAATATTACTTCTATCACTGGTGGTCAGTCTTCATGCTGCCTGTTGAGTCTGAGCACTCAGTGCAACATTATAGGCAACTCTGAGTTATATAGGCAACTCTGACTTATATAGGCAGCGTTTGGCTGGGATGCTGGATGTCTTAAAGTACCTTCACAGTCAGGCCTTTGACTTGAAAAGAATTTGTCATAGAGAGCTAAAGTGGGCAGGATGTATAGTCCAGTTGGTTTAGTGTATTCCTAGTATGTAAACGGTCCTAGTTTTGATCCCACGGACTATAATATGTGCCCATGGGGGCACACTGTGTGAACCCAGATCTCCTGAACTAGAGTAAAGAGAATCATAAATTTCAAACTCATCCTTTTATACATTGGTATTCTAAGCCTAATCTTGTATCAAAGGCATTCTGGAAATTAAAAAAGTACATATAAAGAGTGGGCTTGAGGCAAATGCTCCCTGGAAAAGGAGGTTTTAGAAACTGGAATTTGAAGAGTCAGAATAGAGAAGGTATGGTATAAACTTAATGTACCACTTAATGTCCCACACTGTCCTTCCAGCTTCACTTTATCTGGGTTGTCCATGTAGTGGCTGAGGATGTTTGTCATCTAGAAAGCAACATGCATACATATCATCCAAATGCCAGATCACCTTTCATGCCTTGTCATGTTGCAGACATCAAGGTTTAGTCAATAGAAGAGAAATTTTGTTTTTGCCAAAACATCTCATGTGACAACTTGATTTAAAATAATTTAAGTCTAAGTATTTCTGAGAAATATACAAGAATCTATAATTCCTGTTGATACAAATCATTCACTGCCAGGCATGTCATAGGCAGAAGAAGTAGAAGGAATGCCACATAGTTGTACTAAGCCAGGGTTCTCCACTCCTTTTGGATAAAACTCCAATTTTGAGTCAGTGATTGAAATATAGAGACCATCTCTCTCTCTCTCTCAAGCTGCTTCTGTCAGAATTTGATCCCAATGAAAAGAATATAGTATAGTAGCTAAAGATGAAAAATAAGATGTTATACAATATTCTATATTTCCCAGCTCTCTTAATGCACTACCATATGTTCTCCATGACTTGTAAATGCCATGATTAAGTAAAAAATGAAAACTCAACAACAGTCATGTTCTCCGACCTGGATCCAGTGGAATACTCACTCTGAATTCAGTCACCAGAGTCTAGCTTAATTCCTCTGGTTTTTAACAAACCTCATTTCTGACAAACATCTGATATTTAACAAACAAAGAGCATTTCTGCTATACATGAGCATTTCCTTATGGTTTACCATGTAGAGTTATCTTTGAAACCTGAAATCCTCATGGGAAATCCTTCTGAAACTTACATTGTTTGAAAGAAAGAATGGAGAAAAGAACAATTATACGAGCAACGTTGCATACTTGTGTTTCTCAGATGGATATGGCTCCCATCTTGTTCCATGCCCATAACACACTCAAGTCCTGCTGCTCTTGCTGTATTGTCATAGCCACACAAGTGTAGATATTGAAGTGACCTTCCTGAAGCACCATCCTGACGCTGATGATTAACTGGAAACAGGGAATGAGGTCATTTTTACAAACACACAAGCATAATTTATTTTCTGTTTTGCTGCCATAAAGCTAATCTAACTCTCCCTGTTGTGAATGTGTTCCCAGTTTCTTCATTCTTTAGAAAATTTTATAGGAAGGACTCAAGTCCCTCCCAGGCTCCGGAGAAACCTTCAGCCCTTAAAGGTACATCCAAAGAAACCCAACCAACTATTAAAACAGGTACTGTAAATACTGAGGATTTGCTTCAGTAATCTGTAGTAGTTGAATATCTGTGTACCTTATGTAAAACTGAACAGATTTAGCATATTTTAATACGTGAAAATGCTAATGTATCTATCTCATCAGTAGAAATGCAACCCTAAAATGTACAAATGTACCTAAAGCTCACTTCAGCTCTCATTGAATAACATGAACTAGAGGAAAGCCAAGGCACATGTTGGATAAGCCAGTGTGCTTCACCTGATGTAGGCAGGACGAGGTGAGCCACTCTCGGTTCTGCTTGCCCCCACGTGTGAGTGATCCATGTGGATTAGCTCTGAAGAGTAAAGGTGAATTATATAAAAATCCTTCTTGGTCAGATTGAGTGGGAGAGGGTCCCAGCAGTGGTCATGTTACACTCTGTGTTGGGAGAATGAGAGAGTGGAAAAGAAATCGTAAGGACAAGGAAAACGGAAAGTTTCTCTGATTTTCCTCTTTCAGAGGCATAAGGATAAGCAGTAGCTGTCTATGGAGATGATACCTAAATTATTTTCCATCCCCTTTAAAAAATACTTTGAGAAAAACAACCTAGAGATGAAAGGTTTATTTTGCGCCTTAGCTTGAGAATGTGGAGCATCTATAAAGAGAGAGGAGCCCAAAGTGGTGTCACGTTATAGCCACAGGTCAATGTTTAGACCTGTTTCAAGGGCACCCAGAGAATGGCATGGCTAAAGTGGCAGAAAGACTTTTGAGCTTGGCCAGGGAAATAAAGGTCAACTGTGTGATTTTTAGTTCATTTGTAGTCTCTTCTCCTCACCCTGCAGTAACTGGCATGTAACATGACTAAGACAATGGAGATTAGAGAGCTGGCCCTGTCTTACAACCACTGATCTAGTGGGTGGGGAAGAACCTTGACTTGGCCCAGCATTGGGCATTTTTTTTCATGCATTCTGAGATCAATGTATAAGATGCAGAGGGTGGACTTGATAGTTCCCATGAACTAGTAGTATCCATGTACTAGGGCTTAGGAACATGATTTCAGCCCTCCTAGGATCTATCTGGACACTGCCTGTCTATCTTCTATGCTTTAGTGTACTTGTATATTTCACTCTTAGAATAAGAAGTCTTTTTCCTCCAAACATCTTCAATAGGTTTAAGGAGATATACCTGGTTCTCCTGCATTCTTATTGTGTACTGCTAGCTTTGGTCATCTGTGTAATTTGAATAGATTCTGTCTTCACTGTAATCTCGGGGGCTCCTGCTTCTAAGCAGTGTGCTCCATAAAGACCCAGGCCTCTCCTTCAGCCCACCCTCTTCACTCTCCTAATACCTTATAACCTCTTTCTCTTGTCATTCTCTAACATCTTCCTCCTGATCAGTACCACCTTAACTCTGACCTCTGCGCCTGGCAATACATGGGATCTTTGACTTCCTTAGCATCTGGAGAGAGACAGAGAGACAGGGACAGAGACAGAGATAGAGAAATGAGAGGGGGGGAGTGAGAGAGAGAGAGGAAAAGAAGAGAAGAGAAGAGAAGAGAAGAGAAGAGAAGAGAAGAGAAGAGAAGAGAAGAGAAGAGAAGAGAAGAGAAAGAAGAGAAGAGAAGAGAGAATGGTCTGGTGTAGTGGCACACACTGCACTTGGGAGGCAGATGCAGGTGTATCTCTGAGTCCAAGACCAGCCTGGTTTACAGACCAAGTTCCAGGACAGCTACACAGAAAAATCCTGCCTTGAAAGGACATTAAGAAAAGAAAAACAAAAACTAATCCAAAGAACTCAAAAGTATACTAGATGTCCTAGAAATACTATAGCATCCAGAAACATGTTTATTATAAAAAAATAAAATGGATAATGATTCATTTTTTAATTCCATAAAATGTATGTAGAATGTTAAAAATCAAAATATTTCTCTATTTACAAACACCCTGGATATGTGGTGTTTGACATTAGAAATATGACACCATCATTCTGTATGCAGATAATGTTCTGAAAGAAGAACATTTGATATGAAAGCAATGGGACCTGAGTCTGAATCAATAAGACACACATAGAAAGACCAGACATATATGTCTGTGCTTATAAACATAGCACTGTCTGTGGTAGGGACAAGAGCACATCTCTGCCAGCCTAACTTGAGCTTCAGTGAGAGACCCTGCTGAAGGGAAGAAATCAGAGAAGTGAACAACACAGCAGACTAGTGGATACTCTCTTGTGGTCTCCAGGAAAATGGGCACAGGCAGGTACTCACTCAAAGGCATGGATATGCCACAAGCTGAGGATACTTACATGCCCACGTACACATGGACTCACAGACACTGGACTTTAAACATATTTTAGCTTTAGTTTTCTGTGGTGTATAAACCCTTTGCCTACCTATGTTTATGTGTATGTACCTTGTGAGTGCCTTGTGCAGACAGAGGTCAGAGGACAGGTCAGATCCTCTAGAACTAAAGTTGCAGATGAACATGCAGCCACCATCAGGATTCTGGGAATCAAAACCAGCTAACCTGCAAAAGCAACAGTTGTTCGTAACCTCTGAGCCATCTCTCCAGCTCCTAGCACTTGGTTGCTTATATGGCAACACATGGCTTCTGAGATACTCTATTCCCTGTATAGAGTAACTCAAAAGTATACTCTTTTCTATGAACATTTGTGTGTACATTTAAACTTATAATTTTTGATTTAGCCTTTCTACACATCTTTTGTAAACAAGACATTGCTATAAAATGAATGGTTTTTGTCTACTTTGAAATTATTGTTTGAAATCTTACTTTTTTAGTGACTTTCTGAATGAATTTAGAATAATTATGCTATTTCACGAAGTGTGTCCAGGGTTTTCGAATAAGTTTTAACTGTATAGAAACAAGGGTATCCTAGACTTCGTTCTGGAACTCTGTTGCTCTGTTGGGGGGTAGCTTCAATACACCAGAGAATATAGAATTCTAAGCACTACCTTCCTATTTGAACAGAGCTTCAATATCAATGGGAAAGACATAAAGCTTCATGTCTTGGTTGTACTTAGAAGAGTCTCTCTCTCTCTCTCTCTCTCTGTGTGTGTGTGTGTGTGTGTGTGTGTGTGTGTGTGTGTATGTGTGTGCATGTGTGCGTGTGTGTGTATGTACATTGTCCTCCATGAGTGTGGGTTTTAAGATTGTCAGAAGAATGTGGGAAGCATGTAGATCATCTACAATATTCATTTCATTGTGATTTCATTCTATGGAATGTTTGCCTCTGAGGAAACCACCAGAAAAACATTGTCAGTCCATACTTTCAGCAGCAGATTACTTGGGAAAATTCTTTTCTTGTCCAAGGACAGAAATTATGTAGCTCTATTGGTCCACTCTAAAAATAATGTCTGTTCCAGAGAAAAGCTATGCAATAACCCCACCTCGGTCCTGCTCAACACAATTTCTGAGGCAGTCCTTTCCATGATTATATGACTGTCCTTTGTAGTCCATGCACTGAGCTGAGGAGTGGAGCATGACACCACTGAAGGTTAAATGCCATGTAGTTCATTGTACTTGAGTACTCACCTTCTGGTTTGCTGTGAGCCTCAATGGTTGCCAGTATTCTGGGGTATCCAGATGTACTGCAGAGGGGAGACATTTTCATAGTCTTTACTTTCTTATGTTCACCGCTGCTACTCTATAAGCCATATTCCATTGGGTACCCTGGATTATCTGATCCTTGAGAGATTATCCTTCAGAGTTCATACTAGATGCAACCTAGCATAAGTTTAAACTCATATTTCTTGGTCTTAGAAGACCAACGCTCTGGTCTAAAAGTGATTGATATGAGTAAGAGACTTGAAACATTGGAAGACTTTCTTGCTGTCATCTTTTGCTCTCATCATAGTGTAAGTGTTCCATTTTCCTTCTCTACCTTGCTCTTCACTGACTCAGTGCATTCACTGAGGATGCTCCAGTAGCCACTCAATCTAGCCTTTACAGCGCAGACATCCTGTTGTATAAGTTAAGCAGTGTTCTCTAAGGAAGCCATGGCCCAAAGCCACCAGCGGTTAACAGTTACTCTGTCTTCCTAGAAAGTCAGAGTGCACCTGACATTAAAGAAATATTTTGTAGAAAAGAAGAGTTTGAATACCATGATGAGGTAAGGTGACTTTTCTTTGACTAAAATAGAAATGTTGCTGTCTGAATTTCCTATTTCATTTGAGTTTGGCTCTCAAAATATGGTAGCATTGTTATGCATACTATGCTCTGTTTTCTGGAATGATAGATTAGTCCCTTACCAATAAAAGCCTTATGGGGAAAGATCTTTTGTGAATGGCACAGTCAGGTCCAGGATGGATGCTAGCACCCATCCCTCTTGGAAATGATGTACTTTCTTGAATTGACTACTTTGCAGTTGATGACTGAATGGGACTTAAAGATGCATCATTCACGAAAAGATGTGGGTTTGTCACAGATATATCTTATCTCTTCTGCCATCTATTAATGTTGGCAGAACCATGCCTTTTCAGTACCAAGGAAGAGAAATAAAGACATGTGCCTACAAGTCACATGGAGTGGTCCTCATAATGTCTTTTTTTTTTTTCTGTAATTTCAGGGGTCCTGGGAAGAATACCAAAGCTGTAAGTATTATTTAACTCCTTGCTGAGAAAGAAAATGTAAGTGCTAAGATAGGTCTGGCATCTCTTACTGGCTTCTCTTTGATGGGCCAACCAACTTGTTATTTCTGGAAGCAAGTCAACATGTTGTTTTTTGGGTTTTTGTTTTGTTTTGTTTTTTTAAGGTTCTTCTAGATATACTTTTATAGTCAAGTTTCTGCATAGGTTTCCGTGAGACTGTGTACACAGAGAATGCTGGGGGTTGTGTGCTTCAGTGGTCTGTGATTTTGAATGTATGAGATTCTGTGTGGTGTTATGGTTTATGGGAGACATAGTTCACACTTTAATTGAAATTTATAGTCTATTATCTCATTGGTCTCCTTGGCATTTGTGCCTGGATATTGTTATCATCCTTGCTTCAGAAAACAACCTAAGAATTCCTGGCTCTCAAAACTGTATACAGAGAGAAAGTGAAAATGAGTCCGTTCATGCTCTGGAATGCCCTTGCTTCCTTCATTTAAGAAGACCTGAAGACAATAGCATCATGGCTGAGAGTGCAGCATGTAGTTCAGAGGTGCTGCCCATCCATAAAGAGTTGTGTCTGTTGTCCAGTTAACTGCATATGTAAACTAAGATGTTGCCACAGATGCTTGAAAGCATTCATGTGAAAAGTCCGAAGACTCCCTGCTGTGTCTGGTCTTTTTACACAGTCCTTTGAAGTTAAAAGCAATCATGAAGGACCCTAAGGTGGCTATATCAGTAGGTTTTGGACTTGTTTTAGAAGCTGACTTGAAACATAAAAATAAAATTACTGAAGTACTATAGTACACTTGATAATAGCACTGTGAGAAATAAGATTTTCCAAGCTTGCTTGCCAATCACCAAGGAAAGATTTAGTTGAAAAGTCCTGGGCAATTCTGAAAACCACCTGCTAGTGGCACAGATCTAGTGTAAACAATTACACACACTGAGCTTTAAAATTTTTTTTAAATTAAATCATGTCCTATTTCTTTTTTCTCTTTCTGACCATCCTCATACCGCCTACCTTGTTCTCTCTCAAATTCATATCTTCTGAGCACCATTCGTGTGTGCATATGTGTGTGTGTGTGTGTGTCTGTGTGTAATGTATGTATGTATGGGTCTCCTGTTTGGTTTTAAAACACCAACTAATCAGCTCTGAAAACTTACATGCAAATAACGCAAAGTGTGGATCAGCTGGATTTCTTTTGTATTGTTTAAAGGGGTTTTAGTTAAGGAACAAGGATCCTAGGTATCTTTTTGTTCTGGTTTTCCCCCTCTTTTGAACATCCTTCTACAGTGGAGAATGGACTCAAAGCAGCCCAAGCTATCTCCATATACTCATGTGCAAATTGAGAATGTTCCTTGAGGCTTTTATAATCACTAGTTATTAACAACCTGACAGATACTCTGTTTTATCCTAGATTTCCCACATGGTATCCGTGTTCCAGAATCAAGACAAACCGTAAGAATGCCTTTGTTCATCTTCTATAGAAATGCAGGTCTAACTGTATTCCAATTGTGTTGCTTTTTGAAAGTTGGTTTTCTCTGTGGAATTCAGAGAATTGTTTGTTTATTTGTCTGTTTTACCAGTGGATCTCCAGCTCTCTGGTGTGATTGCCATCACCATATTCATTAAAATTGAACCACAGAGGCAGTTCCCTCAAAAATGACTTTTGATGATCTATTAAGGATTGTGTGCCTGCAATATAAATGGGCTGGAAAGTTCCCTGTTGGAAAGACTCTTTCCATCTTTACCTGTGTCATTTGCAGCACCATACGATATATGTCTATTGTTCTCTAAATCATCCAGAGAAAGCCAGGCCATTGTGACATATATAATATGAGCCAATCCTGATAATACTTTCTTTTTTATGATTGCAGATGGCTTCCACCCTGATAGGGAGTTGTAAGTATCTGAAATCCCTCCCTTGTTCAGGAAATATCTTAGGGTTTCATTTCTGAGAGACCTCACTCCAGGCCCCTTTTGGGAAGAAGGGCTGAAAGTTAAATGAGAGCTACTGGTTCTGCCATAGACACTCCATGGAAAATCCCAAGCAGAACTGGGCTTAATTTCAAGCCAGTGTGACTTCATGTGGCACACTCTGTTCTGATTTTCTTCAGGTATAGCCGAGGTGGGAGACACGGATATGGAAAAGGAACAAAAGGCTCTGGATACTACAGAGAATTTTCCTGGTAAGTAACAGAATGCCCTGTGGAGATCAACAGGAAAGGGGCTCATGAAGCAGTCGGGTTGTACATTCTGCTTGCCAGGCTGAGGCAGTAGGAAAGGCATCAGTGAGATGTAGGTTTGTTTGATTCTCCTTCCAGCTGTAATGGTAATGTATAGAAGCAAAGCACAGCAAACCCCACTGGCAATTAAAGATGAGGCAGGGGAGTTGGGGGAATAGCTTTTTAAGCAAGAACAGTGACTGCTCTACCAGAGGACTGAGATTCTAATCTCAGCACCCCACATTGCTTCTTACATCCATCCATAAAGCCAGTTCCAGTGTATCTGATGCCCTCCTCTGGTCTTGATTTGCACTGCATGCATATGGTACACAGGCACTCATATGCAGGCAATACAGCTGAAATAAATTTAAAAATTAAAGCATTCTCCCTGCCTCTGATGATGCCAAAGCTCCAATCCTTTGACTGTAATTAGGAGACCTCCTTGTGCACTGCTTGTTTGACATCTGGCGTTCACTTCTGATTGTTGATTTAGGATAGAACTATCAGTCGAGTACAACTCTCTATAGTCACTGATATGAACCTGAATACAAAGGTCATGAAGTGTGGGCCCAATAATGCCGAAGAAGGAAATCCTCTTCCAGCTGGTCCTGCAGGATTTATCACAGCACCTCTATGGTCCTCTCTTGCCTGTTAAGTCTCTCTATAAAGGGCACTCTATGGGTGGATGGCAGAGTGAGTGGTCTGGCCTCACTGCAGCACCCTCTGTAACATGAGGAGTCGAGGAGCCAGTGGAAAGTTGAAGCTAATCTGGTGTGAACCAATGTGGCTATATCCTCTGCAGGCAGAAGTGAGTGAGCCACTCTGTTTATTTTCTTGCAGAAGCGATGGAGGTACAGGAGTGGGAGTTCAGAAAAATGTCGAACAGTGTTGCTCCTGGTAGGTAACTGCATTCTCAGTCTATACTGACATATGGGGAAGGTATCAGAAGGGGAAAAGCATAGAGGGAAGGATATATGTGAACTCATTTCCAGCTTGTGCTTTTCAAACTAAACTGACCTGTAGGGTGAATGGGTCACAGAACATGTTGACACCTGCATTGGAAACTCTAGCCTAGTACTTGACAGTGAATCTAGAACTCTGGTCCATCTATGACCTCCTCTTCAGATATCCCTAGTTCAGAGTGTGCACATATGTTCCCAGGATTTAAAAGGCATGGCCACTCGTATTTTCTTTCCAGTGTCCTTTCTGGCTTTGTCCTCCTACCTGAGTCTGAACCTTATTTTCCTGCCTTGTCTCATCAGATCTCCTTGCTTTGTCTTCCTGTGTGTCACAACTTTCCTCTGAGCTCTCTGGGACTTTTGTGTACTTCATGCTTAGTATATTTCTCACCAGTCTTCTCTCGTCTAGAGTATGAATCAATGGAGAGTATATTCCCCAAAGTCTTCTGTGAATACCATGCAGTGGGGTCAGGTTTTCCTTTATTGAAAAGTATGTATGTATGTATGTATGTATGTATGTATGTATGGATGGATGGATGTTTGTCTGTCTGAAATACTGTCCTGTATTCTACTTTGGATGCATTGATTCTGCCTTGTGTAATCTCAAGGACTCCTCCTCTTTCTGATCCCTGTGTCCACAGAGATGCCGGAGCCCACCTCATAGGCCACATTGTCTGAACACCCTAATTCTGTCTCTTATCCACAGTCTTGCCCACCCTCTTCCCTATTTTCTGAGTAAAATGGTGACTCTGTACTTGGTGCTTAGTAACCCATAAAACCCTTCTACCTTGTTACTGATTCTGCCAACTGGGTTACACTGGCCACCAGATGTGACCTAACCATCTAATATGTGGTTCCCTGCATTCCTTCCCATTTTGTGCCTAAGTTGATTCAGTTGTACTCTTCCCTTGAAATTTGGCCTCACTTGAATCCCATAAAAATTTCATAGGACAGCCAAAAAACAAATGGGAAGTGTATACAATGGGACATTGCTTAGGGACATGCCCAGTAAGATATAGTTGAATCTTACCAGATCATCTGGTTCATGCCTTCCCTTGTGGAACTGTGGGGAAGGGTTGTATTTGCCCCACTGGGGAAAGCAGGGGAGCTGAACAGAGTGGGGACAGTCTGGTTCATGCCTTCCCTTGTGGAACTGTGGGGAAGGGTTGTATTTGCCCCACTGGGGAAAGCAGGGGAGCTGAACAGAGTGGGGACAGGGTTGCTGGTCACAGCACAGACAGCAAGAAAAGCTTTGTTTCTGATGTAAGAGGAGACCCAAAGGGAACGTCCAAAAGTTGCAACCAACAAAATAAAAACCAATAGAATTTTTTCCCAGACAATGTTGATATAAGAAAGGTAGGGCATGTGTTTGAAGTCACTCACCTAGTAAGGTCAACTTGATCCTTGCAAGAAATACCCAACAGGGTCCCAGAGCTTTGTGCCACAACTTATTTCCTATTTTGAACCTATTTCTACTCTATTTCCAGCGGTCGATCTATTATTTTTAGCGCCACCAACATCTTCGGATGATGAAGAGTCTTATACACCCATAAAAAGAAAGAAGAGGAAAAAGAGGAGGCGCTATTACTAGTCAAAACCCTCCATTTTTGCTCCAGTAAGTACAGCACACCCAGAGGCTTCAGGAACTTCAAAAGCATTGAAAGGGGTTAGGGAGAGTGCACAGAGAAACAGAAACAGAGGCAGACGTTCTGAGCCTCCAGTTTACCAGGATAAAGAATTGCTGTATCAAAACCTTGTAGAGTTGTCAGGAGATATTGAGAAAAAAACGATGGATGCAGGGGGGCGGATGGTGAGGGGGTTGTGGTTTGGAAGGACAATGTTAACAAGATAGAACAATACTCTGAGGTACAAATCCCAAGGTGGGAAGGAATCTGGCATCCAAGGAAACCATCAGGACATGGAAAGTCCCCATGGAGGGTTTCTTACTTAGGGTAACTATTGCTGTGATGAAACACCATACAGAACTTGGGAAGGATAGGGTTTATTTGGCTTACATATCCTTAATCACAGACCGTTGAGAGAAGCCAAACAGGAACTCAAACAGCGAAGGAACCTGGGGGCAACACTGATGCAGAGGCCATAGAGGTCTTCTGCTTATTGCTCCTGAATGGCTTATACAGCCCACTTTCTTATAGAATACAGGATCATGAGTCTATGGATGGCCCCACACACAATAGGCTGAGCCCTCTCACATCAATCACTAAGAAAATGACCTGTAAGCTTGCCTCCAGCCTGGTCTTGTAGAGGCAATTTCTCCACTGAGGCACACTCCTCTCAAATGACTTTACTTTGTGTCAAGTTGATGTTAAAATAGCCAAGACTAAGGTCATGAAGTACAATGAGGTTGGTGGTACTAATCATGTCAAAGAATATATAAATGGCATCAAGAGTCAGAGTCGGGAAGTAAGGCTGAAAGGTGAGAGTGGAGAAACCTCACCATGCAAGACTCAATAACACTCAGTACAGTGTACCCTTCTTCATTCTAGGCAGGCTGGTTCAGACCATTCGCCACTGAGGCGGGACCACCTGCTGTGCTGCTTCTCATCCCTCTCCTTTGATGTGACACTGCCTGCCACCTGCCTGAGGCCTAACCAGTTCTCTGAGATTTTCCTGAGTTATCAGCAAACTGTGAATTTGGCGAGTTTCTGCTAAAAGGCTGTTCTGCAACATCACAGGAAACTTGGTGTGACTGGGGACTGGCTTCCCTCTTTATAAAGTCCAGACTATTATTAAACATTTGAGCCCTGATCAGAATCTTGTCTTGGTTCCATCTCTCTCTCACACATCCACCTAGTTTCCCTTTCTTTCAGCTCCAGGTTGTCTTCCCAGGCTCGAACCCAGACATGAGAGCCACAGGCTGGCCTCAACAATTTGGCATCCACACAGGGACTGGGTAAGGCAGAGGACACTGGAAGAAACACTGCTGTTTTGGAGCTCCATGGAAGAAGAAAAGAAAGAAAATTCGTACCGGAGAAGCAACAGGCAAAAGGTTGCTGTATTAGTCACAGAACTTATGGATAGTCTCTATATAGTAAAAGAATTTATTGATGACTTACAGTCGGCAGCCCAATTCCCAACAATGGTTCAGTCGCAGCTGTGAATGGAAGTTCAAGGATCTAGCAGTTACTCAGTCTCACAGGGCAAGCAGGCGAAGGAGCAAGAGCTAGACTCCCTTCTTCCAGTGTCCTTATATTGTCTCCAGCAGAAGGTGTAGCCCAGATTAAAGGTGTGTTCCACCACACCTTTAATCCCAGATGAAAGGTGTAGCCCAGATTAAATCTCCTTAAACTCGGAGATTTAATCTTCTGGAATCCATAGCCACTATGTCTCAAGATCTCCATACCAAGATCCAGATAAGGATCTCCAAGCCTCCAGATAAGGGTCACTGGTGAGCCTTCCAATTCTGGATTGTAGTTCATTCCAAATATAGTCAAGTTGACAACCAAGAATAGCCACTACAGTTGCTAAGGTGTGGTATGGGCTAAGCTGAAACAGCACTAAACTAAAGTAGCCAAATTACAGTTATGAAGTAGTAGAAACGAAATAATTTTATGGGTCACCACGACATGAGGGACTGTATTAGAGGGTCACACAGCATTAGGAAGATTGAGAACCACTGAACTAAGTGCTTAATAACTATTTACCAGCCAGATGGCTGTGTAGGTCTATAAGCCTTGGAGGCTGAGACATATGGATTGTGAGATCAAGACCAGCCTGGGCTTTGTACTGAGATCCCCTCTCAACCAACCAACAAACAAACAAAAAACCACTTTCAAATTTGTGACACCATTAAATTTTCTTTGGCCTGCTCTCATGCATATCACGACTCTGTGGTAGTTCTCTATAATAAAGTTTTCATTAAAATATATATATAAGGACTTTGTGAGAGATGTTGATAAACCCATGCCTACTCTCTGCTATAATTCTACAGGAAACACACAGTCTTAGTAAAGAAACAGGGGTTGAGGAGGGCTGAAGAGGTGGCTACAGGTATTTTCCACAGTCACAGAAAAAAGTCAGGAACGGTTGTATACAACCCAGGCTTGAGCCAATAAACTAATTTTGTGTCTATCCATAGTGATTAACTCAGGGACGACCACTTCAGGCAATAAGAGCTAGGACCAGAATTTTATTGGGATTATTAGAAAATCAGACTTGCTCTTTTCTGCTGGGAATTCTAGCTCGAAGGGTGTTATAAGTCCAAGCTGCCATGAGCCACAGTGAACACAAAACCAACATAGACACAAAAAGAGTCTCAACAAAGACAGACTGACGTCTAAGGACACTAATCCAGAGACACTGAAGCTGCCTTGCCTGTGTAGTCTTCAGTTTCTGGACCAATGTTAACCCCTTGTGCTTATGCCAAGTTGATAGTGGTTGAACCAGATTACACACTCTCAATGGAAAAACTCCCAGCTAGTCAAATTGTCTAAGCAGCCCTCACTTTAAGGATAAATTCAGTAAAGAGACAGCCACTCTATTTTCACTTACCAGCTTGTTTAGTATCCTGTAAACCTAAGACAAGAATACCTTACAAGAATTTTTTGCTTGAGAACCTATAACTGCAACTCTGGCTACAAGTTCACTCTTTTCTAAGGTGAGATAACAAAGGCAAACCAGGAAGATGAGTAGACAGCAAAGGTGAGATGATGAGATGATCTGCAGAGACGCAGAGATGCAGAGATGATCTGCGCTCCCACTGGCTCACCTCCAACATTGTGAGGCTTTATTTAGGCTTTAGCACTGAACTTGCCACTTTCTAAACTGCTGATGCAAGGAAAACTGCACACTGAATGTGATGTGAAGAGATAACAGAAAGTGTGCCTGCTCAGCAGACTTTTCTGCAAACAACAGTGCAGGGTGGGGGCTTGGCGCAGGGAGTGTTCGCTGCCTCATACCACAGCTGAAAGACTCTAAAGCCTCATACTCTACTCCACAGCAACTTGGGTTATATCACAGGAGCAAAAGCCACTGCTGCCACAAACATGGTATGGATGGAGAGAAGAGGATGATGATGAAGAAACCCATGCTGGGGGTGCACATTTGCAAGACCAACCCCTGATCTGATTGAATGTCTTTTTTAATTTGACGCTTATATTTAATGTAGAGTACAAGTTGAGATACTTTTATTAACATAAAATTTCTGTCTTTCCAGCTTCAGGGTGAGTCCTTCCCGGCACTGGGCTTTAGCTTTTTAGGCATACAAAAGATCTGACCAAGAAATAGATAAAGATATCTGGTAGAAGCCAGAGAGGTGGTGTATGCCCATGAGCGCAGCACTGGGGAGGTAGGACTTTGAGAGTTTGAAGCCAGCCTCACCTACATAGTGACACCCTGTCTCACAAAATACACAAAAGGGGTGAGGGAGAAAAGATTTTTATGAGAAGAAAAACAAATCCAATGAAACCATCAAAACATACAAAGATATCAGTTCTCCCAAGCTAGCCAAGTATGACCATGCTAGCTTCTGAGATCAGAGGAAAGAGGATGCACCAAGGTAAGTGTTTGGATGTGAGAAAAGAGAAAAGATGCCTTACCAGTGGATAAGGCCTCCTCCCGAACATCTCCCTCACCAGGCTGATGAATATTCCAAGATGTCTTGGGAAGTAAAGCGATTTCTTCAGGTGACGTTAATCTCACCATGTCCATGTGATTGCTCTGGAATTGGTACCGAGGGATGAAGCAGATTTTGCCTTGTTTGAAAATGTCCTTGATGATTTCTTCCGTCTCAACTTCATCTTGCATGCTCAGAAAGATGGAAATTCTTTTGGAATTTTGATACTGACTGTGGGCAATCACCTAAGTGGGAAATGATGGCAATTTTAATTCTTCATAAACTAGTAACTTCTCTTACCAATTCCTCCCTTTTGTCTCGGCCTTCTTCAAGGATTGGCATGGTGAGCTGACACTGCATCCTGATACCTGGCTTTTATTTCAAGACTCAAGAATTGCATACTTGACTCCTTCCTCTCTCCACTATGCCTATGCTTGACCCTATAGAAATTCCTTAAGAAGTCATGGAATGAAAAGCTGTCTATCTTCAGATCCCAGATAAGAACCCAGTTTCCGGTTCCTGACAGTACACCTCAGGGACTTACTCGAGGATTTGGGGGGTATTTTTTTCTATGAAGTTGGGATCTCACAAAATTTCCAGTCCTTGGATCATTGGACACTTCTCCCATTGATTTTCCTCATTTAAGTCCCACTGAGACCTAACCTTACTGGGCTCTGCAGAACCTTTGCTACATCTGTAGGGATGCACATCAACACTTCAGTCTATATGGTGAGTCCCGGGTCAGTCAGTGCCTATGTATCCTAAAGGGCGGTTCTGAATCCGTCCACAAGCTCCCACAGAGAACACGCTGGTAACGGTTTCTTAGCTCAACCAGTGCCATTCCATTCAATTAGGTGCTCACAGAGCTCATTAAAATGGGGGCAAAGGGCTCCTGCTGCAAGAATCTACATTTAGTGGAATCGCTCATCTGACAGTGGGAGCTAAGCTGTGCTCATGAAGTCCTAAGCACTTACCCAGACTCAGAAGTAGGCCCCTTACTCCCTTTCTGTTCCCCCCTGTCCTTCATGCTAAGGAAAGAAGGATAAAGCAAGGGCAGCTTACAAAGATGGCTGACAGAGAGATTTAGGGAAAGAAAGCAAAGTTACATCTAAAGCAAGGGGAGAGGGAAGTTAAGCAAAGCATAGCAAAGCGAGGCCAGGGAAGGAAGTCCACCCTGCGAAGCTGTCAGAAGCTGTTGGCAGAAATGAAGCAAATGGAAACCCGGATTTGGAGCAGGCCTGAGGGTTTTGACACCGCTTACCATATAAGAAAGTACTTTTCTTAGTCTCTTTACAGCAGAGTGTAGAAAAACAAGAGCTAAATAAGCAATAAGACACACAGGTAAAATCAGTGTGAGACTATGCACATGCATTTGCCTTTCCTCCTCAGCCCATTTACATGCTATCTGTTAGGAAGGGAGGATGAAGATAATAATTCCTATAAGACAGAGGAAGATGAGCCAGTATTTATAGACACAGCCGTACTAAAACATGGACACAGGAGGTGGGCAGACTCCATTCTTCCCTTAGAATTCCAAACAGTATCTGCAAAAACAGAGGAAAGCTTGTAGCTAACATACTTTCATTCATAAATGCATATTTATGAATATCAAGGGCCAGGGGTTTCATCCACTATCATGTACAAGGTCCTCAGTTAAGGCTCACTACTCCCAAAAGACAGAAATATGCATGGCCGATCAATGATTTTCATCTATTTTGAAAAACCACACAAAATACAAAATAGAAGAATTTTTTTAAACATAAAAAAATAGAATGGAAAAATGATTTAGTGACAATCAGGTAATTCAAAAGATGGGGATGATTTTTAAATTCTAATTAGTCTTCACAGACAAACTGAAAACAATAACTGAATCTATAAAACATTAATAGACTGCTAGGGAAAGGAATCAGTAAGAGACCTAAGGAGTACTCATTAGACATTAAAACTATGATTGGCCAAATGAAAACAATCTAGGAGGCCCTGTGAGGGAGAAAGATTAAGAAAAAAATAAGAAAAGTAGTTAAGAGACACAAAAGATTAATCTAGAGTTTTTATTATCCAATTAAAAAGAATTTCTGAAAGATACAAAGGAAGACCAGTAATCAAGATGTAACAGTTTGAATGACAATGAACATAATAGGTTCACACATTTGTTTCTTCAAAGGGAAAGATATATTACCTGTTTTACATCCAGAAGGCTGGGAATAAATTTAGTTAATAGCCTGATGACCTCTGAACTGTCTGGATGGCCAAGCCACACATGCATGGCTCCTCCAGATTTATGTTTGTCTCAGTTATCCTCCCTAGACCTCTATCTTGAGCATTGTTTCTCAGTCAGTAGAGCCCATCTTTATGGGAGATGTCATGTGTACTTACAAATGAGAGCAGAGGTGGTTAATAACCTGGTGACCTTAGCACTATCTGTATGACAGAGACTACACCGAGACCTTAACTTGTCACATGGAGTCAATCTATAGAATTCATCTCTACAGGAGAAGACACATGTCCCTTGTATGGCTTAAGCCTATTATTTAGAAACTCTTGAATTTGAATTAAGTTAATTATAATGAGGAGATTTTCTCCCAAAATGTGCTATGTTTAAATATGCCTAAAATAAGTGTAAGACTCTAGAAGTTTGAACCAACACCAGCTACCAAGTCATGTTGAGCCAGACTTCCTTTGCCCACAGCCTATGGCAGACCCAGGACTCTCACTACCTCCACCTTGTGGATAAGATGTAAGTGCTCAGCACCATGCTGGCCCACCTGCCTGCCTGCTTCCCTGCTTCCCACCAAGATGATCACAGAGCAAGCAGCCTTCTGAACCTGTAAGTAAGCCCAAATGAAATTCTTCCTTTTATAACTTGCTATTGTTATGGTGTCTCTTCACAGCAATAGAACAATAACTAAACCACAAGATATAATGCATAAATGAAAACATTGGTCTCTAGATTGGAACCCATAGGTACTGAGCAGAATGACAATAAAGTAAATAAAATTCGACTAATATGGACCAAATTGGAGTTGAATATACAATATATTTAAAGGTTGTGACTAGAGAGATGGCTCAGCAGTTTAAGATCACCTGCTGCTCTTGCAGACAACCTGGGTTCAATTTCCAGCACCCACATGGGGACTTACAACCTTCCTGAACTCTGTCTAGTTCCAAAGGATCTGGCACCCACTTCTAACCTAAGACACCAGGCACACACACACACACAATGGGCTTACATACGTGGAAGCAAAACACGAATACATTTCAACTACAAATAGTGCCAATCGTATAGGTATTTTCTTTAAAATAATTCCGTTGAGGATATACTCTTAAGAAAGCTGAGGAAAACTAAGTAAGGAAAGAGACAAAACCAGAAAATAAGCACCAGAAACAACCCCAACTCAGAAGCAGCAACCCAAGGTGTAATGAATGCTGTGCAGAGAACGCAGAAGTCACAGCAACAACAGTTATCTCCCCGTAGATAAAACTCCAGTCGAGTTTTGCCAAAATAAAGGTAAAGGCGATTTAAAACTGCTAGAAAAACAGACCCAAATTCCATGTATGTTCTAAGTATGGACAAATAAAATACAGCGCATTTTTGAACAGTTGTATCACTGAGCCATATTCCCAGCCCTACAATGGTTCCATTTGTCTCCTTCCTCTGCTAGATCCTCTGATCCCTTAGGGACGACAATCTTGTTTGTCATCTCTATTAACCAACACATTAAAAAAAAAAATGGTTTACTAGGTGTTCAACACATGCGAATGGATTTCAATTAAACCGGAGAGTGATTCCACAGTCTCTACAGCTCCTAATGGCTGCAATGCCTTTCTCAGCAATAACAAAATAGCTCTGTGAATGACCAAACCTGCCCGGAAGCTCAGCTCACTCCCTCAGAAGCTCCAGGACCAGCCAGAGCCGCCCTTGCCGGCGGAGCGCGCGCCCGGACAACGCGCACGCGCCCCGGGGAGGTGCGCCTGCGCAGACTCGCGAGCCCACCCTTCCCGGAGTTTAACTCCGGGCAGTCTTCTCGCACCTTCTGCGTGAGGAGGTGAGACTGGCGCAGCCGTTCCTCTGCGCTCAAGGCCCTCAAGCGCTGCTTCAGCTCGGCCCGCAGGCCCCTCTTGGCACTGTTTACCGCGACCGCCGCCATTCCTGGCAAGCACCGCCCCGGCCACGCCCATCACTCTCGGAGCTTATGGGGCGGGACTCCAAATCCCCTGCCTCAGTTAACCTGCAGAGGTGCACAGGCCACTTAGGCATCTGAGCAGACTCCTATCCTGTGGCAGCAGATAACAGCGTGCTGTGGCGTCCTGGACCCTTCGTGCTTGATAGCTGGGGATTGTGCACGCAGCCCAGTATGCTTGCCCTCTCTCACAGACCACAGAAGGTCCCCATGCTTCTGCAGAGGGTCTAACAAAGGCTGTCAACTATAGTCCAGGACTCCATATTCATCTAATTGTGGAGTACAGGGCTTGAGAAGCTTCAGAAGGGCAAAGCAAGCCAGACATGCGAATACATCATACCGGAAGGCTCTTGGTTCCTCCTGGTCAATGTATAAAACATTCTCCTTTACCACCAAGTGCCTTCCTCTCCTTTTCAGCCAGTTGGCTCCTTACTGATAGATTTTGGGGCCGCTTTTATAACATATGGCAGGCCCTTTCTGGAGATGGATGTTCCCTCTCTGGAGAGCTCAGGAGTCAGTCAGACTGTTCGTTGTTCTAGAAGTATTTAACCGCTGTTGCCACTGTTGGAATCTGCTGTTCAGAGACAGATAATGCCTTTCTCTAACAGGACATTTGACTGAGAATGGAGCAAAGAATAAAGTAAGTAGATTTGAGAAGCACTGACTCAGATTTATAACACCACCCCATGTCACCGTGCAATACCCGAGGACTGATTTTTTTTTTTTTTTTTTTCTTTTCGAGACAGGGTTTTTCTGTATAGCTCTTGGCTGCCCTGGAACTCACTTTGTAGACCAGGCTGGCCTTAACTGAGATATCCGCCTGCCTCTGCCTCCAAGGTGCTGGGATTAAAGGCGTGCGCCACTACGCCCGGCTAAGATTTATTTATTTATTTATAATATGTAAGTACACTGTAGCTGTTTTCTCACCAGCCTTTAATTTTTCAGAGCTGTGGAGATAGTTTAGTCGGTAAAAAGACCAACTACACCAGCACGAGAGAGCTGAGTTCTGATCTCTGGCACCCGTGTTAAGGGATATGTAGTTCAGTTCCATAAGATCTAAGTGCCTGGAGACAAAGCAAGGTGGCAGAGAGAGAACATAGATGAATAGAATCTTATCATGAATAGTAAACAAACGCTGGATTCACTTACATCTGGGATTTTCTCCTTATGCTTACAGACCATGTCAGTGTGCCAATGTAATATCCATTCACCAATAGTTAAACATGAGTGTGGTGTATGAATCACTTTCGACTGAAAATATGTGAGACATGGAGAATCCTGAGCCATCCTCAGACCTAGGGAGTCCAAATGGTTATCTTAACATCGTCCTCAGGTGATCCCTACCCATAATAATGTTTGAGAATCACCACCATAAACCAATGAATTTACCAACTATTAATTAGCAGGAATAAATAGAACTTAGCATGGATATAGTCCTGGGCTTTATCACCAGCACTACCAATAATAATAATAATAATAATAATAATAATAATAATAATAATAAGTGTACATGTTAAATTGTTGCTGTTAAATTCTGAAGGCAGGGCTTTTCTGGATATTCATGACAATTACATGTGGCTCCCTACATAGACACATCCCTTCATCAATAAATACAGGTAGTCTAGCAGCATAACCCAGGGGTAAAGTATGTACAAGGCTTTTTGATCACCAGGGCTGCAAAAATGATAGCTTTGATAAAAATGTATGTTATATACGTACATTTTCTTCGAAGATATATTTGTACCTATAACTGCGTGAGATCTTAGCATGTAAAGCTCTCTAGGGTCATAAATCTGCACATTCTATCACAGTAATTATATATTTTGTAAAATGCAGTTTAGTGCCCATGCTGAGACACCCCCTGCAGATACCAGCCATAAGACAGGTCTAGTATAAAATGAAGCTTTTGGGAATGGAAAGGACAGGTTGAGAAGGGAAGAGAGAGAGAGAGAGAGAGAGAGAGAGAGAGAGAGAGAGAGAGAGAGAGAGAAAGAGAGAGAAGAGAAGAGAAGAGAAGAGAAGAGAAGAGAAGAGAAGAGAAGAGAAGAGAAGAGAAGAGAAGAGAAGAAGCTGATCAGGAATGCAGAGGGGGGAGGGGGGAGACAGAGAGGCCAGAGGCAAGGTCCTCACAGAGAAAGCAGAAAGGATCAGAGGGAGCCCCTAGAGGCCAAACAGCCCTTTTATAGCAAGCCAGGCTCTTGACTTGAGACCCTGACTCAAAACAAAAGCAAAGAAACCTTGCATAAAATATCTTGACCTTGGTGGCACACACCTCTCCTCTCAGCACTCAGAAGGCTGAGGCAGGAAGACTGTGCTGATAGGATCCTGCTGAGCTACACCATGAGAAAATGTGTCTTGAAACACACACAGTTTCAAGGTTTGAAGTTGAAATTCCCCCAACCACAATCTCATGTCTGAACACTTGGTCCCCTATCTGGTGGCACTGTTTCAGGGTGTTGTGGAACATTTCTAACAAGTGACTGACTCACTGTGGGCATCAGAGCTCAAAAGTGATTACTGGGTCTGACTCACCTCTGTATGATTCTAATTAACTTCCTACCTGGTCTTCATGCTTATTCCTTCCCACTTCTCCAGTTTAAAGGTGGCAATAAAATAGAAGTCCATGATGTTTATGATATGGTGGCATTGCTATGCACAAAGCCTGGAGGCTCGACCTCCAGCACCACACAAACTGAATGTGGCAATAACATGTCTGTAATCCTAGCCCTCAGGATGTGGAGACAGAAAGATCAGAACTTAAATAAGTTCATTACTAACTTGCACAGTGTCTTCTTCCCTTCAGTGAGGAATCACCTCCAAGGTACTGTTCATAATTGAGATTCCTTGTAAAGATATACCTTGCCTTAGAAAGAGGGGATCTTTCTTCACAGGAGCTACCAGTAATCTCAAGGGAAACATAATGCAAGTGATCTAGACCAAAATAGAGGATTTCTATATATTGCCATCAAATTTGATCTAAAAATTGGAGTAGTGTCTGAACAAAAAATAGTTTTCTCTGTGTGTCTTTTTCTGTCTCTGTCTCTCATTCTCTCTGTCTCTCTGTCTCTGTCTCTGTCTCTCTCTCTCTCTCACACACACACACACACAAATTGAGTTTAATAATGGCTGATATCTTTTCATTTATCTTCTTTTGTTCAAACCTCTCCAGTTTCTTCCTCTAGGAACAGAAAGAACAGTGATCCCTTCTTGACTATTAGAAAGTCAGACTGATGACATATAACCTGATTGTTGACTATGACTTGACTTTGGGAAAATGAATTCCACTTTTTGTGTCTTGCCATGGGAGAAAATGTGGGTTGGAGAGAGAAAGAAGGCAAGAGAAGGTCAGAGAGGACTATGACTTGAGGCCTTCCTTTTAGCCCCAACATTGCTTATCTGACTGTCCTATCCATGAACCCCAAATTAACGGCCAAAGAGTAAAGATTCAGGAGAGGGCATCAATAAGAAACTGTAAAAATCCAGGAAAAGGTAGGAAGAAGATTTTAGCCTCTGTAAGGTTTAGCTTAGTAACTCAGCCTTTTGGATCATGAGCACACCCTTATGGAAAAGTCTTTACCTCATGCTAGAGGTACAAAAAGGATCCTTCCAGGTCATCATCTGTCCTTACTTCAATACCTGTCCCTTGAATGACAGACTCAAAACTGAAATCATAAAACATGTACAGAAACAAATGTTAGTAATTTATTCATTAAAGTTTAAACAAAGTATCTGCAACTCTGGAAAGACAAGTTTCATGTCTGTAAATTGGAAATGCCAAGTGCTGATAACCATTCTCTTGGGAGCCAAGGTTCTCTCTGGTCCGTAGTGTTACTTGAGGAGAAAGAGCATTTCCCAGATCTGTCCTGTCATCTGCAGAAAAGTCAGCCAGCCAGATTTGGGTTCAAACTTCTTTATGAAGCCATCTTCCTATGAGAACAAATTGAACATTTAAAAATCGGTGGGATAATCTCTCTGCTCTCACTACCTGTAGTCATTACATTTTCTTTCTTTTTTTTTTATTTTTTATTAGGTATTTTCCTCATTTACATTTCCAATGCTATCCCTAAAGCCCCCCCCCCTCCCCTATCCACCCACTCCCACTTTTTGGCCCTGGCGTTCCCCTGTACTGGGGCATATAAAGTTTGCACGACCAATGGGCCTCTCTTTCCAGTGATGGCCGACTAGGCCATCTTTTGATACAGATGCAGCTAGAGTCAAGAGCTCCGGGGTACTGGTTAGTTCATAATGTTGTTCCACCTATAGGGTTGCATATCCCTTTAGCTCCTTGGGTACTTTCTCTAGCTCCTCCATTGGGGGCCCTGTGATCCATCCAATAGCTGACTGTGAGCATCCACTTCTGTGTTTGCTAGGCCCCGGCATAGTCTCACAAGAGACAGCTATATCTTGCTAGTTTATGCAATGTTGTCAGCATTTGGAAGCTGATTATGGGATGGATCCCTGGATATGGCAGTCTCTAGATGGTCCATCCTTTCGTCACACCTCCAAACTTTGTCTCTGTAATTCCTTCCATGGGTGTTTTGTTCCCAATTCTAAGAAGGGGCACAGTGTCCACACTTTGGTCTTCGTTCTTCTTGAGTTTCATGTGTTTAGCAAATTGTAACTTATATCTTGGGTATCCTAAGTTTCTGGGCTAATATCCACTTATCAGTGAGTACATTATATTTTCAATATGTTCTCTACTCCAAGGCTACACTCCTTGAGAAACCTTTAGAAACACTGCCCAATAGAAATATAGTTTCAGCTACATATGTTAATTTTACTTCTTTTGTTTTGTAGCCACATATTGAGAAATGTCTTAGTCAATGTTCTTTTGCTGTAAAGAGACATCATGACCAAGGCAGCTCTTATGAAAGGAAGCAATTAATTGGGGGCTTGCTTTTGGTCCCAGAGGTTAGTCCATCATCATCATGTCATGAAGCATGGTGGCACACAGACTACTAAGACCTATATCCTGATCTGATCCATAGGCAGAGACAGAGACAGACAAACAGACAGACAGACAGACAGACAGACAGACAGATACAGATTTTAAAATTGGCCTGGTATTTTGGGAAACCCCAAAGCCCAACCCTTACTGACACACTTCCTCCAACAAGGCCACACCTCTTAATCCTTCTAATAATTTTGAATGCTGCCACTCCCTGATATCTAAGCATTCAAATATGAGCCTATGGGGACCATTCTGATTCAAACCACCAGAAGAGAAAAAGAAAAAAAGTAATAATTTGAAAACAATATGAAACTGAATGTATATTAAGTATGTGAATATTCTTTCAGTGTGTAGACAGTATGAAATCATGTTTGAGATGTTATATTCTGTTTTGCCTATCAGATATTCAAAATCCAAAGAGTAGTGTTTCCTCTTCACTCAAAGTAGCTTTGTTTTTTGTGCTCATTGGTTATAAGTTCTAGGGAATGGAATTTTCTCTTTTTCTTCTCTTTATCTTTCAATTGCTTAGCGCTGAAAAATATACTTATATTCATATTTATATCTATAAACTGTATTCCCCTGAGAATTATAAGGACTCATAGTAAATCCAAACTAAACCAATGTACTTGAGCCTTAAAAAATGTTGATCATTTCCACTATAATTACTTTTGAGACTAGCCTTTTTGTTTTAACTAGGAAAACCCAAGCTGGTAGAAATAATTCAAGCCTTTGAACACACACACATACACACACAAACACACACACACACACACACAAACACACAATATACATACCGATAAATTGTAGCACACTGTAAAAACATTTTTAGAACTTAAAATCTATAATTCTATGTTAGGTGGAAATTACTTCCACCTTATACTAATTCCTATTTTATCTAATGAGTACACTGAGGCTTAGGGGGCAAAGTTACCTAAGTTAACAGAACTCATTGTGTGGTAGCATAGTGTGATTTGGGTACTTGTGAGACAGACAGGGGGCTTTCTGTAAGCAAGTCTTGACCACACAGTGAATTCTGAGCCAGCCTGGGATACAAAGCTAACTGCCACAAATTAAAAAAGATAACATAATTCTTTGCCTGGATGGAGTCTGGGATGCAAATATTATACTCCTTATCACTCCCTATATTCCCAAACGAACACAAGAAAGACTACAAACACTTATTTATTTTTGTTGTTTTCAGACAGGATCTTATGTAGCCCAGGCCAGCCTAGAAGTCACCAAGTAGCAAGAAGTGACCTTCCACGTTTGAATCTTCTGTCTCTACCTCCTAGCCCTGGGATTACAACCAGTGCTGGATTCAGGCAGTGATAGACCCTAAGACCTTGTACACGGTAAGCAAGTATTCTACCAACTGAGGTTTATCCCCAGACTGTTCTTGCACATTCTCTGCATCACCACCCTGATATTTTTATGTTTATCTAGCAAAATATTGCTCTGCATCTTGTAAGCTCCCAGATTAAAAGGTCCGCAAATATCTATAATGTAACGGGAGTAATACAGAAACAGTGAATCAGATGCAGCTCCTTGAAAATCAGAGGACTCTGGAAATCTCTGAAGATCTTGAAATTAATAGTTGTGGAATCATCAGCAAACCAGGGGAATCATCACCAGTCAGGGGAATTTCCCATGTGAATAATTGACAAAGAAAGTGTCTGCCTGCTGAGCTCAGGGTCAGCTGTGGCACACATGATGCTGTGTCCCAACAGAAAGAAGACATTGCTCATTCTCCCGTTTCCTCTTCTCCTAACCTTACAGTCTCACGTATTTTCCACAGTCTCTGGTATTTAGACATTTCTTTTTCACTTTCCAGGAATATTAATATTCTTATAGCCAATAGGTAAAGTGGTAGCCTCTAAAATGATCTATTAACAGGACAGCTAATTATTGGGCAGTTAACATGCTAACTTTTTAAGTATGTTCAACTTCTAAGGTAAAGGAAAAGAAAAATCTAAGTGAAGATAAAAATAGTTGAAATATATGCATATATATACATTGGTAGATAGATAGATAGATAGATAGATAGATAGATAGATAGATAGATAGATAGACAGACAGACAAATAGATGACAGATAATAAAAAGAACTGCAAGCCCGGAAAAAATGATTTATTGGGAAACAGTTTATTCATTCAAATGTAAGAAAAAGTAATCAGGCCTTAATAGTTGAAAGAGAATTTCACTAAAGCTTAAATCATTAAGTATATGGGGAAACATTTTAAATTAAAAGCAAATAAGGAATTTTGTATTGCAATATATTGAGGTAAAAATATTTTTCAATTAGTTTCTTCTAAAACTATTTTCTTTAGCAATGCTATTATATAAAAATAAGTATACAGATAAGGATTTATTGTTACAATAGTAATGTAGCAATAAGCAAGAAATGCCCAGGTCTGATTATTTCTTGGAATAGTGATAATTTGTTAAATTGGGCTCCTCTGGTTTTGAGAAAACATAAAACATAAAATAATACACAAACCTGCTGTGGCTTAACTACCTTCCAAAGCTCATGTTGAGTCTTAATTGCTATTTTGATAATATTGAGTTGGAATCTTTAAGAGATACTTTGGTCATGGGAGTACCCCCTCCATAGCCAAATCAAGACTATTAACTGAAGAATGATTTTGTTAGGAAAGGTGTGGTCAGCCCTCTATCTTCCCTCCCCCATCCCTTCCTTTTCTTCCTACCTCATTTCCTGGGTACTTCTCCCATATTTCAGCAAGAAGGCTCTTAACAGATGCAGCCCATCAGTGCTGGTGCCCTTGGATGCCAGCACTCTCAGACTCTCTAAACAACTTCTTTTTTTTTGTTGTTATAATTTACTGTGTGAGATATTATAGCCTTACAAAGCAGACTGGCACATAGTACACCAATAATCCAAAAAATTTAAAACCTCTGGATTTTTTTTGAAAGATATAAGCAGATATACCATCACTTCTCTAGAGATAATTCATTCAAGAACTGTTTCTGGTGATCTGGGGCTAGAGGTCAATGGTGGAGCATGTGCTTAGTAGCCACAGGGCCTGACTATGGATACCGTTAGAAATACCTTTACTGAGATGGATGGTTAATCAGTCATCTGTACACCTCTGTATATTCACTCTGCCCGTTCACTTTGTCACTAACAACACTATTATTTAAAGCAAGACGAAAGAAAATAGGAGGAGAGGGAGGGAAGGAAAAGGGAATAGGACCTCTTAGCTCAACTCTTACAACTCTTAGTATTCTGCTTACCTGCAAGGGACCAATTTGCTGTCTCCTACTTCTAAAAGGGATTTCTGTTTGTACCTAGGGTAGTTTTAAAAATTATATTTAAACTTCTTGGGACTTCCCATGTGGTCCCCATACTTACACAATTCTATTTACATAGTCACAAACTACTTTGATGAGAAAGTATTCTAGTTCTTTTAGTACAGGTATTATTGTCTTCATTTTATTGAGTTTATACTATATTATTACCTCATGCTTTATTATGTTAGACACATTACATAGGAAGTCTGAATCTTGGAGTACTTCCTAGATAATTTACCTTAGGATATGCCTCTAATAAGTAGGAAAATCACAGTTCAAGCCTCAGATTTCTATGTCAATTCCTGAGAGCATTAGCTATGTGCCGGGTACTTTCTGTACAACAGGGCCTATGCTGAGCATGAAGGATTCAGTGTTGTGTATAAAAGTATAGCCCCTCACCCCTGTGGAGCTAATGACCAAGAACTCTTCTTTAGTCCATAAAAGACACAGAAAAAGTGTTTCAGTAAAGAGTATGGAAGTAGGAAAGTCACTTGAATCAAACTAAAGCATGGTTTCCAAAGGGTGAGACACTGAGTTTCATATTTGGTGCATTCTTAGTTTTTGTGATAGGTCTTACCCACACTTAGTCTTGAAATTATCCTGTGCTCAAGCAGTGTTCCTCTAGTCTTTGCCTTTGAGCAGCTGAGACTACAGACACCCAGCTACTAAAATGTATCCCAGTAGCTTTAGGAATTATCTTTTCCTCTGAAATGCTGAGGATAGGGTGAAAATCATATTAATCTTCTACCAGACATTATGATTTCAACCATGTACTTCAAACTGGTAGAGAAGACTGGAGAAAATAATAGTAAATGTAGAAGATTAAGAAAAACAGTGTACTCACATACATAAAATAAATGTATAAATCTTATTTTAAAAAGCCTTAAAAAACATTTCAAGTAGAGGCCATTGGAAATGACCCAGGGGATTTTTGTTTTGTTTAATTTTAACTCAGAGTATCTAAAAATAAGGCATACAAACAGACTGAAGTCCTTTGATTGTTACTTTCTTGTTTGTTTTAATTAGTAAAGAAACTCTTCATTCCTATTCTTCACTAGGAAAAAAAAATATATATATAGTCATCACACATACCCAACCTCCATTCTGCCGTATCCATTCTCCTGTGTTATTCATTATGAATTCTGCCACAAAACTGGAAACTTGTTTGTAAGCACCTACATCCAGGACATTCTTCTCTTGTGGAAGTTTTTTGAGGAGAACACCCCCAAAGGCAAATATAGTCACAATCCTTCCCCAGTTAATGATGCCATCTTCAAACTCTTTTTCCATCACTTGGTTGAATATTATTCTGGCAGTATCTATGGATTCCACGTGAAAGTCATCCAAGTATGACTTCAGATTCTTTTCAACTTCCTTCTGAACGGAGAAAGCAACTCTTTGTAGCACTCTGGATGTTTTGCTTGGAGCCGACTCAAAGGCAGGTACCTGTAGGACATACTGAAGATAGTTCTCAGCCAGGGAGTGGATATACATGAACTCATACTCAGTCATCTTCCCTGGCAGAGCTGACTGGAGCTGTCCACCTAGAGGCCAAGGAGTCAAAGACTACAAAGATAGGTCTTGTCAGGGGAGGAACCCTAATCATATCTGGAGGTTGTTGGAATTTCTGTTTGCATCATGTCACAACGTCCTTCCTTCTCGTCACTTATGTGCGTGGGCTGTCTGTGAAAACCAAAGTTCAGACTGTGAAGGAGGAAAATGTTTCAGAGCAACACACCACTTCCTCTTCCTCTTCTGATTCAGTTTAAAAGTCAAAAATGAGAGGATGTGGAGAAACAAGATCCCTGTAAGTAGCTGGGAACTAGAGGCCCTTCAAAGTCACTCTGGCAGTAGTACACTTGAGAAGTAGATAGACCAGGTTGAGAGGAGAAAAAGTTAGCTCTTTTCTTCAATTTAGAATTTCTGATAGAAAACGATCTGACTTTAAACCCAACTCAGTACATACTTCATTTTAACTATTCGTTTATTTTTTTCTTTGTATTTGCCTGAGAGTATGTATATGTATCACATGCATGAATACCCACAGAACTTAGAAGAGGGTGTAGGATCTCTTAGAACATGAGTAACAGGCAGCCTGGTGCAGGTGCTGGGACGAAACCTGGGATCCCCTGAAACAGCAGCAAGTGTTCTTAATTCCTGAGTCACTCACCTCTCTAGTCCTTAAAACATTTTCTTATATCACATAATTATCCATTATCTGGGTTAGAAATCATGGGAGAAATTAGGAGTACTGACATAAGAGTCATAGTGCCTTGTCTCTGTTGTAGACAAATCCTTCTTCCTGTTTATTGTGGCTTTGGCTTGAACTTGAAAAACGAAGCCATCTAGACTGACTGTAGAGGCTTGGGGTGAAGCTAAAGGAGATGACCTGCTCCTGTTACTGTGTCTGGTGAGATGTAGGTGCTTCATGATGCTCCTCTTCATTCTGTCATGAATGAGGATTTGGCTTCTCACTTACTCCCTGACCCAGTGAGTACAGAACTTCCAGAGTCCACAATTTGAAGTTAAGAGAAAATATATCATTTTGTTGAGCTTTGATAAGCAACTCTGAGAGCTTAGTGGAGATGGTGAAATCAGTGGTTAAGGCAACATTGAAACTTTGAATTGCATCTTAAGTCCCCTCACCTAAGTACGTAGCAGTGAAGGCAGCTGCTGAATGCATGGAGATGAGGAGCTATGTTTGCCTGAAGAGTCAGTGGTGGAGAAATAGAAACAATTCACAACCTTAGAAATATCAACGGTTTCCTCCTTCTGTTTCTCTCCTTCATACATGCAATGACTTCGATTCTTTGCATCAGCATCTTATGAGCAATGGCAAACACAGAAGAGAAATTCATTTACAACTTGTATTTATGAACCATTACTATAAAGTTGAGAAGGGAGGGAGAGAGGCTGCTCAGAGTGCTAGGAAATAGAAACTTGTGGTAGATGTGGAAACACACAACAGTCATTGATTCAAAGCTAGCTGATCTGTCTTAAACCTATCACCAACTGCATTAGAGGCCACAGGCCCCACTGCCTGTTTCCATTCAGTGATAGCAAGGCAGGACTCTAAAGCCACACTCCTATACAAGCCAATGTCCTCAGAAGGAAACCGGTTATACAACTTTATGCAACATGTAGATTATATTAACCTGCTTTTTGAGTGCTCTCCAACCCCACTTCCCCCCACTTCTTTTCCTCACAAGGGTCTGTCCTGAGTTACTCACTTGCAGCTTGCCAGTTTCTTCTGGCTCCCTCCCTCCTGCCCTCCCCTCGGCTCTTCTTCTCATATCTACTTAACACAGAGTTTTCTTTTTGGAGTATCCATACAGAACAGACAGCTCATGGTTCTAGAGCCACTGCAGTTCTCTAATATTTTACCATGCAAAAGTCCTCTATGACTATTTCTGTTAGCTCAAAGATCACAAGGCCAGAACTCCTTTCTGGCCTCTAATGGTATTTGAGCATCCTATGATAGGAGGATGGTTTTCCCCATCTCACAGTCCTATGATGCTCAGAGTTACTGACAAAGTAATCAAAGAATGTGGCTTAAGAATTTCAATAGTCTTCTGTGGTCAGGGGTGCCTTTTCCATATCTTCTTCGCGCTCTACCTATTGCCTTAAGTCTGGACCCAGGAAAGGCAATAGCTGGTATTTGTTGAATAGTTGAAGTACACTAAAGTGAAAACTAGGTCCAATTATATCTTGATTTTATATTTCTGAAATATTTGTCCAAGAAGGAGCTACCTTTAATTAAAAAAATACCTTGGCCTTACTTAATTTATTTTGGAGAGTTTACAAATAATTGTATTTTAAAGATATATGAAAGAGAAAAAGAAAAATACCACATACATAGTAGCATTAAAAAATTATTTATCAATAAAGCGCAAAAGGTCTGGGTCAGAATAGTACCCAGAGGGCAATGTGGATAAGAAGCAAAAAGCTGATAAGAAAGTGTGTTTGAAGACATGGAAAATATCCCCCACTATGCCTGCAGGCAGTGGCCATGAATCTTCATTTCTGGATAAGTTGATATGTAGAATTTTGTATAAAATAGAATCTATATCAATACACTCTGAGCACGTCTACCATAATATGTGGGAACTGAAAATCATGTTTATTATATCACTTTATAATTGCACACTAAAGAACAATGTACCAGAACTATGTTGTATACTAGATAGATAGATAGACCACCAACACCAATATCAACAAAAAAAATCTTACAAATTTTTTCAGTCCAGAAAAATACTATAGTTATTATACATACTACACTATAGTCCAAGGATTTGCTGAATGAAATAATTAGAAGAGGTCTCTCTAGAAGGTTCAAATATAGAGATACTTCCTGAATGACAAACTATGATGGTCCTAGACTGAGGCCGTGCAACTGTTCTGAAGCTTTGAGTTGTGTCCATTGTAAATTAAGTGGGGCAGGCTGATTGGAGAGAGAGATGATGGGAGAAGAATTGTCAATGTTTCCATATTTTAAAAGTCGTTTGGCCTAGGGTCTGGGATTTATCATAGCATGCTTGCCTGGGGTCAATCTCATTAACACAAACACAGAATGAAAATGACTGTGGCCTGTCCAAGCCTTTCTTTGTGGTTATTTTATCCAAAGGTTTCTAGTGAAGAAGCATGACAGCCTAGCCAAGACTGAAGGAGCTGCTTGTGACTGCCATGAGGACAAGAATAATTTGTGTTGTCATAATAATGAATTAATTTTTTGCTGTCAACATTTTTATTAGTGTGTATATTCTTGTGTATTTCCATTGCAGTTGCAAAAGTACTCCTATGTTCAGTTATCTATCCGTATAATAAGCCACCCTCTCAATATTCAAGGTTTAAAATAGTAAGTGTGTGTGTGTGTGTGTGTGTTCTTGACATTTGAAAGGATTCAATAGTTCTAACTGCTGTTTGTTCCTTAATGTCTAGGATTTGACTGAAATGACTCAAAACAGTTTGACCTCTTTTGTGTTCTGAACAAGAAGAAGCAATAGATGTAGAAAACAAGAGAACAGAAAGAACTCCAAGACTGAAAGAACTCCATCCCGTATGCAGAGTGATGCAAGCTGCAGCACAACATAAGTAACTTTCAAGAGAAACTACTGAGGTCAACTTCTCTTTTCCCCAAAGGAGGAACCTGAAATTTTGCTGGGCTTTCTGCTGCTTCCTCAGAGGTGGCATAGCATGGGGGGGGGGGGGAGGGAGGGGGGTTCGAGGGAGCTCTCACCCTGCTTGGCTCTTTCACTCTTCTGATTTTAGCATAACCACTTCCCTATTCTGAAGCCCTAAACAATGCAAATTATCTGTTGAGAAGAATAATTTTTACTTATATAAAAAGAGGACATGGCCACTCCAAAATGTAGTTGAGAAGTTTTCAATTGTAGATTCAAGGGAAGAGTACAACCAGAGGTATCTGGAAGAGTCCAAAGCAGGAAAGTAATTGACTAAACAGGATCAGTAGACAGAACTGGACCATAATGGGATGGGAATTGAGAAAAAAGAGAGCAAAGACAAGAGAGGATCATGCGAGGGGACCAAGAACCAAGAGAGCAAAAAGAGAGTGTGTGAATGAAATGACAGGGCTATATAGCAGTGAGAAGCTGGGGAGAGGGAAGCCCATGAGCTGGAGAGGTTTAGGGTGAGGGGTGGGAAGCTTAGGGTAATGAGCTGAGAATCATGGGGTGAGCCATGAACTCTGTAACAAATACTTGCAATGCTGAGAGAGGCTGGAGGCCAGAATGGTCTTTGGTACGCTAATGGTTAGCCATTTGTCCTCAGTTTCCTTTGGACCTGACATATTAACATAGATGGAGCACAAAAGAGTGAGATGAATAAGCAATAAGGGCATCTATGTGTCCTCTGTGACCTCTTTCAGTCTTGTGGGGTCAGGTCTTCATGGTCAAAAAAATTCACTGAAGACAAACCAAATCTCCCAGTATCCTGTTTGTTTGTTTGTTTTCTTTTTGCTTAAAAAAACAAACAAAATGTAGATGCTCACTATGACAAGGTTCCTACATTTCTCAAGAAGGAGACTAAGCTCCAAGTTATCCTATGACCCAAATACAAGCAGTTCCCCTAATTTCCTTCCTATATTCAGGAGAAGGCTCCAGAGGATTCCAGAGAGACCCAACTAGGTGTGAAGTCAGTGGATGGATGGATGGATGGATGGATGGATGAATAGATGTCCTAAAAGCAGAGATGTGCCAAACAACCTGATTAGTGGGTGGTCTAAGGATAGAGAGGCACTAGGAGATGAAAGGAGAAAGGATGGGGGAAGTGAACCAAGGAACAGAAAGCCAGGGGAGAGAATATCATTAAGGATAGCCCATGAATGCTACAGTGTCAGGACCCATTCAGGAAGAAGTTAAAAACCAGCAGGTGACCTTCCTGAGATGGGTCCACCTTGGATTATAATTCAGGATAGATTTGCTCTGGTAGGCAAAGCCCAGGAGAAATCCATTTTAGGAAAGATTCTTGCTATTGGTGTGGTTTTCCTGTTATTATTAAGTATATATAACAATCACTAGGTATTAACCCACCCTTTTGAGCAGATCTCTGCAGAAAAACAAAGATGCACTGTCTTCTAGTGATGCTATATAGACAAATAGATGATTTCATAATCCTTAGTTGTGATCCTATAAGAATTTCTAAAATTATATTAGTAATTATTAAGCTCTTTTATAGTGGGACTAAGGCATCTACTACTCAGAGCATGTTCTAAAAGGTTGTAAAACCATTAACCAGAAGTCATAAAAAGGGAACTAATGATTTACTATAGATGCTAGGGCAGAAGATAAAATATTGACTGAACTTAATAACTTAACACAAAACTTTAATAATACCTTGGTCACAAACGTTGTGGTTTTTAGCTCTCTGTGAATCTGCGAAGCTGGTGACAAGTGATGTATGATGTAGCCAGATAATATTTCCTAATGGATATGCATGTAAACATTCTGTGTTGTAAACTTTGTGCCCAGTTTATGATTGGAATTTATGTGTAAACTTGTGATGAAATGTTTACCTTGTGATCATATATTCTGAAAGTTGTGTAAGTGCTGAGGACAAAGAGAGGGGAGCATTCTCTTTATCCCCCCTTTCTTAGCATTCTCCTTGTCCCACTTTTCTTAGCATTATTCTTATCCCTTTTTCTTAACACTCCTTATCCTGTTTTTCTTAGATTCCCTTATCCCCTTTTCCTTAGAGATCCCTATGTCCCTTTTCTTAGAGAGCTTTTTTTTTCTTTTTTTATTGGGTATTTTCTTCATTTACATTTCAAATGCTATCTCAAAAGTCCCCTATTACCCCCCCCCGCCCCCGCCCCCGCCCTGCTCCCCTACCCACTTACTCCCACTTCTTGGCCCTGGCTTTCCCCTGTACTGGGGATTATAAAGTTTGTTAGACCAAGGGTCCTCTCTTCCCAGTGATGGCCAATTAGGCCATCTTCTGCTACATATGCAACTAGAGACACGAGTTCTGGGGGTATTGATTAGTTCATATTGTTGTTCCATCTATAGTGTTGCAGACCCCTTCATCTCTTGGGTACTTTCTCTAGCTCCTACATTGGGGGCCCTGTGTTCCATCCTATAGATGACTGTGAGCATCCTTTTCTGTATTTGCCAGGCACTGGCAAAGCCTCACATGAGACAGCTATATCAGGGTCCTTTCAGCAAAATCTTGCTGGCATATGCAATACTGTCTGCGTTTGGTGGCTGATTATGGTATGGATCCTAGGTGGGGCAGTCTCTGGATGGTCCATCGTTTCGTCTTAGCTCAAACTTTGTCTCTGCAACTCCTTCCATGGATATTTTATTGCCTATTCTAGGGAGGAATGAAGTATCCACACGTTGGTCTTCCTTCTTGATTTTCTTGTGTTTTGTAAGTTGTATCTTGGGTATTCTAGGTTTCTGGGCTAATATCCACTTATCAGTGAGTGCATATCAAGTGACTTCTTTGGTGATTGGGTTACCTCACTCAGGATGATATCCTCCAGATACATCCGTTTGCCCAAGAATTTCATAATTTAATTGTTTTTAATAGCTGAGTAGTACTCCATTGTGGAAATGTACCACATTTTCTGTATCCATTCTTCTGTTAAGGGACATCTGGGTTCTTTCCAGCTTCTGGCTATTATAAATATGGCTGCTATGAACATAGTGGAGCATGTGTCCTTATTACCAGTTGGAACATCTTCTGGGTATATGCCCATGAGGGGTATTGCTGGATCTACAGGTAGTACTATGTCCAGTTTTCTGAGGAACCGGCAGACTGATTTCCAGAGTAGTTGTACAAGTTTGCAATCCCACCAGGCAGGGAGGAGTGTTCCTTTCTCCACATCCTCTCCAGCATCTGCTGTCACCTGAATTTTTGATCCTAGCCATTCTGACTGGTGTGAGGTGGAATCTCAAGGTTGTTTTGATTTGCATTTCCCTGATGATTAAGGATGTTGAACATTTTTTTCAAGTGCTTCTCAGCCCTTCAGTATTCCTAGGTTGAGAATTCTTTATTTAGCCTTAGAGAGCTTTCATAGGAAACTATTTAGAATTCAGAAATAAAAGCTAAAATCCCTTTTCCAAAAATCCTTTTTCTTCCTGAGACTTCAACTAGCAGACTGGAAGTTAGAGCTGAGCAGTTCCTACAGAGATAGAACAAAGGAGACTTTATTTAATCCTCTGCCTTTAGGCTACAAGTGTTAATCACCCTCGCCAGCAGTTTTTAACCCTCAGAAAGAGCAAGAAAGTTTTTAGGACCTTATAGAAACTATCAAAAGCATTTAGTTTAGTTAGAGATCTAGACTGTCTGGAGACCATCAGTCTTTAAAGCCACATCTGAGTCCAACTCTGAGTCTCATTTAACTTGCTCCAGGCCAAGAGGCTCCCAGCATTACAGTATTTGAGTTTAACATATGATAATATTTTAATTAGTTCTTTATTGAGTCCTCCTATAAACTTGTGCATGTACATATGGTGAGAAAGGTTTTTCTTTATTTTTTTTTGTCCATACATCTTATTTTTCTAATTATTTAATTTTCCGTACAATATAGTTGATAATATTCTTTTCTTTTTCCCACTTACTCCCAGATCCTCCCCACCCAACTTCATGTTCTGTTTCTCTCAAAATGATATCAAAACCAAACAAGCAAAATATAATAAGCCAAAAACAACACAAAATAAAACAAAACAAAACCAAGAAAACTTACAGTCCCCCTCTCCTACTCTGTGTAGGATCTTTGATTTGAACCTGTACAGGTCCAGTGCATGCTGTTGCAGTCTCTGTGAGTTCATATGTATCAGTCTTTCATATCCACTTTTTACTCACAGTCAACTAACTTCCCGGGGTTTCCTAATGTCAGTGAAGAGGAGTCCAAAATTAGAAAAAGCTTCTTGTGTTACAACCCATGCCTCCCCTTGTCTACCTAGATTCGTCCCACCACCATCCCATGGAACATCTGCTATACCCTTGGCACTGTTATTCTGTTCTAGAAATTTATTCTTCCTATTTTCCCTGGCTGATAGGGAAATGGCCCTCCTTCTTCATTTGTGTGTCTCCAGATCTTTGTTCATGTTTAATTTCCAGTCAGATAAAACCTTCTGCATCACTCCAGTCAGTAAACTTCTTTGGGTGTGCTAGACAGGAATAGGTATGCAGATAGCAAGTGTCATGCCAAAGCTTATGCTGTAGTTACTGTGCATTGTGAGCTGAGCTGCAAGCTCATAGCTCTCTAAGTGAGAGTAACACGATCTCACCTCTTATTTCTCTGGAAGGCATGGCGTAGTGACTGGAACACATAAAGCACATGATAAACATTCGCTGAATTCTGTAGTTTTGTTAAGTATTTCATATATGTCAAGATACATAATCAGGTTGATATTGTATCCAAAACTGTATTAGCTTTTCTCTTAAGTTTAGCTCAACAAAACAAAAGGAAAATGTTATTTTCCTTCAAATGTCATCTCAGGGGATGTACAAGAGGAAGGCCTGTTTAAGCAAGATCTTTAAATCATTGTGGGAGAGAACCTTGGGATTTCCACCGCCTAGAATGGAATGGCAAAAGCCATATTTAAACCAAGCAGAAGTACTTATGATAGCAAGTGGAACTGGGTCTCTAAAATGCAATTTTCTACAAATGCCAAGGCCTAACCATTCACTAGGGAGCAAAGAATAGAGAATTGACATCTATGCACCAAGCCAATAGCTCAACAAGCTCTACTGAACACTTGCCACAGCCAGGTCCTAAATAATGGAGTCTTGGGTCATTAACACATCTCTCAGGGTATAAACCAACAAAAGAAAAATGGTCTTTTCTGAGAAGACTGACACAAAAGTTGGCTTTTACAGATAAACAAAATGTCGCCAATGAGAAAGTGTACCCTTGTGAGGTGCACCAGTGTGCCTCAAGTATGTTTTGTGATGAGCTAAACTGTGGACTGTAGTGTATGGATGTGTTAGGAGAGGGGAATCCAAATCATGGTAGCCTTGAATATCAGGCTCTGAGTACTAACTAGGTTGTGAGCTGAAAATACGAGGGACATTTGAAAGGTCTAAAATAGGACTGCAACATGGTTAAATCTGTATTTCAGGACTGCTATTTGCACAACACTATTTCTAGTAGGTTGGATCCTAGGAAAACTGGTATTATGAGGAATAGACTTATATAAACCCTACATATGAAAAGAAAAGTATGAGGCCGGGCGTGGTGGCGCACGCCTTTAATCCCAGCACTCGGGAGGCAGAGGCAGGCGGATTTCTGAGTTCGAGGCCAGCCTGGTCTACAAAGTGAGTGCCAGGACAGCCAGGGCTACACAGAGAAACCCTGTCTTGAAAAACCAAAAAAAAAAAAAAAAAAAAAAAAAAAAAAAAAAAAGAAAAGAAAAGAAAAGAAAAGTATGGCATCTGACTTTCTAAGTTCAAGTTATTCCACTACACATAATGATTTCAGTTGCATCTATTTCCCTAACAAATGTCATAATTCCACTTTTTATTTACAGGTTCATAACATTCTGGCTATGTATCAGGTTTCCTTGATCCATTTTATTGTTGATGGAGAGCTAGGCTAGGTCTATTTTAGTCAAGTATAGGTATTGTAACAATAAACATGACATGTAGGTATTTCTGTGCTATGTTGACTTAACTTACTTCAAATATATATGTAAGAGTTACATAGGAGGTTGATATGGTCTTTCTAATTAATTTCTGAGGAACCTCCATACTTATTTCTATAGTGGCTGCACGGGTTTGCTTTCCTGCCAGCAATGAATAAGGGTTCCCCACATCCTCTCCTGTATTTGTTCTCATTTGTTTTCTTGATCATAGCCATTCTAACAAGGATGAAATGGAATTCCAAAACAGTTTTTGTGTCTCCCTGATGATACTGAACACTTTCCCAAGTACTCATTATCCTTTGGTATTTCTTCATTGGGAATGGCCCATTCAGCTTGCTGTCCCATTTACTTATTGGAGTGCTCTGTTTTTTATGTGTTTCCTTTTTTTTCAGGTTCTTATATATCCTAGATATTAATGACCTGTCTTATACGAGAGTTTTCCCATTCAGTAGATGTCTCTTCATTCTAGTGTTGCTTCCTTTGCTGTGCTGAAGATATTTCATTTCATATAATCTCTCATTTGTCAATTTTTGAACTATTTCTTGTTGTATTATATCTCCTTTCTGAAAATGCTTGCCTGTGCCTGTATCTTCAAGTGCTTTAGATTTTCTTCTAACAATTGCAAAGTTTCTTGTCAAAGACTTTAATGTCTTTAGTTCATTTTGAATTGATTCTTGTGGAGGGTGAGAAATAGAAATCTAGTTGTGGTCTTTTATATGTAAATTGTTTCCCCAGAACTATTTGTAAATGAGACTATTTTGTCTCCAATTTATATTTTGGACAGCATTTTCCAAAACAAGATGACTGTAACTAAATGGCTTTATTTCTGACTCATCTATTCTAGCCTAACTACTTTGTTAGTACCATGCTGTTTTTTGTTTTTATCCAATAACTATGTAATGCAATTCGAGGTGGAATATGTGTCATATCCCACACTGTTGTCTCTACTAAGGACTGCATAAGTTATTAAGAGCATTGTGCTTCCATATGAGGCTTAAGATTTCCTTTTCTTACCATAAAAAAATTCCTTTCCTTATACCCATGGGAAGAGATACAGAGACAAAGTGTGGAGCAGACACTAAAGGAAAGGCCATCCAGAGACTGCCCCACCTGGGAATTCATCTCACATACAGTCACCAAACCCAGACAATATTGTGGATGCCAATAAGTGCTTGCTGACAGGAGCTGTGTCCTGAGAGGCTCTGCCAGTGCCTGACAAATACAGAGGTAGATGCTCTCAGCCAACCATTGGACTGAGCACAGGGTCCCCAATGAAGGAGCTAGAGAAAGGACCCAAGTAGCTGAAGGGGTTTGCAGCCCCATAGGAGGAACAACAATATGAACCAACCAGTACCCCCCAGAGGTCCCAGGGACTAAACCACCAACCAAAGAGTACACATGGAAGGACCCATGGCTCCAGCTACATATGTAGCAGAGGATGGCCTATTCGGTCAACAATGGGAGGAGAGGTCCTTGGTCCTGTGAGGGCTCTATGCCCCAGTAGGGGACTGCCAGGGCCAGGAGGCAGGAGTGGGTGGGTTGGTGAACAGGACCAGGAAAGGGGAAAACATTTGAAAAGTAAACAAAGAAACTATCTAATAAATACAAAAACAAAATTTAAAAAACCTCTATTCAGGTCATACAGCAATGTAGATTTCCTTTTCTTATTCTGTGAGGAATGTCATTGCCATTTTGATGATGATTTCTTTAAATATGAAGATTGCTTTCAGTGACATAGCAATATACACAATATTCTGTCTATTAACGAATAAGAGGTAGTTCTGTCTTCTCCTGTCTTTCTCAATTTGTTTTTTTATTTTCTTACATTTTCACTGTAGAGATCTTTTACCTCCATGGGTAAGCTCATTCACAACAATTTTAAACAATTTTTTATTAGATATTTTCTTCATTTACATTTCAAAAGGCTATCCCAAAAGTCCACTATACACTCCCCCCTACCCTGTGCCCCGCTCCTGCTGCCATCTTCAGCTCCTTGGGTACTTTCTCTAGCTCCTCCATTGGGGGCCTGTGTTCCATCCAGTAGATGACTGTCAGCATCCACTTCTGTATTTGCCAGGCACTGGTATAGCCTCATAAGAGACAGCTATAACAGGGTCCTCTCAGCAAATTCTTGCTTGTATATGCAATAGTGTTAGTCTCTGCTAACATTATTATGGTATGGATCTCTGGGTGAGGCAGTCTATGGATGGTCCTTCCTTCTGTCTCAGCTCCAAACTTTATTCATGATAATTTAAAAACTCTATAATGAGTGGGATTTCCCCCAACTTTGTTTCCAGTGAGTTTGCTATTGATCAATAGGAAGATGATTTATTTTGTATGGTGATTTTTATGTCCTGCTACTCTGCTGAGAGTGTTTGTACTTTGCTGGTGGAATCCTTGAATCTAGTAATCTGCCTTTTTTTCCCTTCCTATTTGTATCCCCTTTAATTCTCAGAGTCTTTCCAGTAAATTCTTTTGTCACTGCTGAATAACCAGATCAAATCAAATATAACAGATTCATATTGGGTGCTATTGGAGGAATAAGCTTTGTCTCCACTGAGAAAAGTCTTGAAAGAGGGAACAACAGTGAAGAAACCACTGCTCCCTGTTGAACATCAAGATGAGAGGTGCAGCATGCTGGCTAAGTTGACAGTGTTTTCTCCATCCAATCCTCCTGCTCTCTTCTGTTGGTGGATAAACCAAACTGCACCTTGAATTGCAATTCTGTATGGCCTGGGTATTACTTCCCTTAGAATTCCTTCTTATTCCTATGTTCACAACATAAGACAACAAATCCTTTCTTTTTTAGCCTCACTGCTGAGACATCTTCATTAGCAAGATAGTTTAGAATTCGTCTCATTTAAAAAAGAAATATTCCCTCCTCGATTTGTACCCTCCTGTAGCTTCACCACATTCTAATACTTGTCCCAAGAATTTACTATATTATTAAATCCTTATGCTCCCATTTCCTTTAAATTCTCCTTTAAATTCAGTTTGGAGGTTTTATATCCACCTATTACTAAAATTCTGCTCAGGAAGATGTGGCTGGTCAAGAGAGAAGTGAGAGGCAAAAAGGAAAGTTGATAACTTCTATCTGTGGAGATGAAACACTCATCCAAAGCTTGGGCTTGGAAAAATGAGATGGAGAGTGAAGTCTCAGAAAATAGCATACCCCTCTGGCTAGAATAAGGGCCTCAGCCATTTCTTTATCCCTGCCATGATATTCCAGAGAAAATTCCAATTTATAGGGAACCATTATTTTAATGATCTGATCGCCAAAGGGAAGAAAATAAGTAGTTTTATTGAGAATACTTTTACTCTTGTCAGTACAGTTATACATAAAACCTTTGGGAGGCATTTATCTATCTAGTCAAGGGTAACTTCCAAAGGAAATCCCCTTCCTTTGTCATCTCAGGCACCAACCCTAGTTGTAGGTAGATTTAATAGCCATATGTCTCTACCATTATTAAATATTTGGGGGTTTCCAGAACCCTTTCTTCCAACTTCTCATTTCTCATGCCACTTTAGGTATCACATATTTTTAAGGAGCAGGGGTTGGACATAAAGCAGAAGTCCTAAACACTTAGCCAAGCCTCCCACTGAGCGGAAATTTCTATCCTTAGAACTGAGTTTCACTTGCAGATCTTAGTTTAGATGTGAAGAATTAATGATGAGTGGTAAATTCTATCATTTCATTGTGACTATTCTATTCTGCCACCCCTGGAAACTATAGAGGATGGAGGAAGTGTAAATGCTCAAGGCAATGAATGTTCCAAGTGCTTAAGCATCTACTTCTCTAACTATCCTGGCATGTGTGAAATATTATGAAGAGATGCTTGTGTTACTCCCTTTGGCACTGGAAAGCTTAGACAGAGGATGCCAAGAATCTCATGCTGGGAGAAGGAACAAGCTAGGATCATTGGTCAAACCAGAAGAAGGACTAATTTTCTGGCATATCACTTTTAAGGAGAGATTGAAGCTCAGAAGGAGGAAATAACTTGACCAGCACTGCCCAGCTATAGATACTTCCTGACTTTGTTTAAAACTAAACCTCATAGGATTCTGAGGATGGTCTTGGTGGAGGAGTCAATAGACCTTTGTTCCTCTTCCCAATGTACCACCACATCCAACATCAACATCCATGACCAACCTATCATAGGGTGCCATCTTGTGGTGCTCAGTGGGAATGCAGAAGAGAAGCCAGGACAACCTTCATGGAAACAGTCAAGCAGGGTTGAAGCTGAAAAAAAAAATAAATAAAAAGAATTTATTAATCTTTCTATTCTGCTTTTCAGTATTAATTGTGTGTTGACTATGCATTGTAGTGATCAATGCTAGTCCCCAATATCTGGCTGCCCGCAATGAGGAGGTCCTTGGTGATGAGGAAATCATCACATATACCAAGTGATGCTATGTAAACTTGCTCCTTAATTTAAAGCTATTGGTTAAATAAACAGGTTGGCAGCTTGTAGCTGGGCAGAAGAGAGGTAGGGAAGGCTTCAGGTGAGGGGCTCATGGTCTGAGGCAGAGAATACCAGGAGAGAAAAAAGAAGAGGAAGGAAGAAGATGCAAGGGGTAGGTGGAAAGTGAGAACACGGCAATGAGGGCCAGTCATTTGAAAAGGAGTGGGCCATGAGAAACATGGCAAGTTGTCCCTGAGGGTCATTGACTGGAAAGTAGACTAGCATAAAGGGTGGATATCTGCCCAGCACTAGTGCTTTTAAGGCTTATTATAAATTTAAAAGTTTTGTGTCTTTATTTGTGAGGTAAATGATCAAAAGTGGGGTAGAAACCTCCAATTAATTTTTCTACATTAATTATGTCTTTTATTGAACTATTAGATAAACATGACTGGTTAGGGGCTGTCTTAGTTACCTATTTTTTGTGATAAAACACCATGACCAAGTCAACTTGTTAAAGAAAATATTTAACTTAGAGGATAAAGTTTCAGGGAGTTAGAATCCATGGCCATCATAGCAGGGAGCAAGGAAGCAGACAGGCAAAAATGGCACTGGAGCAGTAGCTGACAGCTCAGATTTTGATGTGTGAGAAAGAGATTGAAAAAGACCTCTGTGAAGTAGGCATTTAAACAGGGTTCTTTAGAACCATGTAAGCAGATGAGAGAAAACTAACTTTGTAGTTGATCGTTCTTAGATCAAGAACATTGGCATTTATAATGACCCACACTGTAGTCCTGAACTTGTATGAGCAGATTTGCCTAAGTAGCAGATGTTGGATGTCATGGTATGCTTATGAGTTCACTATGCAGACTCTGTGACTTATGGCTGACCCGTACCTAGTTATGTTCAGGCTTGAGTGCTGAGTGCCAGTATACTTTGAGACTTTGTTCAAAGTACACGTCTATAACTACAGAGCGATAATAGTATTGGAATTTGAGTATAATGGGGAACTGTTGTGACACCACATGTATGATATTACTAGCCATTTAGTGCTTTTGCTTTAACTAGACTGGTTAATATTTCTCAAAATATTTTGTGTAAATGCTTACAACTGCTGTGTTATTGGAATTATGTTTTATTTATTTATTTATTTATTTATTTATTTATTTATTTATTTATTTTTGAGACAGGGTTTCTCTGTGTAGCCCTGGCTCTCCTGGAACTCACTTTGTAGTAGACCAGGCTGGTATTGAACTCAGAAATATGCCAGCCTCTGCCTCCCGAGTGCTAGGATTAAAGGCATGCACCACCACACCTGGCTTTAGAATTATGTTTTGTTATTTATTATATTTTAGTCTACAAAGTATTTTGACTTTAGAATTTAATGTGTATATACATATATGTCTGTATATGTCTGTATTTCCTCCCTCAAGATTGTGCTTCATAGACATTCCTATATATAAATACTGTAACACTATATCATAAACATACCGAGAAATAACTACGGTTCTCTGTATTGAAATTATTAACCTCAGAAAATTGGATTGGCTTTACAGTGGTGGGGATAAATTATGATATAAATCTCCCACTATAATGTGTGCCTATTTTCATTTTTAACAAACATTCCCTATCATTTTCTTACTAGCTATACATTATTCACTAAAATGTAGGTATATCTTTTCCATATATGTGAAGTTTTAGAGTGTGTACCTACTCCATATTGAAATTTTAAATACATAATTTATCCTGAATTGTAGACATCACAAATAGGTAACATCTTGACCCACATGTCTTTGGAGTGAGGTATCACCCAATAAGTTATTTTGTTCTGAATGACTGATCACTGTTTCAACAAATGAAGTAGAGAATCAGATGAATTAGACTGGTGAACTAACTAGAGAGTCAGTAACTATTTACAGTAATCCGTGAGCATAGTGTTCCTATATGGTGAACAAAAAGAATAGTATGCAGAGGTAATGGTTCTTCTGTGCGTGTAGAAACATGGTGCTGAAAAGCTGTATTAACTCTTACTGCTGTTTTCATGTGTGATGTGGTTTATTTATCCTGACACTCCTTCAGAGGGCTATAGCTTTCTAGATGAATTGGGCAAAACCTAAATATAAAGAGGTTCATATTTGTGAAAAGCTAATTAACCAAGATGGTAGGTTTCCAGGGTACATGTCAGGATGTCTCAAGTCTGCAGAAGTCCTAGGCATTATCTACTTTATGACATCAAATCCATGGTCACTTTATCACAGGACAGATGCTGCTACATCACTGTCACATTTCAACCTAGTCATTGCAAGGAAGTACCAGCACTTCTCCTCAGCTCACAGATGCTTAGGTCTGGGATCCTTATCCTCACACCTGGCCTAAAGCCAACTACAAATAGGGAGATCTTTAATTGATATCTGATGGAAATACAAATGTTACCCTCAAAAGTGTAGAGACCTTGTGAGCCACAACCTGGGAGAGTGACGCATAAGTACTCAGAATATCTACCCAGTATTTAGAGCCCCCATTACCCTTGGAGCAACTCTCACATAGAGCTGAGTTAAAGGACTTGAATGGCCAGCAGGATCCAGATACTCCTCTTCCTTATCACTGTTCTTTTTAATCTGGATGCTACAAAGCACAGGAGTACAAAAGGAGAAACAAGGCACAGGGTACTTATTATTGTTTTCCAGGAGTCAATAAATTATTGCATGTCAAAGGATAAATGGATCGATATAGTTACACCATGTCCCTTATACTAAATTTACTTCCCCAGTAAAATGTATGTGTTAAAAAGTTAAATTTTGTGTTCTTTATGATGAATGCAGAATCAGAATGTGTCAACTGATGGAGGTTGAAATATGCTTGTGAGATGTGATGAAGAGATTTTTCAGTCCTTTTGGGCTTCACAATGCTTAAAGGAATGATGATCATATGTGGTTTTATCGTGACATTTATTTTAATGAGGAGAATGAGATGTCTTGATAGTATAGGTGCTTGTCATTGCACTTGATATTCTGATTCTAACCCCAGAACCCCAAATCATGGAAGGCAGAAACTAGATACCAACAGTTGCCCTCGGATGTGCTCCCTCCCAAACTGAATACATGCACTAGGTAGTTACATATTAAAACATAGACTCTTATGTTGCTTTATGTTCCCGTCCTCTAGAAAGCAAAAGGGAAAAAAAAGAAAAAAAAAGCCTTTTAGTTTTCTAATCTTTGCCTATACTCACCATCAGGAAAGACAGCCCGGTAGTAGCCTAACTAAATCTAATCACATGTACTGATTCAGTACACTTTTATCATGTCAAAATTGCTTGTGTATATAAATGGTGCCATGAGCTGACCGTTACTTTCTGTCCCTCTAGTTTTACCTCAACAATCTACTGTTACACCCTTCTCAACTGATGACCATCCGTGTACCAAATCCTCATTGACCGTAAGAAACCCTCTTCCTTTATATAAGAGAAAATTACTTTAATGTTTCCCTCATCTTTTTATGAGTATAGCACACTTGAAAAAGTAGAGTTGATTAAGTGTTTCATGTATGAAATATTTTATTTAGGAAGAGAAGGAAACGTAATTATATCAGGTTGGTGATTTAACAGAACTGTATCAGGTAATGACTTTGAGTCAGGGCAGACTGTCTTCTGGACAATAATATTCTGCCTTCAATACCAGTATGTAAATTTCACACAGAAGGTGGTAGGCATATCATTCATGTAGACTTGAATGTTTATATAAGCATTTACTCCGTTTATGGCTTCTAGAGCCTGTGGTTTAGGTTGAATCTGATTATGTTCCCCAAAGATGGATGTAGGGGAAGCATCGTATGTCCTAGCATGGCATGTTCAGGTGCCAAGAAGTTAAGGCATAAGGATGCATGCAAATTATTGGATTTCTTCACAAAAGGGGTTAGTATCACTAAGTAGGTTTTAGCTTCACCATATTGTAATGTAACTCAGCGAACCTTCAGTAGAAGCCAACGCATAAGGTAGCCTGATGTGGTATTTAGTCAGTAAATATGGGAAACACTCTAGTTTTTGTCACAAAGTAGTCATTTTGAGGTATTCTGTGTCAGTATCACATAATATCCTAATAGGGAACATTTCCCCTGAGTCTCTAATAGTAAGAGTCAGTAGATTAGAAAGAGATTAGATTAGCTCGCCAGACTTGGTACAATTATGACCTGTCCAGAGGTGAACCAGAGCATGGTACACACAGGATTCAGCATACTCTAAACTAAGTCTCTTAAGCGTTTTCTTTCCTGTATGTTACAGGTGGGCTCCAAAAAATGCAGGAACAGTATGTATCCTGCAGTCAGTGAAGACATGTGTTAGATATGAATTGTGTTAATACTGGTTGTCTTTTGTCTGGTTGTAACACAGTGAGCAAATTGGCATGTGTTGATTGAAAAAATCAGATGTTTGTTCTAAAAAAAAAAAAAAAAAGAAAGTGGTGCCTGCAGTGAGAAATTGTAGCCCTGTGTGTACAGCTGCTGCTTCCAGCTGTGACCTCTTTAGTTTGGTGTTTTGTGCACGAGGCTGCATCTAAACCTATCTTATCTACACAGATATCCAAGTTACTCAACTCAATTTACAGGGAAAATGTTTTGAAAAAAATCAGAATAGACAATTTACTTATGTGTTTAAAGTTTGCCACAGTCACATTTGGTAGCTTGATTTGCATTTTTCTAGGCAGTTGAATAAACCAAGATTCAGAGTAAGTGACAGAGATCTTTAGATATGCAGTGCAGCATTAGATTTAACACAACAGAGGGCATTAAAAATAAAAACAGGAAAGAACTTCCAGTTTTCTAGCATCAGCCTGTAATAACTCAAAGCTACAGGAATCCCAAAGACTGCTGTGACTATCGCAGTGCTCAGAAGACCTGGGCAATGTAATTCACCTGCCTACAGACATTAACAAGGATGAAAGAAAAGCCCATGGTTTTGTGCAGATTATGGCTCTGTGCTACATTGAAATTGGCTACATGTATATGAACTGAGTTCATGCTAGACTTGGTTGGTTCCTTCTAGTAAAACCTGGTGAAAAGCTTTAACGGGTTGACAATATTTAGCATGAACACAAAGAACAAAACAGCTAAGGCAAAGTATTCACTAAGGACTCTGGTCACCACCGAGATACTGCTCTATCTAATTTTTTAAAAAGAATATAGGATATTTTGTTTTGGTTTTGTTTGTTTGTTTGTTTGTTTTTCTTTTTGAGACAGGGTTAGTGTGTATCCATGACTCTCCTGAAACTGATTATCCATCTGTTTGTCTATTTGTCTATCTATCTATCTATTTATCAATCTATCTTCATGGCCTGGATCTCACATAGTTCCATCTGCCTCTGAGTACAGTGTTCTGTTATAAAAGGAGTCAACTACCACATCCATGGAATACACATACAAAAGTGAGGTACATTATATGCTCTAAGAGACTTTCCTCTCAGTCGTGGTCAGCCTCCATAATTTAAGTGTGAATACTGATCTATTCAGCAGCAAACTACATGACTCAATATCATTATTTCAAGTGTTTTCTGCATAATTCATCTATAGTGTTAGCACTCTTCTACACTGTGGCTTGATTAATGGAATCTAGTGTGAGAATATGAACTAGCCCAGTTGTATCAGTGTCAGAACATGCTTAGGATGTCCAGGACCCAAAGTCTGTATCCTAGTTCTATATAAAATGTTCTCAGGATAGCTTCATCCTATTAATACTTATACTAGAGAAGTGAAGGAATGAGAGACACAAGCTCGAGTTCATTCTTTTCTGTAGAGTGAATTACATGCTAGACTAGAATAGACACCTTTCCCGAAAAAAAAAATTAAAAAATAGAGAAGGTCAGACTGGTGAGGGAGACATGACCAGGTATGGTACACACTCACTGCCTGGGAGGCAGTACAAATATCTAAGCAGAAACTAAGAAAGGCCATACAGATGGGCAGTGAGGATGTCACCTACAAAGTGATGTGAACACACACTGCCTATTATATTACCAATGTACCAGGCTGCTGTTCTTGTCAGTTGATGATGAGGACATGTCCAGGCTTGGCTAGTTGAAGGGAAGTTTCTGTTCAGTCCATTGTGTGACAACTTGGTCTTGGATAACTTTGAAACTGAGCATTTTTTAGAAAATGCCTCAATGTGGTCCTCTGATCAAGAAATCACTCACTAAAAGGCACCAAGCAGGTTGAAATTCTTAGAGGAAGACCACATATTTCTTCTATGATAGAGCCCGCCTATAGCTTCTTAGGTAAATAGGGAAAATAAATACATTCTCTGTTGCCCATGTGTAACCAACGGAAACCTCATGCTTCCTGGATGCATTCATATGTTGGTAAGTGTTCTGTCATTTAATAGACACCACAAAGCAATTCTATGTGCTTTTCCTTGAGGGCTAGCTGTGTGTGTGTAATTGTATATCCATATACAATTTTGTTTTGAACTAAGATTCATAGGGTATCAAGTATATAGCACTGTAGTGAACATCCATCACTCAGAACTGAGAGTCGATAAATTTCAGTTTTTATGTTGCTCTAAGAGTGATATGGATTCTGTTTACAAGGTACAGCACCAACATAACAGAGACCTGGTGCTCTTCTCTGTACACTGTCACACCTACATGAAGTTATGACTTACCTACACCTTCAGTGTAATGCATGCTGGTGTGCAAGACTGAGTGATCTTTCAAAAGCACCACTGTAACTCCGATGATGGTGCCTGAGGAATGGTCATGAGATGGAACATGCAAACATAGACACATTACTGGTTTTCTCTGGTTTTTCGATTTGGATTTTGCTTGTTTGTTGTTTTTTGTTTGTTTGTTTGCTTTTTCAATGAAGCTGACACAACTTATCTCTGTTAATGTATTCCAAGTATTTACAATCATAAATATCCATCACCAGAATGCTGCTATTGCTGTGGATATGGAAGAACATCAAGAACCAACTTGCTCATCCACACAAACACCACAAAACAAAACAAAAGGTACTGAGGAAATAGAATAACTTTATTAAATTATATTCAGTTGTTGTAGATCATAAGGTGTGATACAAGGAAAAATTTGACCAGCATAGAAACATTTTCTTCTGTAGATGATGTTAATTTGCATACTTCATTAGGTTAAATTCAACCACAGAATTTGAAAACAGATTTAAAATTTGCCACTTGTTCTCACTGAGTAATGAGAGAGCTAAAAATGAGCTCAGTCCTGTCTGTGTCACTCTCACTTCACCTGCTGCAGACAGGAACAGTTGAGCCGTCCTCTCTATTACCTATTCACAGACACCTGTGATGTGGATGGATTGAATGTCAACTGTCTCAAGAGTGACCCTGTGATTATCAAAAGTGTCGAGAATGAAGATAGACTTGAAATTAGGTCACAGCATTTCTGGTCTGACCCCTTGGCAGTGGGTCCCTGGAGTGGTGTGTTACACCCTGTGCTTGGGAGGCTTAAGGAAATGGGAAAGAACAGTAGAAACAAGGGAATGGCACGAGGGGGTAGGAGGTTTCTGTGGGTTTCTTTTTCTTTCAACAGCATCAAGGTGATCCCTGTCAGGTTGTGTATTCTTGGCTTCTGGCTCTGTCATTTGAAGGCAGTCTATCTCACTTAGCACTTTTCAGTATGTCAGTTTGTGCCAAATGGCTGAGCCTGCCACTGTGGTTAACAGATCTCCATGGAAGCTGTGCCAAAGGCACTTTCCCAGTTTGTAGTAAAAAGGAATGTCTGTTTCAGCACTGCAGTTTGAGTATGGAGTGCATACTTGCTGAGAACCATAGTTGCAGGAGTTTCAGGCAGAGATTCAATGCAACAGGAGGAAAGAAACACAGTGTTTATGTCCAGCTTACCTTCTTGGACAGTCCAGAGAACAGTGACACTAACAGTGACCCAGTTTGCTATCTCAGTTTATCACCTCAAGATAGTGTCCTGCATACATGCGTGGGGATCTGGATCTTGTCAGCTTGACTACTGAGATTAATGGTCACAGTGCCCAGAAACTATTATGGTCATTTTGTGGTTTTATTCTATGGTAGAGCTGATCTCTCTGCTGGTGGATATCGTTCTATGCACTCAAATGACCACTTCTACTATGGTCCTATTGATGCAAAATAAGCAAATTCTGTCCCCATAGTTCCTTGGTTTTATCAGAGTGGTATCTTTTTGGTATGTATATCTTTAGTTTGTAACAGCCTATGCTCCTTAATTTGACTATCATACTAAGTGATTGAGTCACTGGTGGTTAGAGATAGACATCTGTCTTGGACCCTGTGACTTAATGGGAGAGAAAATGTCTGTATTCTGACCCATCTTTGGTGCTTTCTGAGGTATTCTAGGTTCATCCTCCAAGATGCACAGGGTGGTTTCAAGACTTCTCTTACATTACTGCCTCTGTGCCTCAAGATAAAGGACATTGACTCCTGGGATTCAGCTCTCCAGGCACCTATCTGACCAGAGGATGTGCCTGTCTGTGTGCTGTCACTTCTTGAGTGTCTCACTCTTGGCATGGTCTGACCCATGTGTACATGTGGTGATAATCTAAGAAGTCTTTTTCCTCAAAATGGGTTCACTATAGTTTTTCAGTAGGCTTATAGCCTAACCCCCTCAGGATATGTGCTTCTCCTGGATTCTCTCAGTATGCAGATTGGTTTGGTACCAAATTTCAGTAATGCTTATCGACTTAATGAACATTGTCTATCAACAGATTGTGAACCATGTGTGTCTGAGACACAGGATTCTGCTTCTAACTCCCTCCCTTTTCAGTCTTCTCTCTTATTACTTCTTGCCCCTATTCTTCTCTAGCCACTTCCTCCTCTTTGGTAATTGCCATGTTGTCCTGTGATCCCGTTTCCGGTTACCTTATTGTTGACATTGTGTACTAGAACACACTGTCCAGACAGTGTGGCCTAACCCCAGCCATGTCCCCATCCTCAGCCCTGGGATAAATAGTTCTCTCCCTCACAAAGCTCATGAGACTGACAAGATCACTGGGAGAGAACTGAACAGAACCCTTCTCAGATACAATATGACAGGAAAAGCTGTTAAGTCTTAGTATGGCATCTGAATCCGACCTTTACCACATGGACAGGTACATCCTCGTTTGTCTTTAGGTCTTCCCTCTGTTTAACTTGCCGTATGAGAAAACAGTCCAGCAGCAGCAGAACCATATTGTTCATCAGGTTTAGTAACATGAACTAAATTCCTACACTTTTACCCACATCAAGTAAAGCCCAGTGTAACAATAAGCAGTACTGTTCACTTCTTGTCCCTCTAGTGGTAGATGAATGTTCTGATGGTGCAACTTTGCCAGTGGACAAGGGGAAAGGACCAGTGAAAATGTCGGAGGTAAGAAGGCCTTTCCTTTCTCTCATCTAGAAAACTTACTTTAATGGTCCCCTTATGGTTCAGTGGGTATCACAATTGAATCCTGACACTGATCAGGTATATGACTTTTTAAAGCTTCCCATGTTTTAAAGATCTCACTGGCTGAGCATTTAATATGCACATCCTGGGCACATGGAGCTTTCTTTCAACACATCAAACCCTGGAGCATACACTTCAATTATTTCTAGCATAGTTCACAGAAACAGAAAACTTCTTAATGAAAAATACAAGTTTTCACAGATGGTATGCGATATAGTTTAGGGACTTTTCCATAGAGGCCAGACTCTGCCTTCGAAGCATGAAAACACATGTGAAAGGTCTTTTCCACAAAGTACAGAGCTCCAGCTCTTCTGTTACATCACTAAATAATGGATCCATTAACATAATCTCCACTTGACTGCTCCTTTCTATCTTGACTGCAACTAGAAAATGTCAATGGAAAGACCAAAGACTTTAGCAGGCACTACTCAACAGGATCTAAGCTTTAAAATATTTCATTTTCAATTGCAGGTAACATCAAAAAAATGAAGATGTGGTATGTATTATGGAATCACTCTCTAAGACACATTTTCGATGGTAATTATGTAATACTTTGTCTTTTGTGTGATGGACAACTATGATCTAAGCTGCTTATTGATGAGGTTATTGTTGTTGTTGTTGTGTTTTTTTTTAAAGGAAGCGGCATTCTAAGTCATAAATAATGCCCATCTGTCTGCTGTGTTCAACTGTGATTCCTTTATTTTAAAGGGAGTCTTTGTTCACCAAGGCATGTCTAAATCTTATTTCCCAAGTCAAAGACCCCAATTATCCAAGCCACTTTCTAGTAGAAAATTTATAAATTAAGAAATCATAATACAAAAATATGCTCAAACGTTATCAGTGCCATGCAAGAACAGGCTGTGTGCTTGTATTCCTTCATAGATGAATGAACCTGAGTTCAGGGATGATTCTGAGACTCCTTAGATGTACATATCAAGAGACACTTATTACCCAATGAAGAAAAGTTCCAACTTCTGGCATCTGCCTTGCCATGAGACAAATTGATAAGGCTCTGAAACTCTACCCTGGCTGCTGCTGAGGTCAGAAGTCCATGGTAGTGTGTCATTCAGCAGGCAGCCGACAGGCACAGCTCTGAAAGATAGAGAAGCACACGCTGCTTTTCAGGTGACCAAGCCTGGAAATTAAATCTGTACATGGAAAAGTTGGGGTGGCTTTGTCCCAACTGTGATTCTCATAGTCGGGGCTCACTCCAGTAAGCTCTGTAGAAATGCTTTAGCAGACTAGATAACATCAGAGTGGGCACAAAGGGCCACACAGTTTAGGAGCCTTGTCCACTAAGAACTCCAGTCTTCATTTGCTTGATCTATGCTGGATCATTATTCCAGCAATACTTTTCAGTTTTTATTTTGTATTTTATTTTTAATATCATTTTATTAATTTTGATAAGATAATGCAATTTGTTTTGTCATATTTATCCCTTATAACTCTCTACGCATACTCACGCTACCTTTTCAATTTTTCTTAAATGCATATCCTTAAAAAACCTTTCTAGTCCAATTTATGCTAAACATGTATAGGGGCATCCATTGACACTTGGGTTGACCTTCAGGGGCAATATCTTTAATTAAAACTGGCCCTCTCTCAGACAAAAGCCATAAACTACCAATAATTTCTTAATTAGGTATGAGAAGGGCTTCTGAACCTCTCCCCTTCAAGCCACAATATTGTCTTCCTTGACTTTGTGAAGGTCCTATATGAGCATCCAGCAATATATATTTAAAGGAAAGCTAGACTCTGAACATCAAGGATACTTTGTCCTGGGTAGTTAAATTCCATGGTGCCTTTTCTATTTTCTTCTCCGTGGGTTTCATAGTCATCAGAGAAGCGTGTCACCAGATATCCTCTTGTCCACATTTGTATGTCTTTATGCTCATGCTTTCACCAGTAAGGTGATGGGTTAAGAGGAGCTATTATGGGTTAGAACAGGTAGCTTCGTTGGCTTAGTTCATACCTATCATATCCAAAACCCTGAGTTTCATCCCAGGTATTCCATATAATGCATCTATGATGGCACAATCTGCAATCCTTGGTTTAGAGCAGAGAAGTCTAAGTTCAAGGTCATCTCTCTCTTTTTTTAAAATTTTGTTATTGTTTTTTTGTGAATTTCACATCATACACCCCAATCCCACTTATCTCCTCCTCCCCTTGTACCTCCCACCCTTGCTCTAACACACAACAAAGAAAAAATATTGTGGAAGTTGTAGTGTGTCAGTGTGTCCCACAGTAAAGCCTTTTGTCTATACTTCTTTGCGTACAAATATTCATTGTAATGGCTTGTTGATCTGGTACATGCTTCTGATACTCTATCTGAGGTTCCAGTACTGGAACATACAGTTTATCCTCTGGGATAATCTATTGTTGCCAAGTGTCATTGAGATCCTGATGTTTTGTATCTATAGGACCAGCCCCTTCATGCATGTCACCGGTTCATTGATGGGGTAGATGTTGGGTTGAGCCAATTCTAAGTCCTGAAGGCCTGGCAGGTTTGAGGGTTTATATAAGTTTGACCAACATTCTTTGTCCAACCTTCTCGTGACAACTTGATTTACAATGACTTGGAGTCTGAAGCATCACAGAAGACATGCAAGCATAAATTGCCTCTCGGTGTGGGTATTTGATGGTCACTGGCTGAGAAGAGCCTGACAGGCTAAAGACACTGGATAAGGAATCTATTCTATTTGCTGGTTAAGAGCCCTTCTACAACTTGGAAATTCATATATTGAATCAGAAATCAAAGGCAGAGCATCTATTTCTTTGGTTATTTCTGTCAGGGAGTATGGCCAGGGCATCATGGCTAAAACTAGAGGTTAAAAAACCAGAGGAGATGTATTCTCCTTAATTCCCAAACTACAGTGATATAATATATTCTGCATAAGCATTCAAATATTCTGGACAGGCAAAAAAAAAAAAAAAAAAAACGAAAAGCAAACAGCCACTGGCACTGTTGATATCACAGTCACTTCCTGCAAACAGCCACTGGTACTGTCATATGTCAGTCACTTCCTGCTCAGGATTCATCCTTGATTCTAGTGGGACTACCCTCACATTCCACACACCACAGAGCACATGTGCAGTCGTGTGCTTTTCACTGTGATTTAGCACTATATGCTTATCTTGTACACCAGAAAGGTTCCTGTGAGTCTTTATGAAACTTCAAGTTTACTGGCACAACGATGTGATCAGAGAGGGAATGCAGGAATGTATGACTCTGTGTTGTGATGCTCTAAATGGGATTTGAATGCTGCCTATCTGGCACTATACCAACAACATGTAATCAGGTTGTGCCTCTTTCTCTGTTGTTGTACCTGAATTAATTTAGACTTTACCTACAACATCATGTGGTACATAGTAGACTTTATCAACATAGCCATGTGATGTAGAGTAAATTGTACACTAAATTCAGTGATCTTCCTGCAGCACCATCCTAATTACAGTGACTTACCTAAAGAGAAATATGATCAAATGTACACTCAACTCTTCTCAGTTTCCTCTGTTTGTTCTCCATGAAGCTGACATAACTCTTTCTGTGAATGTATTCCCAGTTTCTGCAATCTTAAAGCTATTTTCTCGAAGGCGAGTTGTGGCCCCCATTAAACTGAGAAGACCTGAAGTCCTCCCTGGCACCTCCAAAGAAACAGCACCCGTTACAACAGAAGGTACTGTGGGAATTCATGACTCTGTTCAATTACATAAATCTATGTAAAAGTTTTGCTGTAGTTTTTAATATGTGAATATTGTTAATTTATCTGGTTCATCAGTAGAAATACAGACAAGGAATTTAAAGATGCATTTATCTTGAGGTCATCTTTGCTTTTCATTAACTAATGGCAAACCAGAGGAAAGCTGAGACTTACCTTGTATGACCACTCGTGGCTTCTCCCGCAGTAGGCATGAATGACTAAGCTGCATGTCAGCCAGTTTGTTCCAGACATGGATGACAGAGATGTGGAAAGTCTCAAGAATGAGGATGAAATTTGAATTAGATAAAGGCATTCCCAGTCAGGTCCATTGAGAGACAGCCCCAGGAGTAGTCATCTTACAACTTGTGCTTGGGAGACAAAGGAAGTGGGAAAGATCATTAAGGAGAGAGAAATATGTGAAGTTTCTGGGCATTTTCTCTTTCAAATGTTTACTAGTTAACAGTGGCAAGGTTGAGTGTCCTGTGCTTCTGGCTCAGGTATTTAGAGGCTGTATTTCCTGGAACACTTAGACCTTCCTTCCTCTGCCATGCCTAACACCCTAGTGTGAGACTCTTGTTTTTTTTTAATTAATTATTTTTACACTCCATATTGTATTCCCAGACCACCCTCTGACTGTTCCACATCCCATCCTTCCTCCCCACCCCACCCCAGTGCCTCCATGTGGATGTCCCCACCCCCCCCCCCACCCCCCACTCCACCTACCTCTAAACTCCCTCGGGTCTCCAGCCTCTTGAGGGTTAGATACATCATCTCTGAATAAACACAGACCCGGAAGCCCTCTACTGTATGTATGTGTGTTGGTGGCCTCATATCACCTGGTGTATACTGTCTGTTTGGTGGTCTAGTGTTTGAGAGATCTTAGGAGTCCAGATTAACTAAGATTGTTCATCCTCCTACAGAATCGCCCTTCTCCTCATCTTCTTTCAGCCTTCCCAATTTCAACAACAGTGGTCATCTTGCCATTTATCAATTCTTAATCTTAAAGCATGAGCCATTGGAGTTCTATTTAGGAAATTTCCCCCTGTTCCAAGAGTTCAAGGGTCTTTCCCACTTTCTCTTCTATTAGATACAGTATATCTGGTTTTATGTTGATGTCCTTGATCCACTTGGACTTGAGCTTTGTGCAAGGTGACAAATATGGGTATATTTTCATTTTTCTACAGACAGACAGACAGTTGAATCAGCACCATTTATTGATGATGCTTTCTTTTTTCCATTGTATATTTTTGGCTTCTTTGTCAAAGACCAAGTGTCTGTAAATGTTTGGATTTGTTTCTGGATCTTCAATTCTATTGCATCGATCAACATGTCTGTCTCTGTACCAATACCATGCCAGTTTTTATCACTATTGCTCTGTAGTAAAGCTTGAGGTCAGGGATGGTGATTCCACAAGCTGTTCTTTTAATGTTAAGAATTGTTTTCATTATTCTGGGTTTTTTGCCTATCCAGGTGAATTTGAGAATTGTTCTTTCCATGTCTTTGAAGAATTGTGTTGGGAATTTGAGGGGGATTGCATCGACCATATAGATTGCCTTTGGTGGGATGGCCATTTTTACTATGTTAATCCTGCCAATCCATGAGCTTGGGAGATCTCTCCATTTTCTAAAATCTTCTTCAATTTCTTTCTTGAGAGACTTGAAGTTATTGTCATACAGGTCTTTCACTTCCTTGGTTAGAGTTAACCAAGATATTTTATATTATTTGTGGCTATTATGAAGGGACTTGTTTCCCTAATTTCTTTCTCAGCCTGTTTATCATTTGTTTAAAGGAAGGCTACTGATTTATTTGAGTTAATTTTATATCTGGCCACTTTGCTGAAGTTGTTTATCAGTTGGAGAATTTCTCTTGTAGAGTTTTTGGGGTCGCTTATGTATACTAATATATCATCTGCAAATAGTGATATGTTTATTTCTTCTTTGCCAATTTGTATCCCCTTGATCTCTTTTTGTTGTCTTATTGTTCTAGCTAACACTTTGAATACTATATTGAATAGGTATGGGGAGAGTGGGCATCCTTGTCTTGTCCCTGATTTAAGTGGGATTGCTTCAAGTACATCTCCATTTAATTTGATATTGGCTGTTGGTTTGCAGTAAATTGCTTTTATTATGCTTAGGTATGGGCCTTGAATTCCTGATCTCTCCAATACTTTGTTATAACTCCCCTTGGAAATTTTGTTGGGCTGACTTTCCAGAAGTAGTGATAAAGTACTCTTTTTTTTAAATTAATTTTTTTATTAGGTATTTTCCTCATTTATATTTCCAGTGCTATCCAAAAAGTCCCCAATACACTCCCCTCCCCACTCCCCTACCCACCCACTCTCATTTTTTGGCCCTGGCGTTCCCCTGCACTGGGGCATATAAAGTTTGCAAGTCCAATGGGCCTCTCTTTCCAGTGATGGCCGACTAGGCCATCTTTTGATACATATGCAGCTAGAGTCAAGAGCTCTGGGGTACTGGTTAGTTCATAATGTTGTTCCACCTATAGGGTTGCAGATCCCTTTAGCTTCTTGGGTACTTTCTCTAGCTCCTCCATTGGGGGCTGTGTGACCCATCCAATAGCTGACTGTGAGCATCCACTTCTGTGTTTGCTAGGCCCCGGCATTGTCTCACAAGAGACAGCTATATCAGGGTCCTTTCAGCAAAATCTTGCTAGTGTATGCAGTGGTGTCAGCGTTTGGAAGCTGATTATGGGATGGAACCCTGGATATGTCAGTCTTTAGATGATCCATCCTTTCGTCACAGCTCCAAACTTTATCTCTATAACTCTTTCCATGGGTGTTTTGTTCCCAATTCTAAGAAGGGGCACAGTGTCCACACTTTGGTCTTTGTTCTTTTTGAGTTTCATGCGTTTAACAAATTGTATCTTATATCTTGGGTATCCTAAGTTTTTGGGCTAATATCCACTTATCAGTGAGTACATATTGTGTGAGTTCCTTTGTGATTGTGTTACCTCACTCAGGATGATGCCCTCCAGGTCCATCCATTTGCCTAGGAATTTCATAAATTCATTACTTTTAATAGCTGTGTAGTACTCCATTGTGTAAATGTACCACATTTTCTGTATCCATTCCTCTGTTGAGGGGCATCTGGGTTCTTTCCAGCTTCTGGCTATTATAAATAGGGCTGATATGAACATAGTGGAGCATGTGTCCTTCTTACCAGTTAGAACATCTTCTGGATATATGCCCAGGAGAGGTATTGCTGGATCCTCTGGTAGTATTATGTCCAATTTTCTGAGGAACCTCCAAACTGATTTCCAGAGTGGTTGTACAAGCTTGCAATCCCACCAACGATGAAGGAGTGTTCCTCTTTCTCCACATCCTCGCCAGCATCTGCTGTCACCTGAATTTTTGATCTTAGCCATTGTGACTGGTGTGAGGTGGAATCTCAGGGTTGTTTTGATTTGCATTTCTCTGATGATTAAGGATGTTGAACATTTTTTCAGGTGCTTCTCTGCTATTTGGTATTCCTCAGGTGAGAATTCTTTGTTCAGTTCTGAGTCCCATTTTTTAATGGGGTTATTTGATTTTCTGGAGTCCACCTTCTTGAGTTCTTTATATATATTGGATATTAGTCCCCTATCTGATTTAGGATAGGTAAAGATCCTTTCCCAATCTGTTGGTGGTCTTTCCCAATCTGACGGTGTCTTTTGCCTTGCAGAAACTTTGCAATTTTATGAGGTCCCATTTATCGATTCTCCATCTTACAGCACAAGCCATTGCTGTTCTATTCAGGAATTTTTCCCCTGTACCCATATCTTCAAGGCTTTTCCCTACTTTCTCCTCTATAAGATTCAGTGTCTCTGGTTTTATGTGGAGTTCCTTGATCCACTTAGATTTGACCTTAGTACAAGGAGATAGGAATGGATCAATTTGCATTCTTCTACATGATAACCGCCAGTTGTGCCAACACCATTTGTTAAAAATGGTGTCTTTTTTCCACTGGATGGTTTTTGCTCCCTTGTCAAAGATCAAGTGACCATAGGTGTGTGGGTTCATCTCAGGGTCTTCAATTCTGTTCCATTGGTCTACTTGTCTGTCGTTATACCAGTTCCATGCAGTTTTAATCACAATTGCTCTTTAGTACAGCTTTAGGTCAGGTATGGTGATTCCACCAGAGGTTCTTTTATCCTTGAGAAGAGTTTTTGCTGTCCTAGGTTTTTTGTTGTTCCAGATGAATTTGCAGATTGCCTTTTCTAATTCCTTAAAGAATTGAGTTGGAATTTTGATGGGGATTGCATTGAATCTGTAGATTGCTTTTGGCAAGATAGGCATTTTTACAATGTTGATCCTGTCAATCCATGAGCATGGGAGATCTTTCCATCTTCTGAGATCTTCTTTAATTTATTTCTTCAGAGACTTGAAGTTCTTCTCATACAGATCTTTCACTTCCTTAGTTAGAGTCACGCAGAGGTATTTTATATTGTTTGTGAATATTGAGAAGGGTGTTGTTTCCCTAATTTCTTTCTCAGCCTGTTTATCCTTTGCGTACAGAAAGGCCATTGACTTGCTTGAGTTAATTTTATATCCAGCTACTTAATTGAAGCTGTTTATCAGGCTTAGGAGTTCTCTGGTGGAATTTTTAGTGTCACTTATATATACTATCATATCATCTGCAAAGAGTGATATTTTGACTTCTTCTTTTCCAAATTGTATCCCCTTGATCTCCTTTTGTTGTCTAATTGCTCTGGCTAGGACTTCAAGTACAATGTTGCATAGGTAGGGAGAGAGTCCCTGTCTAGTCCCTGATTTTACTGGGATTTCTTCCAGCTTCTCACCATTTACTTTGATGTTGGCTACTGGTTTGCTGTAGATTGCTTTTATCATGTTTAGGTATGGGCCTTGAATTCCTGATCTTTCCAAGACTTTTATCATGAATGGGTGTTGGATTTTGTCAAATGCTTTCTCAGCATCTAATGAAATGATCATGTGGTTTTTGTCTTTGAGTTTGTTTATATACTGGATTACGTTGATGGATTTCCGTATATTGAACCATCCTTGCATCCCCGGGATGAAACCTACTTGGTCAGGATGGATGATTGTTTTGATGTGTTCTTGGAGTCGGTTGTTGAGAACTTTATTGAGGGTTTTTGCATCGATATTCATAAGGGAAATTGGTCTGAAGTTCTCTATCTTTGTTGGGTCTTTTTGTGGTTTAGGCATCAGAGTAATTGTGGCTTCATAGAATGAGTTGGGTAGAGTAACTTCTGTTTCTATTTTGTGGAATAAATAGTTTGTGAAGAACTGGGATTAGATCTTCTTTGAAGGTCTGATAGAACTCTGCACTAAACCCATCTGGTCCTGGGCTTTTTTTGGTTGGGAGACTATTAATGACTGCTTCTATTTCTTTAAGGTATATAGGACTGTTTAGATCATTAACCTAATCTTGATTTAACTTTGGTACCTGGTATCTGTCTAGAAACTTGTCCATTTCATCCAGTTTCTCCAGTTTTGTTGAGTATAGCCTTTTGTAGAAGGATTTGATGCTGTTTTGGATTTCTTCAGGATCTGTTGTTATGTCTCCCTTGTCATTTCTGATTTTATTAATTAGAATACTTTCCCTGTGCCCTCTAGTGAGTCTGGCTAAGGGTTTATCTATCTTGTTGATTTTCTCAAAGAACCAGCTCTTCTTTCTATTGGTTGATTCTTTGAATACTTCTTCTTGTTTCCACTTGGTTGATTTCACCCCTGAGTTTGATTATTTCCTGCCATCTACTCCTCTTGGGTGAATTTGCTTCCTTTTGTTCTAGAGCTTTTAGGTGTGTTGTCAAGCTGCTAATGTGTGCTCTCTCTAGTTTCTTTTTGGAGGCACTCAGAGCTATGAGTTTTCCTCTTAGAAATGCTTTCATTGTGTCTCATAAGTTTGGGTATGTTGTGGTTTCGTTTTCATTAAACTCCAAAAAGTCCTTAATTTCTTTCTTTATTCCTTCCTTGACCAAGGTATCATTGAGAAGAGTGTTGTTTAGTTTCCATTTAGTTTCCATGTGTGTGTTGGCTTTCTATTATTTATTTTGTTATTGAAGATCAGCCTTATTCCATGGTGATCTGATAGGATGCATAGGACAATTTCAATATTTTTGTATATGTTGAGGCTTGTTTTGTGACCAATTATGTGGTCAATTTTGGAGAAGGTACCATGAGGTGCTGAGAAGAAGTTATATCCTTTTGTTTTAGGATAAAATGTTCTGTAGATATCTGTCAGATCCATTTGTTTCATAACCTCTGTTAGTTTCACTGTGTCCTTGTTTAGTTTCTGTTTCCATGATCTGTCCATTGGTGAAAGTGTTGTGTTGAAGTCTCCCACTATTATTGTGTGAGGTGCAATGTGTGCTTTGAACTTTACTAAAGTATCTTTAATGAATGTGGCTGCCCTTGTATTTGGAGCATAGATATTCAGAATTGATAGTTCCTCTTGGAGGATTTTACCTTTGATGAGTATGAAGTGCCCTTCCTTGTCTTTTTTGATGACTTTGGGTTGGAAGTCGATTTTATTAGATATTAGAATGGCTACTCCAGCTTGTTTCTTCCTACGATTTTCTTGGAAAATTGTTTTCCAGCCTTTCATTCTGAGGTAGTGTGTATCTTTTTCTCTGAGATGAGTTTCCTGTAAGCAGCAAAATGTTGGGTCCTGTTTGTGTAGCCAGTCTGTTAGTCTATGTCTTTTTATTGGGGAATTGAGTCCATTGAAATTAAGAGATATTGAGGAAAAGTAATTGTTGCTTTCTTTTATTTTTGTTGTTAGAGTTGGCATTCTGTTCTTGTGGCTGTCTTCTTTTAGGTTTCTTGCTTTTTCTAGGACGTGGTTTCCGTCCTTGTATTGTTTTTTCTTTTTTCTGTTATTATCCTTTGAAGGGCTGGATTCATGGAAAGATAATGTCTGAATTTGGTTTTGTCGTGGAATACTTTGGTTTCTCCATCTATGGTAATTGAGAGTTTGGCTGGGTATAGTAGCCTGGGCTGGAATTTGTGTTCTCTTAGTTTCTGTATAACATGTGTTCTCTTAGTTTTCTGTATAACAGAAGCCAGGCCCTTCTGGCTTTCATATTCTCTGGTGAAAAATCTGGTGTAATTCTGATAGGCTTGCCTTTATATGTTACTTGACCTTTTTCCCTTACTGCTTTTAGTATTCTATTTTTATTTAGTGCATTTGTTGTTCTGATTATTATGTGTCGGGAGGAATTTCTTTTCTGGTCCAGTCTATTTGGAGTTCTGTAGGCTTCTTGTATGTTCATGGGCATCTCTTTCTTTAGGTTTAGGAAGTTTTCTTCTATAATTTTGTTGAAGATATTTGCCGGTCCTTTCAGTTGAAAATCTTCATTCTTATCTACTCCTATTATCCATAGGTTTGGTCTTCTCATTGTGTCCTGGATTTCCTGGATGTTTTGAGTTAGGATCTTTTTGGATTTTGTATTTTCTTTGATTGTTGTGCAGATGTTCTCTATGGAGTCTTCTGCACTTGAGATTTTCTCTTCCATCTCCTGTATTCTGTTGCTGATGCTCGCATCTATGGTTCCAGATTTCTTTCCTAGGTTTTCTATCTCCAGCGTTGCCTCACTTTGGGTTTTCTTTATTGTGTCTACTTCCCTTTTTAGGTCTTGGATGGTTTTATTCAATTCCATCACCTGTTTGGTCTGGTTTTCCTGCAATTCTTTAAGGGATTTTTGTGCTTCCTCTTTAATGTCTTCTACCTGTTTAGCAGTGTTCTCCTGCAATTCTTTAAGGGATTTTTGTGCTTCCTATTTAATGTCTTCTACCTGTTTAGCAGTGTTCTCCTGCAATTCTTTAAGGGATTTTTGTGCTTCCTCTTTAATGTCTTCTACCTGATTAGCAGTGTTCTCCTGTATTTCTTTAAGTGTGTTATAAAAGTCCTTCTTGATGTCCTCTACCATCATCATGAGATATGCTTTTAGATCTGGGTCTAGCTTTTCCGGTGTGTTGGGGTTCCCTGGACTGGGCGAAGTGGGAGTGCTGGGTTCTGATGATGGTGAGGTTTCTGTTAGTAAGATTCTTACGTTTACCTTTCGCCATCTGATAATCTCTGGAGTTAGTTTTTATAGTTGTCTCTGTTTAGAGATTGTTCTTCTGGTGATTCTGTTAGCCTCTATCAGCAGACCTGGGATACAGGCTCTCTCCTCTGAGTTTCAGTGGTCAAAGCACTCTCTGCAGGCAAGCTCTCCTCTTACAGGGAAGGTGCACAAATATCTGGTGTTTGGACCTCCTGACTGAAGATGAAGGCCCAAAACAGGACCTTTCCCAGAAGCTGTGTTGCTTTGGCGGGTCACAGAAGCTGTCAGCTTGTGTGGTGCACACTCTCACCTGTGGAGACTATGTTCGGTGGAGTCCCGGAACCAAGATGGCTCCCGCCGATCCTGAGGCAAAGGGCTCTCGGGCCGGGTGGACACCTGTCCTCTTGCCTGGAGGGTGGCTGGATGTCTGGGGCCCAAAAAGGGCGCTGCCTCAGAGGCTCTGTGGCTCCCGCCTATCCCAGAAGCTGTCAGCTTCTGTGGTGCACACTCTCACCTGTGCAGACTAAGTTCCTAAGTTCGGCGGAGTCCCAGAACCAAGATGGCTTCTGCGGCTCCTGAGGCAAAGGACTCCCGGGCTGGGCAGACACCTGTCCTCTGGCCGGGAGGGTGGCTGGATGTCTGGAGCCCGAAAAGGGTGCTGCCTCAGAGGCTCTGTGGCTCCCGCCTATCCCAGAAGCTGTCACCTTCTGTGGTGCACACTCTCACCTGTGCAGACTAAGTTCAGCAGAGTCCCGGAACCAAGATGGCTCCCGCTGATCCTGAGGCAAAAGGCTCCCGGGCCGGGCGGAGACCTGTGGATCCAGGAGGGTGACCAGATCACCTGAAGTCTTAAGATCCCATGGCTGGTGTTGTGAGTAGCTGGCGGGTGTCAGCCGACTCTGCGCCCTAGCTACCACAGTGCTGGTCGGACCAGAAGGGGCTTGTGCCCTTACTCAGGCCGGGTTTTCTGCTTCCCTAACTAATGCAGTCTCAGGTCCCGCGCGATTGGATTGGAGCAGACACTGTGTTCCACTCACCAGAAGTCTTAAGGTCCCGTGGCTGGTGTCCTGGGTAGCTGGCGGGTGTCAGCCAACTCTGCGCCCTAGCTACCCCGGTGTTGGTCGGACCAGAAGGACTAAAGTATTCTTTAAAAACAAAAACAAAAACAAAAACAAAAGCAAAACAAACAAAAAAAAACCAAAAAAAAACCCCAAAAAACAAAAAACAAACAAACAAAAAACCCACAAAAAGCCATCCTGCAGTGGTCTGAATGGCTTCATAGACTCCTGTGATTATGTGGCCCATACAGAGGGTTACTATTAGGAGGTGTGGCCTTGTTGGAGTAGGTGTGTCCTTGCTGAGTAAGAGTATCAATGCAGAGGTGGCTTACACTGTGTAAGCCAGCCCCAATGACATGTTTTGCTTTATAAGAGTTGCATGGTTGTGGTGTCCCTTCATAGCAATAGAACCCCTTGTTAAGACACATCTTTAGCAAGGGAAGGTTGACTTTGCCATGAAAATTGAGTTTGGAGCCCATAATTGGGAAGCAGCAGATGGAGGCAGAAACTTAAGGGAGAGTGATATTGCAGCCAAACCTTAGAAGCAAAGGAAAATGAGTGAATGTCCTCTGTTGACTTTTCTTCCTCTTATATGGCCCAGGATCCCATCCAAGAGAATGATTGTACCTATAGGAAACAGTTCTTCCCAACATGACTTAATCTAATCAAAATAAACCCCAAAGCCATGGCTGGAGGACTCAGATCTCATTAGTTGACAGCTGAGATTAAGCATCATGGAACCAGCCAAGTGTTGTTTTCACTTTATGTATTAGCCTGTATAGGAGTGGGCTTATCTGATAGGAAACAACTTTTTTTCCTCACAAGCACCTGCAGGTAAATATCTTACAGTGTGAACCCAATGATGCAGGAGAAGCAGGGCCTTTCCCTTGTTCTTCAGGTCTTGTAGCATCACTCCCTTTCTTCCTTGTGCTTTACCTGTGCTCCACAGGATGGGGTGGGTTCTCATTCTGTCAAAATCCCCGTAGCTGCAATATCTGTGGAACAAGGGCTTAGTATATGACCTGTGATGGTCTGTATATGCTTGGCCCAAGGAATGGTACTATTAGAAGGTGTGGCCCCATTGAAGTAGATGTGGCCTTGTTGGAGTAGGCATGTCACTGTGGGTGTGGTCTTTAGACCCTCATCATAGCTGCCTGGTGCTAGCAGCTTTCAGATGAAGATATAGAACTCTCAGCTCCTCTTGCACCACGCAGGCCTGGATGTTGCCATGATCTCACCTTGATGATAATGGACCAAAGCTCTGAACCTGTAAGTCAGTCCCAATTAAATGTTGTCCTTTATAAGACTTGAATTGGTCATGGTGTCTGTTCACAACAGTAAAACCTTAAGACATGACTTTATGTGGTTTGTGTTCCTCACCTCAGACTGACATGCAGGATTAGAGTTCTGACATCCATCTTGGAGCCTCTGACCTAGTTAGTGATTGAAGTGGGATCTGAGCTCTAGCACACCCTGGGGCTAGCTTTCAGGAATTTCTTGGTTTGGCCTTCAATATTCAGAACATGGGTTTGGGAGTTCTAGTATATTACACCTATTCCCAAGTCTAATGAACCATAGCATAGGTGTTTGGACTTCAGTTCTCTTAGCACCTCTCTGGGAATAGGGCTGTGTCTGTCTTCCATGCTGTCACTATTTGTGTCTTTCCCTCGTTGCAGCCTTATCCATCTTGCCATTTTTAGGGGAAAAAGTTCATAATCTCAGAAATGTGTTTTCTGCAAGTATCTTCCCTGAAGCTTCTTCATTATGCTCAAGGCCTTTGCTCATCACAACTGTGTCAGCTTCTCCTGCATCCTCTCATTATTTAGGTGTGTTTGGCTCCACTGTGATAGGCAGTATTAGTAGAGTTAATGCACTGTGTTAGTCACTGCAAACACAGGGCCTCCTGCTTGTATGTAGTAGGTCCTACAGAGCCCCATGCCCCCTCCCCTCTAACCTCATACACCTCAATTGTCCTCCTTACAGTTCCTTACCTTTATCCTTATACAGATGCTTCTCTATTTTCCAAGTGCATAGTGGTTCTACAATCTGTACTAGACTATCCATAGAGTCTTGGAGGTTTCTTCCCACAAATTACCTTGTTCTTGATACTGCATAAGAGAATACACTGTCCATAGAATATAGCTTAAACCTCTGGAATGCCTCCACCCTCATCCCAGAGAGTTCTTTGCTTTCTGTGTTACGTCTTTCTCACCACACTGTCTGGGCAGATAAGACCACGAAGAAAATAGAGGATAGAACCCTTCTTAGGGACAGTATACCCAGAAATAAAGGCATTCAAATCTTACAAGTTTATCCCTTATCTGGTGGACCAAGCTAAGGGGATCCTGGTGACTAGTTATGGTATGGCTATTGTGAACAGCAAAGACAATGCCATCCAGAAGTCTCATAAACAGAGCAAGACTATACACATTAGAAGAAAAACAAACCCAGAAAAAGTTGTTCCAAACTATATGGATAGTAAGGAAGAAGGGCAAGGAGTGACTGACAGGTGGCAGTCACATTAGTGCCTATTGAAATCACCAGTGATTTGACAAAAATTAGAGCAGTATCTGGTCCCAAACTTGACTCAGTGCTTCACTCTGTCTCTACCAGTAACTGTGGTCAAGGAAGCATCTCATGTACAAAACCCCTGATTTCCATGGAAGGACAGAAATCCCACTGAGATATATCCGTCCTTCTAGCCTGCTATAAATGAAGTCACATTAAAGTAAATGTCCGTCTTCACATTGACCTTGTGGGGAAAATATCCCCCCCCATTTAAATGTTTTATATTTGGATTTTCTGTTAAAATTGGTGTCAGATCTACAAAGCTTATATATGTACTACATGGCCTAGGAACAATATAAACTTAAGATAAATGTGCATATGTAAATTGTAGTTTGATATAAATTGTAATTTATTACATTTTATTTTCACAAAATGTATACACAGTATCATCAAAATATTAAACTATCATTTACATATTTACAACCCATATATAGTGATTCCATTTAAAAGATTCACAAACAAAATCAGCACACCCTTTCTAATAGCTTTATAAGATTAGCTTCAGGGTAAGTTAAGGGCTCTGTGGGGAAGAGCAATTGGTGGGAAAGCAGGAGAGCTGAGTTGGAATCTCCTCACACACATAAAAAACCTGGTCAGAGCTATTCATACTTGTAATCCTACACTGCTGGGGGACTAGGCAGAGGCATTTCCAGTGGTTGCTGGCTGTCAGCCTAGCTCCAGACTCTGTGAGAGAGCCTGTTTTAAAGAAAGGAGAGTGATAGGTCACATTATTCCATGCCCTCTTTTAACCTTCATGTCTTCATGTTCTACTTGACAGACACACACACAAACACACACACACACATACACACAGACACACACACACACAGACACACATGACAAATTTATGTTAAGTACATTATATACAATTATAACCATCTCATAACCAATTTTCATTTCTGTTGTAATAAGGTCAAAAATTTCAAACAAATTGTAACATCCTTGGGATTCTAATCCCAAAAGTTATGATCTCTTGTGTCTGTCTCGTATATTTCCCTGCTTATAATACAGGTCATGTTCAGTTACCAGATTTAACCCTTCGTTGATAAATAAAGCTGCCAGACAACAAAAAGCTTAGTATTTGCAGAAGTATTCACAGAAAAGATTTTTAAGACATCAAATATTCTATGTGAAATGCTTACTTCATTAAGGGTTGCATTCCTAGCATCTTGAATTTTCAGGTTATTTGTATTTTGCTTAATTTAAATATGTTGTAACTAAATTATAATTTCAAAAATTAAAATGGGGTGTAGGCAATCCCCTTCCCTCTAAAGCTAAGTATTCTGGATAGTTTTGTTTTGTTTTTAAGTTGTCACAACCAGAGTGATTTGGGAAGAGGAAACTTTCATTCAGAAATCAGTTACACCAGATTAACTTGTAGGCAAGCCCATGGTGCATTTACTTCATGGATGATTGATGTGTGAGGACCCAGCTCACTGTGGGCAGTGCCAAATCTAAGTTGGTGGTTCTGGGTACTAGAAGAAGTAGGCTGAGTGAGCTACGCTGAGCAAACCAGTAAACAGCACTCCATGATCTTTGTGTCTGCTCCTGGTTCCAGGGTCTTACTCTGTTTACTTCCTATCCTGACTTACCTCAGGAACTGAGTGTAAAGAGAGAGTTGTATCCTGAGATAACCTCTTCCGTCCACAACTTGTTTATGATCATAGTGCTTGGTCACAGCAATAGACACCTTAAATTCAGACACCATGTAAACCATTCAGGAATATAGGATGATGTTATTTGGAGGAAATAGATGTAAGTGCATATAATTGTCACCTTAAATGTCTTACATTACATTGATAAAAACAAGGACAAGGTCCCTTTTGTTTCATTTGAAGGTCTAGGCTTTTTATGTAAAAAATAAAATTACATGTGTATATGATGTGAACAAAGTAAAGGTTTTCTTGGTCAATAAGGAGGCCAACTGAGAAGTGGGATGTGAGAAGGAAGCTGGAGGTGCAGGGACAGTACACATGTACTGTATTCTTGTATTCATGTGTCTTTGTGAAGCAGCGCACTGTAGGATGAGGTGAGTGCACTATGCCTATTGAAAAGAATATGTTCTCAGGCTGAGCAGTGAGGGTGCACACCTTCAGTCCCAGCACTCAGGAGGCAGGACTGGATCTCTGACTCTGAGGCAAGCTGGCTCTATAGAGTGAGTTGCAACACAGAGTGCCAAGGCTATACAGAAAAACCCTGCCTCACAACGCCCCTCCCCCAAAGATAAGGACATTTTTTTCTTATTCTGAATCCTGTCCAGTGCTACCACTGAATTTGAGACATTAAGTTCATTTTGCTCTTTTATGTGTGGTAATTCCATATATATGGTACTTAAAAATTGATTATATCATTGTTGTCAGCTATACTCAAATTTATTGTCTCCCAGCTTGTTCTGCTAAATCAATATTGAACATAAGATTTTGGGATTTATGCTTTGTTCTTTCTTATTATACTTTGGATAAATTCTGCTAATGTGAATTTAAGAAAGTGATGCCATGCCTCCTTCCTTTACTTCTTTAGAGAGAGATTACATATTATTATGTGCTGTTGTTTGAGTATTTGTTCAGAATTTTTCCCAGACCTTCCCTGTGCACGAATATCTGAAACTAAGCAAGACCTCATATTACACTGTGTCCTATAGGGCTGTAACCCATCCATCTTCTCCATGTGCCTTAAGATTCCTATAAAATACTGACAATACTCAGCACAGTATAAAAAAATACATGAAATGATCATTTTTAGGGAGTAATACACACATAATATAGGGAAAAATAATTGCACAGATGCTCTTCCTAGTAAAATTTCCAAAGCAAAATGACTACATTAGCATAGAGGAAAGACTGGATATTCAATTATAAATTCGAAATCAGCATATGTAGACTGTAAACATGCCACAAGAACAAGTGTCAGTTGTTCCCTGCTTCAAAACAGGAAGTGACAGTATTCTGAGGCTTAATCATAAAGTTCATTATATTACAAAAAGATGGGTGGGATTAGTGTGGAATGGCATCTTCATCAAAGCCTGCAGTTAGTCCTCAGAACTCACACTGCACCTTCAGCAAGATGACAGGGAGAGCCGCCAGTAGGGATGGTGAAGGCAAGGTGTCATTTTTTTTCCTAATATAGAAGGCTTACACTATCCCCTTATGTTGTAGTAGATATATCACTTGATTAACAAAAGACATGTGTATCATGGGTATTAAAGGGTTTGCTTAGGAAGAACAGGAAATGGAAAGAGACACCAGACCCTGAAGATCCCCTCTAAACGCCACGTGCACAGAGGCACAATCATGGTTCCTTCAACCAGAATAAAGGCAATGCACATTTTGAAAGACTTCTTTATTCTTTACACAATGAGATTCTTCTTCCACATTGAATCAGATTTCGTTGTCAAGAAATCCAAATGCTCTGTTCCTCATTGGTCCTCCATTCTTCTCTTTGCAACACTTTGTTTTCCGACAATATAATTCATAGTTCTGAAATGAGCAGCAAGCAACCTCTGCTTAATAATTAGACTGAGTCACACATACCAGCCTCATAGTCATCTATACAAATCAAGCAAAGGCTCTTAGTGTAATTAAAAACAGACCTACGAATTAACAGTTACTTCCTCTCCTTTCAGTGGTACCGGAAAATGTGGACACTGCACCATCAGCAAGGGGACAGGAAGAGACACCAGTAGGGATGGTGAAGGTAAGGTGTCATTTTTTTCCTAATATAGAAGGTTTACCCTATCCCCTTATGTTGTAGTAGATATATCATTTGATTAACAAAAGACATATGTATCATGGGTATTAAAGGGTTTGCTTAGGAAGAACAGGAAATGGAATTGTACCAGCTTATTCCTAACACAACTGAACATAGAAGCTTGCAGTGTCTTTTAGCAGTTTGTGTGAGAGAGCAATTTCTCCTGAAGAAAATTTCTTCTTTACATAAATGTACAATTTTAACTCGGAAGTTAACAATCACTTCTGATTCCTGTAATTTTAATGAAGTCTGTGTATGTTCCTCAGAGACCACTGTGAGGGAAGTTTCCAGTGTATGGGTGTTGAGTGTTAAGACATGAGTATTCGTGTAAACCATTGAGGCAGGCCCTGGTGTAGAAAGAATTAATCTCACAATCAGGTTATAAAGGTGCTTATGCATGCTGCAGTGTGGCTTAGGAAATACTCAGAAGAGACCAAACAGGTTGTTTAATCTGGCCTTCAAACCAACAAAAGCGGTGGGAAGTGCCCCTAACTATAGAACCTCAGTTGTTCTGTGACACCATCATAAAACATACTAATATATAGGACTTTTGCCCATTTTCATTGGCATCGTACCATGTTGATATGCATTTGAAAGACCCATGCAAACAGAATTCATCATGGCCTTTGCCTCATATTGTTTCCTTTAAATTTCAGGTGGAGACTAAAAAACGTAGACACGGTATGTATTATAGAATCTCTTAAGATACATTTTAGAAAGGAATTGCATAAACACCACGTATCATTTTCTCTAGTGTACAGTGGTGCTCTAGCCCACCTACTGGGAAGAACTTGTATTCAATTGTTTGTTTTTTTTCTTTTATTTGGTTTTGTTTGTTTGTTCATTTTTTTAAAGTATTACCTTAACTTAAAAGAAAAATTGGAGGTGTTTGTCTACCATAACTGGATTCAAGTATGATCTCTCTAAGTTGTTTAAGATGTTCTATACCAGGCAGAGTCTAAATGTGTTTTCTCTCAAGATAGGTACCGTAATTACTCAGATCAATGTCCATTGACAAAGTAAGGAAGTAACAAATTAGAATACAGAGTTTACCTACAAAATATGAGTTGAAAGTTCATCACATGTAGTGCATTCATTTCTTTATGGTGGTACTCTAGTGAAGAATAAGCCAGGGCACAGAGGTGAGTGATGAGGCTCTCCATGCAGATCAACAGACACTTTGTGGATCAAAACTTAGTGATGCCTATATTCCATATTCCCAGTATCTTCCTTCAGTAGGTCAAAATCACAGAGAGCCCAGACTCTGCCATGATTACCACAAAGCAGAGCCAGGGCTTTACTCTCCGTTTAACACAGACATACATCCAGAAGCATAAGAGGTAGAAAAGCCCACACACTTCTAGTCAGACCACAGATTCTGACAATGGGAGGCCAACACTGCATGAGGGGACATTTGTCACCTACAATGACACCAAGCTGCCTTTCCAGTCTCCTCCAGTTGAGGGTTTATCTAGTTGTGACCAGATAAAAAGAAGCTCCCTTTTGCACACCTTCATGTGAGAACAGGGTTGCACTGACTTGGAGTCTGAGTCATCAGTGGGACATCTGCAGGCTTTGGTACCTCCCGATTCTGTTCCTCAGTGACCAGATTCAGTCACTGAGAGGCAGGTGACAGTGTGAGGGTGGTGAAGGAAGGACCTGTTTACTGATCCAGGAATCCCACAACTTCTTTTGGGCTGAAAGGTAGATTATGTGTACCTTCTGTTGGATCTGTCAGGGAAGATGGCCACTGATGCATGAATGCAGCTATCATTGTAACCTTGGGTGAAAAGTCAGAGGGGCTCACAGCTTCTTACCTCCCCTACATCCCACTATGGCAATGCCATATGCGAAGAGATTGATCTGTTCTAGCCTAGTGAGTCTCATGGGAAGTCCTTCTCAACCAACTAAGAAGGAAGTCTTTGTGTTATAGTGAAGAGTTGGTGGCTGAAGGCATTGCATGGGTGTCGCTGTGTGCTTGTGGCTCTAAGAAGGGTTAGAGTGATGCCCATTGGGCAGCACACTCACACAGTATGCACAGTCGTGTGGCTCTTCCTTCCATGTTTTCATATCCATATATATATTGGCTTTATCTGGGATTCCTGTGATGTCCATTCAATGCCTAACTCATTATACACAACATGTAGTGGTCCTCCTCAAGTACCAGTCTCACTCTATCTGTATAACTGTATCTGAAACAAGCAGTCAGATCAAATGTACAAATACTCAGTAGTTGTTAGTTTGCTTGAGTTTTCTGCCAAGAAGCTGACTTGATTCCCTATTATAATTGCATTCTCAGTTTTCTCTTTTTTAAGGGGAATTTGTCATAAGACAACTGTAGTCCCTCAGGACACGCAGAGACCTTCAGTCTCTATGGCTACATCTATAAAAACAACTGAAATAAAAACAAAAGGTACTGTGGGAATATTATAATTTTGTCCAAATTTGTATAGTAGCTAAAATTATTTTAACATGTAAATCTATAGGTAAGTTAATACTATATTTACACATGAATGTATACACAAATGAATAATGTTCATATATATATGTATCATATATATGTGTGTATATAAATATATATAAAATATTAAGTGTAAATATAACCCCAGAATTTTAAAAGCATTTAATGTCACCTGGCACTCTAATTCCATAGCATGAACCAGTCTGAAGCTGAGGCTTATCTTATGTGAGTCATTGGGGTTTCCCCTGGTATAGACAGGAATAGATGAGCCACCCTCTCATACTTTCTCTCTCAGTTCCTTGATGTAGTAATTCTTAAATATCTCATGATTGAGGGTAGAAGTCAAGTGAAGTACCAAAATTTCAGGTCTGATTTGAGTGGCTAGGATACTAGAAATGGTCATGTTACACACTGAACTTGAAGAGAGTGCAAACATGGGAAAGATAACAGAAAAGGAAAGGGAAATGGCATCTTTGAAAGTCAGGAAGTGCACTTTGTCATTAGAAGATTATCTTTCCCAAGACACTTGTTCTTTTCAGTCAGTGTCACTGCCTAATGTCCAAGCTTTTGCTTACAGTAGCTACACTTTAATGTCTGCCTCACCTATTTTCCCAGTTGTGGCAAAATATTGTAAATAAAACATCCTAAAGAAGGAATGGCTTTGTTTTTCTTTGTTTTTCTTTTTTTATTAGGTATTTTCTTCATTTACATTTCCATTGCTATCCCAAAAGTCCCCCATAACCTCCCCCCCACTCCCCTACCCACATACTCCCACTTCTTGGCCCTGGCGTTCCCCTGTACTGAGGCATATAAAGTTTGCAAGATCTATGGGCCTCTCTATCCACTGATGGCCGACTAGGACATCTTCTGATACATAAGCAGTTAGAAACACGGGGTACTGCAGGGGTACTGGTTAGTTCATATTGTTGTTCCACCTATAGCGTTGCAGACCCCATTAGCTCCTTGGGTACTTTCTCTAGCTCCTCCATTGGGGGCCCTGTGATCCATCCAATAGCTGACTGTGAGCATCCACTTGGCTTTGTTTTTCAATGAAATTTAAGCTTATAGACCATAAACAGGGTAAATCTATACCCAGAGACAGATATTTGTGCCAGAGTCACACTACAACCCCGTCCAAAACAAACAAACAAAAAACTAGAAGAATGAATGCCTGTTTTCAGCTCACTTTCTTCTTTCTATATAGTCTTGGTCCTTTCCTAAGGAATAATGTCACACAGTTTATTTGGCATCCTACCTCAGCTAAACTAAATGCTATAATCTAATACTTTCAGGTCCAGTATCTGAATATCATCTATTTGACAGCTGAGATTCACCAGGACAATGTCTGTGAAGTAATGTCTTCGGTTTGTATATAACCTGGAGAGAGGCAGTCTGTCTGATGAGGGACAATGCTTTTTCCCTGCACTCACAGAATCCTGTAGGCAATAATCTAGCAGTGTAGACCCAGTGATACTGGAGGAACAGAGCCCCTTTATGTCATCCTTCAGGACTTATAACAGCCCATATATGATCTTCTGTTCACTGCTAACTCTTGCTTCATGTGGTACCAACATAGTAGAGTTGGTAGATTGCTCAAATGGCTGTTTACTCTGACAGAAGTACTATATCTGCAGTGTCCTGTTAAGCAAAGCTCTAGTGATAATATGTGCTCATATCCAGCCTATACTCCTCAACCTGGACTGCCATTTGGGATGATTGACGTATTCAACATATCTGAGCCTCTAATCTATCAAGGGAGCAGAGACCTGCTCTCTGGCCCCAGCATTGGCTCTTTTTTAATGAATATTTGAATATGAGAAACAAGAGGGAGGAATTGAGTCTAAAATCAGTTAGAAGTCTTATAAACAGTGTGATAGAAAACACAATAAGAGAACAACTAAATAAACAAAATTGTCAAACAAGCCTGAAAAATGATTTCCCAAACTATGGAGAGTAACAAAGATAAGTCACGGATCTGTGGTCATCTATTTGGACCCCTTTGAATCACCTGAGTATTTGACACCAATAACTGCAGTATCTGCTCCTAACTTGACCCTGTGGAGCCTTCCTTGTATACACTTTTTGTATGTGACTTCATCTTGCAGAGAAAGGCAGAACCCTCTAAGATTTGTCTGCCTTTGAGCCTTATCTAGGAAAAGGCACTCATTCTTGCAAAAAGGCCTCTGTTCATATTTTGAATTGTAATATTTAAAGGGCTTTCAAATATACTTTACAAATCAGTAATGCCATAATGATCAGAATACTGTATGTTCATAAACACTCAAAACACAGGTAGATCACCCATTTTGCAATGAACTTCCATAAAATGTAAAATGTGTAATGAAATATTGTGCTTTACTGGAGCATGATATAGCTGTCTCCTGAAGGCTCTGCCAGAGCCTGACCAATACAGATATTGATGCATGCACCCAACCAACAGACTGAACACAGAGACCCCAGTGGAGAAGTTAGGGGAAGGACTTAAGGAGCTGAAGGGGTTTGCAACTCCATAGGCATATTAGCCAACCAGACCCCCCAAATCTCCCAGGGACTAAATCACCAACCAAAGAGTACATATGGAGGGACCCATGTCTCCAGCTGCACATGTAGCAGGGAATGCCTTATCTGGCATCAATGTGAGAGGAGGCCCTTGGTCCTGTGGAGGCTTGATGTCCCAGCATAGGGGAATGCTAGGATGCTGAGGTAGGAGTGGGTGGATGGATGGGGGAGCAACCTCATAGAAGCATGGGGTAGGGTTAAATAAATTAAATAACCAATAAAATAAATAAAATTTTAAATTAATTTTATTCCTTTGTATTCACAATTATGAAAAGGTTCATGTTCTAACTTTAAGCAATAATGTAAAGGAACATGAATGCTCACCTGAAATGGTTGTGTAAAGTAAGGTACAAGGTGCACAGAGGCTCAGCATGTGGAAACACTTGCTATACACACATTAGCAATTTGTTTTGGAACCCTAGGGCCCATCAAAATACCAGGAATTGCCATGTGCATGCATACCCCAGCATAGGCAGTTGCAGAGAAAGGAGAATGTGGAGACTGGTTGCTTCCAAACCTTGGTCCAGCTTCAGTGAGGAGACCTTGATTGAAGGCTAAGAGCAAGAGTTGTTTTAATTTACTTATTTAATTCTTTGAGAATTGAATATGATTACCCTTTTCCATTAATTTATTTATTCACTTCACAACCTGATCACAAAAACCCTGCTACCTGTCTTCCCTTCATACAGCTTCTCTCTGCAACCCCCCTTCTACTATGAGAAAGGGGAGCCGCCACTCTCCCCCACCCCTTTGCAGTAACAACTCACCCTGGCACATCAAGTCACTGCAGGACTAGGCAGGCATGTCCATTCTCACTGAGGCCAAACAAAGTAGGCCAGTTAGGGGAACAGGATCCACATGAGCCAACAGTCAGGGACAACCCCCTATTCAATTCTTAGGGTGCCCACATGAAGACTAAGTTCACATATGCTATCTATGTGTAGGGTCCTAAGTCCAGCCTGAGCTTGCTCTTTGGTTGGTGGTTCAGTCTTGGAGAGCCTCCAAGGGTCCAGGTTAGTTGACTCTGTTGGATTTCTTGTAGAGTCTGTATCCCCTCTGGGTCCCTCAATTCTTTCCCCAACTTTCTAAGATAGTTTCCACAAGACTTCCTGAGCTCTGTCTAATATTTGGCTATGGGTTTCTGCTTCAGACAGTTGCTGGGTAGAGCCTCTCAGAGGACAGTTATGCTAGAGTCCTGTCTACAAATATTACAAAGTAGCATTAATAGTGTCAGGGATTGGTGTTTGCCTATGGGGAGAGTCTCAAGTTGGTCAGTTATTGGCTGGATATTAGTCCAGTCTCTGCTCCATCTTTGTCCCTGTATTTCTTGTTGGTAGGACAAATTTGGGTTGAATATTTTGTGAATAGATTGGTGTCTTTATCCCTTCACTGGGATGTCCAACCTGGCTACAGGAGGTGGCCACTTCAGTCTCCCTATGTCCCACTGCTAGGAGTCTCAGGTAGGGTCACCTTCATATACTTCCTGGAGCCTCCCCCAAACCACATCTCAGATCTCTGACACCTCCTAGAGATGTACTGTTGCACCTAATTTTTAAAATGCACACTGGATCCAGCTAGTGGGACTAGCAGATGCTCCCCTGACACCTAGTCACCTCCCACAGTAACTAATGCTTCTAGAGATCCCGGCTATCCTTTGAGAAGAGCCACCTGTATTGCTGAAAGTGCTGCCCATTCCGTCTTGACTGGTGCCAGAAACGGCCATCTCACTGCCTATTTCTGGTCACTCTCTCACCCCTCACTTCCTTGGCTTTGCCTACACCTAATCCTACACCCTCTTCCCCTCCCTATCCCCACTCCCACACAGTTCCCTCCATCTATCCACCTCCAGTGATTATTTCATCTACCTTCTGAATGAAATTCAAAGATTCCCCCCTTATGCCCTCCTTGCTATTTACCTTCATAGGGTCTGTGTATTAGTACATCGCTATCCTGAAGTTTATGCCTAATATCCACCTCTAACTGAGTACTTACCATGCATATCCTTTTGAGCCTCGGTTACCTCACTGAGCATGATAGAAATTCTATCCATGTGCATGAGAAGTTCATGATGCCTTTGTTTTTAATGACTGAGTAGTTATTCCATTGTGTAGATACACCCCATTTTCTGTATCCATTTTCAGGTGAGAAACATCTAGATTGTTTCCAGTTTCTGGTTATTACAAATAAAGCTGCTATGAAAATAGTTCAGCAAGTGCCCTTGTGGGATAGGGGAGTACCTTTTGAATATATGTCCAGGAGTTATGGTATAGCTGGGTCTTGAGGTAGAAATAATCCCAGTCTTCTGAGAAACTGCCAAGTTGATTTCCAGAATGGTTGCATAAGTTTGCAATCTACTAGCAATGGAAGAATGTTTCCCTTGTTCCACATGCTCACCAGCATCTGCTATCAGTTGAGATTTTTATCTTAACCATTCTGATGGGTATAAGGTGTAATCTCAGAGCTATTTTAATTTTCATTTCCCTGATGAATAGGGACATTGAACATTTCTTTAAATGTTTCATGGCCAGTAGAGGTTCCTCTCTTATGTGTTCTCTGTTTACCTTTGTACCTCATTTTTAATTGGGTTATTTGGTTTATTCATATATAACTTCTTGAGTTCTTTACATATTTTGGATATTAGTCCACTGTCAGATACAGAGTTAGTGAAACTCTTTTCCCATTCTGTATGCTGCTGTTTTGTCCTACTGACAGTGTCCTTTGCCTTTACAGAAGCTTTTCAGTTTCATGAAGTCCCGTTTATTAATTGTTGATCTTAGTGTGTGAGCTGTCGGTGTTCTGTTGAGGAAATTCTCTCCTGTGCCAATGCATTCAAGACTGTTCTCCTCTTTCTCTTATAGTAGATTTGGTGTATATTATTTTATGTTGAGGTCTTTGATCCACTTCAACTTGAGTTTTATGCAGGGAGATAAATATGGATCTACTTGCAATTTTCTACATGCAGATATCCAGGTAGACCAGCACCATTTGTTGAAGATGTCCTCTCTTTTCCACTGCATGGTCTTGGTTTCTTTGTCAAAATTGTCAGTAGGTGTTATAGGTTTATTTCAGGGTCTTCCATTCCATTCCATTGACTAATTTGTCTGTTTCTGTACCAATACCATGAAGTTTTTATTTTTACTGATCTCTAGTACAGCTTGAAATCAGGGATGGTGATACCTTCAGAAGTTCTTTTATTGTACAGGACGGTTTAGCTATCCTGGAGTTCTGTTGCTCCATATGAAGGTGAGAGTTGTTCTTTCAAGGTCTGTAAAGAGTTGCGTTGTTATTTTAGTGGGAATTGCGTTGAATCTGTAGATTGCTTTTGGTAAGATGGCTATTTCCACTATGTTAACCCTACTGATCCATGAGCATGGGAGGGTTTTTCCATCTTTTGATATCTTCCTCAACTTCTTTCTTCAGCGACTTGAAGTTCTTGTCATAAAGATCTTTTACTTGGTTGGTTAGAACTACACCAAAATATTTTATATTATTTGTGGCTATTAAAAACTGTTATTTCTTTGATGTCTTTCTTAACTTGTTTTCTTTCATTTATTATACAAAGGAGAGCTACTGAATTTTTTAGTTACATCCTGCCACTTTGCTCAAGGTGTGTATCATCTATAGGAATCCTCTGGTAGAATTTTGGAGTAATTTATGTATACTATCTTATCATCTACAATTAGCAAGTCTTTGACTTCTTTTCCTATTTATATCCTCTTGATCTGTTCTAGTTGTCTTATTGCTCTAGCTGGGCCTTCAAGGACTATATTGAAGACATATTGGGAGAGTGAACAGCCTTGTCTTGTACCTAATTTGAGTGGAATTGCTTTAAGTTTCTCTCCATTTGATTTGATGTTAGCTGTGGCTTCTTGTATATTGCCTTTTATGTATCTAGGTATGCCCCTTGTGCCTCTGATCTCTCCATGTCTTTTAACATGAAGGGGTATGTTTGCATCAATATTCATCCACAATACACTTTTAGTTAAAGTCTATTTTATTAGATATAAGAATGGCTAGTTGTTTCTTGGGTCTGTTTGCTTGGAAAACTTTCTTCTAGCCCTTTACACAGAGATAATATCTATCTTTGTTGCTGAGGTGTGTTTCTTCTATAAAGCAGAATGGTGAATACTGTTTAGGCATCCACTCTGTTAGCCTGTCTCTTTTTAGTGAGGAATTGAATCCATTGATATGGTGAAATATTAGTGACCGATGACTGTTAATTCCTATCATTTTAATATTGCTGATGGCTCTGTGTGTGTGTGTGTGTGTGTGTGTGTTTCTTTTTTTGGTTGTGCTGGTGTGATGATTTATTTCTGTTGTTTATTGGGTAATGTTACCCTCCTTATTTTGGAGTTTTCCTACTAGTATCCTCTGTAGGTTTAGATTTGTGGAAAGATACTGTTTAAATATGGTTTTCTTATACTATATCTTGTTTTATCCATGTATGGTGATTGAAAATTTAGCTGGGTATTGTAGGGCTGAGATGCCATATTTGGTCTTAGTGACTCCCAGTCATTTTCCCAGGCCCTCTGGCTTTTAGATTCTCTGTTGAGAAGTTAGGTGTGATTTTGATAGGTCTGCCTTTTTATATGGCCCTTTTCTCTTGCAATTTTCAATATTCTTTCTTTGTTCTTTATTTTTAGTGTTTGATTATTGTGTGGCAGTAGGATTTTGTTTTCTGGTCCAATCTATTTGGCATTCTGCAAGTTTCTTGAACATTTATGACTATCTCTTTCTTTAGCTTTGGGAAGTATGTATGATTTTGTTGAAGATACTTTCTGGGACTTTGAGCTGGGAATCTTCTCCCTTTTCTATTCCTATTATTCTTAGGTTTGAATTTTTTCATAGTGTCCCAAATTTCTTGGATGTTTCATATCACAGTCTTTTTAGATTTAGCATTTTCTTTGACCAATATATTAATTCCTTCTAGCATATCTTCTAAGCCTGAGACTCTATCTTCCAACTCCTGTATTCTATTGGTGATACGTGCATCTAATTTAAAGTTCTTGTTTCAGGATTGCCTAAGTTATGTTTTCTTTATTGCTTCTATTTCCATTTTCAGTTCTTGACCAGGTTTGTTAATTTCCTGTTTGATTACGCTTTTCTGCATTTCTTTATATTTATTCCTTTCCTCTTTAAAGGACTTTATGTGTTTGATTGTATTTTCCTGTATTTGTTCAAGGGGTTTGTTTCCTCTTTGAATGCCTCTACCTTCTTCATTAGATTAGATTTTTCTTGTGATGCAGGTGTGTTAGGATATTCCTAGCTTACTTAGTAGTATTGCTGGGTTTTAATGGTGCCATATTGCCCTTTTTTGTTTTTTTTTTTGTTTAAAGATTTATTAATTATTTGTAAGTATACTGTAGCTGTCTTCAGACACACCAGAAGAGGTTGTCAGATCTTAATATGGATGGTTGTGAGCCACCATCTGGTTTCTGGGATTTGAACTCAGGAGCTTCAGAAAATCAGTCAGTGCTCTTAACCACTGAGCCATCTCTCCAGCCCATTTTTTTTGTTTGTTTGTTTTTTGTTGATGTTGTTATTTGTTTTGTTTTATTTTTCTTATGCTGACATTTAGCCATCTTGTTATTATCTGTTTTTTCAGGCCTAATAGTCCCTGATGGCAGTAGACCTCTGGGGTTGCAGATAGAGCTGGTTGGCCTAGATGGCACTAGGCCTCCTGTGACACTGACAGAGCTGGACATCCCTGATGACTTCAACCCTCTGTGTGTCTGAGTGGCAGCAGGCCTACAGGGATAGTCAGAACTCATGGTTCCTGATGGCTTCAAGCCCCTTGGATTGCAGGTAGGAATGTGGATCAGTATATGGAGCAAAGAGGGGATGAGGCAGACCTTATGGCTGCTGGACTTGCTGGGGAACCCAGTGGTCAGGGAATTCAGGCATGAGTATTTCGCCTGGTTGTCCCAGATGGCTGTAGACCTCCAGGGATGCAGTCAGCGCTATATTCCAGGTAATAAAGTTCAAAAGGGACAAAGTGGAACTTGCTGCTGCTGAGTTTGCTGGGTCCACTTTACATCACTCTATTCCTTCTTCTCCCCAATCCAACTCATCCCATATTCTCCCTTCAAATATATTATCTCTTCTGTAATAACTATTGTTACATTAAGATTACTCCATTTAATGTTGCTCTTATGTATATATGCATGTTTAGTGCTGTTAGTTTGGAATTAGATCATCTGTGAGGGGGCCCACTCCTGGAGAAAACTGATTCTCTCTACACATTGAGTACCTGTAGCTCTTGTTATACAGTGGCATATTAATAGAGGTTATCTTGATACTGGTCCTGTTTAAGCAACTATACTGTTGAGATTTTATGGCCTTATCATCTTTGTCATGTCTTTTGCTTAGATGATTTGTATACTAAGCACTTTCTTTTTATAGGTTGGTTTTGTTTGTTTGTTTGCTTGTTTGTTTGTTTGTTTTTGTATATTCTGGCTATGAATGCTGTATCAGAGATGCAGCTGGCAAAGACCCTTTCTCTTTTATTTTCAACTTCAGGGTTGATTTTTGTTATTGTTATACAGCCCTTTTTGTTGTTTTATGAGTTTTAATTGTCCATTTTGGCCTTAATTACTGAGTAAATGAAATTCTATTCAGAAAGCCTTTGGGGGCTGCCTCTGTGTTTGTTTGACTGTTTCAGCTTTTAAGGTTTCACTTTTAGGCCTTTGATCCATTTAGAATTGATTTGGGGCCGGGTGATAGACAAAGCTCTAATTTCATGACTGCACATGTGCTTTCCCCACTTTCCCTGCTTTCCCCTCACCATTAGTTGAAGATGCTGGCTTGTGTTTATTTGGAATAATGACCAAGTATGAAAAGTTTTAATTGTGTGCATGAGTTTTGTGTGTTATCGATATACATATCTACTTTGTGCCATGACTATGCTATCTTTGTTACTAAACTGCAATAAAGCAGAATATCTGGGATGTTAATCCCTCCAACATGGTCACTTACACAGGACTGAATTGGCTATTCTTGATCTTTTTGTGCTTCCACATGAGTTTTTAGGACTTTTGTGTTTTTGTGAAGAATGTCACATGGATTTTGAATTTCATTGCATTGACTATTGGAATTTCTTTGTTAGGATTATCCATGTTAATTCTACCAACCCAATAGAATAATGGGTTTCCACTTTCTCCTTCAGGGATACAACATTTTCACTGTAGAGATCTTTCACTTCCCATTTTAAATTTACTTCTAAATATTAATTTTGAAGGCTACCATGAATACGAATGTTTCCTTGATCTCTTTTTCAGCTTGCTTTGTATTGGTATATAGAAAGGTTTCTGATTTTTAAAGTTGAATTTGCATTCTAACACTTTACTGAAAATGTTGCTTATTTCTGTTCGGTTTTTGAGATCTATACTTACATAAACATCACCTTACAATAGGGATAATTTTAGTTTTTCTATTTTTCTACACTTGGGTGAAGGTTCTGGGTTAGCTTCAGTAAGTCAGAATGTATATATCGTTGCTATCCCTGGCCTGCGTTTGGGAGTAGGCAGCAGGGACAGAGGAAATGGGTCAGACATCAAGCGAAATAGCAGATCCAACTTCTACCTGGCTCTTGAGGAATTTGTGGATACAGAGACATGTGGTAACAATCCTGTTTCAGACAAGTCCTAAAAGCAAATGGATCTGGCTACTACGTGGATCTGAAACTGAGAAGTGAGATGGGGTAAGGGTTCTAGATGAGAGCAAACAGGACAGTCCAAGACTGTAGACTCCTCCTGTCTCTGAATCTACATGGTCTGAATGGATGGGCAGAGTTGCCCAGGGCAATGTGAGTATCCTAGGTTACACTTATGAAGAAGAGTTGTCCTCTCCAGGAAAATGGATGACTCCACTACGCCCAATGACCTGAAATTGAAATCTCTAGAACATATATGACAAAAGAGGAGAATGAGATCTACAAGTTGTTCTCTGAAATACAAAAGTGTCCCACCATACAAAATATGTGTGAAAACTTAATTTCATAATACACAATCAAAGATGGATTATTATGTTACTTTGGGTTCCCCCTGTCTTGAAATATAGTATTTCTGTTACTCATATCTCTCTAGGTCTTTCTTTAATTTGCCTTCAAGGGAAGACAAGCTAGCAGCAAACCAATCAACTTGCTCATTAGGTCTAATCACATGCATTTTCCCACACTTTTCCCCACACCAAGCAAGGATGCTGCATAAGTTGTAAGCAGTTCCATGAGCTGACTGTCACTTTCTGTCCTCTTAGACATACCGGAGAATACTGACAACAAACTTGCACAAGATGCCCAAAAACACACATCAGAGAGCATGGAGTCAGTAAAAAGGCTTTTCTTTAAGATAAAAATGTTACTTTAGTGATCTTATTCTTCAGTCAAAATCCCATTTTAACAACAATGTTGAGCAGAGTTATCTTAGGTCTTGAGAGACTTAGCTTAAGCAAGGGAAAAGTGGGATTGTAGTAGCCTGGTCCTGACTGAACAGAGCATCAAAGCACCCAGTGTCAAGTGTCACAGTCTGTGTGATAGGACCTTTTATTCTGGGGAAAAATGTTCCTCCTTTGGAAAAATGTATAAATTTCATTTAGAAGTTGACAAGCATGTCAGGTTCCCTTGATGTACATGCAGTATGTCCCACAAAGGTCAGTGTGGAGGAAGCTTCATATGTCCAGGTGGGGATGCTAAGTGGTAAGACTTAACACATAAGCATTACTATAAATAATTGAGACCATATTGCAGAAGGGATTAATTCCACAGCTGACTTCTAAAGCTGCTCAAGCATGTTGCAGTGTGACTTACAGAACACTGAGCAGAGGACAAACAGATAGTGGTAGTTAATGTGGCCTTTGAAATAGGAAAAGTTGGAAATGGCACAACTAAGAAGTTCCAATCTTCTGTGATACCATCACAGAATATACTAATATATAATCTTTCACTTAAAGATGCTTACCTATGCTGATTGGCATTAAGAACATGTTGATGTATTTTTCAAAGACCCATGCAAACAGAAACTAGTGTGACCTGCACTGCATACCCTTTTCTCTCCTTTAAATTTCAGGTGGAAGATAGAAAACGGAGACGCAGTATGTATTGCCAAGTCTCTTAAGACACATTTTAGAAACACATTGTGTCAATATTGGGTTTATTTATATGTGAATGCAACACTATAATCTGTTACCTCTTGAAAAGCATATGGATTTTGTTTCTAAAAAGAATAGTTTTATTAAGTTAAAAAAATTAGGCTAAACGCATTTGAGTAGACTAACTGGACCCATCTATGATCCATGTAGTTAGTTTGGAATGGTGTATACCTGGTGGCATCTAAAACTGTTTTTGTCCAAGATAGTCATCCAGATTATCCACATAAACTCTCTACTGACAAGCTATTTAATTACCATAATAGGATACACATTTTATATACAAAATATGAGTTGAAAGTTCATCACATGTGGTGCATTCATTTCTTTATGTTGATATTCTATGAGGTTAGTGATGAGGCTCTCGATACAGATCAACAGATACTTTGTGGGGCAAAGACTTAGTGATGCCTATATTCCATATTCCCAGCATCTTCCTTCACTAGGTCCAAATCACAGAAAGCCCAGACTCTGCCATGATTACCACAGTGGGCAGAGCCAGGGCTTTCTCTCCATCTGCCACAGACATACATCCACAAGCATGTGATATAGAAAAGCACATTCACTTCTAGTCAGACCATAGATTCTGACAATGAGAGCCCAACACTGCATGAGGGGACATTTGTCACCTACAGTGACCCCAAGCTGCCTTTCCAGTCTCCTCCAGTTGAGGGTTTATCTAGGTGTGACCAGATAAAAAGAAGCTCCCTTTTGCACACCTTCATGTGAGAACGGAGTTGCCCTGACTTGGAGTCTGAGTCATCAGTGGGACATCTGCAGGCTTTGGTACCCTCCTGATTCTGTTCCTCAGTGACCAGACTCAGTCACTGAGAGCCAGGTGACAGTGTGAGGATGGTGGAGCAAGGCCCTGTTTACTGATCCAGGAAACCCACAACTTCTTTTGGGCTGAAAGGCAGACTATGTGTACCTTCAGTTGGATCTGTCAGGGAAGATGGCCACTGATGCATGCATGCAGCTATCATTGTAACTTTGGGTGAATAGTCAGAGGGGCTCACAGCTTCTTACCTCACCTACATCCCACTGTGGCAATGCCATACATTGCCCTTGAGATGTAGTTGGTAAGAATGAAGAGTAAACAAGTGTTCTACAATGTTCTGGAATAAATGCATTCCTGACTCCAGGTACAGTTACTCCTATGTAGCTGAGGTCTTCTGGCATGTCACAGACATCACAGGGCACTCCAGAAACCCGAAGTGTCACATCATAATCACGGGTCAATGTTTAGATCTGTTTCAAGGGCACCCACAGAATGGCACAGCTAAACTGGCAGAAAGACTTTTGAGTTTGACCTGGGAAATAAAGATCAACTTTATGATTTTTTAGCGCATTTGCAGTCTCTTTTCCTCACTCTGCACTGACTGGCATGTAACATGACAAAGTCAATGGAGATTAGAGAGCTGGCCCTGTCTTACAACCACTGATCTAGTGGGTGAGGAAGAACCTTGACTTTGGCCTAGCTTTGGTCACTTTTTTTTCATGCATTCTGAGATCAATCTATAAGAAGCAGAGGGTGGACTTGATAGTTCCCATGAACTAGTATCCATGTACTAGGGCTTAAGAACATGATTTCAGCCCTCCTAGGACTTATCTGGACATTGCCTGTCTATCCTCTATTCTTTAGTGTACTTGAATATTTTACTCTTAGAATAAGAACTGTTTCCTCCAAATGTCTTCAGTAGATTTAGAGAGGTATATCTGCTTCTTCTGCATTATCATTGTGTACTGCTAGCTTTGGCCATCTGTATAATTTGAATAGATTCTGTCTTCACTGTAATCCCGGGGGCTCCTGCTTCTAAGCAGTGTGATCCATAAAGACCCAGGCCTCTCCTTCAGCCCACGCTCTTCACTCTCCTAACACCTTATAAGCTCTTACCCTTATCCTTCTCCAACATCCTCCTCCTGATCAGTATCACCTTGATTCTGAACTCTGCCTGGCAATGCATGACATCTTGGGCTTCCTTAGCATCTGGAGAGAGACAGAGAGAAAGAGAGGCAGAAACAGAGACAGAGACCGAACATGAGAGAGAGAGAGAGAGAGAGAGAGAGAGAGAGAGAGAGAGAGAGAGAGAGAGAGAGAGAGAGAGAGAGAGGAGAGGGAGAGAGAGAGAAGACAGAAGAGAGAAAGAATAGAATGGCCTGGTGTAGTGGCACACACTTTTCATCCCAGCACTTGGGAGGAAGAGGCAGGTATATCTCTGAGTTCAAGGCAGCCTGGTCTACAGACCAAGTTTCAGAACAGCTACACAGAGAAATCCTGTCTGAAAGGTACCCTGGATTATCTGATCCTTGAGAGATTATCCTTGAGAGTTCCTACGAGATGCAACCTAGCATAAGTTTAAACTCATATTTCTTGGTCTTAGAAGACCAACTCTCTGGTCTTTGAGTGATTGATATGAGTAAGAGACTTGAAACATTGGAAGACTTTCTTGCTGTCATCTTTTGCTATCAGCACAGTGCAAGTGTTCCATTTTCCTTCTCTTCCTTGCTCCTCATTGACTCAATCTAGCCTTTAGAGCACAGACATCCTGTTGTAAAAGTTATGCAGTGCTCTCTAAGGAAGCCATGGCCCACAGCCACCAGCTGTTCACAGTTACTCTGTCTTCCTAGGCAGTCACAATGCACCTGAAATTAAAGAGATATTTTATAGAGAAGAAGAGTTGGAATATCATGATGAGGGAAGGTGACTTTTCTTTGGCTAAAATGGAAATGTTGCTGTCTGAATTTCCTATTTCATTTGAGTTTGGCTCTCAAACTATGGTAGCATTGTTATGCATACTATGCTCTGTTTTCTGGGATGATAGAATAGTCCCTTAGCAATAAAAACCTTATGGGGAAAGAGCTTTTGTGAATGGCACAGTCATGTCCAGAATGGATGCTAGCACCCATCCCTCTTGGAAATGATGTTCTTCCTTGAATTACTTTGCAGTTGATGACTGAACGGAAGTTAAAGATGCATCATTCACAAAAAGATGTGGGTTTGTCACAGATATACCTTATCTCTTTTGCCATCTACTAATGTTGGCAGTATCATTCCTTTTCAGTACCAAGGAAGAGAAATAAAGACATGTGCCTACGAGTCACATGGAGTTGCCCTCATAATGTCTTTTTTTTTCCTGTAATTTCAGGGGTCTTTGGAAGAATCTCAAAGCTGTAAGTATTATTTAACTCCTTGTTGAGATAGAAATTGTAACTGCTAAGATAGGTCTGACATCTCTTACTGGCTTCTCTTTGATGGGCCAACCAACTTGTTATTTCGGGAAGCAAGGCACCATGTTGTTTTTGGAGTTTTGTTTTGTTTTGTTTTTTTAAGTTTCTTCTAGATATACTTTTATAGTCAAGTTTCTGTCTAGGTTTCTGTGAAACTGTGTACACAGAGAATGCTGGGGGTTGTGTGCTTCAGTGGTCTGTGATTTTGAGTGTATGAGATCCTGTGTGGTGTTATGGTTTATGGGAGACATAGTTCACACTTTAATTGAAATTTATAGTTTATTATCTCATTGGTCTCCTTGGCATTTGTGCCTGGATATTGTTATCATCCTTGCTTCAGAAAACAGCCTAAGAATTCCTGGCTCTCAAAACTGTATACAGAGAGAAAGTGAAAACCTGAGTCCGTTCATGCTGTGGAATGCCCTTGCTTCCTTGGTTGAGCCTTAAATTCATTAAAGAAAATCTGAAGACAATAGCATCATGGCTGAGAGTGCAGCATGTAGTTCAGAGGTGCTGCCGATCCAGGAAGAGTTGTGTCTGTTGTCCAGTTAACTGCATATGTAAACTAAGATGTTGCCACAGATGGCTTGAAAGCATTCATGTGAAAAGTCCAAAGACTCCCTGCTGTGTCTGGTCTTTTTACACAGTTCTTTGAAGTAAAAAGCAATCATGAAGGACCCTAAGGTAGCTACATCAGTAGGTTTTAGACTCCTTTAAGAAGCTGACCTGAAACATGAAAATAAAATTACTGAAGAACTATAGTACACTTGATTATAGCACTGTGAGAAATAAGATTTTCCAAGCTTGCTTGCCAATCACCAGGAAAGATTCAGTTAAACAGTCCTCTACAGTTCGGGAAAAACACCTGTTTGTGGCACAAATCTAGTGCTAACAATTACACATACTGAGCTTTAAAACTCTTTTAATAATTAAATCATGCCATTTTTCTTATTTCTCTTTCTGACCATCCCCATACTCCCTACCTTGTTCTCTCTCAAATTCATATCTTCTGAGCACCATTCCTGTGTGTGTGTGTGTGATGTATGTATGTGTCTCTCCTGTTTGGTTTTAAAACACCAAATAATCTGCTCTGAAAACTTACATGCAAATAATGCAAAGTATGGATCAGCTTGATTTCTTTTTTATTGTTCAAAAGGGTTTTAGTTAAGGGACAAGGATCCTAGGTATCTTTTTGTTCTGGTTTTCCCCTCTTTTGAACATCCTTGTACACTGGAGAATGGACTCAAAGCAGTCTAGGCTATCTCCATATACTCATGTGCAAATTGAGAATGTTCCCTGAGGCTTTTATAATCACTAGTTATTAACAATCTGACAGATACTCTGTTTTATCCTATATTTCCCAGATGGTATCAGTGTTCCAGAATCCCGAGAAACCGTTAAGAATGCCTTTGTTAGTCTTCTATAGAAATGCACGTCTAATTGTATTCTAATTGTGTTGTTTTTTGAAAATTGGTTTTCTCTGTGGAATTCAGTGAATTGCTTGTCTATTTGTCCGTTTTACCAGTAGATCTCCAGCTCTCTGGTGTTATTGATATCACCATATTCATTAAAATTGTACCATAGAGGCAGTTCCCTCAAAAGTGACTTTTCATGCTCTAATAAGAATTGTGTGCCTACAATATAAATGGGCTGGAAAGTTCACTGTTGGAAAGACTCCTTCCATCTCTATGTGTGTCATATGCAGTACCATATGGTATCTGTCTATTGTTCTCTAAATCATCCAGAGAAAGCCAGGCCATTGTGTTGTATATGATATAAGCCAAACCTGACAATGCTTTCTTTTTTATAATTGCAGATTACTTCCACCATGAGAAAGCATTGTAAGTATCTTTAATCCCTCCCTTGTTCAGGAAATATCTTAGTGTTTCATTTCTGAGAAACCTCACTCCAGGTCCCTGTTGTGAAGAAGGGCTGAAGGTTAAATGAGAGATATTGGTTCCACCATACATGTTCCATGGAAAATCCCAAGAAGAACTGGGGTTAATTTCAGGCCAGTGTGAATTGATGTGGCATATTCTGTTCAGATTTTCTTCCAGATATTGATAAGTTGGAAGACACAGATACTGAAAATGCAAAAAAAAAAAAACCAGTGGGTAGTAAAGAATATTTATCGGGTGAGTAACAGAATGCCCCGTTGGACATCAACAGGAAAGGGGCTCATGAATCACTTGGGCTATACATTCTGCTTGCCAGGCTGAGGCAGTGAGAAGGGCATCAGTGAGATGTAGGTTTGTTTGATTCTCCTTCCAGCTGTAATGGTAACATATACAAGCAAAGCACAGCAAACCCCACTGGCAATTATAGATGAGGCAGGGGAGTTGGGGGAATGGCTTTTTAAGCAAGAGCACTGACTGCTCTACCACAGGAATGAGATTCTAATCTCAGCACCCCACATTGATTCTTACATCCATCTGTAAGGCCAGTTCCAGCATATCTGATGCCCTCCTCTGATGTTGATTTGCACTGCATGCATATGGTACACAGGTACTCATGTGCAGGCAATACAGCTGAAATAAACTTAGAAATAAAAGCATTCTCCCTGCCTCTTACGATGCCAAAACTCCAAACCTTTGATTGTAAGTTTGAGATCTCCTAGTGCACTGCTTGTTTGACATCTGGCGTTCACTTCTGATTGCTGATTTATGATAGAATTATCAGTGGAGTACAACTCTCCATTATGAACCTTGAATACAAAGGTCATGAAGTGCGGGCCCAATAATGCCAAAGAAGGATATCCTCTTCCAGCTGGTCCTGCAGGATTTATCAAGCACCTCTATGGTCCTCTCTTGCCTGTTCAGTCTCTCTATAAAGGGAACTCTATGGGTGGATGGCAGAGTGAGTGGTCTGGCCTCACTGTAGCACCCTCTTTAACATGAGGAGTCAATGAGCCAGTGGAAAGCTGAAGCTAACCTGGTGTGAACCAATGTGGCTATATCTTCTACAGGCAGAAATGAGTGAGCCACTCTGTTTATTTTCTTGCAGATTCCATTGATCTACAATACTGGGACATGAGAAATGAATCATGTACTGATACTCCTGGTAGGTAACTGCATTCTCAGTATATACTGTCACTGTCATATGGGGAAGGTGTCAGAAGGGGAAAAGCATAGAGGGAAGGCTATATGTGAGCTTATTACCAGCCTGTGCTCTTCACACTAAACTGACCTGTAGGGTGAATGGGTCAAAGAACATGTTGACACCTGTATTGGAAACTCTGGCCTAGTAATTGACAGTGAATCTAAACCTCTGGTCCAGCTATGACCTCCTTTTCAGACATCCCTAGTTCAGAATATGCACATATGTTCCCAGGATTTAAAAGGCTTGGCCATTTGTATTTTCTTTCCAGTGTCCTTTCTAGCTTTATCTCCTACCTGTGTCCGAAACTCATTTTCCTGCCATGTCTCATCAGATCTCCTTGCTTTGTCATCCTGTGTGTCACATCTTTCCTCTGAGCTCTCTGAGGCTTTTGTGTACTTCATGCTTAGTACATTTCTCACCTGTTTTCTCTTGTCTAGAGTATGAATCAATGGAGAGTATATTCCCCAAAGTCTTCTGTGAAAACCCTGCAGTGGGGTCAGGTTTTACTTTATTGAGAAGTATGTATATATGTATGTATGTATGTATGTATGTATGTATGTATTTGTTTATGTTTGTCTGTCTGTCTCTCTGACTGTCCTGTATCTACTTTGGATGCATTGATTCTGCCTTTTGTAAACTCAAAGACTCCTCTTTCTGATCAATGTGTCCACAGAGATACAGGAGCCCCTCATAGGCCACATTGTCTGACCATGATTCTGTCTCTTATCCACAGGCTTTCCCAACCTCTTCCCTATTTCCTGAGTAAAATGGTGACTCTGTACTTTGTGCCTAGTAATCCATAAAAAACCTTTCTATCTTATTACTGATTCTGCTAACTGGATTATACTGGCCACCTGATGTGACCTAACCTTCTAATATGTGGTTCCCTGCATTCCCTCCCATTTTGTGCCTAAGCTTATTCAGTTGTTCAAGTTCTTCCCTTGAAATTTGGCCTCACTTTAATCCCATAAAAGTTCATATTACAGCCAAAAACAAATTGGAAGTATATACAATGAGACATTGCTTAGGGACATGCTCAGTAAGACATAGTTGAATCTTACCGGATCATCTGGTTCATGCCTTCCCTTGTGGAACAGTGGGGAAGGGTTGTATTTGCCCCACTGGGGAAAGCAGGGGAGCTCAACAGAGGGGGGACAGGTTTGCTGAGCACAGCACAGTCAGCAAGCAAAGCTTTGTTTCTGATGTAATAGGAGACCCAAAGGGAACGTCCAAAAGTTGCAACCAACAAAATGACAACCAATAGAGTTTTTTCCCAGACAATGTTGATATAAGAAAGGTAGGGTATGTGTTTGAAGTCACTTACCTAGTAAGGTCAACTTGATCCTTGCAAGAAATACCCAACAGGGTCTCAGAGCTCTGTGCCACAACTCATTTACTATTTTGAACCTATTTCTACTCTATATCTAGTGGTCAACGTACTTTTGCCACCAGAGGAAAGACCAGAAGATGTCCTGATAAAAAGGGAGAAGAAGAGGAAAAAGAGGAGGCGTTGGTTCCGGGACTCCGCCAAACTTAGGAACTTAGTCTGCACAGGTGAGAGTGTGCACCACAGAGGCAGACTGTGGAGCGCCGCTATCTCGTAAACATCCTGTGCTGAGTCATTTCCTCAATAACAACTCGTAAACATCCTGTGCTGGAAATCCCCGCCCCGGGCAGCTCCGCCTCAGGGATGGGGCAATCAGTGTTGAGCCAATCATGGCTTGCCACGTCCGAGGCAGGGAGAATTTCTTATAAAAGGGAGGGGCTCGGATTGCCTGGGGTCTCCGGTTGTGAAGCTTATGCTCTCCCTCTCAAGACGCATAAAGCTTGCTGCAGAAGAACCCTATTGTGTGTGGTGTCCTTATTCGCGGGCGAATTAGAGAACACTCACATCTGGTGCCGAAAACCCGGGAAAACAAAGAACATCGTGAGCACCGTCGGAGATCCCTCGGTGACGGGGAGGGTCCAGAACTGCAGGAACTACGTCTCGGAAAGGTATGCCTGAATTTTATCTGACCCTTTCGCACTCCCTTCAACTAACTGGGCCGTGGGAGGGATTGCCCGAGGCTTTAATTATCGTCTTCGTGGCTTTGGTTGTATGGTTCCTAGCCCGAAAGAAAGGGCAAAAGGTTTTAGAAGCTATGCAGGAAGGTATGTCAGAATCCGAGCGTAGTGAGAGGATGGGTGTGCGCACAAAAACCGTAAAAAAGGCAAAAAAGGGAAGTGAAAAAGGACCTCCCGGGAGAAATAGAAAGGGAGAGAAGGGGAGCAGCAGGCCCGGGTTATATCCGACCCGAGAACTGGCTGCCCTCCACCTAAGAGATACCTCGGATTCTTCTGAAACCGAGGATAGTAAGCTGACCTCGGAGGAAGAGGGCGAGTTAGAAGAAGAAGCAGTTAGATATAAAGGAGAAAGGTATCACCCAGATGAAGGCGGGCGACCTGAGTCAAGTAAGCCCGCGTCCGGTGTCTTCTCTAAGGATAGGAGATTGTTGGCTGCCGCCATTCCCTCCGCTCCCCCACCTTATGAGGCCCGGTCATCCACAACTTCCTTTTTTCCCCAAAGGATCCTCCGCAAGCTACACTTAGCGTTTCCTGTTTATGAACAGGAAGGGGGGAGAATCTACGCTCCTGTAGACTATAGTCAGATAAAAGATCTTGCAGAATCAGTAAGAAAATATGGTCCCAATGCTAATTTTACTATTATGATTCTTGAAAGAATGGCACAAACTGCCATGACACCTAGTGATTGGCAAATGGTGGTTAAGGCCGCCTTGCCTACCATGGGACAATACATAGAATGGAAAGCCTTGTGGCATGAGGCAGCCCAGTCCCAGGCCAGGGCCAACGCAATAGCCCTTACGCAAGAGCAGCGGGATTGGACATTTGACCTTTTAACAGGCCAAGGCCCGTGGGCCGCAGATCAAATTAATTACCATTGGGGGGCGTACGCCCAGATTTCCAGCACAGCCATACGGGCCTGGAAGTCACTTAATCACAAGGGAGAAACCACCAATCAGCTTACAAAAATTGTTCAAGGGCCCCAGGAGCCCTTTGCCGACTTCGTCGCACGCATGGTGGAGGCGGCAGGAAAAATCTTTGGGGACCCAGAGGGGATAGGACCCTTTATTGAGCAACTGATTTTTGAACAAGCCACCCAGGAATGCAGGAATGCCATTGCTCCTAGAAAATCAAAAGGGTTGCAAGAATGGCTAAGAGTGTGTAGAGAGCTTGGAGGTCCACTTAGCAATACTGGCCTCGCGGCCGCCATCATGTTAGCACAAAAGCATCCTCCACAAAAGAAGACCGGTGAACAGACCTGTTTTAATTGTGGTAAGCCTGGACATTTCAAAAGAGATTGCAAAGCCCCAGACAAGAAGGGGGGGTCTTGACCCTCTGCACGAGGTGTGGTAAAGGGTACCACAGAGCAGATCAATGTCGCTCAGTGCGAGATATACAGGGAAGGCTTTTGCCTCCATTAAATGTTCCTGCTCCCAATGTGTCAAAAAACGGGTCACTGGGCCCACGGTCCCAGGGCCCTCAAAGATATGGGAACCGGTTTGTCAGAACATCCGGGATGGCGGAAGAAGCGACCCAGGAAGACCCACAAGGGTGGACCTGCGCGCCGCCTCCGACCTCCTACTAATGCCCCAAATGAGTATCCAACCAGTACCTATAGAGCCAATGTCACCTTTGCCCCCTGGGACCATGGGCCTTATCCTCGGACGAGGATCACTCACCTTACGGGGCCTAGTGGTCCATCCTGGGGTTGTTGACCATCTACACTCCCCCGAAATACAGGTCTTATGTTCCAGCCCCAGGGGCGTGTTTTCCATCAGTGCAGGAGATAGGATAGCTCAATTGCTGCTCCTCCCCGACACCCTCTGGGAGGACTCCCCAGGCCCCAGTCCCAAAACGATGGGGTCGTCAGGAACTGATTCAGCCTACCTTGTTGTATCCCTGAATGAAAGGCCCAAACTCTGCCTCGAAGTAAATGGAAAAAGGTTTGAAGGTATTCTTGATACCGGGGCAGACAAAAGCATTATATCCACGCACTGGTGGCTAAAAGCTTGGCCCACTACAAAATCGTCCCACTCTCTACAAGGTCTGGGATATCATTCATGCCCTGCCATAAGCTCAATGAGTTTGACCTGGAAGGCTCCTGAGGGACAAAAGGGTAAATTCGAACCTTATGTGCTCCCGCTCCCAGTAAACCTTTGGGGGAGAGACATTATGCAACATTTGGGCCTAACCCTGTCCAATGAAAAAATCGTGTCGGAGGAAGGGTTGAACAAGGCAAAAAACATGATGCTATAATTTCACATATGCCGCTAATCTTTCTAAGAGTTTGTCCCAACAGCTGCTATATAATTGGACGTCTGATTTTGATCAAACCCTCCAGAAACTTAGATTGGCCATCGTCCAAATCAATTCCACCAGACTTGACCTCTCCTTGACCGAAGGCTTTTCGTCATGGATTTCTTCTGCTGTTTCTTATTTTAAGGAATGGGTGGGGGTGGGTTTGTTTGGAATTCTCCTTTGCTTCGGATCGGTATCTAGCTTATGGTTAATTTGCAAATTATATAAGAAAAATAATAGAGACAAAATCATGATATCCCAGGCGCTTGCTGCCTTGGAGCAGGGGCAATCTGCACAGGTATGGTTGGCGGCGCTTAAACAAAATTGATTTGCACCACTGGTCGCTGGCTGCCCGCGCTTTAGCGGGTGAGCTTCAGCAGCCCTAGAGGATTGTAGAGCAATGCATCGCACAGGTGGTCCCCCCGTCCCACCTGGGGAATATGCCGTCTAGTGGGGGTTTCCTGCCCTAGTCTTCCCCTCCTCGAAAAAATGGCAGAGGGACAGGTCGGAGCAACTTCGGGTCCCACTCAAGCCTAGTTGTTGCTTGCGGACATAGTTCTTACATCTCTGAGTAAGAGGATTCGGCCAATGTTCCCGTCCTCTCATACTGGGTGTCCAGTTGGTTTTATTAGACAAAAAAGGGGGAGATGTGGAGCGCCGCTATCTCGTAAACATCCTGTGCTGAGTCATTTCCTCAATAACAACTCGTAAACATCCTGTGCTGGAAATCCCCGCCCCGGGCAGCTCCGCCTCAGGGATGGGGCAATCAGTGTTGAGCCAATCATGGCTTGCCACGTCCGAGGCAGGGAGAATTTCTTATAAAAGGGAGGGGCTCGGATTGCCTGGGGTCTCCGGTTGTGAAGCTTATGCTCTCCCTCTCAAGACGCATAAAGCTTGCTGCAGAAGAACCCTATTGTGTGTGGTGTCCTTATTCGCGGGCGAATTAGAGAACACTCACAGCAGACAGCTTTTGAGACAGGCAGGAGCCACAGAGCCGCTGAGGCAGCACCCTTTTGTGGCCGCAGACATCTGGCACCCTCCCAGCCGGAGGACAGTGGTCCGCCCTGCACGGGAGCCCTCTGCCTCAGGAGCAGGGAGCGCCATCTTGGATCCGGGACTCCGCCGAACTTAGGAACTTAGTCTGCACAGGTGAGAGTGTGCACCACAGAAGCTGACAGCTTCTGTGACCTGCCAAAGCAACACAGCATCTGGGAAAGGTCCTGTTTTGGGCCTTCTTCTTCGGCCAGGAGGAGGTCCAAACACCAGATATCTGTGCACCTTCCCTGTAAGAGGAGAACTTGTCAGCAGAGAGTGCTCTAACCACTGAAACTCAGAGGAGAGAGCCTGTCTCCCAGGTCTGCTGATAGACGGTAATCAGAATCACCAGAAGAACAATCTCTAAACAGAGACAACTATAACAACTCCAGAGATTACCAGATGGCGAAAGGTAAACGTAAAAATCTTACTAACAGAAACCAAGACCACTCACCATCATCAGAACCCAGCACTCCCACTTCGCCCAGTCCAGGGCACCCCAACACACCTGAAAAGCTAGACCTGGATTTAAAAGCATATCTCATGATGATGGTAGAGGACATCAAGAAGGACTTTAATAACTCACTTAAAGAATTACAGGAGAACATTGCTAAAGAGTTACAAGTCCTTACAGAAAAACAGGAAAACACATCCAAACAGATGATGGAAATGAACAAAACCATACTAGACCTAAAAAGGGAAGTAGACACAATAAAGAAAACCCAAAATGAGGCAACACTGGAGATAGAAACCCTAGGAAAGAAATCTGGAACCATAGATACCAGCATCAGCAACAGAATACAAGAGATGGAAGAGAGAATCTCAGGTGCAGAAGATTCCATAGAGAACATTGGCACAACAATCAAGGAAAATGGAAAATGCAAAAAGATCCTAACTCAAAACATCCAGGAAATCCAGGACACAATGAGAAGGCCAAACCTACGGATACTAGGAGTGGATGAGAATGAAGATTTTCAACTCAAAGGACCAGCAAACATCTTCAACAAAATTATAGAAGAAAACTTCCCAAATCTAAAGAAAGAGATGCCCATGAACATACAAGAAGCCTACAGAACTCCAAATAGACTGGACCAGAAAAGAAATACCTCCCGACACATAATAATCAGAACAACAAATGCAATAAATAAAGATAGAATACTAAAAGCAGTAAGAGAAAAAGGCCAAGTAACATATAAAGGTAAGACTATCAGAATTACACCAGATTTTTCACCAGAGAATATGAAAGCCAGAAGATCCTGGACAGATGTTATACAGACACTAAAAGAACACAAATTCCAGCCCAGGCTACTATACCCAGCCAAACTCTCAATTAACATAGATGGAGAAACCAAAGTATTCCACGACAAAACCAAATTCACACATTATCTCTCCACGAATCCAGCCCTTCAAAGGTTAATAATAGAAAAAAACCAATACAAGGACGGAAACCAAGCCCTAGAAAAAACAAGAAGGTAATCCCTCAACAAACCTAAAAGAAGACAGCCACAAGAACAGAATGCCAACTTTAACAACAAAAATAACAGGAAGCAACAATTACTTTTCCTTAATATCGCTTAGTATCAATGGACTCAACTCCCCAATAAAAAGACATAGACTAACAAACTGGCTACACAAACAAGACCCAACATTTTGCTGCTTACAGGAAACTCATCTCAGAGAAAAAGATAGACACTACCTCAGAATGAAAGGCTGGAAAACAATTTTCCAAGCAAATGGTATGAAGAAACAAGCTGGAGTAGCCATTTTACACATGCTCCACTATGTTCATAGCAGCCTTATTTATAATAGCCAGAAGCTAGAAAGAACCGAAATGCCCCTCAACAGAGGAATGGATACAGAAATTATGGTACATTTACACAATGGAGTACTACTCAGCTCTTAAAAAGAATGAATTTATGAAATTCCTAGCCAAATGGATTGACCTGGAGGGCATCATCTTGAGTGAGGTAACACAATCACAAAGGAACTCACACAATTTGTATTCACTGATAAGTGGATATTAGCCCCAAACTTAGGATACCCAAGATATAAGGTACCATTTGCTAAACGCATGAAACTCAAGAAGAATGAAGACCAAAGTGGGGACAATATGCCCCTTCTTAGAATTGGGAACAAAACACCCATGGAAGGAGTTACAGAGACAAAGTTTGGAGCTGTGATGAAAGGATGGACCATCTAGAGACTGCCATATCCAGGGATCCATCCCATAATCAGCTTCCAAACGCTGACACCAGTACATACACTAGCAAGATTTTGCTGAAAGGACCCAAATATAGCTGTCTCTTGTGAGACTATGCCGGGGCCTAGCAAACACAGAAGTGGATGCTCACAGTCAGCTATTGGATGTATCACAGGGCTCCCAATGGAGAAGCTAGAGAAAGTACCCAAGGAGCTAAAGGGATCTGCAACCCTATAGTTGGAACAACATGATGAACTAACCAGAACCCCGGAGCTCTTGTCTCTAGCTGCATATGTATCGAAAGATGGCCTAGTCGGCCATCACTGGAAAAAGAGGCCCATTGGACTTGCAAACTTTATATGCCCCAATATAGGGGAATGCCAGGGCCAAAAGAATGGGAATGGGTGGGTAGGGAAGTGGGGGGGGGGTATGGGGGACTTTTGGGATAGCATTGGAAATGTAATTGAGGAAAATATGTAATAAAAAATATTAAAAATTTAAAAAAATTACACAGAAAAAAAAAGAAAAAGAGGAGGCACTATTATTAATAAAAACCCTCCATATTGCTCCAGTAAGTACAGCACATCCAGAGGCTTCAGGAACTTAAAAAGCATTGAAGGGATTGAGAGGGAGGGCACAGAGAAACAGAAACCAAGACAGACATTCTGAGCCTCCAGTTTACCAGGATCAAGAATTGCTATATCAAAACCTTGTAGAGTTGTCAGGAGATAGTGAGAAAAGAACGATGGATGCATGAGGGCTGATGGTGAGGGGGTTGTGGTTTGGAAGGACAATGTTAACAAGATAGAACAATACTCTGAGGTACAAATCCCAAGGTGGGAAGGAATCTGACATCGAAGGAAACCATCAAGTCCCCATGGAGGGTTTCTTACTTAGGGTTACTATTGCTGTGATGAAACACCATACAAAACTTGGGAAGGATAGGGTTTATTTGGCTTACATATCCTTAATCACAGACCGTTGAGAGAAGCCCATTAAGGAAGTCAAACAGTGATGGAACCTGGGGGCAACACTGATGCAGAGGCCATAGAGGACTCCCGCTTACTGCTCCTTAATGGCTTACACAGCCCACTTTCTTATAGAATATAGGATCATGAGTCTATGGATGGCCCCACACACAATAGACTGAGCCCTCTCACATCAATCACTAATTAAAGAAATGATCTGTAAGCTTGCCTCCAGCCTGGTCTTGTAGAAGCAATTTCTCCACTGAGGCGCCCTCCTCTCAGATGACTTTAGCTTGTGTCATGTTGATGTTAAAATAGTGAAGACTAAGGGCATGAGGATGGAAGGCAAATACATAAATCATGAAGTACCATAAGGTTGGTGGTACTACTCATGTCAAAGAATGTATAAATAGCATCAAGAGTCAGAGTCTGGAAATAAGACTGAGAGGTGAGAGTGGACAAACCTCGCCAGGCCAGACTCAATAACACCCATTAAAGGAGTGAAGAGACTTGATGGAATGAAAAGGTGACTGTTCAGGAGCTCTTTCCACTTCAAAGTAGCAAAGTCTCAAAAATCTGTGGTGCCATTCAGCTAGAAACCACAACTCTACCTTGCCAGGGTTTTCTCTAGGTATGAGTTACTGGAGGCATGGAGAGTTGGAACAGACAGGAAAGAGACCTTGAACATAGGAAAGTGGATATTCTCAGCTATGACAGATGGGAGGCCTAGGAAAGGGCTGTCCAGCCACTGCAGAGTTTCGTGTCTTTTGATATAACCCTTTATTTCTCTGTTCATAAGCTCCAGGCCTAGTTATGAATGGGGGGGGGGGTTGGTAGCTGTTATCAGAGAGGTGCTAGCAATGGCCAGAACAACCTTAGTACAAAGCTTCTTCCAGGTCTCTGAATCCAAGGACAATGGCTTTGTCACCTGTGAAACCTCTGGTAAGATCTAGGTCCTTGCTTTACTCTTGAATCTCCATTATCAGACTCTTTGACACCTAATCCCACTGATGCTGTGCTTCTGAGGTTATTCTGTCATTTCAAACTTAATTATAGAAATGCCGAGGTGTGTTGGCTCATTTTGTCAACTTGTAACGCAATCTAGAGTTATCTGATAGGTGGAAATCTCAATTGAGAAAATGATTGCATAAGATACACCCATAGAGCATTTTCTTTCCTTTATTTTTTTCCACTAATTTATATATTCACTTTACATCCCAACCTCAGCCTCAGCTCCTCCTAGTCCTCCCTCCCTGGCTCACATGGCCCCTTATACCACTCCCCACTCCCCTTGTCCTCTCAGAAGGGGGAGTTCCCTCAACAGAAACCAACCCATCCTGGCACCTCAAGTCACTGCAGGACTCGGTATATATTCTTCCACTGAGGTCAGACAGGACAGCCCAGTTAGGATAGCAGGATCCACAGGTAGACAGAAGAATCATGGTAAGCCACCATTCCAGTTGTTGGTGCATCTGTATGAAGACCAAGATGTACATCTGTGCCTGGAGGCTAGACCCAGTACTTGTATGCTCTTTGGTTGGTGGTCAGTCTCTGGAAGCCACCAAGGGTCCAAGTTAATTGACTTTGCTGGTCTTAATTTCGAGTCCATATCCCCTACAGGTACCTCAATCCTTCCCACAAATCTTCCACAAGATCCTGAGCTGGTCTTGAATCTCCATTATCAGCCTCCTTAGGCTGTGAGTCTTTGGGTGGAGCTTCTCAGAGGACACTTATGTTATGCTCCTGCCTCTCCAAGTATAGCAGAGTATCATTAAGAGTGTCAGGGATTAGCTCTTGCCCATGGGATGGTTCTCAATTTGGGCCAGTCATTCCCTCAGTCTCTGTGACATCTTTATCCCTAAACATTTTGTACACAAGACAAATTTTAGGTGAAATGATTTGTGGGTAGTTTGGTGTTCTTATCTCTCCACTAGGAGTCCTGCCTAGCTATGAAATGGCCACTTCAGGCTGTATATGCCCCAATGCTAGGAGTCTCAGTTAGAGTCACCCTCATGTACTTCCTGGAGTCTCCTCCACCCCAGGTCTCTGGCACCTCCTAGAGATCCCTGTGCCCCATCATGCTATCCCATCTAGCCCTGTTTTCCATTCACACTCTCAGCCCTCTTTCCCACCCTGCTTCCTCAATCCATCCACCCCCAATCACAATTTTTTCCCCTTCTGAGTGAGATTGAAGCATCCTCTCTCAGGCCCACCTTGTTACTTGGCTTCTTAGGGTCTGTGAATTATAGTATGGGTAGACTGTACTTTATGGCTAGTATCCACTGATAAGTGAGTATATGTCATGCATGTCCCTTTGAGTCTGGGTTACCTTACAGAGCATGATATCTTCTAGTTCCACCCATCTGCCTGCAAATTTTAAGATGTCCTTGTTTTTAATAACTGAGTAGTATTCCATTAGTTAATAAACCACATTTTCTTTTTCCATTCTTTGGTTGAAGGGCATCTGGGTTGTTTCTAGTTTCTAACTGTAACAAATAAAGCAGCTATGGATACAGTTCAGCACGTGTCCTTGCAGGATGGTGGAACATTTTTTTCAGTGTTTGCCCAGGAGTGATACAGCTGGATATTTAGGTAGAACTATTCTGAGAAACTGCCAAATTAATTTCCAGAGTAGCTGTTTGCACTCCCACTAGCAGTGGAGTAGTGTTCCCCTTGGTCCACATCATTGCTAACATGTGATGTCTCTTGAGTTTTGGATTTTAGCCTTTCTAATGGGTATAAGATGGAATCTCAGAGTTGTTTTATTTGCATTTCCCTGATGATGAAGGTCATGAATCATTTCTTTAAGTGTTTCTTGGCCACCCAAGATACCTCTATTAAAAATTCTGTTTAGCTCTGTACTCCATTTTTAAATTTGTGTTAATAACCCAAATAAAACCTAATAGGTTGGTATGTAGCTTCTTAGGTTCCATAGATATTTTGGATATTTTACCACTCTCAGATGTAGAGTTGGTGAGATTTTTTCCTATTGTGAAACTTTTCAATTTCATGAGATCCCATTTATGAAATGTTGATTGTAGTGGCTGGGCCAGTGGTGTTCTCTTCAGGAAATCGTCTCCTCTACCAATGTATCCAAAGCTATTGTCCACTTTCCTCTATTAGATTTATCTTATATGATTTAATGTTAAGGTCTTTGATCCACCTGGACTTGAATTTTGTTCACAGCAATAAACATGGATCTATTTGCATTCTTTTACATGCAGACATCCAGGTAGACCAGCTATATTTGTTGAATATGCTTTCCTTTTCTCCATTGTATAGTCTTAGGTTCTTTGTCAAAAATTAAATGTCAATAGTTGTGACGGTTTATTTCAGGGACTTTGACTCTTTTGATCAACCTGTCAGTTTCTATACAAAATATCATGGATTTTTTTATCTCTATTGCTATGTAGAACACTTGAAATCAGGAATGGTGATACCTCCGGAAGATATTGTATTATACAGGAGTTGTATTAGGTATCCTGGGTTTTTTGTTTTTCCATATGAAGTTGCTAATTGTTTTTTCAAGGTCTGTAAAGAATTTTGTTAGAATATTTATGGGAATTCCATTGAATTTGTAGGCTGCTTTTGGTAAGATGACTATTTTATTATGTTAATTCTATGGATCTATGAGCATGGGAGATCTTTCCATCTTCTGATGTCTTCAGTTTTTTCAGAGACTTGAAGTTCTTGTCATACATGTCTTTCTATTGCTTAGTTAGAATTACATCAAGGTATTTTATATTATTTGTGGCTATTGTTAAGTGTGTTTCTCTGATGTCTGGCTCAGCATATTTATTGTTTGTATAAAGGAGGGATACTGTTTTTTAATTAACTTTGTATTTTGCCACTTTGCTGAAGACATTTATCATCTGTAGGCATTCTCTGGTAGAATTCTTATGAGTCACTTACATGTACTGTCATATCCTCTGTGACTAACAATACTTTGACTTCTCTTCCAACTTGAATTCACTTGATTTCCTTCCGTTGTCTTTCTGCTCTAGGTAGAGTAGAACTTCAAGTGCTACATTGAACAGAGATGGAGAGAATGGACTGTTGGGAGCCATTAAGACAACACAATTGTCCTGATCTCTGAATTGGGCCTCTCCCCCTGAGAAGAAAAGGGGGTCAAAAGTGGGCCAAGACACACCATTCCAAAAACAACCACAGGATGTTCCAGCCCTAAGTCAGTGCCAGATGTCCTGACCATACCCTGATACCACCAAGTTCCTGCTTCCCCATGTAACTGCCTAAAGAATGTGCAATTCTATTGCCCCACCCCTCCCGCTGATAAGTACCTGTACTTCCCCTTTTGCTTGTACAATTCTACTGCCCCATCCTTCCTGCTAAAAGGCACTTCCCCTTTTGCTTCTGCATTTAAACCTTGGGCCTGGCTAATACTTGGAACCTTGATGCTACTCAGACTGCTTCCATGTGTCGTTATTTGCACAAGGTTCTCATCTCTCTCTCCCCCCGCAATTTGGTTCTTAGGAGAAGGTCCCCTCGAGACCCTCGAATAACTGGACCTGCTGGACGGGTCAATGGACCACCTTGCTTTGTCCCTTATTTTAGTGTAAATGCTTGATGTTGTCTATTAGCTTGCTGTATTATTGTCTTTATTGTGTTTATCTGTATGTCTTGTATTCCGGATCTCTTCAAGGTTTTTAACATGAATGGGTGTTGGATTTTGTCAAGGGCTTTTTCAGCATCTAATCAGATGATCATGTGGGAGTTTTTCTTTCCTTTTTTTGTTTGTTTTGTTTTGTTTTGTTCTGTTCTGTTTTTCCAGACAGGGTTTCTCTGTGTAGCCTTGGCTGTCCTGGAACTCACTTTGTAGACCAGACTGGCCTCGAACTCAGAGATCCACCTGCCTCTGCCTCCCAAGTGCTGCCATCAAAGGCGTGTACCACCATGCCCTGCAGTAGGGTTTTTTTTCTTTCAGTTTGTTTATATGGTGAATTATGTGATTGAATTTTTGTATATTAAACTATGCCTGAACCCCTGTGATGAAGCCTATTGATCAGGGTAGATGGTGTTCTTGATGTATTCTTAGATTTGGTTTGAGAGTATTTTATGGATTATTGTTGTATCAATGTACATAAGAGAAATACATCTAAAATTTCCTTCTTTGTTGGCTTCTGTTTTAGCTTTCAGTGTGACTGTGGCCCCATAGAATGAGTTTGGCAATGTTCCTTCTGTTTCTCTTTAGTGGAATAGTTTGAAGAGTATTGGCATTAGCTCTTCTTTGAAAGTCTGGTGGAATTCTGTTCTAAAACTGCCTGGCCCTGAGGTTTTTTGTTTGTTTGTTTGTTTGTTTATCAGAAGACTTTTAATGGCTGGTTATATTACTTTAGGAGTTAAATGGTAGTTTAGATTGTTTCCGTGATATTTATTAACTTTTATAAGTGGAATCTAGTAAGAAAATAATCCATTTCCTTTAGATATTCCAATTTTGTGGAGCCTTTGAAGTAAGAAGTAATGATTCTCTGGAATCCCTAACTTTCTGTTGTTATGTCCCTCTTTTCGTTTCTGATTCTGTTAATTTAGATAATGTCTCTTAGCTTTTTAGTTAGATTAGCTAAGGGGTTTATCTGCCCGGGACCAGCCTAAGTCAGCTTCCCTCAATCCCTGGAAGAAATCAGGGGTTCCAGATATGGGCAAGCAAGGAGTTGGTGTGGATGACAAACAGACATGGACACAGAGAGAGTATTTATCTGAATGTATTTTTTCCAAGCAAACACAATACTTTTAATACAGAAGAAAAACAAGAAAACTAGGCAGATACATCAGCCAAGGTACATCAACACAAAACAAAGAAAATGCATATATAAAAAGATGGCTGGAGCCACTTTTACCACTTTTTACCACTGAGAATAGGAACAACCCTTAATTAAGATCAGCTAAACACAGGAGCCAGGTGAATTCTCTGATGCAATGCTAGTCTATTGTTAAACCCACTACCAGGGGTTCTTTAGTAAATACCTAATTATGCTATTCCTCTGGGCCTAGTGAAAAAAACCCACATCAGGGGACTTTCTTTCTACTAAGCCTTTCAGGAATAATACTACCACAACCCACCTACTTCCTAGGCCATTGTGTATTCCTGTGTATGGGTTTGAAGAACTATTGTTCTAAGTAATTACTATGTAGACTAGCCCTGAGCTTCCTAGCTCTTATTCAAGTAAATTGTACTACCTGATTATTTTCACTGTCTCTACTAGAGGTAAATTTGAATGTTACTGAATAGGTAACATTCTTACTGAATTCCAAGCTCAGGGTCAGCTTCAAGGACTTCCAGGTCATTGGAACACTGGTGGAGGCTTAATCTAACTTAGTTATATGTCAAATCAATCCTAAAAGGCACTTATAATAAATACTAATAATACTGAAAGAGAGCAGACAGATCCATTCACCTGACTAATGTGGGGGAAGGTTTGGAGGATACATTATATGGGAATGCCAAGGTTCCAGGGGGCTAAGTTTCCATGAAACTCTTGGCTTTAGGACTGCTTCCAGGTTTCTAGGCCTGTCACACGAGTCACTACTGGAGTGGATGTAGCATTTGTCTATCTTATTTTCTCAAAGAACCAGCTGTTTGTGTCACTGATTTTTAAAATTATTCTCTTTGTTTTTAATTTATAGATTATTTTTTCATCCCCACATTTGGTTATTTCCTACAGTCTATTCCTCTTGAGTGGGTTGGCTTCTTTTGGTTGTAGAACTTTCAGATGTGCTGTTAAGGTTCTAATATGAAACCTCTCTGGTCACCTTATGAAGGCTCTTAGTGCTATGAACTTTCCTCTTACCATGGCTTTTATTGTGTCCCCTAATCTAGATATGTTGTGCCTTATTTTCATTGAATTCTAAAATGTCTTTAATTTCTTTATTTCTTTTTTGACACAGTGGTCATTGAATAGAGAGCTGTTCAGTTGCCATGAGTTTGCATGCTTTCTGTTTCTGTTGTTAAAGTCCCAGGTTTGATCTGATCCATCTAAATCCATCATGATCTGATTGAGTTATCCAGTCCCTTGTATCTGTTGAGGATTGCTTTTGGCTAGTTGTATGGTCAGTTTTGGGGACGGTTCCATGAGCTGCTGAGAAGAAGGTATATCCTTTTGTGTTTGGGTGAAATGTTCTTTAGATATCTGTTGGACTCATTTGATTCATAATGTCTACTATTTCCATTATTTCTGTATCTAGTTTCTGTCTCTGTCACCTGTCCACTGGTGAGAATGGAGTATTGAAGTCTCTCACTATTAATGTGTATATCTCAAAGTATGATTTCAGCCTTAGTAAAGTTACTTTTACAGTTGTGGGTGCCTAGCATTTGGAGCATGGGTATTCAGACTTGAGACATCATTTTGGTGGATTTTTCCTTTAATGAATTTGAAGTCTCTTCCCCTGTCTTTATAAAATATTTGGTTACTACAGCTTGTTTCTTGGGTCTGTCTGTTTAGAAAAAAAATACTTTTTTTGCCATTTACTCTGAGGTAATATCTATTTTTTTGCTGAGATATGTTTCTTGTTTGCAGCAGAATGTTGGATCCTGTTTTCACATCCATTTTGTTAGCCCATTTCTTTTTATTAGGTAATTTAGTTCATTGATTTTAGAAGATATCACTAACCAATAATTGTTAATTCCTGTTATTTTGATGTTGGTGATGGGTTGTGTGTGTGGGTCTGTATGTGTGACAGAGAGAGAGAGAGACAGAGACAGAGACAGAGAGAGAGAGAGAGAAAGAGAGAGAGAGAGAGAGAGAGAGAGAGAGAGAGAGAGAGAGAGAGAGAGAGAGAGAGAGAGAGAGATGGGGGTGTGGATTCTTTTCTTTTGGTTCTGCTGGTGTGAAATTATTATTTCTTGTATTTTATTGGGTGTAGTTAGTCTTATTGGGATTGAGGTCCTCTGTGGGGCTTTATTAGTGGAAAAATGTTGTTTAAATTTAGTTTTGTCATCTCTTGGTATCTCCATCTATGGTGATTGAATGTTTAGCTGGATATATTATTCTGCAATGACATCTGTGGTCTCTTAGGGTCTGTAAGACATCTACCCAGGTGCTTCTGGTTTTAGAGTCTCTGTTGACTCACTCTCTCTCTCTCTCTCTCTCTCTCTCTCTCTCTCTCTCACACACACACACACACACACACACACACACACACACACCTTTTACAAAGCTCCTATGCAGGCTCTCAGATCTTTCCTTTTACAGCTGGGAGATTATGTTGTCAACATGATAGAAGAGGTGTTTTGAGATCATTTTAAAGCAATCTCAATACTGTATTCCAGCTAACAGAAATCACTTATTCTGCTAATGGCAAACAGAGATATAGTGAGCCCCTAGACACAGGCATAGCAAAATCATACCTTTTATTTTTTTTTTCACAGTGCCACTGACAAATCTGCTCTGAGGATTTAGTTTACTTTGAATGGTTCATTTTGTAGAACACATACAGCCACATGTCTATGTCAATGGTCAGGTGGTCCAGTAGGAAGGGGAAATGGATATTTTACATTTTTTTCCTATTCCTTTTCTGAAAGGGAAACTACCAAACTGATCAAAAACCATGAAACCTATGGTTCCATTACACTTGAACCATGCAAGGAAACACTATGAGAATTTCAGAGCCAGATGTGGTACAGGAACACAGCACAGATAGGAAGAGCACTAACACCAATTAAAACAGGGCTGGCTTCATTTCAGGGTTCAGTGCTTTCATCCTTGTGACTGAAACAACTTAGGCAACTTCTCTATACTTTGCTTCCTCCTCAGTAAAATAGGCCATACTTGCCGCAGACCCTCTGGGTCCCTGTGTCTGCGTGGAACGGGGTCTCTCGTCGCAGGTGGGCAAAGCGTGGATGAGCGAGTGACAAACAGACACACACAGGAGAGTTCGTGTGTAGAATCTGAATGTAATTTTACAACTCGAGCATCAGACTTTTTATACAGAAGACAATAAAGAAGTTGGGTGACATACCCGCAAGGTACAAATGAGGTAACCGGATGCTTAATGATTCTTACACAGAACAGAGGAATGAAAACACAAAGATCGGAAGGAACTGGGCAGTAAAATAACTGAGACAAAGTCAGCTCTATCTAAGGTCAGCTATAGCCATAGAAGCCAGGTGTGAGAACTTTTCACTCCTAGGGCAAGGGCTTTCACACCCAAGTCATGGTTCTAACTAGGGAGTTCCGTTCTAGCTAACCATCTCATGAATAATGCAATACTCTAAAACCACAGCCCGATCTGTTTCCTAAACCATAGTAAATTCCTGTAAATAGGTGTAACTCCGCTATGAATACTAAGCATCTATTCTGGTTTCCCCTACGGTCAGAAACTTCTTTCTTCCTAGGTGATGGTAGATTCCTGTGAAGGGCAGTGACCTAACTTTTAGTGTAATACCAGGGGCAGTACTGAAATCCAAGCCCAAGGTCTTGCTAAGGACGAACTAGGACTGTTGGAACACTGGTTTAGCTATGTCAGAATTCAATCTTAAAAGGCACTTATGATAGGAAAATATTGAAAGAGAGCACGTGGATCCATATACTAGACTAACTCAGGAATGGAACTCGGGAATGAAAAATTACTGTATGGGTAGGGAACGCTAGACTCCAGGAGGAGAGCTTCTTTGAAACTCTTTTGCCTCATGAGTGATTTTTAAGCCTCTCGGCTTGTCCAGTTGACTCAACCGGGGCGTAGCACATACTGAAGCCTATCTACTAGGGTTGGCACAAGGATCACATATGTTACTCACACACAAAGGATCCAGAGCAATTCCTACAAATGAGCACTCAGTACAACTTTAATACTATTGTTATTACTAATAAATGCTAACATTAATACTAACACTAATGCTAATGCTGCCTAACTCCCATAAGAAAATTTATACATTTAGACTCCAAAAGTTGTATGGTCCACTTGAGTTAGGAATTAGTCAGCATGGACCTCAGCTGCACTAAGGGATAAACAAGAAATTAATTATCTGTAATGGGATGGATAATCTCACTCCTTCCATCCCTCTCCATTTTTCTATTCCTTCTCTTTCTTCCCTCTCCTCCTTCCTCTGTTCTTTCCTTGTCTTACATAGTCCCTTTAGATTCAACCTGTCATCTCCATTTTTCTACATTTACTATTATTCTCTCCAGTCTCCTCTACCAGTTTGAAGTGCATGGTTGAAATCATAATGTCTGGTAGAAGATTAATATGATTTTCCCCCTATCGTCAGCATTTGAGCGGAAAAGAGAGTTCCTAAAGCTACTGGGATACATTTTAGTAGCTGGGTGTCTGTAGTCTCAGCTGCTCAAAGGCAAAGACTAGAGGAACACTGCTTGAGCACAGGGTAATTTCAAGACCAAGTGTGGGCAAGACCTATCAGAAAAACTAAGAATGCACCAAAGATGAAACTCAGTGTCTCACCCTTTGGAAACCATGCTTTAGTTTGATTCAAGTGACTTTCCTACTTCCATACTCTTTACTGAAACACTTTTTCTGTGTCTTTTATGGACTAAAGAAGAGTTCTTGGTCATTAGCTCCACAGAGGTGAGGGGCTATACTTTTATACACAACACTGTATCCTTTATGCTCAGCATAGGCCCCATTGTACAGAAAGTACCTGGCACATAGCTAATGCTCTCAGGAACTGACATAGAAATCTGAGGCTTGAACTCTGAATTTTCCTACTTATTAGAGGCATAACCTAAGGTAAATTACCTAGGAAGTACTCCAAGATTCAGACTTCCTATGTAATGTGTCTAACATAATAAAGCATGAGGTAATAATATAGTATAAACTCAATAAAATGAAGACAATAATACCTGTACTAAAAGAACTAGAATACTTTCTCATCAAAGTAGTTTGTGACTATGTAAATAGAATTGTGTAAGTATGGGGACCACATGGGAAGTCCCAAGAAGTTTAAATATAATTTTTAAAACTACCCTAGGTACAAACAGACATCCCTTTTAGAAGTAGGAGACAGCAAATTGGTCCCTTGCAAGTAAGCAGAATACTAAGAGTTGTAAGAGTTAAGCTAAGAGGTCCTATTCCCTTTTCCTTCCCTCCCTCTCCTCCTATTTTCTTTCTTCTTGCTTTAAATAATAGTGTTGTTAGTGAGAAAGTGAACGGGCAGAGTGAATATACAGAGGTGTACAGATGACTGATTAACCATCCATCTCAGTAAAGGTATTTCTAATGGTATCCGTAGTCAGGACCTGTGGCTGCTAAGCACATGCTCCACCATTGACCTCTAGCCCCAGATCACCAAAAACAGCTCTTGAATGAATTATCTCTAGAGAAGTGATGGTATATCTGCTTATATCTTTCAAAAAAAATCCAGAGGTTTTAAATATTTTGGATTATTGGTGTACTATGTGCCAGTGTGCTTTGTAAGGCTATAATATCTAACACAGTAAATTATAAGAAAAAAAAAGAAGTTGTTTAGAGAGTCTGAGAGTGCTGGCATCCAAGGGCACCAGCATTGATGGGCTGCATCTGTTAAGAGCCTTCTTGCTGAAATATGGGAGAAGTACCCAGGAAATGAGGTAGGAAGAATAGGAAGGGATGGGGGAGGGAAGATAGAGGGCAGACCACACCTTTCCTAATAAAATCATTCTTCAGTTAATAGTCTTGATTTGGCTATGGAGGGGGTACTCCCATGACCAAAGTATCTCTTAAAGATTCCAACTCAATATTATCAAAATAGCAATTAAGACTCAACATGAGCTTTGGAAGGTAGTTAAGCCAGAGCAGCTTAGTGTATTATTTTATGCTTTATATTTTCTCAAAACCAGAGGAGCTCAATTTAACAAATTATCACTATTCCAAGAAATAATCAGACCTGGGCATTTCTTGCTTATTAATACATTAGTATTGTAACAATAAATCCTTATCTGTATACTTATTTTTATATAATAGCATTGCTAAAGAAAATAGTTTTAGAAGAACCTAACTGAAAAATATTTTTACCTCAATGCATTGAAATACAAAATCCCTTACTTGCTTTTAATTTAAAATGTTTCCCCATATACTTAATGATTTAAGCTTCAGTGAAATTCTCTTTCAACTATTAAGGCCTGATTACTTTTTCTTACATTTGAATGAATAAACTGTTTCCCGATGAATAATTTTTTCCTGGCTTGCAGTTCTTTTTATTATCTGTCATCTATCTATCTATCTATCTATCTATCTATCTATCTATCTATCTATCTATCTATCTATCTATCTACCTATCTACCTGTGTACATATATTTCAACTATTTTTATCTTCATTTAGCTTTTTCTTTTTCTTTACCTTAGAAGTTGAACATATTTAACAAGTTAGTATGATATCTGCCCAATAACTATCTGTCCTGTTAATAGATCATTTTAGAGGCTACCACTTTACCTATTGGCTATAAGAATATTAATATTCCAGGAAAGTGAAAAAGAAATGTCTAAATACCAGTGACTGTGGGAAATACATGAGACTCTAAGGTTAGGAGAAGAGGAAACGGGAGAATGAGCAATGTCTTCTTTCTGTTGGGACACGGCATCATGTGTGCCACAGCTGACACTGAGCTCAGCAGGCAGACACTTTCTTTGTCAATTATTCACATGGGAAATTCCCCTGACTGGTGATGATTCCCCTGGTTTGCTGATGATTCCACAACTATTAATTTCAAGATCTTCAGAGATTTCCAGAGTCCTCTGATTTTCAAGGAGCTGCATCTGATTCACTGTTTCTGTATTACTCCCATTACATTATAGATATTTGCGGACCTTTTAATCTGGGAGCTTACAAGATGCAGAGCAATTTTTTGCTAGATAAACATAAAAATATCAGGGTGGTGATGCAGAGAATGTGCAAGAACAGTCTGGGGATATACCTCAGTTGGTAGAATACTTGCTTACCCTGTACAAGGTCTTAGGGTCTATCACTGCCTGAATCCAGCACCACGGCACGTGGCTGTAATCCCAGGGCTAGGAGGTAGAGACAGAAGATTCAAATGTCGAAGGTCATTTCTTGCTACTTGGTGACTTCTAGGCTGGCCTGGGCTACATAAGATCCTGTCTGAAAACAACAAAAATAAATAAGTGTTTGTAGTCTTTCTTGTGTTTGTTTGGGAATATAGGGAGTGATAAGGAGTATAATATTTGCATCCCAGACTCCATCCAGGCAAAGAATTATGTTATCTTTTTAAATTTGTGGCACTGTTAGCTTTGTATCCCAGGCTGTCTCAGAACTCACTGTGTGGTCACGACTTGCTTACAGAAAGCCCCCTGTCTGTCTCACAAGTACCCAAATCACACTATGCTACCACACAATGAGTTCTGTTAACTTAGGTAACTTTGCCCTCTAAGCCTCAGTGTACTCATTAGATAAAATAGGAATTAGTATAAGGTGGAAGTAATTTCCACCTAACATAGAATTATAGATTTTTAAGTTCTAAAAATGTTTTTACAGTGTGCTACAATTTATCGGTATGTATATTGTGTGTTTGTGTGTGTGTGTGTGTGTGTGTGTTTGTGTGTGTATGTGTGTGTGTTCAAAGGCTTGAATTATTTCTACCAGCTTGGGTTTTCCTAGTTAAAACAAAAAGGCTAGTCTCAAAAGTAATTATAGTGGAAATAATCAACATTTTTTAAGGCTCAAGTACATTGGTTTAGTTTGGATTTACTATGAGTCCTTATAATTCTCAGGGGAATACAGTTTATAGATATAAATATGAATATAAGTATATTTTTCAGCGCTAAGCAATTGAAAGATAAAGAGAAGAAAAAAAGAAAATTCCATTCCCTAGAACTTATAGCCAATGAGCACCAAAAACAAAGCTACTTTGAGTGAAGAGGAAACACTACTCTTTGGATTTTGAATATCTGATAGGCAAAACAGAATATAACATCTCAAACATGATTTCATACTGTCTACACAGTGAAAGAATATTCACATACTTAATATACATTCAGTTTCATATTGTTTTCAAATTATTACTTTTTTTCTTTTTCTCTTCTGGTGGTTTGAATCAGAATGGTCCCCATAGGCTCATATTTGAATGCTTAGATATCAGGGAGTGGCAGCATTCAAAATTATTAGAAGGATTAAGAGGTGTGGCCTTGTTGGAGGAAGTGTGTCAGTAAGGGTTGGGCTTTGGGGTTTCCCAAAATCCCAGGCCAATTTTAAAATCTGTATCTGTTTGTCTGTCTGTCTGTCTGTTTGTCTGTCTCTGTCTCTGCCTATGGATCAGATCAGGATATAGGTCTTAGCAGCCTGTGTGCCACTGTTCTTCTTGACATGATGATGATGGACTAACCTCTGGGACCAAAAGCAAGCCCCCAATTAATTGCTTCCTTTCATAAGAGCTGCCTTGGTCATGATGTCTCTTTACAGCAAAAGAACATTGACTAAGACATTTCTCAATATGTGGCTACAAAACAAAAGAAGTCAAATTAACATATGTAGCTGAAACTATATTTCTATTGGGCAGTGTTTCTAAAGGTTTCTCAAGGAGTGTAGCCTTGGAGTAGAGAACATATTGAAAATATAATGTACTCACTGATAAGTGGATATTAGCCCAGAAACTTAGGATACCCAAGATATAAGATACAATTTGCTAAACACATGAAACTCAAGAAGAACGAAGACCAAAGTGTGGACACTGTGCCCCTTCTTAGAATTGGGAACAAAACACCCATGGAAGGAATTACAGAGACAAAGTTTGGAGGTGTGATGAAAGGATGGACCATCTAGAGACTGCCATATCCAGGGATCCATCCCATAATCAGCTTCCAAATGCTGACACCATTGCATACACTAGCAAGATTTTGCTGAAAGGACCCAGATATAGCTGTCTCTTGTGAGACTATGCCGGGGCCTAGCAAACACAGAAGTGGATGCTCACAGTCAGCTATTGGATGGATCACAGGGCCCCCAATGGAGGAGCTAGAGAAAGTACCCAAGGAGCTAAAGGGATATGCAACCCTATAGGTGGAACAACATTATGAACTAACCAGTACCCCGGAGCTCTTGACTCTAGCTGCATCTGTATCAAAAGATGGCCTAGTCGGCCATCACTGGAAAGAAAGGCCCATTGGTCGTGCAAACTTTATATGCCCCAGTACAGGGGAACGCCAGGGCCAAAAAGTGGGAGTGGGTGGATAGGGGAGTGGGGGGGGGGCTTTAGGGATAGCATTGGAAATGTAAATGAGGAAAATACCTAATAAAAAATTTAAAAAAAGAAAGAAAATGTAATGATTACAGGTAGTGAGAGCAGAGAGATTATCCCACCGATTTTTAAATGTTCAATTTGTTCTCATAGGAAGATGGCTTCATAAAGAAGTTTGAACCCAAATCTGGCTGGCTGACTTTTCTGCAGATGACAGGACAGATCTGGGAAATGCTCTTTCTCCTCAAGTAACACTACGGACCAGAGAGAACCTTGGCTCCCAAGAGAATGGTTATCAGCACTTGGCATTTCCAATTTACAGACATGAAACTTGTCTTTCCAGAGTTGCAGATACTTTGTTTCAACTTTAATGAATAAATTACTAACATTTGTTTCTGTACATGTTTTATGATTTCAGTTTTGAGTCTGTCATTCAAGGGACAGGTATTGAAGTAAGGACAGATGATGACCTGGAAGGATCCTTTTTGTACCTCTAGCATGAGGTAAAGACTTTTCCATAAGAGTGTGCTCATGATCCAAAAGGCTGAGTTACTAAGCTAAACCTTACAGAGGCTAAAATCTTCTTCCTACCTTTTCCTGGATTTTTACAGTTTCTTATTGATGCCCTCTCCTGAATCTTTACTCTTTGGCCGTTAATTTGGGGTTCATGGATAGGACAGTCAGATAAGCAATGTTGGGGCTAAAAGGAAGGCCTCAAGTCATAGTCCTCTCTGACCTTCTCTTGCCTTCTTTCTCTCTCCAACCCACATTTTCTCCCATGGCAAGACACAAAAATTGGAATTCATTTTCCCAAAGTCAAGTCATAGTCAACAATCAGGTTATATGTCATCAGTCTGACTTTCTAATAGTCAAGAAGGGATCACTGTTCTTTCTGTTCCTAGAGGAAGAAACTGGAGAGGTTTGAACAAAAGAAGATAAATGAAAAGATATCAGCCATTATTAAACTCGATTTGTGTGTGTTTGTGTGTGTGTGTGAGAGAGAGAGAGAGAGAGAGACAGAGACAGAGAGACAGAGAGAATGAGAGACAGACAGAAAAAGACACACAGAGAAAACTATTTTTTGTTCAGACACTGCTCCAATTTTTAGATCAAATTTGATGGCAATATATAGAAATCCTCTATTTTGGTCTAGATCACTTGCATTATGTTTCCCTTGAGATTACTGGTAGCTCCTGTGAAGAAAGATCCCCTCTTTCTAAGGCAAGGTATATCTTTACAAGGAATCTCAATTATGAACAGTACCTTGGAGGTGATTCCTCACTGAAGGGAAGAAGACACTGTGCAAGTCAGTAATGAACTTATTTAAGTTCTGATCTTTCTGTCTCCACATCCTGAGGGCTAGGATTACAGACATGTTATTGCCACATTCAGTTTGTGTGGTGCTGGAGGTCGAGCCTCCAGGCTTTGTGCATAGCAATGCCACCATATCATAAACATCATGGACTTCTATTTTATTGCCACCTTTAAACTGGAGAAGTGGGAAGGAATAAGCATGAAGACCAGGTAGGAAGTTAATTAGAATCATACAGAGGTGAGTCAGACCCAGTAATCACTTTTGAGCTCTGATGCCCACAGTGAGTCAGTCACTTGTTAGAAATGTTCCACAACACCCTGAAACAGTGCCACCAGATAGGGGACCAAGTGTTCAGACATGAGATTGTGGTTGGGGGAATTTCAACTTCAAACCTTGAAACTGTGTGTGTTTCAAGACACATTTTCTCATGGTGTAGCTCAGCAGGATCCTATCAGCACAGTCTTCCTGCCTCAGCCTTCTGAGTGCTGAGAGGAGAGGTGTGTGCCACCAAGGTCAAGATATTTTATGCAAGGTTTCTTTGCTTTTGTTTTGAGTCAGGGTCTCAAGTCAAGAGCCTGGCTTGCTATAAAAGGGTTGTTTGGCCTCTAGGGGCTCCCTCTGATCCTTTCTGCTTTCTCTGTGAGGACCTTGCCTCTGGCCTCTCTGTCTCCCCCCTCCCCCCCTGCATTCCTGATCAGCTTCTTCTCTTCTCTTCTCTTTCTTCTCTTCTCTTCTCTTCTCTTCTCTTCTCTTCTCTTCTCTTCTCTTCTCTTCTCTTCTCTTCTCTTCTCTTCTCTTCTCTTCTCTTCTCTTCTCTTCTCTTCTCTTCTCTTCTCTTCTCCTCTCCTCTCCTCTCCTCTCCTCTCCTCTCCTCTCCTCTTCTCTCTCTCTCTCTCTCTCTCTCTCTCTCTCTCTCTCTCTCTCTCTCTCTCTCTCTCTTCCCTTCTCAACCTGTCCTTTCCATTCCCAAAAGCTTCATTTTATACTAGACCTGTCTTATGGCTGGTATCTGCAGGGGGTGTCTCAGCATGGGCACTACACTGCATTTTACAAAATATATCATTACTGTGATAGAATGTGCAGATTTATGACCCTAGAGAGCTTTACATGCTAAGATCTCACGCAGTTATAGGTACAAATATATCTTCGAAGAAAATGTACGTATATAACATACATTTTTATCAAAGCTATCATTTTTGCAGCCCTGGTGATCAAAAAGCCTTGTACATACTTTACCCCTGGGTTATGCTGCTAGACTACCTGTATTTATTGATGAAGGGATGTGTCTATGTAGGGAGCCACATGTAATTGTCATGAATATCCAGAAAAGCCCTGCCTTCAGAATTTAACAGCAACAATTTAACATGTACACTTATTATTATTATTATTATTATTATTATTATTGGTAGTGCTGGTGATAAAGCCCAGGACTATATCCATGCTAAGTTCTATTTATTCCTGCTAATTAATAGTTGGTGAATTCATTGGTTTATGGTGGTGATTCTCAAACATTATTATGGGTAGGGATCACCTGAGGACGATGTTAAGATAACCATTTGGACTCCCTAGGTCTGAGGATGGCTCAGGATTCTCCATGTCTCACATATTTTCAGTCGAAAGTGATTCATACACCACACTCATGTTTAACTATTGGTGAATGGATATTACATTGGCACACTGACATGGTCTGTAAGCATAAGGAGGAAATCCCAGATGTAAGTGAATCCAGCGTTTGTTTACTATTCATGATAAGATTCTATTCATCTATGTTCTCTCTCTGCCACCTTGCTTTGTCTCCAGGCACTTAGATCTTATGGAACTGAACTACATATCCCTTAACACGGGTGCCAGAGATCGGAACTCAGCTCTCTCGTGCTGGTGTAGTTGGTCTTTTTACCGACTAAACTATCTCCACAGCTCTGAAAAATTAAAGGCTGGTGAGAAAACAGCTACAGTGTACTTACATATTATAAATAAATAAATAAATCTTAGCCGGGCGTAGTGGCACACGCCTTTAATCCCAGCACCTTGGAGGCAGAGGCAGGCGGATATCTCAGTTAAGGCCAGCCTGGTCTACAAAGTGAGTTCCAGGGCAGCCAAGAGCTATACAGAAAAACCCTGTCTCGAAAAGAAAAAAAAAAAAAAAAAAAAAAAATCAGTCCTCGGGTATTGCACGGTGACATGGGGTGGTGTTATAAATCTGAGTCAGTGCTTCTCAAATCTACTTACTTTATTCTCTGCTCCATTCTCAGTCAAACGTCCTGTTAGAGAAAGGCATTATCTGTCTCTGAACAGCAGATTCCAACAGTGGCAACAGCGGTTAAATACTTCTAGAACAACGAACAGTCTGACTGAGTCCTGAGCTCTCCAGAGAGGGAACATCCATCTCCAGAAAGGGCCTGCCATATGTTATAAAAGCGGCCCCAAAATCTATCAGTAAGGAGCCAACTGGTTGAAAAGGAGAGGAAGGCACTTGGTGGTAAAGGAGAATGTTTGATCCATTGACCAGGAGGAACCAAGAGTCTTCCCGTATGATGTATTCGCATGTCTGGCTTGCTTTGCCCTTCTGAAGCTTCTCGAGTCCTGTACTCCACAATTAGATGAATATGGAGTCCTCGACTATAGTTGACAGCCTTTGCTAGATCCTCTGCAGAAGCATGGCGACCTTCTGTGGTCTGTGAGAGAGGGCAAGCATACTGGGCTGCGTGCACAATCCCCAGCTATCAAGCACGAAGGGTCCAGGACGCCACAGCACGCTGTAATCTGCCACCACAGGATAGGAGTCTGCTCAGATGCCTAAGTGGCCTAAGCACCTCTGCAAGTTAACTGAGGCAGGGGATTTGGAGTCCCGCCCCATAAGCTCCGAGAGTGATGGGCGTGGCCAGGGCGGTGCTTGCCAGGAATGGCGGCGGTCGCAGTTAACAGTGCCAAGAGGGGCCTGCGGGCCGAGCTGAAGCAGCGCTTGAGGGCCTTGAGCGCGGAGGAACGGCTGCGCCAGTCTCACCTCCTCACGCAGAAGGTGCGAGAAGACTGCCCGGAGTTAAACTCCGGGAAGGGTGGGCTCGCGAGTCTGCGCAGGCGCACCTCCCCGGGGCGCGTGCGCGTTGTCAGGGCGCGCGCTCCGCCGGCAAGGGCGGCTCTGGCTGGCCCTGGAGCTTCTGAGGGAGTGAGCTGAGCTTCCGGGCAGGTTTGGTCATTCACAGAGCTATTTTGTTATTGCTGAGAAAGGCATTGCAGCCATTAGGAGCTGTAGAGACTGTGGAATCACTCTCCGGTTTAATTGAAATCCATTCGCATGTGTTGAACACCTAGTAAACCATTTTTTTTTTTTTAATGTGTTGGTTAATAGAGATGACAAACATGATTGTCGTCCCTAAGGGATCAGAGGATCTAGCAGAGGAAGGAGACAAATGGAACCATTGTAGGGCTGGGAATATGGCTCAGTGATACAACTGTTCAAAAATGCGCTGTATTTTATTTGTCCATACTTAGAACATACATGGAATTTGGGTCTGTTTTTCTAGCAGTTTTAAATCGCCTGTACCTTTATTTTGGAAAAACACGACTGGAGTTTTATCTACGGGGAGATAACTGTTGATGCTGTGACTTCTGCGTTCTCTGCACAGCATTCATTACACCTTGGGTTGCTGCTTCTGAGTTGGGGTTGTTTCTGGTACTTATTTTCTGGTTTTGTCTCTTTTCTTAGTTTTCCTCACCTTCCTTAAGAGTATATCCTCAACGGAATTATTTTAAAGAAAATACCTATACGATTGGCACTATTTGTAGTTGAAATGTATTCGTGTTTTGCTTCCACGTATGTAAGCCCATTGTGTGTGTGTGTGTGTGCCTGGTGTCTTAGGTTAGAAGTGGGTGCCAGATCCTTTGGAACTAGACAGAGTTCAGGAAGGTTGTAAGTCCCCATGTGGGTGCTGGAAATTGAACCCAGGTTGTCTGCAAGAGCAGCATGTGATCTTAAACTGCTGAGCCATCTCTCTAGTCACAACTTTTAAATATATTGTATATTCAACTCCAATTTGGTCCATATTAGTCGAATTTTATTTACTTTATTGTCATTCTGCTCAGTACCTATGGGTTCCAATCTAGAGACCAATGTTTTCATTTATGCATTATATCTTGTGGTTTAGTTATTGTTCTATTGCTGTGAAGAGACACCATAACAATAGCAAGTTATAAAAGGAAGCATTTCATTTGGGCTTGCTTACAGGTTCAGAAGGCTGCTTGCTCTGTGATCATCTTGGTGGGAAGCAGGGAAGCAGGCAGGCAGGTGGGCCAGCATGGTGCTGAGCACTTACAACTTTTTTTTTTAATTTTTAATGTTTTTTTATTACGTATTTTCCTCAATTACATTTCAAATGCTATCCCAAAAGTCCCTCATACCCCCCCCCCCACTTCCCTACCCACCCATTCCCCTTCTTTTGGCCCTGGCATTCCCCTGTATTGGGGCATATAAAGTTTGCAAGTCCAATGGGCCTCTCTTTCCAGTGATGGCCGACTAGGCCATCTTTTGATACATATGCAGCTAGAGACAAGAGCTCCGGGGTACTGATTAGTTCATCATGTTGTTCCCCCTATAGGGTTGCAGATCCCTTTACCTCCTTGGGTACTTTCTCTAGCTTCTCCATTGGGAGCCCTGTGAACCATCCAATAGCTGACTGTGAGCATCCACTTCTGTGTTTGCTAGGCCCCGGCATAGTCTCACAAGAGACAGCTATATCTGGGTCCTTTCAGCAAAATCTTGCTAGTGTATGCAATGGTGTCAGCGTTTGGAAGCTGATTATGGGATGGATCCCTGGATATGGCAGTCTCTAGATAGTCCATCCTTTCATCGCAGCTCCAAACTTTGTCTCTGTAACTCCTTCCATGGGTGTTTTGTTCCCAATTCTAAGAAGGGGCATAGTGTCCACACTTTGGTCTTCATTGTTCTTGAGTTTCATGCGTTTAGCAAATTGTATCTTATATCTTGGGTATCCTAAGTTTGGGGCTAATATCCACTTACCAGTGAATACATATTGTGTGAGTTCCTTTGTGATTGTGTTACCTCACTCAAGATGATGCCCTCCAGGTCCATCCATTTGGCTAGGAATTTCATAAATTCATCTTTTTAATAGCTGAGTAGTACTCCATTATGTAAATGTACCATAATTTCTGTATCCATTCCTCTGTTGAGGGGCATCTGGGTTCTTTCCAGCTTCTGGCTATTATAAATAAGGCTGCTATGAACATAGTGGAGCATGGAGCACTTACATCTTATCCACAAGGTGGAGGTAGTGAGAGTCCTGGGTCTGCCATAGGCTGTGGGCAAAGGAAGTCTGGCTCAACATGAGTTGGTAGCTGGTGTTGGTTCAAACTTCTAGAGTCTTACACTTATTTTAGGCATATTTAAACATAGCACATTTTGGGAGAAAATCTCCTCATTATAATTAACTTAATTCAAATTCAAAGAGTTTATAAATAATATGGCTTAAGCCATACAAGGGACATGTGTCAAAGATGAATTCTATAGATTGACTCCATGTGACAAGTTAAGGTCTCGGTGTAGTCTCTGTCATATAGATAGTGCTAAGGTCACCAGGTTATTAACCACCTCTGCTCTCATTTGTAAAGTACACAAGACATCTCCCATAAAGATGGGCTCTACTGACTGAGAAGCAATGCTCAAGATAGAGGTCTAGGGAGGATAACTGAGACAAACATAAATCTGGAGGAGCCATGCACGTGTGGCTTGGCCATACAGACAGTTCAGATGTCAACAGGCTATTAACTAAATTCATTCCCAGCCTTCTGGATGTAAAACAGGTAATGTATCTTTCCCTTTGAAGAAACAACTGTGTGAACCTATCATGTTCATTGTCATTCAAACTGTTACATCTTGATTACTGGTCTTCCTTTGTATCTTTCAGAAATTCTTTTTAATTAGATAATAAAAACTCTAGATTAATCTTTTGTGTCTCTTAACTACTTTTCTTATTTTTTTCTTAATCTTTCTCCCTCACAGGGCCTCCTAGATTGTTTTCATTTGGCCAATCACAGTTTTAATGTCTAATGAGTACTCCTTAGGTCTCTTACTGATTCCTTTCCCTAGCAGTCTATTAATGTTTTATAGATTCAGTTATTGTTTTCAGTTTGTCTGTGAAGACTAATTAGAATTTAAAAATCATCCCCATCTTTTGAATTACCTGTTTGTCACTAAATCATTTTTCCATTCTATTTTTTTATGTTTAAAAAAATTCTTCTATTTTGTATTTTGTGTGGTTTTTCAAAATAGATGAAAATCATTGATCGGCCATGCATATTTCTGTCTTTTGGGAGTAGTGAGCCTTAACTGAGGACCTTGTACATGATAGTGGATGAAACCCCTGGCCCTTGGTATTAATAAATATGCATTTTGAATAAAAGTATGTTAGCTACAAGCTTTCCTCTGTTTTTGCAGATACTGTTTGGAATTCTAAGGGAAGAATGGAGTCTGCCCACCTCCTGTGTCCATGTTTTAGTGCGGCTGTGTCTATAAATACTGGCTCATCTTCCCTCTGTCTTATAGGAATTATTATCTTCATCCTCCCTTCCTAACAGATAGCATGTAAATGGGCTGAGGAGGAAAGGCAAATGCATGTGCATAGTCTCACACTGATTTTACCTGTGTGTCTTATTGCTTATTTATCTCTTGTTTTTCTACACTCTGCTGTAAAGAGACTAAGAAAAGTACTTTCTTATATGGTAAGCGGTGTCAAAAGCCTCAGGCCTGCTCCAAATCTGGGTTTCCATTTGCTTCATTTCTGCCAACAGCTTCTGACAGCTTCGCAGGGTGGACTTCCTTCCCTGGCCTCGCTTTGCTATGCTTTGCTTAACTTCCCTCTCCCCTTGCTTTAGATGTAACTTTGCTTTCTTTCCCTAAATCTCTCTGTCAGCCATCTTTGTAAGCTGCCCTTGCTTTATCCTTCTTTCCTTAGCATGAAGGACAGGGGGGAACAGAAAAGGAGTGGACACAGAAAGGGAGTAAGGGGCCTACTTCTGAGTCTGGGTAAGTAAGTGCTTAGGACTTCATGAGCACAGCTTAGCTCCCACTGTCTGATGAGCGATTCCACTAAATGTGGATTCTTGCAGCAGGAGCCTTTTGCCCCCATTTTAATGAACTCTGTGAGCACCTAATTGAATGGAATGGCACTGGTTGAGCTAAGAAACCGTTACCAGCGTGTTCTCTGTGGGAGCTTGTGGACGGATTCAGAACCGCCCTTTAGGATACATAGGCACTGACTGACCCGGGACTCACCATATAGACTGAAGTGTTGATGTGCATCCCTACAGATGTAGCAAAGGTTCTGCAGAGCCCAGTAAGGTTAGGTCTCAGTGGGACTTAAATGAGGAAAATCAATGGGAGAAGTGTCCAATGATCCAAGGACTGGAAATTTTGTGAGATCCCAACTTCATAGAAAAAAATACCCCCCAAATCCTCGAGTAAGTCCCTGAGGTGTACTGTCAGGAACCGGAAACTGGGTTCTTATCTGGGATCTGAAGATAGACAGCTTTTCATTCCATGACTTCTTAAGGAATTTCTATAGGGTCAAGCATAGGCATAGTGGAGAGAGGAAGGAGTCAAGTATGCAATTCTTGAGTCTTGAAATAAAAGCCAGGTATCAGGATGCAGTGTCAGCTCACGACACCAATCCTTGAAGAAGGCCGAGACAAAAGGGAGGAATTGGTAAGAGAAGTTACTAGTTTATGAAGAATTAAAATTGCCATCATTTCCCACTTAGGTGATTGCCCACAGTCAGTATCAAAATTCCAAAAGAATTTCCATCTTTCTGAGCATGCAAGATGAAGTTGAGATGAAGAAATCATCAAGGACATTTTCAAACAAGGCAAAATCTGCTTCATCCCTCGGTACCAATTCCAGAGCAATCACATGGACATGGTGAGATTAACGTCACCTGAAGAAATCGCTTTATTTCCCAAGATATCTTGGAATATTCATCAGCCTGGTGAGGGAGATGTTCGGGAGGCCTTATCCACTGGTATGGCATCTTTTCTCACATCCAAACACTTACCTTGGTGCATCCTCTTTCCTCTGATCTCGGAAGCTAGCATGGTCATACTTGGCTAGCTTGGGAGAACTGATATCTTTGTATGTTTTGATGGTTTCACTGGATTTGTTTTTCTTCTCATAAAAATCTTTTCTCCCTCACCCCTTTTGTGTATTTTGTGAGACAGGGTGTCACTATGTAGGTGAGGCTGGCTTCAAACTCTCAAAGTCCTACCTCCCCAGTGCTGCGCTCATGGGCATACACCACCTCTCTGGCTTCTACCAGATATCTTTATCTATTTCTTGGTCAGATCTATTGTATGCCTAGGAAGCTAAAGCCCAGTGCCTGGAAGGACTCACCCTGAAGCTGGAAAGACAGAAATTTTATGTTAATAAAAGTATCTCAACTTGTACTCTACATTAAATATAAGCGTCAAATTAAAAAAGACATTCAACCAGATCAGGGGTTGGTCTTGCAAATGTGCACCCCCAGCATGGGTTTCTTCATCATCATCCTCTTCTCTCCATCCATACCATGTTTGTGGCAGCAGTGGCTTTTGCTCCTGTGATATAACCCAAGTTGCTGTGGAGTAGAGTATGAGGCTTTAGAGTCTTTCAGCTGTGGTATGAGGCAGCGAACACTCCCTGAGCCAAGCCCCCACCCTGCACTGTTGTTTGCAGAAAAGTCTGCTGAGCAGGCACACTTTCTGTTATCTCTTCACATCACACTCAGTGTTCAGTTTTCCTTGCATCAGCAGTTTAGAAAGTGGCAAGTTCAATGCTAAAGCCTAAATCAAGCTTCACAGTGATGGAGGCGAGCCAGTTGGAGCGCAGATCATCTCTGCATCTCTGCGTCTCTGCAGATCATCTCATCATCTCACCTTTGCTGTCTACTCATCTTCCTGGTTTGCCTTTGTTATCTCACCTTAGAAAAGAGTGAACTTGTAGCCAGAGTTGCAGTTACAGATTCTCAAGCAAAACTTTCCTGTAAGGTATTCTTGTCTTAGGTTTACAGGATACTAAACCAGCTGGTAAGTGAAAATAGAGGGGCTGTCTCTTTACTGAATTTATCCTTAAAGTGAGGGCTGCTTAGACAATTTGACTAGCCGGGAGTTTTTCCATTGCGAGTGTGTAATCTGGTTCAACCACTATCAACTTGGCATAAGCACAAGGGGTTAACATTGGTCCAGAAACTGAAGACTACACAGGCAAGGCAGCTTCAGTGTCTCTGGATTAGTGTCCTTAGACGTTAATCTGTCTTTGTTGAGACTCTTTTTGTATCTATGTTGGTTTTGTGTTCACTGTGGCTCATGGCAGCTTGGACTTATAACACCCTTCGAGCTAGAATTCCCAGCAGAAAAGAGCAAGTCTGGTTTTCTAATAATCCCAATAAAATTCTGGTCCTAGCTCTTATTGCCTGAAGTGGTCGTCCCTGAGTTAATCACTATGCATAGACACAAAATTAGTTTATTGGCTCAAGCCTGGGTTGTATACAACTGTTCCTGACTGTTTTCTGTGACTGTGGAAAATACCTGTAGCCACCTCTTCAGCCCTCCTCAACCACTGTTTCTTTACTAAGACTGTGTGTTTCCTGTAGAATTATAGCAGAGAGTAGGCATGGGTTTATCAACATCTCTCACAAAGTCCTTATATATATATTTTAATGAAAACTTTATTATAGAGAACTACCACAGAGTCGTGATATGCATGAGAGCAGGCCAAAGAAAATTTAATTGTGTCACAAATTTGAAAGTGTTTTTTGTTTTTTGTTTTTTTTCCCCTTTGGTTGAGAGGGGATCTCAGTACAAAGCCCAGGCTGGTCTTGATCTCACAATCCATATGTCTCAGCCTCCAAGGCTTATAGACCTACACAGCCATCTGGCTGGTAAATAGTTATTAAGCACTTAGTTCAGTGGTTCTCAATCTTCCTAATGCTGTGTGACCCTCTAATACAGTTCCTCATGTCGTGGTGACCCATAAAATTATTTTTTTTCTACTACTTCATAACTGTAATTTGGCTACTTTAGTTTAGTGCTGTTTCAGCTTAGCCCATACCACACCTTAGCAACCTTTGGCCTGTTGCTTCTCCGATACGAATTTTCTTTAATTCTTTTCTTCTTCCATGGAGCTCCAAAACAGCAGTATTTCTTCCAGTGTCCACTGCCTTACCCAGGCCCTGCGTGGATGCCAAATTGTTGAGGCCAGCCTGTGGCTCTCATGTCTGGGTTCGAGCCTGGGAGACAACCTGGAGCTGAAAGAAAGGGAAACTAGGTGGATGTGTGAGAGAGAGATGGAACCAAGACAAGATTCTGATCAGGGCTCAAATGTTTAATAATAGTCTGGACTTTATAAAGAGGGAAGCCTTCCCCAGTCACACCAAGTTTCCTGTGATGTTGCAGAACAGCCTTTTAGCAGAAACTCGCCAAATTCACAGTTTGCTGATAACTCAGGAAAATCTCAGAGAACTGGTTAGGCCTCAGGCAGGTGGCAGGCAGTGTCACATCAAAGGAGAGGGATGAGAAGCAGCACAGCAGGTGGTCCCCCCTCAGTGGCGAATGGTCTGAACCAGCCTGCCTAGAATGCAGAAGGGTACACTGTACTGAGTGTTATTGAGTCTTGCATGGTGAGGTTTCTCCACTCTCACCTTTCAGCCTTACTTCCCGACTCTGACTCTTGATGCCATTTATATATTCTTTGACATGATTAGTACCACCAACCTCATTGTACTTCATGACCTTAGTCTTGGCTATTTTAACATCAACTTGACACAAAGTAAAGTCATTTGAGAGGAGTGTGCCTCAGTGGAGAAATTGCCTCTACAAGACCAGGCTGGAGGCAAGCTTACAGGTCATTTTCTTAGTGATTGATGTGAGAGGGCTCAGCCTATTGTGTGTGGGGCCATCCATAGACTCATGATCCTGTATTCTATAAGAAAGTGGGCTGTATAAGCCATTCAGGAGCAATAAGCAGAAGACCTCTATGGCCTCTGCATCAGTGTTGCCCCCAGGTTCCTTCGCTGTTTGAGTTCCTGCTTGGCTTCTCTCAACGGTCTGTGATTAAGGATATGTAAGCCAAATAAACCCTATCCTTCCCAAGTTCTGTATGGTGTTTCATCACAGCAATAGTTACCCTAAGTAAGAAACCCTCCATGGGGACTTTCCATGTCCTGATGGTTTCCTTGGATGCCAGATTCCTTCCCACCTTGGGATTTGTACCTCAGAGTATTGTTCTATCTTGTTAACATTGTCCTTCCAAACCACAACCCCCTCACCATCCGCCCCCCTGCATCCATCGTTCTTTTCTTAATATCTCCTGACACTTCTACAAGGTTTTGATACAGCAATTCTTTATCCTGGTAAACTGGAGGCTCAGAACGTCTGCCTCTGTTTCTGTTTCTCTGTGCACGCTCCCTAACCCCTTTCAATGCTTTTGAAGTTCCTGAAGCCTCTGGGTGTGCTGTACTTACTGGAGCAAAAATGGAGGGTTTTGACTAGTAATAGCGCCTCCTCTTTTTCCTCTTCTTTCTTTTTATGGGTGCATAAGACTCTTCATCATCCGAAGATGTTGGTGGCGCTAAAAATAATACATCGACCGCTGGAAATAGAGTAGAAATAGGTTCAAAATAGTAAATGAGTTGTGGCACAAAGCTCTGGGACCCTGTTGGGTATTTCTTGCAAGGATCAAGTTGACCTTACTAGGTGAGTGACTTCAAACACATGCCCTACCTTTCTTATATCAACATTGTCTGGGGAAAAATTCTATTGGTTTTTATTTTGTTGGTGGCAACTTTTGGACGTTCCCTTTGGGTCTCCTCTTACATCAGAAACAAAGCTTTTCTTGCTGTCTGTGCTGTGACCAGCAACCCTGTCCCCACTCTGTTCAGCTCCCCTGCTTTCCCCAGTGGGGCAAATACAACCCTTCCCCACAGTTCCACAAGGGAAGGCATGAACCAGATGATCTGGTAAGATTCAACTATATCTTACTGGGCATGTCCCTAAGCAATGTCCCATTGTATACACTTCCCATTTGTTTTTTGGCTGTCCTATGAAATTTTTATGGGATTCAAGTGAGGCCAAATTTCAAGGGAAGAGTACAACTGAATCAACTTAGGCACAAAATGGGAAGGAATGCAGGGAACCACATATTAGATGGTTAGGTCACATCTGGTGGCCAGTGCAACCCAGTTGGCAGAATCAGTAACAAGGTAGAAGGGTTTTATGGGTTACTAAGCACCAAGTACAGAGTCACCATTTTACTCAGGAAATAGGGAAGAGGGTGGGCAAGACTGTGGATAAGAGACAGAATTAGGGTGTTCAGACAATGTGGCCTATGAGGTGGGCTCCTGCATCTCTGTGGACACAGGGATCAGAAAGAGGAGGAGTCCTTGAGATTACACAAGGCAGAATCAATGCATCCAAAGTAGAATACAGGACAGTATGTCAGACAGACAAACATCCATCCATCCATACATACATACATCCATACATACATACATACATACTTTTCAATAAAGGAAAACCTGACCCCACTGCAGGGGTTTCACAGAAGACTTTGGGGAATATACTCTCCATTGATTCATACTCTGACAAGAGAAGACAGGTGAGAAATGTACTAAGCATGAAGTACACAAGAGCCCCAGAGAGCTCAGAGGAAAGTTGTGACACACAGGAAGACAAAGCAAGTAGATCTGATGAGACAAGGCAGGAAAATGAGGTTAGGACACAGGTAGGAGGATAAAACCAGAAAGGACACTGGAAATATAATACAAGTGGCCATGCCTTTTAAATCCTGGAAACGTATGTGCCCACTCTGAACTAGGGATATCTGAAGAGGAGGTCATAGATGGACCAGAGTTCTAGATTCACTGTCAAGTACGAGGCCAGAGTTTCCAATGCAGGTGTCAACATGTTCTGTGATCCATTCACCCTACAGGTCAGTTTAGTGTGAAAAGCACAAGCTGGAAATGAGCTCACATATATCCTTCCCTCTATGCTTTTCCCCTTCTGATACCTTCCCCATATGTCAGTATAGACTGAGAATGCAGTTACCTACCAGGAGCAACACTGTTCGACATTTTTCTGAACTCCCACTCCTGTACCTCCATCGCTTCTGCAAGAAAATAAACAGAGTGGCTCACTCACTTCTGCCTGCAGAGGATATAGCCACATTGGTTCACACCAGATTAGCTTCAACTTTCCACTGGCTCCTCGACTCCTCATGTTACAGAGGGTGCTGCAGTGAGGCCAGACCACTCACTCTGCCATCCACCCATAGAGTGCCCTTTATAGAGAGACTTAACAGGCAAGAGAGGACCATAGAGGTGCTGTGATAAATCCTGCAGGACCAGCTGGAAGAGGATTTCCTTCTTCGGCATTATTGGGCCCACACTTCATGACCTTTGTATTCAGGTTCATATCAGTGACTATAGAGAGTTGTACTCGGCTGATAGTTCTATCCTAAATCAACAATCAGAAGTGAACGCCAGATGTCAAACAAGCAGTGCACAAGGAGGTCTCCTAATTACAGTCAAAGGATTGGAGCTTTGGCATCATCAGAGGCAGGGAGAATGCTTTAATTTTTAAATTTATTTCAGCTGTATTGCCTGCATATGAGTGCCTGTGTACCATATGCATGCAGTGCAAATCAAGACCAGAGGAGGGCATCAGATACACTGGAACTGGCTTTATGGATGGATGTAAGAAGCAATGTGGGGTGCTGAGATTAGAATCTCAGTCCTCTGGTAGAGCAGTCACTGCTCTTGCTTAAAAAGCTATTCCCCCAACTCCCCTGCCTCATCTTTAATTGCCAGTGGGGTTTGCTGTGCCTTGCTTCTATACATTACCATTACAGCTGGAAGGAGAATCAAACAAACCTACATCTCACTGATGCCTTTCCCACTGCCTCAGCCTGGCAAGCAGAATGTACAACCCGACTGCTTCATGAGCCCCTTTCCTGTTGATCTCCACAGGGCATTCTGTTACTTACCAGGAAAATTCTCTGTAGTATCCAGAGCGTTTTGTTCCTTTTCCATATCCGTGTCTCCCACCTCGGCTATACCTGAAGAAAATCAGAACAGAGTGTGCCACATGAAGTCACACTGGCTTGAAATTAAGCCCAGTTCTGCTTGGGATTTTCCATGGAGTGTCTATGCCAGAACCAGTAGCTCTCATTTAACTTTCAGCCCTTCTTCCCAAAAGGGGCCTGGAGTGAGGTCTCTCAGAAATGAAACCCTAAGATATTTCCTGAACAAGGGAGGGATTTCAGATACTTACAACTCCCTATCAGGGTGGAAGCCATCTGCAATCATAAAAAAGAAAGTATTATCAGGATTGGCTCATATTATATATGTCACAATGGCCTGGCTTTCTCTGGATGATTTAGAGAACAATAGACATATATCGTATGGTGCTGCAAATGACACAGGTAAAGATGGAAAGAGTCTTTCCAACAGGGAACTTTCCAGCCCATTTATATTGCAGGCACACAATCCTTAATAGATCATCAAAAGTCATTTTTGAGGGAACTGCCTCTGTGGTTCAATTTTAATGAATATGGTGATGGCAATCACACCAGAGAGCTGGAGATCCACTGGTAAAACAGACAAATAAACAAACAATTCTCTGAATTCCACAGAGAAAACCAACTTTCAAAAAGCAACACAATTGGAATACAGTTAGACCTGCATTTCTATAGAAGACGAACAAAGGCATTCTTACAGTTTGTCTTGATTCTGGAACACGGATACCATGTGGGAAATCTAGGATAAAACAGAGTATCTGTCAGGTTGTTAATAACTAGTGATTATAAAAGCCTCAAGGAACATTCTCAATTTGCACATGAGTATATGGAGATAGCTTGGGCTGCTTTGAGTCCATTCTCCACTGTAGAAGGATGTTCAAAAGAGGGGGAAAACCAGAACAAAAAGATACCTAGGATCCTTGTTCCTTAACTAAAACCCCTTTAAACAATACAAAAGAAATCCAGCTGATCCACACTTTGCGTTATTTGCATGTAAGTTTTCAGAGCTGATTAGTTGGTGTTTTAAAACCAAACAGGAGACCCATACATACATACATTACACACAGACACACACACACACATATGCACACACGAATGGTGCTCAGAAGATATGAATTTGAGAGAGAACAAGGTAGGCGGTATGAGGATGGTCAGAAAGAGAAAAAAGAAATAGGACATGATTTAATTTTAAAAAAATTTTAAAGCTCAGTGTGTGTAATTGTTTACACTAGATCTGTGCCACTAGCAGGTGGTTTTCAGAATTGCCCAGGACTTTTCAACTAAATCTTTCCTTGGTGATTGGCAAGCAAGTTTGGAAAATCTTATTTCTCACAGTGCTATTATCAAGTGTACTATAGTACTTCAGTAATTTTATTTTTATGTTTCAAGTCAGCTTCTAAAACAAGTCCAAAACCTACTGATATAGCCACCTTAGGGTCCTTCATGATTGCTTTTAACTTCAAAGGACTGTGTAAAAAGACCAGACACAGCAGGGAGCCTTCGGACTTTTCACATGAATGCTTTCAAGCATCTGTGGCAACATCTTAGTTTACATATGCAGTTAACTGGACAACAGACACAACTCTTTATGGATCGGCAGCACCTCTGAACTACATGCTGCACTCTCAGCCATGATGCTATTGTCTTCAGGTCTTCTTAAATGAAGGAAGCAAGGGCATTCCAGAGCATGAACGGACTCATATTTTCACTTTCTCTCTGTATACAGTTTTGAGAGCCAGGAATTCTTAGGTTGTTTTCTGAAGCAAGGATGATAACAATATCCAGGCACAAATGCCAAGGAGACCAATGAGATAATAGACTATAAATTTCAATTAAAGTGTGAACTATGTCTCCTATAAACCATAACACCACACAGAATCTCATACATTCAAAATCACAGACCACTGAAGCACACAACCCCCAGCATTCTCTGTGTACACAGTCTCACGGAAACCTATGCAGAAACTTGACTATAAAAGTATATCTAGAAGAACCTTAAAAAAACAAAACAAAACAAAAACCCAAAAAACAACATGTTGACTTGCTTCCAGAAATAACAAGTTGGTTGGCCCATCAAAGAGAAGCCAGTAAGAGATGCCAGACCTATCTTAGCAGTTACATTTTCTTTCTCAGCAAGGAGTTAAATAATACTTACAGCTTTGGTATTCTTCCCAGGACCCCTGAAATTACAGGAAAAAAAAAAAGACATTATGAGGACCACTCCATGTGACTTGTAGGCACATGTCTTTATTTCTCTTCCTTGGTACTGAAAAGGCATGGTTCTGCCAACATTGGTAGATGGCAAAAGAGATAAGATATATCTGTGACAAACCCACATCTTTTCGTGAATGATGCATCTTTAAGTCCCATTCAGTCATCAACTGCAAAGTAGTCAATTCAAGGAAGTACATCATTTCCAAGAGGGATGGGTGCTAGCATCCATCCTGGACCTGACTGTGCCATTCACAAAAGCTCTTTCCCCATAAGGCTTTTATTGGTAAGGGACTAATCTATCATTCCAGAAAACAGAGCATAGTATGCATAACAATGCTACCATATTTTGAGAGCCAAACTCAAATGAAATAGGAAATTCAGACAGCAACATTTCTATTTTAGTCAAAGAAAAGTCACCTTACCTCATCATGGTATTCGAACTCTTCTTTTCTACAAAATATCTCTTTAATGTCAGGTGCACTCTGACTTTCTAGGAAGACAGAGTAACTGTTAGCCGCTGGTGGCTGTGGGCCATGGCTTCCTTAGAGAACACTGCTTAACTTATACAACAGGATGTCTGCGCTGTAAAGGCTAGATTGAGTGGCTACTGGAGCATCCTCAGTGAATGCACTGAGTCAGTGAAGAGCAAGGAAGAGAAGGAAAATGGAACACTTACACTATGATGAGAGCAAAAGATGACAGCAAGAAAGTCTTCCAATGTTTCAAGTCTCTTACTCATATCAATCACTTTTAGACCAGAGCGTTGGTCTTCTAAGACCAAGAAATATGAGTTTAAACTTATGCTAGGTTGCATCTAGTACGAACTCTCAAGGATAATCTCTCAAGGATCAGATAATCCAGGGTACCCAATGGAATATGGCTTATAGAGTAGCAGCGGTGAACATAGAAAGTAAAGACTATGAAAATGTCTCCCCTCTGCAGTACATCTGGGTACCCCAGAATACTGGCAACCATTGAGGCTCACAGCAAACCAGAAGGTGAGTACTCAAGTACAATGAACTACATGGCATTTAACCTTCAGTGGTGTCATGCTCCACTCCTCAGCTCAGTGCATGGACTACAAAGGACAGTCATATAATCATGGAAAGGACTGCCTCAGAAATTGTGTTGGAGCAGGACCGAGGTGGGGTTATTGCATAGCTTTTCTCTGGAACAGACATTATTTTTAGAGTGGACCAATAGAGCTACATAATTTCTGTCCTTGTACAAGAAAAGAATTTTCCCAAGTAATCTGCTGCTGAAAGTATGGACTGACAATGTTTTTCTGGTGGTTTCCTCAGAGGAGAATGAAATCACAATGAAATGAATATTGTAGATGATCTACATGCTTCCCACATTCTTCTGACAATCTTAAAACCCACACTCATGGAGGACAATGTACATACACATACACACACACACACACATGCACACACATACACACACAGAGAGAGAGAGAGAGAGAGAGAGAGAGAGAGAGAGAGAGAGAGAGAGAGACTCTTCTAAGTACAACCAAGACATGAAGCTTTATGTCTTTCCCATTGATATTGAAGCTCTGTTCAAATAGGAAGGTAGTGCTTAGAATTCTATATTCTCTGGTGTATTGAAGCTACCCCCCAACAGAGCAACAGAGTTCCAGAACGAAGTCTAGGATACCCTTGTTTCTATACAGTTAAAACTTATTCGAAAACCCTGGACACACTTCGTGAAATAGCATAATTATTCTAAATTCATTCAGAAAGTCACTAAAAACGTAAGATTTCAAACAATAATTTCAAAGTAGACAAAAACCATTCATTTTATAGCAATGTCTTGTTTACAAAAGATGTGTGGAAAGGCTAAATCAAAAATTATAAGTTTAAATGTACACACAAATGTTCATAGAAAAGAGTATACTTTTGAGTTACTCTATACAGGGAATAGAGTATCTCAGAAGCCATGTGTTGCCATATAAGCAACCAAGTGCTAGGAGCTGGAGAGATGGCTCAGAGGTTACGAACAACTGTTGCTTTTGCAGGTTAGCTGGTTTTGATTCCCAGAATCCTGATGGTGGCTGCATGTTCATCTGCAACTTTAGTTCTAGAGGATCTGACCTGTCCTCTGACCTCTGTCTGCACAAGGCACTCACAAGGTACATACACATAAACATAGGTAGGCAAAGGGTTTATACACCACAGAAAACTAAAGCTAAAATATGTTTAAAGTCCAGTGTCTGTGAGTCCATGTGTACGTGGGCATGTAAGTATCCTCAGCTTGTGGCATATCCATGCCTTTGAGTGAGTACCTGCCTGTGCCCATTTTCCTGGAGACCACAAGAGAGTATCCACTAGTCTGCTGTGTTGTTCACTTCTCTGATTTCTTCCCTTCAGCAGGGTCTCTCACTGAAGCTCAAGTTAGGCTGGCAGAGATGTGCTCTTGTCCCTACCACAGACAGTGCTATGTTTATAAGCACAGACATATATGTCTGGTCTTTCTATGTGTGTCTTATTGATTCAGACTCAGGTCCCATTGCTTTCATATCAAATGTTCTTCTTTCAGAACATTATCTGCATACAGAATGATGGTGTCATATTTCTAATGTCAAACACCACATATCCAGGGTGTTTGTAAATAGAGAAATATTTTGATTTTTAACATTCTACATACATTTTATGGAATTAAAAAATGAATCATTATCCATTTTATTTTTTTATAATAAACATGTTTCTGGATGCTATAGTATTTCTAGGACATCTAGTATACTTTTGAGTTCTTTGGATTAGTTTTTGTTTTTCTTTTCTTAATGTCCTTTCAAGGCAGGATTTTTCTGTGTAGCTGTCCTGGAACTTGGTCTGTAAACCAGGCTGGCCTTGGACTCAGAGATACACCTGCATCTGCCTCCCAAGTGCAGTGTGTGCCACTACACCAGGCCATTCTCTCTTCTCTTCTCTTCTCTTCTCTTCTCTTCTCTTCTCTTCTCTTCTCTTCTCTTCTCTTCTCTTCTCTTCTCTTCTCTTCCTCTCTCTCTCTCACTCCCCCCTCTCATTTCTCTATCTCTGTCTCTGTCCCTGTCTCTCTGTCTCTCTCCAGATGCTAAGGAAGTCAAAGATCCCATGTATTGCCAGGCGCAGAGGTCAGAGTTAAGGTGGTACTGATCAGGAGGAAGATGTTAGAGAATGACAAGAGAAAGAGGTTATAAGGTATTAGGAGAGTGAAGAGGGTGGGCTGAAGGAGAGGCCTGGGTCTTTATGGAGCACACTGCTTAGAAGCAGGAGCCCCCGAGATTACAGTGAAGACAGAATCTATTCAAATTACACAGATGACCAAAGCTAGCAGTACACAATGAGAATGCAGGAGAACCAGATATATCTCCTTAAACCTATTGAAGATGTTTGGAGGAAACAGACTTCTTATTCTAAGAGTGAAATATACAAGTACACTAAAGCATAGAAGATAGACAGGCAGTGTCCAGATAGATCCTAGGAGGGCTGAAATCATGTTCCTAAGCCCTAGTACATGGATATAACTAGTTCATGGGAACTATCAAGTCCACCCTCTGCATCTTATACATTGATCTCAGAATGCATGAAAAAAAATGCCCAATGCTGGGCCAAGTCAAGGTTCTTCCCCACCCACTAGATCAGTGGTTGTAAGACAGGGCCAGCTCTCTAATCTCCATTGTCTTAGTCATGTTACATGCCAGTTACTGCAGGGTGAGGAGAAGAGACTACAAATGAACTAAAAATCACACAGTTGACCTTTATTTCCCTGGCCAAGCTCAAAAGTCTTTCTGCCACTTTAGCCATGCCATTCTCTGGGTGCCCTTGAAACAGGTCTAAACATTGACCTGTGGCTATAACGTGACACCACTTTGGGCTCCTCTCTCTTTATAGATGCTCCACATTCTCAAGCTAAGGCGCAAAATAAACCTTTCATCTCTAGGTTGTTTTTCTCAAAGTATTTTTTAAAGGGGATGGAAAATAATTTAGGTATCATCTCCATAGACAGCTACTGCTTATCCTTATGCCTCTGAAAGAGGAAAATCAGAGAAACTTTCCGTTTTCCTTGTCCTTACGATTTCTTTTCCACTCTCTCATTCTCCCAAACACAGAGTGTAACATGACCACTGCTGGGACCCTCTCCCACTCAATCTGACCAAGAAGGATTTTTATATAATTCACCTTTACTCTTCAGAGCTAATCCACATGGATCACTCACACGTGGGGGCAAGCAGAACCGAGAGTGGCTCACCTTGTCCTGCCTACATCAGGTGAAGCACACTGGCTTATCCAACATGTGCCTTGGCTTTCCTCTAGTTCATGTTATTCAATGAGAGCTGAAGTGAGCTTTAGGTACATTTGTACATTTTAGGGTTGCATTTCTACTGATGAGATAGATACATTAGCATTTTCACGTATTAAAATATGCTAAATCTGTTCAGTTTTACATAAGGTACACAGATATTCAACTACTACAGATTACTGAAGCAAATCCTCAGTATTTACAGTACCTGTTTTAATAGTTGGTTGGGTTTCTTTGGATGTACCTTTAAGGGCTGAAGGTTTCTCCGGAGCCTGGGAGGGACTTGAGTCCTTCCTATAAAATTTTCTAAAGAATGAAGAAACTGGGAACACATTCACAACAGGGAGAGTTAGATTAGCTTTATGGCAGCAAAACAGAAAATAAATTATGCTTGTGTGTTTGTAAAAATGACCTCATTCCCTGTTTCCAGTTAATCATCAGCGTCAGGATGGTGCTTCAGGAAGGTCACTGCAATATCTACACTTGTGTGGCTATGACAATACAGCAAGAGCAGCAGGACTTGAGTGTGTTATGGGCATGGAACAAGATGGGAGCCATATCCATCTGAGAAACACAAGTATGTGCAACGTTGCTCGTATAATTGTTCTTTTCTCCATGCTTTCTTTCAAACAATGTAAGTTTCAGAAGGATTTCCCATGAGGATTTCAGGTTTCAAAGATAACTCTACATGGTAAACCATAAGGAAATGCTCATGTATAGCAGAAATGCTCTTTGTTTGTTAAATATCAGATGTTTGTCAGAAATGAGGTTTGTTAAATACCAGAGGAATTAAGCTAGACTCTGGTGACTGAATTCAGAGTGAGTATTCCACTGGATCCAGGTCGGGGAACATGACTGTTGTTGAGTTTTCATTTTTTACTTAATCATGGCATTTACAAGTCATGGAGAACATATGGTATTGCATTAAGAGAGCTGGGAAATATAGAATATTGTACAACATCTTATTTTTCATCTTTAGCTACTATACTATATTCTTTTCATTGGGATCAAATTCTGACAGAAGCAGCTTGAGAGAGAGAGAGAGATGGTCTCTATATTTCAATCACTGACTCAAAATTGGAGTTTTATCCAAAAGGAGTGGAGAACCCTGGCTTAGTACAACTATGTGGCATTCCTTCTACTTCTTCTGCCTCTGACATGCCTGGCAGTGAATGATTTGGATCAACAGGAATTATAGATTCTTGTATATTTCTCAGAAATACTTAGACTCCAAATTATTTTAAATCAAGTTGTCACATGAGATGTTTTGGCAAAAACAAAATTTCTCTTCTATTGACTAAACCTTGATGTCTGCAACATGACAAGGCATGAAAGGTGATCTGGCATTTGGATGATATGTATGCATGTTGCTTTCTAGATGACAAACATCCTCAGCCACTACATGGACAACCCAGATAAAGTGAAGCTGGAAGGACAGTGTGGGACATTAAGTGGTACATTAAGTTTATACCATACCTTCTCTATTCTGACTCTTCAAATTCCAGTTCCTAAAACCTCCTTTTCCAGGGAGCATTTGCCTCAAGCCCACTCTTTATATGTACTTTTTTAATTTCCAGAATGCCTTTGATACAAGATTAGGCTTAGAATACCAATGTATAAAAGGATGAGTTTGAAATTTATGATTCTCTTTACTCTAGTTCAGGAGATCTGGGTTCACACAGTGTGCCCCCATGGGCACATATTATAGTCCGTGGGATCAAAACTAGGACCGTTCACATACTAGGAATACACTAAACCAACTGGACTATACATCCTGCCCACTTTAGCTCTCTATGACAAATTCTTTTCAAGTCAAGGGCCTGACTGTGAAGGTACTTTAAGACATCCAGCATCCCAGCCAAACACTGCCTATATAACTCAGAGTTGCCTATATAACTCAGAGTTGCCTATAATGTTGCACTGAGTGCTCAGACTCAACAGGCAGCATGAAGACTGACCACCAGTGATAGAAGTAATATTGGAACTCAAAATTGAGCTTACATTTAAAGAAGTATATATAACAAAAGACTGATCCAGCACTGCCCAATAACCAAGGGCTGACTGGAGTTCTTAGTAGACATTGCCCATAAATTGTCCATGACATTGCTCTTTGAGATCCTGTTAATGTTGTCTAGTCTGTTAAGCCTTTTCATCAGTTCTAACTGTAATGAGACATTTCTATTGTAAGTCTAGTTATCAAACACACTCATTCTATTTATTTTAATGTAGTGTCTTCCTACACTCAAACCCTCTGATCTGATCAAGCATGTGGACTTTCTCATCTTCTATACTTGTGAACGTCTTCAGGGAGATAAAGAGCACTGCTCAGGCTTCTGTTGACTGTTGGTGCTTGTCAGTGCATGGGATCTCACTAGGTGGGGTTACTGGAGACAGATGCTAGGAAGCTGGAACACTCGCACAGGGATTGCTGAACCCTTAATGAAGTATTCCTTAAGCTCTATGGCTACAGAGGCTGATGAATTACCTCTCCACTTTGGGTTATGATTTTCCTGAGAACTGCACAAAGAAAGAAATCTGCTGCCCATCGGTATGGCAAGGTTAAAACACATTTTTGTAGGTAAAATGTGTATCTTCCTTTTTGAATTGGCACATTTGTCACTGGGAGGTGGGTTGTGTAACGGGGATAACTGTCTTGGGAAAAAACCTATGCAGTCACTGCCTGGTGCACAAAACCCACGCCCCTCCTAAACTAAAGGCATTAGAGTTGAAAGCAGTTACTGTAGACACAGGGCCGTGACTGGGTACTTCAGGTATCACTTTCCCCCCTTTTAACTCCCAATTTTCATTCCCAATAGAAATCTTATATCACTGTAGTGCACCAGACAAAAGACAGCTAGTATTTCTACAATTCTTATCTAAAATGTGTCCTGAGAAAGAAATTCCATAATACATACATTTAAATCGTTTGGGTTCCACCTGTAATTAAAAGGAAAGAAAACACTTTGAGGCTCATGAGAAAACATGCTAAGTTTTGTCTGCATAGTTTTTTGGTTTACACTTGTGACACAGCACAGAGTAAAGTACAATAGGAAAAAGACGTAAAAAGGGCTTGCATGATACTTTATGTGATGATGTCACAGAAAACCCAGGCTATGCACTTAGTGGCAGAAACTATTATGTTGCACACTTACATTGACTCAAGGTAAGATCAGACCACCTTTGGTTGGCAGACCAACTTAATAATCCCTTTTGTGAGATTAATTCCTCTATGGGGGCTCCAATTAGTTGCAATGAATGATCATGTTTTAAATGTATTACACCCTCAGCATTCAAATATCCATTGCATGAAGCTTCCCACTACATAGTTTTAGGGAATGACTCAAACTCATTCTAGATGACAGACTCAAGAAACAAGCAGGAGCGGACCCTTAAGGAAAAACACACATTCTTATAGATGGTATGCTTGATAACTTTTGAATAAATATTATATACCATTTGTCTAATGAGGAACTTTTTATTCAGATAAAAAGGTTTCTGTCCACAAACTATGTTGCCCGACACTGGAAGTTTTATGCTCTATTCAGGCAGGAACAAGCTCATCCAACTCTATTTCTTCTTCTTCCCTAAGCTAAAGATCACTAAAGTAACTTTTCTATCTTAAAGAAAAGAAAGGCCTTCTTACCTTTGTCACGAACTCTGATATATGGGCTTCGCTAACTGGTGAAGCTGCAGTGACATTCTCTGCTAAGACGAGGGGGACAGACATTGACAGTCAGCTCATGGTACTGCTTACTACTACTACTTAGGCAGCATCTTTGCTTGGTGAGGATAAAAGTACAAGGACTTAGCACATGTGACTAGACCTAATGAACAGGATGGCTGGGCTGCTGCTGAACTGCTTTCCCTTGAAGGTAAATTAAAGTAAAGAAAGACATGGAGAGGTATTAGTAACAGAATTGTTCCATTTCCAGAGAGGAGGAACCCAAATCAGCATAAAATAACCGGTCTTTGCCATGTAAGATGAAACACAAGTCTTCACATGTATTCCATTTGGAGGGACCACTGTGCCTCAGTTTGCCTGTTGAGGTCAGAGGACAAACTGTGGGTTCCTAAATCTGTACATGGAAAAGCTAACCCCTACATGTCAAAATGCTCAGGAAACATTTTGGAAGATGAGTGGAATGATTCTAAGAGATGGCGGGATAGGATAGATGCTGCTAGATAGTGTCTTCTAGACATGAAAGGGATGATAAACACATGAGATCTCAATACAGTTGTTCAAACAGGGCCTGCATCATGCCAGCATCTATTGACTGACCACCTTGGATCAAGAACTATGGCTAATCAGTGATGAGAGAGAGAGAGAGAATATGGAATATGAATCAGTTTTCTCTAGGGGTGAACCCCCCTCATAGCTTGATTTCAAATTAGCAGCACTAAACATGTATACCTAAGAGCAACATTAAATAAACTCAAGTGTTTATGTAGCAATAATATTTATCATAGAAGAGGTCATATATTTGAAGGGGAACATGGGATATGTTGGACTGGGGAGAAGGGGGGGTAGAATTATATAAATAAAGTAGTCGCATTTAATTCTCTAAGTGTAAATTAAAACAATCTTGCTTTTCCATGTCTCCCTACTTCCTTCCTTCAATCAAGGTGTAGATGCTGGACTTAGACTAGAAGCCTGCAAAACCCAGAATTTTCCATTTTTTGGCCCTGACTCTGCTGGGGTAACAGGTGTGTACAGAAGTATCCCACTCTTGGGGTGTGTGTGTGTGTGTGTGTGTGTGTTTGTGTGTGTGTGTGTGCTGGGGATTCAAACTAGTAGTTCACAGCTAGTGTTCACAGCAAGTGTTCTTACCCATGGGGCCATCTGCACAGTCTGTAGTTTTCTGTACACAACTATTTTAAAGTGGAGGCTTGTATTACAAGAAATTATCCCTCAAAGGTAAAGAATGATACAATCTTGGAAAGTGTGACTAAAAAGAGGTAAATTGTAATAATTTGTCATATATGGTACACATTTTATAGAAGTACATGGCAAAATTGATAATCTATATGTCATTTATGTGTTTATAAACATGCAGTTTTCTGGCCTTTATAACATTTCTTCTTTGTGATGTATATATCTGCAACCTACCCACCCCGTTTTTGGAAAGTTGTTATGTGACTCTGCCACAAACTTCCATTTACATAACTTCCCTATGTAAATTATCTGTAAGCTTATATTACACTGAAAAATAAAATATTACTTCTTTACGGTGTTTCCTTCTTGGTATTTTTAACAACTGCAACAATTATTTAGATAGGGCACAACACAATGGAAATGTACTGCTATTCACTGAACTTGAAATCCTGGGTGTTTGGTAGTATCACAGTAGTCTGGGGGAAACTGTGTACAAGCAACACAATGGCAAGTAAAGCAGAGCACCCCAGGCACCATGAGCAGTGTGCACCGGTAAGTGGAAAAGCACACGAACCTCTCCTTTCCCCATCCTTACAGATATTGTCCCCACACTCTCATCTCCAAACACAGGTGTAACCTGACCATTTCTGGGATCTTTGCCACTTGATTAAGATGAGGCATTCTGGTACCTGGTTTGACTTTAACGCTCAATCATGGGTCACTGGACATATACCAGGTCACTCTTTAGAAAGATCTGCTACAATTAATTTACATCACTCTCATAGGAGAGAAAGCACTAGAGGGCAGTTCACCAAATCCTGTCTCTACAGGGGAAAACCTCCTGACTCAGGGAAGATGTGCTTCAGCTTTGCACTGGTTCATGCTATTGAATGAGAGACCAAAAACTGAATGCATTTTGAAATTCTGTGGTTGTATTTCAATCAAAGATATAGATATATGGCATTGTTTCCATGGGAAAAATAGCCTTAAACTTTTCTATAAATTGACACATGAGATAAAAAAGTTATCAACCACTATAGACAATTACAATTCCCACAGTACCTTTATCATTCTTTACATTTGTTTTAGGTGACGGAATATTACAGACTTGTGGTCCACAAACCTCTAGAGGACCCATAGCTTGCTTCTCTTCAACTCTTTTTAATAGTGCAGAAACTAGGAATACATTAAAAAGAGGAAGTTTTGTCACCTTTTGGTAGAAAACTCAAGCAAACTAACAACTACTGAGTATTTGTGCCTTTGATCTGACTGCTTGTTCCAGGTGCAGTCATCACAGTGAGATTGGTGCTTCAGGAGGATCACTGCATGTCATGTACAAGGAGTTAGGCATTGAATGGGCATCACAGGAATCCCAGATAAAGCCTAAATATAGATGGATATGAAAACACAGAAGGAAGAGCCACACGACTGAGCATGCTGTCATGAGTGTCCTGCCCAATGGGTATAACTCTAACCCTTCTTAGAGCCACAAGCACACAGCCACACCCATGCAATGCCTTCAGCCACCAACTCTTCACTACAACACAAAGACTTCCTTCTTAGGTGGTTGAGAAGGACTTCCCATGAGACTCACTAGGCTAGAACAGATCAATCTCTTTAGTGTATACTGTAGGAAAAGCACAGGCATTGCTGGAGTGCCCTGTGATGTCTGTGACATGTCAGAAGACCTCAGCTGCATAGGAGTAACTGTACCTGGAGTCAGGAATGCATTTATTCCAGAACATTGTACAACACTTGTTTACTCTTCATTCTTATCGACTACATGTCATGGGCAATGTATGGTATTGCCTTAGTGGGATGTAGAGAGGTAACAAGCTGTGAGACCCTCTGACTTTTCACCCAAGCTTACAATGATAGCTGCATTCATGCATCAGTGGCCATCTTCCCTGACAGATACAACTGAAGGTACACATGATCTACCTTTCAACCCAAAAGAAGTTGTGGGATTCCTGGATCAGTAAACAGGGCCTTGCTCCACCATCCTCACACTGTCAACTGGCTCTCAGAAACTGAGTCTGATCACTGAGGAACAGAATTGGGAGGGTACCAAAGCCTGCAGAGTCCCACTGATGACTCAGACTCCAAGTCAATGCAACCCAGTTCTCACATGAAGCTGTGCAAAGAAAAAGGGGGAGCTTCTTTTTATCTGGTCACATCTAGATATACCCTCAACTGGAAGAGACTGGAAAGACAGCTTGGTGTCATTGTAGGTGACAAATGTCCCCTCATGCAGTGTTGGGCTCCCATTGTCAGGATCTGTGGTCTGCCTAGAAGTGTGTGGGCTTTTCTACCTCTCATGCTTGTGGATGTATGTCTGTGGGTAGATGGAGAGCAATGCCCTGGCTCTGCCCTCTGAGGGAGTTATGGCAGAGTCTGGGCTCTCTGTGATTTGGACCTACTGAAGGAAGATGCTGGGAATATGTAATATAGGCATCACTAAGTCCTTGTTCCACAAAGTGTCTGTTGATCTGCATGGAGAGCCTCATCGTTCACCTCATAGAGTAACACCATAAAGAAATGAATGCACCACATGTCATGAACTTTCAATTCGTATTTTGTAGGTAAAATGTGTATCCTATTATGGTAATTCAATAGATTCTCACAAGAGATTGGAGTGGATAATCTGGATGACTATCTTGGACAAAAACAGATTTAGATGCAACCTGATATACACCATTGTAAACTAACTACAGAGATCCTAGATGGATCCAGTGAATCTACACAAATGGCTTTAGCCTAAATTTTTTTTTTTTAACTTAGGAAACTACCATTTTTAAAACCAAAATCCAAGTTGTTCTCATGAGGTAACTTAGATCATAGTGTTGCATTCACATATAAGTTTACACAAAATTGACACAATTTGTTTCTAAAATATGTCGTAAGAGACTTGGCAATACATACTGCGTCTGCGGTTTTTATTTTCCACCTGAAATTTAAAGGAGAGAAAAAGAGTATGCAGTGCAGGTCATGCCAGTTTCTTTTTTCATGGGTCTTTGAAAAGTACATCAACATGTTCTTAATGCCAATCAACATAGGTAAGTATCTTTAAGTGAAAGATTATGTATTAGTATATTCTGTGATGGTATCACAGAAGACTGGAATTTCTTAGTTGTGCCACTTCCCACTTTTCCTATTTCAAAGGCCTCATTAACTACCACTAACTGTTTGTCCTCTGCCCAGTGTTCTGAAAGTCACACTGCAACATGCTTGAGCAGCTTTAGAAGTCAGCTGTGGAATTAATCCCTTCTGTAATATGTTCTCAATTATTTATAATAATGCTTGTGGTAAGTCTTACCACTTAGCATCCCCACCTGGACATATGAAGCTTCCTCCACACTGACTTTTGTGGGACATACTGCATGTATGTCAAGGGAACCTGACATGCTTGTCAACTTCTAAATGAAATTTGTACATTTCCCAAAAGAGGAACATTTTTCTCCAAAATAAAAAGTCCCATCATACAGACTGTGACACTTGACACTGGGTGCTTTGGTGCTCTTTGTTTAGCTCAAGATCGGGACCAGGCTACTACAATCCCATTTTTCCCTTGCTTAAGCTAAGTCTCTCAGACCCAAGAAAACCCTGCTCAATATTGTTCTTAAAATGGGCCTTTGACTGAAGAATAAGATCACTAAAGTAACATTTCTCTCTTAAAGAAAGGCCTTCTTACCGACTCCATAGTCTCTGATGTATTTTTGGGGGCATCTTGTGCATGTATGTTGTCATTATTCTCCAGTATGTCTAAGAGGACAGAAAGTGACAGTCAGCTCATGGAACTGCTTACAACTTACACAGCATCCTTGCTTGCTGTGGGGAAAAGTGTGGGCAAATGCAGGTGATTAGACCTAATGAGCAAGTTGCTTGGGTTGCTGCTAGCTTGTCTTCCCTTGAAGGCACATTAAAGAAAGACCTAGAGAGATATGAGTAACAGAAATGCTACATTTCAAGTCGGGGGAACCCAAAGTAACATAATAATCCATCTTTGATTGTGTATTATGAAATTAAGTTTTCACACATATTTTGTTTGGTGGGACACTTTTGCATTTCAGAGAACAACTTGTAGATCCCTTTCTCTTCATTTGTCATATATGTTCTGGAGTTTTCAATTTCAGGTCATTGGGCATGGTGGAGGCATCCATTTTCTTGGAAAGGATGACTCTTCTTCCTAAGTGTAGCCTAGGATACTCACATTACCCTGGGCATCTCTGACCATCCATTCAGACCATGTAGAGTCAGAGACAGGGGGAGTCTACAGACTTGGGCTGTCCTTTTAGCTCTCATCTAGAACCCTTACCCCATCTCACTTCTCAGTTTTAGATCCAAGTAGTAGCCAGATCCATTTGCTTTTTGAACTAGTCTGAAACAGAATTGTTACCACATGTCTCTGTATCCACAAATTCCTCAAGATCCATGTATAAGTTGGATCTGCTATTTCTCTTGGTAAATCTGACTCTATTCCCTCTGTCCCTGCTGCCATCCCCAGACCCAGGCCAGGGATAGCAATGATAGATGCATTCTGACTTACTGAAACTAACCCAGAGCCTTCACCCAAGTGAATAAAAATAGAAAAACTAAAATTTTCCCTATTGTAAGGTGATGTTTTATGTAAGTATAGATTTCCAAAATCCCAACAGAAATAAGCAACATTATCAATAAAGTGCTAGAATACAAATTCAACTTTAAAAATCAGAAAACTTTCTCTATACCAATACAAAGCAAGCTGAAAGAGAGATCAAGGAAACATTCATATTCATGGTAGCCTCCAAAATTATATATTTGGAAGTAAATTTAAAAAGGGAAGTGAAAGATCTCTACAGCGAAAACGTTATATTCCTGAAGGAGACACTAGAAACTGGAATCCCCGTTATGCTCTTGGATTGGTAGAATTAACAATGATCATCCTACCAAAGAAATTCCAATAGTCAATGCAATGAAATTCAAAATTCATGTGACATTCTTCACAAAAATATAAAAGTCCTAAAATCTCATGTGGAAGCACAAAAAGATCCAGAGTAGCCAAAGCAATCCTGTGCAAGTGACCATGTTGGAGCGATTAACATCCCTGATATTATGCTATATTGCAGTTTTAGTAACAAAGATAGCATAGTCATGGCACAAAATATATATGTATATCAATAACACAGACAACTCATGCACACAATTAAAACTTTTCATACTTGGTCATTATTCTAACTAAACATATCCAGCATCTACAACTAATGGTGAGGGGAAAGCAGAGGAAGTGGGGAAAGCATATGTTCAGTCATGAAATTAGAGCTTTGTCTATTACTCTGCCCCAAATCAACTCTAAATGGATCAAAGGACTAAAAGTGAAAGCTTAAAAGCTGAAACAGTCAAACAAACACAGAGGCAGCCCCCAAAGGCTTTCTGAATACGACTTCATTTACTCAGTAATTAAGGCCGGAATGGACAAATATAACTTATAAAACAACAAAAAGGGCTGTTTAACAACAACAAAAATCAACCCTGAAGATGAAAATAGAAGAGAAAGTCTTTGCCTGCTGCATCTCTGATACAGCATTCATATCCAGAATATCCAAAAAACTATAAAAAGAAAGTGCTTAGTATAAAAATGATCTAATGAAAAGATATGACAAAGATGATAAGGCTATGAAATCTCAACCGTATAGTTGCTTAAACAGGACCAGCATCAAGACCAACTCTATTGATATGCCACAGTATAGCAAGAGCTACAGGTAATCAGTGTTTAGAGAGAATCAGTTTTCTCCAGGAATGGGCCCCTCACAGATTATCTAATTCCAAACTAACAGCACTAAACACACACACACACACACACACATACATCTAAGAGTAACATTAAATGGATTTATCCTTATGTAACAACAGTTATAATAGAAGAGGTAATATATTTGAAGGGAGAATATGGGATGAGTTGGACTGGAGAGAAGGAGGAATAGAATGATGTAAAGTGGACCCAGCATACTCAGCACCAGTGTGTTCTTCTACTTTGTCCCTTTTGTACTTTCTTACCTGGACTACAGCTCTGAATGCATCCCTGGAGACCTGCAGCCACCTGGACAACCAGGCAAAATCCTCGTGCATGAATTCCCTGACCCCTGGGTTCCCCAGCAAGCTCATCAGCCATAAGGTCTGCCCCATCCGCTCTGTGCTCCATAGACCTATTCATATCCCTACCTGCAATCTCCGAGGCTTGTAGCCATCAGGAACCATAAGTTCTGACTGTATCCCTACAGGCCCGCTGTCACTCAGACAGTCAGAGGCTTGATGCCATCAGAGATGACCAGCTCTGTCAATGTCCTAGGAGGCCTAGTGCCATCTCGGCCAACCAGCTCTATCTGCTACCCCAGAAGCCTACTGGCGTCAGGGTCTATTAGGCCTAACAAAACAAAGGATAACAAAACTAAAGGTCAGCTTAAGAACAACAACAACAACAACAGAAATAAACATAAAACAAACACGAACCAACAGCAACCAAAAAACCAAAAAACATGCTGGAGAGATGGCTCAGCGGTGAAGAGTACTGACTGCTCTTCTGAAGGTCCTTTGTTCAAATACCAGCAACCACATGGTGGCTCACAACCATGAACAATAAGATCTGACACCCTCTTCTGCAGTGTCTGAAGACAGTTGCAGTGTACCTACAAATAACAAATAAATAAATTTTAAACAAAACAAAACAAAAAGAAACAAAACACAACAAAACAAAACAGGGCAATATGGCACCACAAAAACCCAGCAATGCTACTAAGTAAGCTATGAATATCCTAACACACTTGTAACACAAGAAAAATCTAATCCAATGAAGATGGTAGAGGCAGAGAAAGTGGGGAGAAGCCTCGAAGATATTGGCACAGGGGAAAAATTCCTGAATAGAACAGCAAAGGCTTGTGCTGTAAGATCGAGAATTGATAAATGGGACCTCATGAAACTGCAAAGGTTCTGTAAGGCAAAAGACACCGTCAATAAGACAAAAAGGCCACCAACAGATTGGGAAAGGATCTTTACCTATCCTAAATCAGACAGAGGACTAATATCCAATATCTATAAAGAACTCAAGAAGGTGGACTCCAGAAAATCAAATAACCCCATTAAAAAATGGGGCTCAGAGGTAAACAAAGAATTCTCACCTGAGGAATACCGAATGGCAGAGAAGCACCTGAAAAAATGTTCAACATCCTTAATCATCAGGGAAATGCAAATCAAAACAACCCTGAGATTCCACCTCACACCAGTCAGAATGGCTAAGATGAAAAATTCAGGTGACAGCAGATGCTGGCGAGGATGTGGAGAAAGAGGAACACTCCTCCACTGTTGGTGGGATTGCAAGCTTGTACAACCACTCTGGAAATCAGTCTGGCGGTTTCTCAGAAAATTGGACATGGTACTACCGGAGGATCCCGCAATACCTCTCCTGGGCATATATCCAGAAGATGTTCCAACTAGTAAGAAAGAAACATGCTCCACTATGTTCATAGCAGCCTTATTTATAATAGCCAGAAGCTGGAAAGAACCCAGATGCCCCTCAACAGAGGAATGGATACACAAAAAGGGGTACATTTACACAATGGAGTACTACTCAGCTATTAAAAAGAATGAATTTATGAAATTCCTAGGCAAATGGTTGGACCTGGAGGGCATTATCCTGAGTGAGGTAACCCAATCACAAAAGAACTCAAATGATATGTACTCACTGATAAATGGATATTAGCCCAGAAACTTAGAATACCCAAGATATAAGTTACAATTTGCAAAACACATGAAACTCAAGAAGAACGAAGACCAAGTATGGACACTTTGCCCCTTCTTAGAATTGGGAACAAAACACCCATGGAAGGAGTTACAGAGACAAAGTTTGGAGCTGAGACAAAAGGATGGACCATCTAGAGACTGCCATATCCAGGGATCCATCCCATAATCAGCCTCCAAACGCTGACACCATTGCATACACTAGAAGATTGTGCTGATAGGACCCTGATATAGCAGTCTCTAGTGAGACTATGCCGGGGACTAGCAAACACATAAGTGGAAGCTCACAGTCAGCTATTGGATGGATCACAGGGCCCCCAATGGAGGAGCTAGAGTTCAAGGCCAGCCTGGTCTACAAAGTGAGTTCCAGGACAGCCAGGGCTATACTGAGAAACCCTGTCTCAAACAAACAAACAAACAAACAAACAAAAACAAAACCAAACAAACAAAAAGAAATAAAAAAAGAAAAAAATCAATTTAAAATTTTATTTATTTATTTTATTGGTTATTTCATTAATTTACCCTTACCCCAGCTTCTATGGGGGAACTCCCCTATCTATCCACACACTCCTGCCTCAGCAGCCTAGCATTCCCCTATGCTGGGGCATCAAGCCTCCATAGGACCAAAGGCCTCCTCTCACATTGATGCCAGATAAGGCAACCCTCTGCTACATGTGCAGCTGGAGACATGGGTCCCTCCATGTGTACTCTTTGGTTGGTGGTTTAGTCCCTGGGAGATTTGGGGGGTCTGGTTGGCTAATATTGTTGTTCTGCCTATAGAGTTGCAAACCACTTCAGCTCCTTCAGTTTGTCCCCTAACTCCTCCACTGGGGTCTCTGTGGTCAGTCTGTTGGTTGGCTGCATGCATCAACATCTGTATTGGTCAGGCTCTGGAAGAGCCTCTCAGGAGACAGCTATATCATGCTCCAGTAAAGCACAATATTTCATCACACATTTTACATTTTATGGAAGTACACTGAAAAATGGGTGATCTACCTGTGTTCTGAGTGCTTATGAATATAGAGTATTCTGTAATTATGACATTTCTGATTTGTAAAGTATATTTGAAAGCCTTTTAAATGATACAATTCAAAATATGAACAGAAGCATTTTTGCAAGGACATGTGACTTTTCCTAGATAAAGCTCAAAGGTAGACAAATCTTAGAGGGTTCTGCCTTTCTATGCAAGATGAAGTCACATACAAAAAGTGTGTACATGGAAGGCTCCACAGGGTCAAGTTAGGAGCAGACATTGCACTAATTGGTGTCAAAGGCTCAGGTGTTTCAAAGGGGTCCAAATAGATGACCACAGATCCGTGACTTATCTTTGTTACTCTCCATAGTTTGGGGAATCGTTTTTCAGGCTTCTTTGACATTTTTGTTTATTTAGATGTTCTCTTATTGTGTTTTCTATCACACTGTTTATAAAACATCTAACTGATTTTAGACTCAATTCCTCCCTCTTGTTTCTCATATTCGAGTGCCTCAGGTGTTCCACAGCAGCCTTTCACTTCTGTCTACCAGGAAATGCAATGAGTCAAGTGACCTATTAAGATTCAACCATCTTTCTGGGCATGTACTCTCCAAGATGTTTTCTGTTCTGTCCTCTTCCCTTTTGGTAGTTTTCTGACTCTGATGAAATTATTAAGGAAGAGAAAAATGTGGAAAAAAAGACCAGGCACAGGGAAACTCAACATGGTGACTCCTTTGAGCCACATTTCATTGTTACCAGGTAGAAACAATATCCATACTTTGATACGTTTCTAAGGACAGGGTCTAGAGACAACGTGGCACCCAGAGGAAGGGACTAGAGAAAGGAGATGGATGATTATGGGGTAGATGCTAGGGACACTTTGCTCAGAAATAAGAGCTCTCAAGTTTATTGTGAGGAGACACAATGCATTAACACCAGAGAGACTGCCTATAAAGAGGAGCTACGCCTAGTTGTACAATGATGGAATGCAGAAAAATCAGACACACTTGTGAAGACAAAGGCCTTGAACCTAGTGAAGAGGGAAGACACTGGAAAAAACCACACTCCTCAAGTTATAAATTCATGTCCCTTCAAAGGGAAGCAGGCCAGATGATCACATGAGAAGACCACAAATATGACCAACACAGAGGACAGATGCAGCCTATAGTAAGATGGGTTCCAGAGGAGGTGAACCCCATTGCTCATGGAATATGGACAGTTCTTTAAGGGAATTCCTTAAGCTATCCTCTGCATCTAGGAGCCTGAACCAAATATTCATTTAAAAAGAGTCAATGCTGGGGCCAGAGAGCAGGTCTCTCCTCACTTGATAGATTAGAGACTCAGATATGTTGAATACTTCAATCATCTCAAATGGCAGTCCAGGTTGAGGAGCATATGTTGGAAATGAGCACATCTTAACACTAGGCCTTTACTTAACAGGACATTGCAGATATAGTACTTCTGTCCGTGTAAACAGCCATTTTGGTACCACATGAAGCAAGAGTTAGCAGTGAACAGAAGATCATATATGGGCTGCTATAAGTCCTGAAGGATGACAGGAAGGGGCACTGGGTCTACACTGCCAGATTATTACCTATAGAATTCTGTGAGTGCAGGTAAAAAACATTGTCCCCCATCAGATAGACTGCCTCTATCCAGGTTATATACACACAATATATCACGGACATTGTCGTGGTTAATCTCAGCTCTCAAATAGATGATATTCGGATACTGGACATGAAAGTGTTAGATTATAGCATTTAGTCTAGCTGAGGTGGGAAGCCAAATAAACTGTGTGACATTATTACTTAGGAAAGAATCAAGACTATATAAAAGGAAGAATGTGTGCTGAAAACAGGCATTCATTATTTTGGGTTTTTTGTTTCTTTCTCTTGGACTGGGTTGTACTGTGTCTCTGTCATAAATATCAGTTTCTGGGTATAGCTTTACTCTGTTTATGGTCTATAAGATTAAATTTCATTGAAAAACAAAGCCATTCCTCTTTAGGTTGTTTTATATACAGTATCTTGCTACAACTGGGAAAAATAGGTGAGGCAGACATTAAAGTGTAGCTACTGTAAGCAAAAGCTTGGACGTTAGGCAGTGACACTGGCTGAAAAGAGCAAGTGTCTTGGGAAAAACCATATTCAAATAACAAAATGCACTTCCTGACCTCAAAAGCAGCCATTTCCCTTCCCTTTACTGATATCTTTCCCACATTCTTACTCTCTTCGAGTCCAATGTGTAACATGACCATTCCTAGGATCCTAGCCACTCAGATCACACCAGAAATTCTGGTACTTCACTTGAAATCTACCCTCAATCATGAGATATTCAAGAATTACTACATCAAGGAACTGAGAGAGAAAGTATGAGAGGGTGATTCACCCATTCCTGTCTATACCACGGGACGCCCCAATGACTCACATAAGGTAAGCCTCAGCTTCAGACTGGTTCATGCCATTGAATTAGAGTGCGAGGTGACATTAAATGCATTTAAAATTCTGGGGTTATATTTACACTTAATATTTTATATATATTTATATACACACATATTATGATACATATATAAATGAACATTATTCATTTGTGTATATATTCATGTGTAAATATAGTATTAACTTATCTATAGATTTACATGTTAAACAAAATAATTTTTAGCTACTAAATATATTTGGACAAAATTATAAAATTCCCACAGTACCTTTTGCTTTTATTTCAGTTGTTCTTGTAGATGTAGCCTTAGAGACTGAAGGTCTCTGCGTGTCCTGAGGGACTACAGTTGTCTTATGACAAATTCCTCTTAAGATAGAAAAAACTGAGAATGCAGTTATAATAGGGAATCATGTCAGCTTCTTGGCAGAAAACTCAAGCAAACTAACAACAACTGAGTATTTGTGCCTTTGATCTGACTGCTTGCTCCAGGTGCAGTCATCAGAGTGAGACTGGTGCTTCAGGAGGATAACTGCATGTCATGTACAAGGAGTTAGGCATTGAATGGGCATCACAGAAATCCAAGATAAAGCCTAAATTTAGATGGATATGAAAACACAGAAGGAAGAGCCACACGACTGAGCATGCTGTGTGAGTGTGCTATCCAATGGGCATCACTCTAACCCTTCTTAGAGCCACAAGCACACAGTGACACCATGCATTGCCTTCAGCCACCAACTCTTCACTACAACACAAAGACTTCCTTCTTAGTTGGTTGAGAAGGACTTCCCATGAGACTCACTAGGCTAGAACAGATCAATCTCTTTAGTGTATACTGTAGGAAAAGCACAGGCATTGCTGGAGTGCCCTGTGATGTCTGTGACACGCCAGAAGACCTCAGCTGCATAGGAGTAACTGTACCTGGAGTCAGGAATGCATTTATTCCAGAACATTGTACAACACTTGTTTACTCTTTACTATTATCGACTACATCTCATGGGCAATGTATGGTATTGCCTTAGTGGGATGTAGAGAGGTAACAAGCTATGAGACTCTCTGACTTTTCACCGAAGCTTACAATGATAGCTGCATTCATGCATCAGTGACCATCTTCTCTGACAGATACAACTGAAGGTACACATGTTGTACCTTTCTACCCAAAAGACGTTGTGGGATTCCTGGATCAGTAAACAGGGCCTTCCTCCACCATCCTCACACTGTCAACTAGCTCTCAGAAACTGAGTTTGGTCACTGAGGAACAGAATTGGGAGGGTACCAAAGCCTGCAGAGTCCTACTGATGACTCAGACTCCAAGTCAGTGCAACCCAGTTCTCACATGAAGCTGTGCAAAAAAAAAAGAGAGCATCTTTTTATCTGGTCACACCTAGATAAACCCTCAACTGGAAGAGACTGGAAAGGCAGCTTGGTGTCAATGTAGCTGACAAATGTCCCCTCATGCAGTGTTGGGCTCCAATTGTCAGAATCTGTGGTCTGCCTAGAAGTGTGTGAGCTTTTCTACCTCTCATGATTCTGGATGTATGTCTGCAGGCCATTGGACAGCAATGCCCTGGCTCTGCCCACTGAGGTAGTCATGGCAGAGTCTGGGCTCTCTGTGATTTGGACCTACTGAAGGAAGATGCTGGGAATATGTAATATAGGCATCACTAAGTCCTTGTTCCACAAAGTGTCTGTTGATCTGCATGGAGAGCCTCCTCGTTCACCTCACAGAGTAACACCATAAAGAAATGAATGCACCACATGTCATGAACTTTCAACTCATATTTTTAGGTTAAACTATATACTCTAACTTGTTACTTCAATACTTTGTCAATGGAGATTGAACAGTGTAATTACGGTACTTATCTTGAGGGAAAACAGATTTAGACACTGCCTGGTATATCACATCTTAAACAACTTAGAGTTATCATACTTAAATCCAGTTATGGTAGACATACACCTCCAGTTTTTCTTTTAAGGTAATACTTAAGAAAAAAATGAACACTAACAAATAAACAAAACAAACAAAGAAATCAAACAAACAATTGAATACAAGTTCTTCCTAGTAGGTGAGCTAGAGCACCACTATACACTTGACAAAAGGATATCCGGTCTTTATGCAATTCCTTTCTAAAATGTATCTTAAGAAATTCTATAGTACATACTGTGTCTACGTTTTTTAGTCTCCACCTGAAATTTAAAGGAAACAGTATGAGGCAAAGGCCATGCTGAATTCTATTTGCATGGGTCTTTGGAATGCATGTCAACATGGTACGATGTCAAGGAAAATGGGCAAAAGTCCTATATATTAGTACGTTTTATGATGGTGTCACAGAACAGCTGGGGCTTATAGTTTGTGGCACTTCCCACCACTTTTGTTGGTTTGAAGGCCAGAGTAAACAACCTGTTTGGTCTCTTCTGAGTATTTCCTAAGGCACACTGCAGCATGCATAAGCACCTTTATAATCTGATTGTGAGATTAACCCTTTCTACACCAGAGCCTGCCTCAATGGTTTACACCAATACTCATGTCTTAGCACTCAACACCCATACACTGGAAACTTCCCTCACAGTGATATCTGAGGAACACACAGAGACTTCATTCAAATTATAGGAACCAGAAGCAGTTGTCAACTTCTGAGTTAAAATTGTACATTGATGTAAAGAGGAACTTTTATCTCCAGGAGAAATGGCTCCCTCATATAAACTGTGCTAAAAGGCACTGCAGGCTTCTATGTTCAGTTGTATTAGGAATAAGCTGGTACAATTCCATTTCCTGTTCTTCCTAAGCAAACCCTTTAATACCCATGATACACATTTCTTTTGTTAATCAACATAATTATAACATACGGGGATAGTGAAAGCCTTCTATATTAGATGGGGAAAAGGTCATCTTACCTTCACCATTCCTACTGGTGTCTCTTCCTGTCCCCATGCTGAAGGTACAGTTTCAGCTTTTCCAGGTAACACTGAAAGGAGAGGAAGTAACTGTCAATTTGTGGTTCTGTTTTTAATTACCCTAAGAGACTTTGCTTGATGTGTATAGATGTCTATGAGGCTGGTATGTGTGGCTCAGTCGAATTATTAGGCAGAGGTTGCTTGCTGCTCATTTCAGAACTGTGAATTATATTGTTGAAAACAAAGTGTTGCAAAGAGAAGCACGGAGGACCAATGAGGAGCAGAGCATTTGGATTTCTTGACAACAAAATCTGATTCAATGAGGAAGAAGGATCTCATTGTGTAAAGAATAAAGAAATCTTTCAAGTGCATTTTACTGGTTAAAGGAACCATGGTTGTGCCTCTGTGCACATGGTGTTTAGAGGAGATCTTCAGGGTCTGGTGTCTCTGTCCACCATGTGAGTTCTGAGGACTAACTGCAGGTAGGCCGTCAGGCTTTGCTGAAGATGCCATTCCACACTAATTCAACCCATCTTTTTCTAATATAATGAGCTTTATGATTAAGCCTCAGAATACTGTCACTTCCTGTTTTGAAGCAGGGAACAACTGACACTGTTTCTTGTGGCATGTTTATACTCTACATATGCTGATTTGGAATTTATAATTGAATATGGAGCCTTTCCTCTATGCTAATGTAGTCATTGTGCTTTGGAAATTTTATTAAAATGAGCATTTCTAAAATTATTTTTGCCTATATTATGTGTGCATTACCCCCTAAAGATGATCATTTCATGTAATTTTTATACTGTGCTGAGTATTGTCAGTCTTTTATAGGGATTTTAAGGCACATGGAGAAGATGTATGGGTTACAGCCCTATTGGACACAGTGTAATATAAGTTCTTGCTTAGTTTCAGATATTGGTGAACAGGAGGGTCTGGGAAAAATTCTGACCAAATACTCAAGCAACAGCACATAATAATACAACTCTGTAAGCTCTATATAAAGAAGGAAAGGAAGGAGGCATGGCATCACTTTCTTAAATTCACACTGTCAGAATTTATCCAATGTATAATGAGAGAGAACAAATCATAAATTCCAAAATCTTAAGTCCAATATTGAGTTAGCAGAACAAGCTGGGAGACAATAAATTTGAGTATAGCTGACAACAATGATATAATCAAGTATTAAGTACCAACATGTATGGAATTACCACACATAAAAAAGCGAAATGAACTTCATGTCTCAAATTCAGGGGTATCACTGGACAGGGTTCACAATAAGAAAATATGTCCTTATATTTGGGGGAGGGGCGTTTTGAGACAGGTTTTCTCTGTATAGCCTTGGCACTTTGTGTTGCAACTCACTCTTATAGAGTCAGCTTGCCTCAGACTCAGAGATCCAGTCCTGCCTCCTGAGTGCTGAGATTCAAGGTGTATGTACCCTCACTGCTCAGCTTGAGAACATAATCTTTTCAATAGGCATAGTGCACTCACATCATCACACAGTGTGCTGCTTCACAAAGACACATGATTTCAAGAATACAGTACATGTGTACTGTCCCTGCACCTCCCACTTCCTTCTCACATCCCACTTCTCATTTGTCGTCCTTATTGACCAAGGAAACCTTTACTTTGTTCATATACACACGTAACTTTATTTTTACATAAAAACCCTAGACCTTCAAATGAAACAAAAGGACCTTGTCCTTGTCTTTATCAATGTAAGACATTTAATATGACAATTATATGCACTTACATCTATTTCCTGAAAATGACATAATCCTATATTCCTGAATGGTTTACATGGTGTCTGAATTTAAGGTGTCTATTGCTGTGACCAAGCACTATGATCATAAACAACTTGTGGACGGAAGAGGTTATCTCAGGATACAACTCTCTCTTTACACTCAGTTCCTGAGGTAAGTCAGGATAGGAAGTAAACAGAGTAAGACCCTGGAACCAGGAGCAGACGCAAAGATCATGGAGTGCTGTTTACTGGCTTGCTCACCATAGCTCACTCAGCCTGCTTCTTCTAGCACCCAGAACCACCAACTTAGATTTGGCACTGCCCACAGTGAGCTGGGTCCTCACACATCAATCATCCATGAAGTAAATGCACCATGGGCTTGCCTACAAGTTAATCTGGTGTAACTGATTTCTGAATGAAAGTTTCCTCTTCCCAAATCACTCTGGTTGTGACAACTTAAAAACAAAACAAAACTATCCAGAATACTTAGCTTTAGAGGGAAGGGGATTCCCCTCACCCCATTGTAACTTTTGAAATTATAATATAGTTACAACATTTTTCTCTTCTCTTTTGGAACAGATATTTAAATTAAGCAAAATATCAGTAACCTGAAAATTCAAGATGCTAGGAATGCAACCTTTAATGAAATAAACATTTTACATAGAATATTTGATGTCTTAAAAATCTTTTCTGTGAATACTTCTGCAAATACTAGGCTTTTTGTTGTCTGGCAGCTTGATTTATCAAGTGAAGGGTTAAATCTAGTAACTGAAACAAAACATATATTATAAGCAGGGAACTATATGAGAAAGCCACAATTGATTACAACTTTTGGGGTTAGAATCCCAAGGATGTTACAATATGTTTGAAATTCTTGACCTTATTACAACAGAAATGAACATTGGTTATGAGATTGTTATGATTGTATATAATGAACTTAACATATACTTGTCATGTGTGTGTGTGTGTGTGTGTGTGTATGTGCCTGTCAAGTGGAACAATAAGACATGAAGGTTAAAAGAGTGCATGGAATAACGTGACCTATCAATCCCCTTTCTTTAAAACAGGCTCTCTCACAGCGTCTGGAGCTAGGCTGACAGGCAGCAAACATCAGAAATGCCTTTGCCAAGTCCCCCAGCAGTGTAGGATTACAAATATGAATAGCTCTGACCAGCTTTTTTATGTGTGTGAGGAGATTCCAACTGAGCTCTCCTGCTTTCCCAGCAATTGCTCTTCCCCACAGAGCCCTTAACTTACCCTGAAGCTAATCTTATAAAGCTATTAGAAAGGGTGTGCTGATTTTGTTTGCAAATCTTTTAAATGGAATCACTATATATGGCTTGTAAATATGTAAATGATAGTTTAATATTTTGATGATACTATATATAAATTTTGTGGAAATAAAATGTAAGATATAAATTACAATTTATATATGCACATTTATCTTCAGTTTATATTGTTCCTAGGCCGTGCAGTACACATATAAGCTTTGTAGAGTTGACAAAAATTTCAAAAGAAAGTCCAAATATAACACATTTAAATGGGGATTTTTCCCCCAGAAGGCCAATGTGAAGAACATATACTTTAATTTGACTTCATTTATAGCAGGCTAGAAGGATGGATATATCTAACTGGGATTTCTGTCATCCTATGGAAAACAGGGGTTTTGTACATGAGATGCTGCCTTGACCACAGTTACTGGTGGAGACAGAGTGAAGCACTGAAACAAGTTTGGTACCAGATACTGCTCCAATTTGGTTCAAAGCACTGGCAATTTCAATAAGGACTAATGTGACTGCCCCCTGTCAGTCACTCCCTGCCCTTCTTCCTTACTATCCATATAGTTTGGAACAACTTTTTCTGGGTTTGTTTTTCTTCTAATGTGTATAGTCTTGCTCTGTGTATGAGACTTCTGGATGGCATTGAGCTCAACTCTGTCTTTGCTGTTGACAATAGCCGTACCATAACTAATCACCAGGATCCCCTTAGCTTTGTCCACCAGATAAGGGATAAACTCGTAAGATTTGAAAGCCTTTATTTCTGGGTATACTGTCCCTAAGAAGGTTTCTTTTTTTTTTTAAGATTTATTTATTATTTATTATATGTAAATACACTGTAGCTGTCTTCAGACACTCCAGAAGAGGGCGCCAGATCTCGTTGCGGATGGTTGTGAGCCACCATGTGGTTGCTAGGATTTGAACTCTGGACCTTCGGAAGAGCAGTCGGGTGCTCTTACCCACTGAGCCATCTCACCAGCCCCCCTAAGAAGGTTTCTATCCTCTATTTTCTTCGTGGTCTTATCTGCCAAGTGAGTTTGGTGAGAAAGACGTAACACAGAAAGAAAAGATCTCTCAGGGTGAGGGTGGGGGCATGCCAGAGGGTTAAGCTATATTCTATGGACAGTGTATTCTTTTATGTAGTATCAAGAACAAGGTAATTTGTGGGAAGAAACCTCCAAGACTCTATGGATAATCTATTACAGATTGTAAAACCACTATGGCACTTGGAACATGGAGAAGCATCTGTAGAAGGATAAAGGCAAGGAACTGTAAGGAGGACAATTGAGGTGTATGAGGTTAGAGGGGAGGGGGCATGGGGCTCTGTAGGACCTACTACATACAAGCAGGAGGCCCTGTGTTTGCAGTGACTAACACAGTGCATTAACCCTACTAATACTGCCTATCTCAGTAGAGCCAAACACACCTAAATGATGAGAGGATGCAGGAGAAGCTGACACACTTGTGATGAGCAAAGGCCTTGAGCATAATGAAGAAGCTTCAGGGAAGACACTTGCAGAAAACACATTTCTGAGATTATGAACTTATTCCCCTAAAAATGGCAAGATGGGTAAGGCTGCAACAAGGGAAAGAACAAATAGTGACAGCATGGAGGACAGACACAGCCCTATTCCCAGAGAGGTGCTAAGAGAGAACTGATGTCCAAACACCTATGCTATGGTTCATTAGTCTTGGGAATAGGTGTAATTTACTAGAACTCCAAAGCCCATGTTCTGAATGTTGGAGGCATGAGTTGTCCATCTGAATGATGGACAGCTCATCAGAAGTCAACTAATGAGATCTGAGTCCTCCAGGCATGGCCTTGGGGTTTATTTTGATTAGATTAACTCAGGTTGGGAAGACCTGTTTCCTATAGGTACAATCATTCTCTTGGATGGAATCCTGGGCCATATAAGAGGAAGAAAAGTCAACAAAGGACATTCACTCATTTTCCTTTGCCTCTAAGGTTTGGCTGCAATATCACTCTCCCTTATTTTCTGCATCCATCTGCTACTTCCTAATTATGGGCTCCAAACTCAATTTTCATGGCAAAGTCAACCTTCTGTTGCTAAAGATGTGTCTTAACTAGGGGTTATATTGCTGTGAAGGGACACCACAACCATGGCAACTCTTATAAGCAAAACATGTCACTGGGGCTGGCTTACACGGTGGGTTTTTTTTAAGAGTACTTTATCACTACTCCTTTTGGAATATCAGCCCAACAAAATTTCCAAGGAGAGTTCTAACAAAGTATTGGAGAGATCAGGAATTTAAGGCCCATACCTAAGCATAATAAAAGCAATTTACTGCAAACCAACAGCCAATATCAAATTAAATGGAGACATACTTAAAGCAATCCCACTGAAATCGGGGACAAGACAAGGATGCCCACTCTCCCTATATCTATTCAATATAGTACTCAAAGTGTTAGCTAGAACAATAAGACAACAAAAAGATCAAGGGGATACAAATTGGCAAAGAAGAAATAAAGGTATCACTATTTGCAGATGATATGATATTATACATAAGGGACCCCAAATACTCTACCAGAGAAATTCTCCAGCTGATAAACAGCTTCAGCAAAGTGGCCAGATATAAAATTAACTTGAATAAATCAGTAGCCTTCCTTTATACAAATAATAAACAGGCTGATAAAGAAATTAGGGAAACAAGTCCCTTCACAATAGCCACAAATAATATAAAATATCTTGGGGTAAATCTAACGAAGCAAGTGAAAGACCTGTATGACAATAACTTCAAGTCTCTCAAGAAAGAAACTGAAAAATATCTCAGAAAATGGAGAGATCTCACAAGCTCATAGATTGGCAGGATTAACATAGTAGAAATGGCCATCCCACCAAAGGCAATCTATAAGTTCAATGCAATCCCCATCAAAATCCCAACACAATTCTTCAAAGACATGGAAAGAGCAATTCTCAAATTCATCTGGATAGGCAAAAAAAAAAAAAAAAAAAAACCAGAATAATGAAAACAAATCTTAACAATAAAAGAACAGCTGGTAGAATCACCATCCCTGACCTCAAGCTTTACTACAGAGCAAAAATGATAAAAACTGCATAGTATTGGTACAGAGACAAACATGTTGATCAATGGAATAGAATAGAAGACCCAGAAATAAAGCCACACACTTACAGACACCTGATCTTTGACAAAGAAGCCAAAAATATACAATGGAAAAAAGAAACCATCTTCAATAAATGGTTCTGGTTTAACTGTCTGTCTGTCTGTCTGTCTGTCTGTCTGTCTGTCTGTCTGCCGAAAAATGAAAACAGACCCATGCACAAAGCTCAAGTCCAGACCTCAACATAAAACCAGATATACTGTATCTAATAGAACAGAACGTGGGAAAGACCCTTGAACTCTTGGAATAGGGGGAAATTTCATAAACAGAACTCCAATGGCTCATGCTCTAAGATTAAGAATTGATAAATAGCAAGATGACCCCTGTTGTTAAATTAGGCAAGGCTGAAAGAAGCTGAGGAGAAGGGTGATCCTGTAGGAGGATGGGCAGTCTTAATTAATCTGGACTCCCGAGATCTCTCAAACCCTGGACCACCAAACAGACAGCATACACCAGGTGATATGAGGCCACCAACACACATACATACACTAGAGGACTTCCGGGTTTGTGTTCATTCAGAGATGATATACCTAACCCTCAAGAGGCTGGAGATCCCAGGGAGTTTAGAGATCAGGTGGAGTGGGGGTGGGGACATCCACATGGAGGCACAGGGGTGGGGTGGGGAGGAAGTATGGGATGTGGAACAGTCAGAGGGTGGACAGGGAATAAAATATGGAGTGTAAAAATAATTAATTAATTAAAAAAACCAAACTAACAAGAGTCCCACACTTGGGTGTTAGGCGTGGCAGAGGAAGGAAGGTCTAAGTGTTCCGGGAAATACAGCCTCTAAATAACAGAGCCAGAAGCTCAGCGCACTCAACCTCGCCACTGTTAACTAGTATACATTTGAAAGAGAAAATGCCCAGAAACTTCACATATTTCTCTGTCCTTAATGATCTTTCCCACTTCCTTTGTCTCCCAAGCACAAGTTGTAAAATGACTACTCCTAGGGCTGTCCCTCAGTGGACCTGACTGGGAATGCCTTTATCTAATTCAAATTTCATCCTCATTCTTGAGGCTTTCCACATCTGTGTCATCCATGCCTGGAACAAACTGGCTGACATGCAGCTTAGTCATTCTTGCCTACTGCGGGAGAAGCCAGGAGTAGTCGTACAAGGTAAGTCTCAGCTTTCCTCTGGTTTGCCATTATTAGTTAATGAAAAGCAAAGATGACAGTTAACTGCATCTTTAAATTCCGTGTTTGTATTTCTACTGATGAGCTAGATAAATTAACAATATTCACATATTAAAAACTACAGCAAAACTTTTACATAGATTTATGTAATTGAACAGAGTCGTGAATTCCCACAGTACCTTCTGTTGTAACGGGTGCTGTTTCTTTGGAGGTGCCAGGGAGGACTTCAGGTCTTCTCAGTTTAATGGGGGCCACAACTCGCCTTCGAGAAAATTTCTTTAAGATTGCAGAAACTGGGAATACATTCATAGGAAGAGTTATGCCAACTTCATGGTGAACAAACCAAGGAAACTGAGAAGAATTGAGTGTACATTTGATCGTATTTCTCATTAGGTAAGTCACTGTAATTAGAATGGCGCTGCAGGAAGATCACTGAATTTAGTGTACAATTTACTGTACATCACATAACTATGTAGATAAAGTCTACTATGTTTACCTACATGATGTTGTAGGTAAAGTCTAAATTAATTCAGGTGCATCAACAGAGAAAGAGGCACAACCTGATTACATGTTGTTGGTATAGTGCCAGATAGGCAGCATTCAAATCCCATTTAGAGCATCACAACACAGAGTCATATATTCCTGCATTCCCTCTCTGATCACATCGCTGTGCCAGTAAACTTGAAGTTTCATAAAGACCCACAGAAACCTTTCTGGTGTACAAGATAAGCATATAGTGCTAAATCACAGTGAAAAGCACACGACTGCACATGTGCTCTGTGGTGGTGTGGAATGTGAGGATAGTCCCACTAGACAGCAAGGATGAGTCCTGAGCAGGAAGTGACTGACGTATGACAGTGCCAGTGGCTGTTTGCAGGAAGTGACTGTGACATCGACAGTGCCAGTGGCTGTGTGCTTTACAATTTTTGTCTATCCAGATTATTTGACAGCTTATGCAGAATATATTATATCACTGTAGTTTGGAAGGTAAGGAGAATACATCTCCTCTGGTTTTTCAATGCCTGGGCACTGTGTAAGTTTTAGCCATGATGCTCTGGCCATACTCCCTGACAGAAATAAACAAAGAAATAGATACTCTGCCTTTAATTTCTGACTCAATATATGAATTTCCAAGTTGTAGAAGGGTTCTGAACCAGCAAATAAAATAGATCCTTTCTCCAGTGTCTTCTGCCTGTCAGGTTCCTCTCAGCCAGTGACCATCAAATACCCACACCGAGAGGCAATTTATGCTTGCATGTCTTCTGTGATGCCTCAGACTCCAAGTCATTCTAAATCAAGTTGTCACGTGAAGGTTGGACAAAGAAAGCTAGTCAAATTTTTATGAACCCTCAACATGAGTTGACGTGAGATGTGTACGTGGCTACACAAGGAATGAGTGACCATTGGGTCTGCTTATTGTTTCCTCATCAAAATTTTTAATAAAATATTTTCTTAATGGAGGACTCCATAAAATGTATTTTGTTCCTATTTATTCCCACCCTACATCCCAACTCCTCCTGGTTCCATTTCGATCTCTCCACTCCTTACCTACTTCAAGTCCTTTTCATTTTATTTTAATAACCTACCAAGTTCAGTTAGTGCAAATCATATATTCATGGGCATGTGTCTATCCAGGAATTTGATCATCCTACCAAGGGGAAGATTAGTTTCTACAAACTCTCCTTCCATCAATAGACTTTTGGGGCCATGCTGTTGTTGTTGTTGTTGTTGTTGTTGTTGTTATCATTAGGCATTGCTATTGATGATGATGATGACAATGATGATGAAGAAAAAGGTCTCTAGGCTAGGCAGGCTTAAAATTCATTATGAAAAAAGGAAGATGGAGGCACTGCAGATGTGACTGCTATGTCACACGTGTGTCAGTGGGTGGCAGAGAAGAGAGAAGCTACGTCTATACTCAGTGTTTTGACTTATGAACATGTGAATGATTAGTAGTCTAACATTCACTGAAAACAGTGAGCCTGAGACGAGCATTCTTCTAGTGCCAGCACCACTGCTCAGGCCCAGACAGAACTCCCTGTGGGACTGCGGGCCTGGGCTGGTGTGAGCCCGAGATAGATGACCTTCAAATTGGGCCACTCAGGCAGCTGGGCAAGAACCAGCTAGTGATGAGCACCAGACCAGTGCCATGAAGCCTGGACTGGGAGCTAATCTCAGTGCCATTACACACAAGTGGGACATACACTCTAGGGACCACTCATGAAATAATCCCAGACATTCAGAGACACTGGGCACCACTAAGAGGAGCTAGTTAGTAGTGGAGAAGTGGAAGAGAACGAGAAACAGAAGGATGAGGGCACAATGAAAAGAGGCTGAACCAGAGACTTGAGGGTAGTGAGGATCAGCCTGATGTGAGTAGTCAGAGATGCTACCTGGGAACATGGTGGGGTCCTGGTCCATGCTGCCACATTGGCCCTGCGGCATCAGGGATCTGTTACCACCAAAAGCCAGGCAAATGTCTCTGGTGTGGGTCACTGCCCGGGGACATGTTGATGGCTGAAGACTGTGAGTCACTGCTGCGGACAGGAGCATTAGAGAGCTGGCTCTACTCATCTCCTATATAGTGGTGTGGATGAGGGAGAGATACCCTTCCTCCCTCTCCCTCCTTATCATCTATGGCAGGTGGGAGAGCTGGCCCTGGGGCCATGAAAGCAGAAGATCTATCCCTGCCCCTACATTTGCTGCAGCACTTGGGAGAGCAGATCATGTACCTTGCCTGGACAGTACAGTAGAGCTGGCCCTGCATGAGGGGCTTGCAGGTAAGACAGCCTGGAACGTGTGAATGCAGGAGAGCCAGCCCTGCTCTCTTGTCTGATGGACTGTGGTGTAGAAAGAGGAGAGATGCCACCCTCCCCCCTCTCTGCTCCTCTGCCATCTATAGCAGGTGGGAAAGATGCCCAAACCCCGGGTCATGACAGTGGGAGAACTGACCATGTCCCTCACTAACTGCAACACTTGGGAGAGGGGGTTTTGTACCTTGCCTGGGCAACAGAATAGAGCTAGCTCTGGTTGCAGGGTTTTCTGGTGAGCTGTCCCTGGGTGTGGGAGAGTGAGAGAGCTGGGAGGCTGAACAGATTAGTGACCTGCCAGGCCTTCAGGATTTAGAATTGGCTCAACCCAACATCTAACCCATCAATGACCTGCTGAGGTGCATGAAGGGTCTGGTCCTATACATAAAAAACATCAGGATCTCCATGACACTTAGCAACAATAGATTATCCCAGAGGATACCCAGTATGTTCCAGTACTGGAACCTCAGATAGAGTATCAGAAGCCAGGAGCATGTATCAGATCAACAAGCCATTACAATGATTATTTGTAAGCAAAGAAGTATAGACAAAAGTCTGTGGGACACACTGACACCTTACAACTTCCACAATATTTTTTCTTTGTTGGGTGTTAGAGCAAGAGTGGAGGGAAGGTACAAGGGGAGAAGGAGATAAGTAAGATTTGGGTGTATGATGTGAAGTTCATAAAGAACCAATAACAAAATTGAGAGAGAGAGAGAGAGAGAGAGAGAGAGAGAGAGAGAGAGAGAGAGAGAGAGAGAACCTTGAACTTAGACTTCACTGCATCCAAAACTCTAAACCAAGGATTGCAGATTGTGCCATCATGGATTCATTATATGGAATATTTGGGATGAAACTCAGGGGTTTGGATATGATAGGTATGAACTAAGCCAATGAAGCTACCTGTTCTTACCCATAATAGATCCTCTTAACCCATCACCTTACTGGTGAAAGCGTGAGCATGCAGACATACAAACGTGGACAAGAGGATATCTGGTGACACTCTTCTCTGATGACTATGTAAACCCATGGAGAGGAAAATAGAAAAGGCAACATGGAATTTAACTACCCATGACAAAGTATCCTTGATGTTCAGAGTCTAGCTCTCCTTTAAATGTATATCGCTGGATGCTCATATAGGACCTTCACAAAGTCAAGGAAGACAATATTGTGGCATGAAGGGGAGAGGTTCAGAAGCCCTTCTCATACCTAGTTAAGAACTTATTGATAGTTTATGGCTTTTGTCTGACTGAGGGCCAGTTTTAAACATATTGCCCCTGAAGGTTAACCAATGTGTCAATGGATGCCCCTATACATGTTTAGCATAAATTGGTCTAGAAAGGTTTTTTAAGGATATGCATTTATGAAAAATTGAAAAGGGAGAGTGAGTATGTGTAGAGAGTTATAAGAGATAAATATGACAAAACACATTGCATTATCTTATCAAAATTAATGAAATTATATTAACAATCAAATACAAAATAAAAAATGAAATGTATTGCTGGAATAATGATCCAGCATAGATCAAGCAAATGAAGACTGGAGTTCTTAGTGGACACTGCTCCTAAACTCTGTGGCTCTTTGTGCCCATTCTGATGTTATCTAGTCTGCTAAAGCATTTCTACAGAGCTTACTGGAGTGAGCCCCGACTATGAGAATCCCACTTGGGACATAGCCACCCCCACTTTTCCATGTATAGCATTTAATTTCCAGGCTTGGTCACCTTAAAAGCAGCGTGTGTTTCTCTACCTTTCATACTTGTGCCTGTTGGCTGTCTGCTGAGTGACACACTACCATGGGCTTCTGACCTCTGCAGCAGCCAGGGTAGAGTTTCAAAGCCCTATCAATTTGTCTTATGGCAAGGCAGATGCCAGAAGATGGAACTTTTCTTGATGAGATAATAAGTGTCTCTTGAGATGTATAGCTAAGGAGTCTCAGAATCATCTCTGAACTCTGGTTTATTCATCTATGAAGAAATACAAGCACATAGCCTGGCCTTGCATGGCCCTGATGAAGTTTGAGCACAGTCTTGTAGCTAAGCTGTATTATGATTTCTTAATTTATAAATTTTTGACTAGAAAGTGGTCTGGATAATTGGGGTCTTTTTCTTGGGAAAAAAGATGTAGACATGCCTTGGTGAACAAAGTCTCCTTTTAAAATAAAGGAATCACTGTTGAACACAGAAAGCACAGACACATGGCCATTATTTATGACTTAGAATGCTGCTTCCTTTAAAAAAAACACAACAACAACAACAACGACATCATCAGTAAGCAGCTTAGATCACAGTTTTCCATCACACAAAAGACAAAGTATTACACAATTACCATCTAAATTGTGTCTTAGAGAGTGATTCCATAATACATACCACATCTTCGTTTTTTCGATGTTATCTGCAATTGAAAATGGAATATTATAAAGCTTAGATCCTGTTAAGTAGTGCCTGCTAAAGTCTTTGGTCTTTCCATTGACATTTTCTAGTTGCAGTCAAGATAGGAAGGAGCAGTCAAGTGGAGATTATGTTAATGGATCCATTATTTAGTGATGTAACAGAAGAGCTGGAGCTCTGTACTTCGTGGAAAAGACCTTTCACATGCTTTTTCATGCTTCGAAGGCAGAGTCTGGCCTCTATGGAAAATTCCCTAAACTATATCGCATATCATCTGTGAAAACTTGTATTTTCCATTAAGAAGTTTTCTGTTTCTGTGACCTATGTTAGAAATAATTTAAGTGTATGCTCCAGGGTTTGATGTGTTGAAAGAAAGCTCCATGTGCCCAGGATGTACATATTAAATGCTCAGCCAGTGAGATCTTTAAAACTTGAGAAGCTTTAAAAAGTCATATACCTGATCAGTGTCAGGATTCAATTGTGATACCCACTGAACCATAAGGGGACCATTAAAGTAAGTTTTCTAGATGAGAGAAAGAAAAGGCCTTCTTACCTCCGACATTTTCACTGGTCCTTTCCCCTTGTCCACTGGCAAAGTTGCACCATCAGAACATTCATCTACCACTAGAGGGACAAGAAGTGAACAGTACTGCTTATTGTTACACTGGGCTTTACTTGATGTGGGTAAAAGTGTAGGAATTTAGTTCATGTTCCTAAACCTGATGAACAATATGGTTCTGCTGCTGCTGGACTGTTTTCTCATACGGCAAGTTAAACAGAGGGAAGACCTAAAGACAAACGAGGATGTACCTGTCCATGTGGTAAAGGTCGGATTCAGATGCCATACTAAGACTTAACAGCTTTTCCTGTCATATTGTATCTGAGAAGGGTTCTGTTCAGTTCTCTCCCAGTGATCTTGTCAGTCTCATGAGCTTTGTGAGGGAGAGACATTTAGTGAATACAAAAAGACCTAGTTATCCCAGGGCTGAGGATGGGGACATGGCTGGGGTTAGGCCTCACTGTGTAGACAGTGTGTTCTAGTACACATCATCAACAATAAGGTAACAGGGAACTGGATCACAGGACAACATGGCAATTACAAAAGAGAAGGAAGTGGCTAAAGAAGGATGGGGGCAAGAAGTAATAAGAGGAAAGACTGAAAAGGGAGGGAGGTAGAAGCAGAATCCTGTGTCTCAGACACACATGGTTCACAATCTGTTGATAGACAATGTTCATTAAGCCTATAAGCATGACTGAAATTTGGTACCAAACCAATCTGCATACTGAGAGAATCCAGGAGAAGCACATATCCTAGGGGGTTAGACTATAAGCCTACTGAAAAACTATAGTGAACCCATTTTGAGGAAAAAGACTTCTTAGACTATCACCACATGTACACATGGGTCAGACCATGCCAAGAGGGAGACACTCAAGAAGTGACAGCACACAGACAGGCACATCCTCTGGTCAGATAGGTGCCTGGAGAGCTGAATCCCAGGAGTCAATGTCCTTTATCTTGAGGGACATAGACAGTAATGTAAGGGAACTCTTGAATCCACCCTGTGCATCTTGGAGGATGAACCTAGAATACCTCAGAAAGCAACAAAGATGGGTCAGAATACAGATATTTTCTCTCCCATGAAGTCGCAGGCTTCAAGATAGATGTCTACCTCTAACTTCCTTTGACTCAATCACTTAGTATGCTAGTCAAATTAAGGAGTATAGGCTGTTCCAATCTAAAGATATACATACCAAGAAGACACTACTCTGATAAAACCAAGGAACTACGGGGACAGAATTTGCTTTTTTTGCATCATTAGGACCATAGTAGAAGTGGTCATTAGTGTGCACAGAACGCTATCCACCAGCACAGAGATTGGCTCTACCATAGAATAAAACCACAAAATGACCATAAATGTTTGTGGGCACTTGTGACCATTAATCTCACTATTCAAGCTGACAAGATCCAGATCCCCAAACACCTCTACAGGACGTTATCTTGAGGTGATAAACTGAGGTAGCAAACTGTGCCATTGTTAGTGTCACTGTTCTCTGGGCTGAGAGATCCATGACTGTCCATGAAGGTGAGCTGGACATGAACACTCTGTTTCTTTCCTCCTGTTACACTGAATCTCTGCCTGAAACTCCTACAACTATGGTTCTCAGCAAGTATGCACTCCATACTCAAACTGCAGTGCTGAAACAGACATTCCTTTTTACTACCAACTGGGAAAGTGCCTTTGGCACAGCTTCCATGGAGAGTTACTAACCACAGTGGCAGCCAGGCTTGGCCATTTGGCAAGAACTGACATAGACTGAAAGACTGCCTTCAAATGATAGAGCCAGAAGCCAAGAATACACAACCTGACAGGGATCACCTTGATCAGAGACATTGAAAGTAAAAGAAACCCTTCTATTCCTCCTGCCATTTCCCTGTTTCTACTGTTCTTTCCCATTTCCTTAAGCCTCCAAAGCACAGGGTGTAACACATCACTCCAGGGACCCACTGCCAAGGGGTCAGACTAGAAATGCTGTGATCTAATTCCAAGTCTGTCTTCATTCTTGACAATTTTGGGGTTTTTTTTTTTTTTTTTGATTTTTAATATTTTTATTACATATTTTCCTCAATTACATTTCCAATGCTATCCCAAAAGTCCCCCATAGCGCCCCCCACTTCCCTACCCACCCATTCCCATTCTTTTGGCCCTGGCATTCCCCTATATTGGGGCATATAAAGTTTGCAAGTCCAATGGGCCTCTCTTTCCAGTGATGGCCGACTAGGCCATCTTTCGATACATATGCAGCTAGAGACAAGAGCTCCGGGGTTCTGGTTAGTACATCATGTAGTTCCAACAATAGGGTTGCAGATCCCTTTAGCTCCTTGGGTACTTTCTCTAGCTTCTCCATTGGGAGCCCTGTGATACATCCAATAGCTGACTGTGAACATCCACTCCTGTGTTTGCTAGGCCCCGGCATCGTCTCACAAGAGACAGCTATATTTGGGTCCTTTCAGCAAAATCTTGCTAGTGTATGCAATGGTGTCAGCGTTTAGAAGCTGATTATGGGATGGATCACAGGGTCGCTCTTGAGACAGTTGAGATTAAATCCATCCACATTTCAGGTGTCTGTGAACAGGTAACAGAGAGGGTGGCTCAACTGTTCCTGTCTGCAGCAGATGAAGTGACAGTGACACAGACAGGACTGAGCTCATTTTTCCTCTCTTTCTCATTATTCAATGAGAACACACAGTGAGTCTTATATCCATTTTTAAATTAGTGGTTGTATCTCAACTAATGGAATATGCAAATTAACAATATGTACATAGAAAAGTACTAATATATTCACAGTTTTACATGTATCATAACAGTATGCTGTATAACTATGAAACATGATTCAGTCTTTCATTTCCACTGTACCTTCTAGGTTGTCTTGTGGTTTTCCTTCACAATGTTTATTTATAAAGTCACATTCCTGAGCATCAACTGGGAGAAGACTGCTGCTCCGATGCTTGTTTCTCAGAAACATAAACCCTGGGAATGCATTCACAGAGACAATGATGTCATCTTCATGGCAGAAAAACAGAGGAAATCAGCAATGGTTTTGTGTTTGTACGTTCCATGTCATGACCATTCTTCATGCACCATCATCAGAGCTACAGTGGTATTTTGGGAAGATCACAGAGTGCATTATACACACCAGCATGCATTACACTGATGGTGTAGGTAAGTCAAAACTTCATGTCAGTGTGACAATGTACAGAGAAGAGAACCAGTGCTCTCTTATGTTAGTGCTGTACCTGGTAAACAGAATCCATATCACTCTTAGGGCAATATAAACAAAGTGAAATTTATATACTCATTCACTCCTGTGTGGTTTTCACTAGGATGCTTAATATTTGACTCCCTATGAGGCTTCATTGCAAAATATATGAGTGCAAAATACATATGCACTATAATATATATATATATATAATATAGAATGTAATTTATATAGTATATTTTGTTCATATATATAAGGAAATTTATATAGTATATTTTATTTATCTTTAGTGTAATTTATGCTCTCACTCATTTCTGAGTTGTGTTCACTATGATGTTATACATAGTTATACATCCTATGACAATTCTCAGTTAAAAGGATATGCATATGCAAGTATATAATGATTTGTGGTGTCTGTTAAATGATAGAAGAGCCAGCTACATATGAATAAATCTAGGTAGTATGAGGTTCCAGATGGTTACTGGTACACAAGTGTATACACACACACACACACACACACACACAATTATACAAGCTAGCCCTCAAGGAAAAACACTGCTATATGACAGAAGAATGAGTTGCATATGAGTACATCTAGGTAGGGTGAGGTTTTAATTGGTTACTCATTTACAAGTGTGTATCTACAGACACACTCGAATAAGCTAGCCCTCAAAGAAGCACTTATATTATAAAATTGTCTTGTGGTGTCTGTTAAATGAAAGAAGAGTCATCTACATATGAATGAATCTAGGTAGGGTGAGGTTTCAGTTACTTACAAATGGAAATAGAGAATGTATCTTTTTTCATGTAAGGTAAATATATTTATTTCTATCTAGCTTTCCATACATTTGTATACTTTATACATATTCCATGTGGGACAGTACAGAAAATTGTTAAAAGAATTTGATACTCATTTTATATGTTATGAAGCAAGGAAGGATTAAGCTTTGATGACTCAAGTCTTGTGATTCCAATTCTTTTTTTTTTTAATGTATTTATCTTCCCTGTTTACCTAAGAAGCTATAGGAGGGCCCTAGCTTAGTAGAAATATGTGGTCTTCCTCTAAGAACTTCAACCTGACTGGTGCCTCTCAGTGAGTGATTTGTTGATCAGATGACCACATTGAGATATTTTCTAAAAACTGCTCAGTTTCAAAGTTACTCAAGACCATGCTGTCACATGATGGTTGGGATGAATAGAAACTTCCTTTCAACTAGCCTAACCTGGACATGTCCTCAACATGAACTGACACAAACAGCAGCCTTGTGCATTGGTAATATAATAGGCGATGTGTGTTCATATCACTTTGTAGGTGACATCTTCATTGCCCATCTATGTGGCCTTTCTTAGTTTCTGCTTAGATATTGGTACTGACTCCAGTGCAGTGAGAGTGCACCATACCTGGTCATGCCTCCCTCACCAGTCTGACCTTCTCTGTTTTCTAATTTTTGGGGGAGAAAGGTGTCTATTCTAGTATAGCATGTAATTCAGTCTACAGAAAAGAATGTTCTTGAACTTGTGTTTCTCTTTCCTTCACTTTACTAGGATAAGTATTAATAGAATTGAGCCATCTTGGGCACATTTTATGCAGAATTAGGATACAAACTTTGGGTCCTGACATGCTAAATAGGTACTGAGACAACTGGGCTGAAGCTCCAGTCCATATTAGTACAATAGCTCCTTTTAATCAAACCACAGCATACCAAAGTACTGAAACTGTAGTTGCACTATGCAGAAAACACTTGAAATAATATTGAGTTTCATGCTTCACTGCTAAAAATATGTATCTACTCAGTATTAACACTCAGAATGTGGAGACTGACTATCACTCAGAGATAAAACTCTTGGAGCATAGAGTGTACCTGACTGTTAAAGGTATATTCCCTTTAGGTGTGGTAGTATAATCCCGTAATAAGTAACAGCACTCAATAAGTAAAGGCAGGTGGAGCTGTGTGAGATGTGGGCCAGAAACTTACACACACACACACACACACACACACACACACACACACGTATCATAAACTAAAATTTCCTAAATTCCCTAAATTTCCTAAAGAATGAGATAGCATGATCAATCTCTAGGTGGTGACTAGAGTTTTACTTGACCATGTGCCTAAAATGGTTTGTCCTTTGTCCATGCTAATAAGGTCTATCCCTTAAGCCTTTCTCTTGACCTTATTAGAATGAACCATGGGAAACTCAGTTGGGACACATCCGCTCTACATTTCTGTTCTCATGCACTGTGTTTCATTTTTAGGCCCTGTCACCTGAAAATAAGTATGTGTGCTTCTCTACCTTTCAAAACTGACTTTCTGCTGCAGGGTAAATGACACAGTCTAAGACTTCTCCTCACTATAGCAGTCAGGATAGTACTTGAGATCTTTATAAATTTGATATCTTGCAGGAAAATCCTAAAAGCAGTAACTCTTTCATAGGGATTATTGTACCTTGATGAACTCAATGACCACAGATATCTCCATAAGTTTTTTTCTTCTCCGTTTTGTAAAAACATTCTCTCTCTGTCTCTGTCTCTGTCTCTCTCTGTCTCTCTGTCTCTGTCTCTCTCTCTCTCTCTCTCTCACACACACACACACACAGGAACCAAATTTTTAATTATTAGTTACCATCTTAGATCACAGTGTTGCATCAGACAAAACACAACTACTGTTTACAACAATTCTTATTTTAGTAATTCCACAATACGTACTATGTCTGCTTCTTTTAGAAGCGACCTGCAATTGAGAAGGAAAAATACATTATATTCCACAATCATGCAGGGTAATATATGCAAATGGTGTTGTAATTGCAGTAAGGATGAAAAATCACAGTCAAGTGATGACTATATTAATGGATACATTATTTGTGGTTGCCATAAATTATATAGAGCATTGTACTTGTGACAAAACCAGTATCTTTCATACTTTTTACGATTCATAGGTAGATCAAACAAACATGTCTGGCCTCTAGAGGGTCCCAAAACCTATATCACATATGAAAACTTGTATTTTCAGTAATCCATATTCTATTTCTACTGCCCAGGGTTTAGAGCTAACTTGAGTACATGACCCGATGTTTGGTGCATAAGAAACTTATGGTATCTAGCATGTGGGTGGAGAGTGCTCAGTTCATGTATTCTTTCAAACATGAGGATTAGGATAAACTGGAGAAACCCACTTGAAAGCGATTAGCCTTATAATTCAGGACATAACGTTGCACCACATTGTGATGTATTGAACTAAGACCAAGTTGGTACACTTCCTCCATTCCATCCTCTTCCTAAGTAAATGCTCTCATACCTATGATGCTTCTGGCTAGTGTCATGACTCAAATGTGATACCCACTGAAACAAAAGGGAACCACTGAGATAACCTTTCTACCTTACAGGAAGGAAAGTCCATCTTACCTTAACCCTCCGCAGTGGTGACTTTTCCTTGTTCTCTTCTGAAGTTGTAGCATTACCACATTTAGCTGACAGTAAGGGAACACAGAGTAACTGTCAGCTCATGGCACTGCTTATTTACTTGATGTGGGTAAAAGTGAATGGACTTAGTATATGTAACTAAATAGAGGAAACAAGGTGATTTGGATAAAGCTGGACTGTTTTCTCGGGAGGTAAGTAGAGGCAAAGAATGGATTTGGGAAAAATTGTTGGGAACAAGCAAAAGAAACGTGCCCCAAGTACTGTCATTTTTTTTTCAGAAGATAATGATTTTTCTATACCACAACACCCATTTTTCATCCTTTGTTCTCCAAAACACAACGGCTGTTTCTAACTACAGAGTAACAAGTGGATTTGATTGGTTATACTGCAAAACCTATATTCTGTATCAGTTTACATAAGGAAAGCCTTTATCCCTAAATCCTTATTGGTGGAAAATGTAACAATAACTTAACACAGAAGCTCTTCATTTGCAACCTCAAATACTCTGATATTCTGGCTTTGGGGTCACAGTTCAACTCACAAGTCTGTTCTGTGTCCCTGATCAATGAATAGCAGCTTGATTACAAAAAGTATTTGTCATCAGCCATTGACCTGGTTTTTGAGTTGTGATAGATCTAAGCAGACCCTATAGTAAAATGAGGAACAGAATTTGCTCTCTAGGAAATGATAATCTAAAGCAACTTGAAAGAATCTGTTACATAATGGAACAATGAAATAAATCTTTCAAAAGCTTTTTTTAATATTTCTTATATTTGGGAGGCTCAGTAACTGTCTGTCCATCCAGCAGAGGTGAACCTTTTGTACCCAGTTCTTTCAGTAAACCGTATAGGTTCTGGGCTCAAATTCCTGTCTTCAGTCTTACAGCAAGTACCTTACTGGTCCCACAAAACAAATCTTATGATAAGAATCAGAGATAACAGCTCCTGAGATGACTTTTGAGCACAGGATAATCACTATTCCCTCTTCAGCCTCTGCTGCCCACCAGCAGTCCTTTACCTCTGTTCATAGAGTAAAAGTCTAACCCAGATGACCTACTGACACTGCCTTTCCTGGCATGCTTTCCTTGAGAAAGGTTCTTTTCTGTGCTCTTCCAGTGATCTTGTCAGTCTCATGAGCTTTGTGAAGAAGAAACATTTAGTGAATAGAGAAAGACCTAAAATATACCTCGGGCCAAGGCTGGAAACATGGCTAGGAGGTAGGCCACACTGTGTGGACAAAGTTTGCAGCATCAACAATAATGCAACAGTGGAAAGGGATCACAGATGCTTCCATGGTTGGCAGACATATAGACCAGAGTCAACATGGCAACCAGGAAAAATGAGAAGTGGCTGGAGAAGGATGAGGTAAGAGGTAATAAGAGGGAAGACCGAAAAGGTGGGACTAGAAGCAGAATCCTGTATCTCTGACTCAGGGTTCAGAAGCAGATAGGCGATATGCAGATACAGTCTATAAAAGAAGGCCAAAACCAACTGTGAAATGGGAGAATACAAAAAAAGCAAACATACTTCTGAGGAGCCTAGGATGTACACCTACAAAAAAAGTTATAGTGAAACTACTAAGAGGACAGACATCCCTTAGATTTTAATCTCATCTCCCCAGAAAAGATGGGACAGGTCAGACCATGTTAAGAATGAAAGACTTGAGTAGTGACAGCAGAGAGGAAAGAAATATCCTACGGCAAGATGGGTTCCTGAAGAACTGATCTGCAAGAGTCGGCATCTTTTATCCTGAGGGACATTGGCAGTATGTTAGAACACTTAAACCCAGCCTCTGCATCTTGGAGGCGAAACCAAGGATGCCACTTAAAACTCCAAGAACTGGCCAGTTGTATACCTTTTCTCCTGCATTAAGTCAAAGGGTCCTAGATGAATGTCGGCCTCTAATCTCCCTTGACTCAGTCACTTTATATGCTAGTCAAATGGAGGAGTCTAGGCTGCTACAAGCTAAAGACATACATTAGGTCTTTGTCAGGGCACTGCTAGTGTTTCAGGGAGGTCATGGCAGAGAACATTATTAGCTATTTGGCAGTCTAATCTGTAGTTGTCCTTTAAAGTGGGGCTAAATGGTCACATGGGTACCATGAATGAATTACTACTAAAAAAACAAAATACCCAAAAGACCACAGGAACTGGATCTAAATCCTAAATCTTCGGGATCACAATGAAGGCCTTTATCTATAGGTCATTTGAGTGCACAGGAGAGGATTATATCTCACCATCAATACCGGTTTACCCTAAGATAAAAACCCAAAGAGACCTTAACAGTTTGTATGTGGTGACATTTTATCTTAGTTGGATCTGATCTGAATCTTATCTCAATTGAATAAGATGGAGATCTCCTGGTTATGCCTGTGGAACTTTATCTTGTGGTGATAAACTGAGGCAGCAAACTGGGCCACTGTTAGTGCCACCATTCTTCGGGCTGAGATCCATGACTGTCCATGAAGGTGAGCTGGATATGAACACTCTGTTTCTTTCCTCCTGTTGCACTGAATCTCTGCCTGAAACCCCTACATCTATGGTTCTCAGCAAGTATGCACTCCATACTCAAACTGCAGTGCTGAAACAGACATTCCTTTTTACTACCAACTGGGAAAGTGCCTTTGGCACAGCTTCCATGGAGAGCTATTAACCACAGAGGCAGCCAGGCTCGGGCATTTGGCAAGAACTGACATAGGCTGAAAAGTGCTAAGTGTGAAAGATTGCCTTCAAATCACAGAGCCAGAAGCCAACAATACACAACCTGACAGTGGTCACCTCGATGCTATTGAAAGTAAAAGTATCCCACAGAAACCTCCTACCCCTCCTGCCATTTCCCTGTTTCTACTGTTCTTTCCCATTCCGTTAAGCCTCCCAAGCACAGGGTGTAACACACCACTCCAGGGACCCACTGCCAAGGGGTCAGACCAGAAATGCTGTGATCTAATTCCTAGTCTATCTTCATTCTTGACACTTTTGTTTTGTTTTGTTTGTTTTTTTGAGACAGGGTTTCTCTGTGCAGTTCTGGCTGTCCTGGAACTCACTGTGTAGAAACCAGGTTGGCCTTGAACTCAGAAATCCACCTGCCTCTGCCTCCCAAGTGCTGGGACTAAAGGTGTGCGCCACCACTGCCCGACACTTTTGATAATCACAGGGTCACTCTTGTTATGGGTGACATTCAATCCATCCACATTTCAGGTGTCTGTGAACAGGTAATAGAGAGGGTGGCTCAACTGTTCCTGTCTGCAGCAGATGAAGTGACAGTGACACAGACAGGACTGACCTCATTTTTCCTCTCTCCTTACTCAATGAGAACAAGTGGCACATTTGAAATCCGTTTTTAAATTCTGTGGTTGAATTTAACCTAGTGAAGTATGCAAATTAACATCATGTACATAAGAAAATGTATCTAAGCTGGTCATCTTTGTTTTCCTTGTATCATACCTTATGATCTACAACAACTAGATATAATGTAATAAAATTATTCTATTTCCTCAGTACCTTGTGTTTCATTTTGTGGATTTTGTATAGATGATGACGTTGGGGCTTGATGTTCTTCAGCCTCCACGGGAACAGCAGGATTCTTGTGATGGATATTTCTTATGATTCTAAATACTTGGAATGCATTAACAACAGAGACAAGTTATGTTAGCTTCATGGCAAAAACAAACAAACAAACAACAACAAACAATCAGTAACCATACCGAAAACCCAGCAAAAACCCATTAATGGGTTTATGTTTGTACGTTCTGTCTCATGACCATTCCTCAGGCACCATCATCAGAGTTACAGTGGAGCTTTTGGAAGATCACTCAGTCACTGTGTACACCAGCATGCATTACACTGATGGTGTTGGTAAGTCATAACTTCATGTCAGTGTGACAATGTACAGAGAAGAGCACCAGGTCTCTGTTATGTTTACTACAATGCTATATATTTGATACCCTATTAATCTTAGTTCAAAACAAAATTGTATATGGATATACAATTACACACACATACACACACACACACACACACACACACACACACACAGGGCTAGCCCTCAAGGAAAAGCACATAGAATTGCTTTGTAGTGTCTTTTAAATGACAGAAGACTTATCTACATATGAATGCATCTAGGGAGCATGAGGTTTCAGTTGGTTTCACATGGGCAACAGAGAACTTATTTATTGTCCCTATTTACCTAAGAAGCTATATGTGGTCTTTCTCTAAGAACTTCAACCTGACTGGTGCCTCTCAGTGAGTGATTTGTTGATCAGATGACCACATTGAGATATTTTCTAAAAACTGCTCAGTTTCAAACTCAAGACCAAGTTGTCACATGATGGTTAGGCTGAATAGAAACTTCCTTTCAATTAGCCAAGCCTGGACATGTCCTCAACATGAACTGAGAAGAACAGCACCCTGGGGCATTGGTAATATAATAGGCAGTGTGTGTTCACATCACGTTGTAGGTGACATCCTCACTGCCCATCTGTATGGCCTTTCTTAGTTTCTGCTTAGATATTGGTACTGACTCCAGGGCAGTGAGAGGGCACCATACCTGGCCATGCCTCTGTCACCAGTCTGACCTTCTCTGTTTTTTTAATTTTTTTTTCCGGAAAGGTGTCTATTCTAGTCTAGCATGTAATTCACTCTACAGAAAAGAATGAACTTGAACTTGTGTTTCTCCTTCCTTCACTTCTCTAGGATAAGTATTAATAGGATGAAGCTATCCTGAGAACATTTTATATAGAACTAGGATACAGACTTTGGGTCCTGGACATTCTAAGCATGTTCTGACACTGACACAACTGGGCTAGTTCATATTCTCACACTAGTTTCCCTTAATCAAACCACAGTGTAGCAAAGTGCTAACACTATAGATAAACTATGCAGAAAACACTTGAAATAATGATATTGAGTCATGTGTTTCGCTGCTGAATATATCTTCTCAGTATTCACACTTAAAATGTGGAGACTGACCAGTACTGAGAGGAAAGTCTCTTGGAGCATAGAATGTACCTCAACTTTTGTATGTGTATTCCATGGAAGTGATAGTTTACTCCTGTAGTCAGTGGCAGATGGAACTATGTGAGTTCCAGGCCAGAAAGAGAGAGAGAGAGAGAGAGACAGAGAGAGAGAGAGAGAGAGAGAGAGAGAGAGAGAGAGAGAGAGAGAGAGAGAGAGAGAGAGAGAGATAGTTCCAGGAGAGTCATGGATACACAGTAACCCTTCTCAAAAAGAGAAACAAACAAAGAAACAAATAAACCAAAACGAAATAGCCTATATATTTGTTTAAAAATTCAATAGCAAAGATCAGTATCTAGGTGGTGACCAGAGTCCTTAGTGAATACTTTGCCTTAGCTGTTTTGTTCTTTGTGTTCATGCTAAATATTGTCAATCCTTTAAAGCTTTTCACCAGGTTTTACTAGAAGGAACCAACCAAGTCTAGCACGACCTCAGTTCATATACATATAGCCAATTTCAATGTAGCACACAGTCAGTAATCTGCACAAAAAATGGGCTTTTCTTTCATCCTTGTTAATGTCTGTAGGCAGGTGAATTACACTGCCCAGGTCTTCTGAGCACTGTGGTAGTCACAGCAGTCTTTGGGATTCCTGTAGCTTTGAGTTATTACAGGCTGATGCTAGAAAACTGGAAATTCTTCCCTGTTTTTATTTTTTATGCCCTCTGTCATGTTAAATCTAATGCTGCACTGCATATCTAAAGATCTCTGTCACTTACTCTGAATCTTGGTTTATTCAACTGCCTAGAAAAATGCAAATCAAGCTACCAAATGTGACTGTGGCAAACTTTAAACACATAAGTAAATTGTCTATTCTGATTTTTTTCAAAACATTTTCCCTGGAAATTGGGTTGAGTAACTTGGATATCTGTGTAGATAAGATAGGTTTAGATGCAGCCTCGTGCACAAAACACCAAACTAAAGAGGTCACAGCTGGAAGCAGCAGCTGTACACACAGGGCTACAATTTCTCACTGCAGGCACCACTTTTTTTTTTTTTTTAGAACAAACATATGATCTTTTAATCAATACAAGCTGATTTGCTCACTGTGGTACAACCAGACAAAAGACAACCAGTATTAACACAATTCATTTCTAACACATGTCTTCACTGACTGCAGGATACATACTGTTCCGGCGTTTTCTGGAGCCCACCTGTAACATACAGGAAAGAAAACGCTTAAGAGACTTAGATGATGCTGAATCCTGTTTGTACAACTCTTTGTTCCACCTCTGGACAGGACATAGTTGTACCAAGTCTGGCGAGCTAATCTAATCTCTTACTAATCTACTGACTCTTACTGCCTATTAGAGACTCAGGGGAAATGTTCCGTATTAGTATATTATGTGATACTGACACAGAATACCTCAAGATGCCTACTTTGTGACAAAAACTAGAGTGTTTCCCATGTTTACTGACTAAATGCCACATCAGGCTACCTTATGCGTTGGCTTCTACTGAAGGATAGCTAGCTGAGTTACGTTACAATATGGTGAAGCTAACACCTATTTAGTGATACTAACCCCTTTTGTGAAGCACTCCACTAATTTGCATGCATCCTTATGTCTTAAGTTCTTGGCACCTGAACATGCCATGCTAGGACATAGGATGCTTCCCCTACATCCATCTTGGGGGAGCATAATCAGATTCAACCTAAACCACAGGTACCATAAAAAGAGTAAATGCTTATATAAACATTCAAGTCTACATGAATGATTTGCCTGCCACCTTCTGAGTGAAATTTACATACTGGTATCGAAGGCAGAATATTATTGTCCAGAAGACAGTCTGCCCTGACTCAAAGTCACTACCTGATACAGTTCTGTTAAATCACCAACCTGATATAATTACATTTCCTTTTCCTTCTAAATAAAATATTTAATACATGAAACATTTAATCAACTTTACTTTTTCAAGTGTGCTATAGTCATAAACACATGCGGGAACCATTAAAGTAATTTTCTCTTATATAAAGGAAGAGGGCTTCTTACGGTCAGTGAGGATTTTGTACGAGGATGGTCATCAGTTGAGAAGGGTGTGTCAGTACATTCTTGAGGTAAAACTAGAGGGACAGAAAGTAACTGTCAGCTCATGGCACCATTTATTTACACAAGCAATTTTGACATCGATAAAAGTGTACTGAATCAGTACATGTGATTAGATTTAGTTAGGCTACTACTGGGCTGTCTTTCCTGATGTTGAGTATAGGCAAAGATTAGAAAACTAAAAGGCTTTTTTCCCCCTTTTTTTCCCTTTTGCTTTCTAGAGGACGGGAATATAAAGCAACATAAGAGTCTATGGTTTAAAATGTAACTACCTAGTGTATGTATTCAGTTTGGGAGGGAGCACATCCGAGGGCAACTGTTGGTATCTAGTTTCTGCCTTCCATGATTTGGGGTTCTGGGGTTAGAATCAGAATATCAAGTGCAATGACAAGCACCTATACTATCAAGACATCTCATTCTCCTCATTAAAATAAATGTCACAATAAAACCACATATGATCATCATTCCTTTAAGCATTTTGAAGCCCAAAAGGACTGAAGAATCTCTTCATCACATCTCACAAGTGTATTTCAACCTCCATCAGTTGACACATTCTGATTCTGCATTCATCAGGAAGAACACAGAATTTGAGCTTTTTAACACATACATTTTACTGGGGAAGTGAACTTAGTATAAGGGACATGATGTAACTATATTGATCCATTCATCCTTTGACATTCACTGATTTACTGACTCCTGGAAAACAATAATAAGTACCCTGTGCCTTGTTTCTCCCTTTTGTGCTCCTGTGCTTTGTAGCATCCAGATGAAAAACAACAGTGATAAGGAAGAGGAGCATCTGGATCCTGCTGGCCATTCAAGTCCTTTAACTCAGCTCCATGTGATAGATGCTGCAAGGGTAATGGGGCCTCTAAAAACCGGGTAGATATTCTGAGTACTTATGCGTCCCTCTCCCAGGGTGTGTGGCTCACAAGGTCTCTACACTTTTGAGGGTAACATTTGTATTTCCATCAGATATCAATTAAAGATCTCCCTATTTGTAGTTGGCTTTAGGCCAGGTGTGAGGATAAGGATCCCAGTCCTAAGCATCTGTGAGCTGAGGAGAAGTGCTGGTACTTCCTTGCAATGACTAGGCTGAAATGTGAGTGATGTAGCAGTATCTGTCCTGTGATAAAGTGACCATGGATTTGATGTCATAAAGTAGATAATGCCTAGGACTTCTGCAGAATTGAGATACCCTGACATGTACACTGGAAACTTACCATCTTGGTTAATTAGCTTTTCACAAATATGAACCTCCTTATATTTAGGTTTTGCCCAATTCATCAAGTAAGCTATAGCCCTCTGATGGAGTGTCAGGATAAATAAACCACATCACTCGTGAAAACAGCAGTAAGAGTTAATACAGCTTTTCAGCACCATGTTTCTACTCGCACAGAAGAACCATTACCTCTGCATACTATTCTTTTTGTTCACCATATAGGAACACTATGCTCACGGATTACTGTAAATAGTTACTGACTCTCTAGTTAGTTCACCAGTCTAATTCATCTGATTCTCTACTTCATTTGTTGAAATAGTGACCAGTCATTCAGAACAAAATAATCAACTTATTGGGTGATACCTCACTCCAAAGACATGTGGGTAATGATGTTACCTATTTGTGATGTCTACAATTCAGGATAAATCATAAATTACGTATTTAAATTATTCAATATGGAGAAGGTACACACTCTAAACCGTCACATATGTGGAAAAGACATACCTACATTTTAGTGAATAAATACACCTAGTAAGAAAATGACAGGTAATATTTGTTAAAAATGAAAATAGGCACACATTGTAGTGGGAGATTTATCTTATAATTTATCCCCACCACTGTGAAGCCACTCCAATTTTCTGAGGTTAATAATTTCAAAACAGAGAACCTTAGTTATTTCTTGGTATGTTTATGATATAGTGTTACAGTATTTATATACAGGAATGTCTATGAAGCACAATCTTGAGGGAGGAAATACAGACATATATAGACACATATGTACATACAAACACATTAAACTCTAAGGTCAAAATATTTTGTAGACTAAAATATAATATATAATAAAACATAATTCTAGAGCCAGGCGTGGTGGTGCATACCTTTAATCCCAGCACTCGGGAGGCTGAGGCAGGCGTATTTCTGAATTTGATGCCAGCCTGGTCTACAAAGTGAGTTCCAGCATAGGCAGCACTACACAGAGAAACCCTGTCTCAAAAATTACATAAAATAAAACATAATTCTAATAATACAGCAGTTATAAGAATTTACACAAAATATTTTGAGAAATATTAACCAGTCTAGTTGAAGCAAAAGCACTAATTGGCTAGTAATATCATACCTTTGGTATCACAACAGTTTCCCATTATACTCAGATTCGAACACTACTATCGCTCTGTAGTTATAGACGTGTACTTTGAACAAAGTCTCAAAGTATACTGGCACTCAGCACTCAAGCCTGAACATAACTAGGTACGGGTTAGCCATAAGTCACAGAGTCTGCATAGTGAACTAATAATCATACCATGACAGCCAACATCTGCTACTTAGGCAAGTCTGCTCATACAAGTTCAGGACTACAGTGTGGGTCATTATAAATGCCAATGTTCTTGAGCTAAGAACGATCAACTACAAAGTTATTTTTCTCTCATCTGCTTACATGGTTCTAAAGAACCCTGTTTAAATGCCTACTTCACAAAGGTCTTTTTAGATCTCTTTCTCACACATCAAAATGTGAGCTGTCAGCTACTGCTCCAGTGCCATTTTTGCCTGTCTGCTGCCTTGCTACCTGCTATGATGGCCATGGATTCTAACACCCTGAAACTTTAAACTCTGAGTTAAATATTTTCTTTAACAAGTTGACATGGTCATGGTATTTTATCACAAAAAAATAGAAAACTAACTAAGACAGCCCCTAACCATGTTTGTCTATCTGTCCTTAATAGTTTAATTAAAGACATAATTAATGTAAAAAAATTAAATGGAGGTTTTTATCCCACTTTTGATCATTTACCTCCCAAATAAAGACACAAAACTTTTTATAAACCTCAAAAGCACTAGAGCTGGGCAGATATTCACCCTTTATGTGAGTCAGTCTACTTTCCAGTCAATGACCCTCAGGGACAACTTGCCATGTTTCTCATGGCCCACTCCTTTTCAAATGTCTGGCCCTCATTGCCATGTTCTCACTTTCCACCTACCCCTTGCATCTTCTTCCTTCCTCTTCTCTTTTCTCTCCTGGTATTCTCAGCCTCAGACACCGAGCCCTGCACCTGAAGCCTTGCCTTCCTCTCTTCTGCCCAACTACAAGCTGTCAACATGTTTATTTAACCAAAGCTTTAAATTAAGGAGCAAGTTTACATAGAAAACTTGGTATATGTGATGATTTCCTCATGACCAAGGATCTCCTCATTGCAGGCAGCCAGATCTTGGGGACCAGCATTTATCACTACAATGCATAGCAACAGACCAAACATCAACACACAATTAATACTGAAAAGCAGAATAGAAAGATTAATAAATTCTTTTTAAATTTTTTTTATTCTTTTCTTTTTTCAGCTTCAACCAAACTGGACAGGTTGCCCGGGCTTCTCTTCTTTATTCCCACTGAGCACCACAAGATGGCACCCTATGAAAGCCTGTTGATGTTGGATGTGGTGGTACATTGGGAAGAGGAACAAAGGTCTATTGACTCCTCCACCAAGACCATCCTCAGAATCCTATGAGGTTTAGTTTTTAACAAAGTCAAGAAGTATCTAGAGCTGGGCAGTGCTGGTCAAGTCATTTCCTCCTTTTGAGCTTCAACCTCTCCTGAAAAGTGTTATGATAGATTGTACATTTCTTGGCAGAAAATTAGTCCTCTTCTGGTTTGCACAAGGGTCCTAGCTTGTTCCTTTTCCCGGCATGAGATTCTTGGCATCCTCTGGCTAAGCTGTTCAGTGCCAAAGGGAGTAACCCAAGCATCTCTTCATAATATTTCATACATGCCAGGATGGTTAGAGAAGTAGATGCTTTGCGCACTTGGAACCATTGCTTGAGCCGTTACACTTCCTCTTTCCTCTATAGTTTCCAGGGGTGGCAGAATAGAATAGTCACAATGAAATGATAGAATTTACCACTCATCATTAATTCTTCACATATAAACTAAGATCTGCAAGTGAAACTCAGTTCTAAGGATAGAAATGTCCCCTCAGTGGGAGACTTGGCTAAGTGTTTAGGACTTCTGCTTTATGTCCAACCCCTGCTCCTTAAAAATATGTGATGCCTAAAGTGGCATGAGAAATGAGAGGTGGGAAGAAAGGGTTCTGGAAACCCCCAAAGATTTTCTAATGGTAGAGACATATGGCTATTAAATCTACCTACAACTAGGGTTGGTGCCTGAGATGACAAAGGAAGGGGATTTCCTTTGGAAGTTACCCTTGACTAGATAGATAAATGCCTCCCAAAGGTTTTATGTATAACTGTACTGACAAGAGTAAAAGTATTCTCAATAAAACTACTTATTTTCTTCCCTTTGGCTATCAGATCATTAAAATAATGGTTCCCTATAAATTGGAATTTTCTCTGGAATATCATGGCAGGGATAAAGAAATGGCTGAGGCCCTTATTCTAGCCAGAGGGGAATGCTATTTTCTGAGACTTCACTCTCCATCTCATTTTTCCAAGCCCAAGCTTTGGATGAGTGTTTCATCTCCACAGATAGAAGTTATCAACTTTCCTTTTTGCCTCTCACTTCTCTCTTGACCAGCCACATCTTCCTGAGCAGAATTTTAGTAATAGGTGGATATGAAACCTTCAGACTGAATTTAAAGGAGAATGTAAAGGAAATGGGAGCATAAGGATTTAATAATATAGTAAATTCTTGGGACAAGTATTAGAATGTGGTGAAGCTACAGGAGGGTACAAATCAAGGGGGGATTATTTCTTTTTTAAACATGAGATAAATTATAAACTATTTTGCTAATGAAGACGTCTCAGCAGTGAGGCTTAAAAAGAAAGGATTTGTTGTATTATGTTGTGAGGAATAAGAAGGAATTCTAAGGGAAGTAATACCCAGGCCATACAGAATTGCAATTCAAGGTGCAGTTTGGTTTATCCACCAACAGAAGAGAGCAGGAGGATTGGATGGAGAAAACACTGTCAATTTAGCCAGCATGCTGCACCTCTCATCTTGATGTTCAACAGGGAGCAGTGGTTTCTTCACTGTTGTTCCATCTTTCAGGACTTTCCTCAGTGGAGCCAAAGCTTATTCCTCCAATAGCACCCAATATGAATCTGTTATATTTGATTTGATCTGGTTATTCAGCAGTGACAAAAGAATTTACTGGAAGGACTCTGAGAATTAAAGGGGATACAAATAGGAAGGGGAAAGAAGGCAGATTACTAGATTCAAGGATTCCACCAGCAAAGTACAAACACTCTCAGCAGAGTAGCAGGACATAAAAATCACCAGACAAAATAAATCATCTTCCTATTGATCAATAGCAAACTCACTGGAAACAAAGTTGGGGGAAATCCCACTCATTATAGATTTTTTAAATTGTTGTGAATAAAGTTTGGAGCTGAGACAGAAGGAAGGACCATCCATAGACTGCCTCACCCAGAGATCCATACCATAATAATGTTAGCAGACACTAACACTATTGCATATACAAGCAAGAATTTGCTGACAGGACCCTGTTATAGCTGTCTCTTGTGAGGCTATGCCAGTGCCTGGCAAATACAAAAGTGGATTCTCACAGTCATCTACTGGATGGAATCCAGGGCCCCCAATGGAGGAGCTAGAGAAAGTACCCAAGGAACTGAAGTTGGTAGCAGGAGCGGGGAGCAGGGTGGGGGGAGTGTATAGGGGCCTTTTGGGATAGAATTTGCAATGTAAATGAAGAAAATATCTAATAAAAATTGTTTAAAAAATTGTTGTGAATGAGCTTACCCATGGAGGTAAAAGATCTCTACAGTGAAAATGTAAGAAACTGATAAAAGAAATTGAGGAATACACGAGAAGATAGAACTACCTCTTATACGTAAATAGGCAGAATATTGTGTATATTGCTATGTAACTGAAAGCAATCTACATATTTAAAGTAATCCTCATCAAAACTTCAATGACATTCCTCACAGAACAAGAAAAGGAAATCTACATTGCTGTATGACATGATTAGAGGTTTTTTTAAATCTTGTTTGTGTATTTATTAGATAATTTCTTTGTTTAAATGTCAAATGTTATCACCTTTCCTGGTCTTGTTCACCAACCCACCCACTCCTGCTTCCTGGACCCGGCAGTCCCTTACTGAGGCATAGAGCCCTCACAGGACCAAGAGCCTCTCCTCCCATTGATGACCGACTAGGCTATCCTCTGCTACATATGTGGCTGGAGCCATGGGTCCCTCCATTGTGTACTCTTTGGTTGGTGGTTAGTTCCTGGGACCTCTGCGGGGGACTGGTTGGTTCATATTGTTGTTCCTCCTATGGGGCTACAAACCCCTTCAGCTCTATGGGTCCTTTCTCTAGCTCCTCCATTGGGGACACTGTGCTCAGTCCAGTGGTTGGCTGAGAGCATCTACCTCTGTATTTGTCAGGTACTGGCAGAGCCTCTCAGAACACAGCTCCTGTCAGCAAGCACTTATTAGCATCCACAATATTGTCTGGGTTTGGTGACTGGATGTGAGATGAATCTCCAGGTGGGGCAGTCTCTGGATGGCCTTTCCTTTAGTGTCTGCTCACACTTTGTCTCTGTATCTCTTCCCATGGGTATAAGGAAAGGAATTTTTATGGTAAGAAAAGGAAATCTTAAGCCTCATATGGAAGCACAATGCTCTTAATAACTTATGCAGTCCTTAGTAGAGACAACAGTGTGGGATATGACACATATTCCAACTCAAATTGTATTACATAGTTATTGTAAAAACAAAACAAAACAAAACAAAACAAAACAAAACAAAACAATACAGGATGGTACTGTAACAAAGCCTGTTAGGCTAGAATAGATGACTCAGAAATAAAGCCATTTAGTTACAGTCATCTTGTTTTGGAAAAAGCTGTCCAAAATATAAATTGGAGACAAAATAGTCTCTTTTACAAATAGTTCTGGGGAAATGATTTACATATAAAAGAACACAACTAGATTTCTATTTCTCACCCTCCACAAGAATCAATTCAAATGAACTAAAGACATTAAAGTCTTTGACCAGGAACTTTGCAATTGTTAGAAGAAAATCCAAGTAAAGCACTTGAAGATACAGGCACAGGCAAGCATTTTCAAAAACGGACTCTAATACAACAAGAAATAGTTCTAAAAATTGACAAATGAGAGATTGCATGAATTGAAAAATCAAGAGACATCTACTGAATGAGAAATCCCTCCTATAAGACAGGTCATTAATATCTAGGATATGTAAGGACGTGAAAAAATGAAACACATAAAAAACAGAGCACACCAATAAGTAAATGGGACAGCAAGCTGAATGGGCCATTCCCAGTGAAGAAATACAACAGGATAATGAGTAATTGGGAAAGTGTTCAGTATCATCAGGGAGACACAAAAACAGTTTTGGAATTCCATTTCATCCTTGTCAGAATGGCTATGATCAAAAAAACAAAGGAGAACAAATACAGGAGAGGATGTGGGGAACCCTTATTCATTGCTGGCAGGAAAGCAAACCCGTGCAGCCACTATTGAAATAAGTATGGATACTCCTCAGAAATCAATTAGCAAGACCATATCAACCTCCTATGTAACTCTTACATATATATTTGAAGGAAGTTAAGTCAACATAGCACAGAAATACCTACATGTCATGTTTATTGTTACAATACTTATACTTGACTAAAAAAGATCTAGCCTAGATCTCCATCAACAATAAAATGGATAAAGGAAACATGATACATAGCCAGAATCTTATGAACCTGTAAATAAAAAGTGGAATTATGACATTTGTTATGGAAATAGATGCAACTGAAATCATTATGTGTAGTGGAATAACTTGAACTTAGAAAGTCAGATGCCATACTTTTCTTTTCATATGTATTCATTATCTGGGAGTAGCAGAGATATTAGCATATATATATATAGTAGGGAAACTCTACCTTACTAGAGGTATGAAAGACCCCCCTCTCTCCCTCCATATCTCTCTCTCTCTCTCTCTCTGTCTCTCTCTGTCACACACACACACACACACACACACACACACACACACACACACACACCTTGTACATAGCTCCTATGCAGGTTGTCAAATCTTCCCTTTTACAGCTGGGAGATTATGTTGTCAACATGATAGAAGAATTGTTTGAGATCATTTTAAAGCAATCTCAATACTGTATTCCAGCTAAAAGAAATCACTTATTCTGCTAATGGCAAACAGTGCTATCTAGTGAGCCCCTAGACACAGGCATGGCAAAATGGTAACTTTTCTTTTTTTTCACAGTGCCACTGGCAAATCTGCTCTGATGATTTAGATTACTTTGAATGGCTCATTTTGAAGAAAACATACAGCCCCATGTCTATGTCAATGGTCAGGTGGTCCAATAGGAAGGGGAAATGGATACTTTACATGTTTTCCTTCTTCCTTTTCTAAAAGGGAAACTACCAAACTGATAAAAAAAATTAAAAAAACATAAAACCTCTGGTTGCATTACATTGGAACCATGCAAGGAAATACTATGAGAATTTCAGAGCCAGATGTGGTACAGGAGCACAGCACAGATATGAAGAGCATTAACTCCAATTAAAACCGGGCTGGCTTCATTTCAGGGTTCAGTGCTTTTATCCATGTGAATGAAACAACTTTGGTAACTTCTCTATACTTTGTTTCCTCCTCAGTAAAAATAAGCCATACTGAAGCCTATCTACTAGGGTTGGCACAAGGATCACATATGTTACTCACACACAAAGGATCCAGAGCAATTCCTACAAATGAGCACTCAGTACAACTTTAATACTATTGTTATTACTAATAAATGCTAACATTAATACTAACACCAATACTAATGCTGCCTAACTCACACTTAGCAAATTTAAGTACATTTAGAGTCCAAAACTTGTGTGGTGCACTTGAGTTAGTAATTAGTCAGCATGGACCTCAGCTGCACTAAGGGGATAAACATGAGATTATTATCTGTAAAGGGATGGATAATCTCACTCCTTCCATCCCTCTCTTCATTTTTCCAGTCCTTCTCTTTCTTCTCTCTCCTCCTCCTCTGTCCTTTCCTTGTCTTACATAGTCCTTTCAGTTTCAACCTGTCATCTCTGTTTTTCTTAATCTTCTACATTTACTATTATTCTCTCCAGTCTCCTCTACCAGTTTGAAGTGTATGGTTGAACTCATAATGTCTGGTAGAAGTTTAATATGATTTTCCCCTAATGTCAGCATTTGAGAGGAAAAGAGAGTTCTTAAAGCTACTGGGAAATATTTTAGTAGCTGGGTGTCTGTAGTCTCAGCTACTCAAAGGGAAAGACTAGAGGAACATTGCCTGAGGACAGGGTCATTTCAAGACCAAGTGTGGGTAAGACCTATCACAAAAACTAAGAATGCATCTAAGATGAAACTCAGGTTCTCAGCCTTTGAAAACCATGCTTTAGTTTGATTCAAGTGACTTTCCTACTTCCATACTCTTCAATGAAACACTTTTTCTGTGTCTTTTATGGAATAAAGAAGAGTTCTTGTTCATTAGCTCCACAGAGGTGAGGGGCTATACTTTTATACACAACACTGTATCCTTCCTGCTCAGCATAGGCCCCATTGTACAGAAAGTACCTGGCACATAGCTATTGCTCTCAAGAACTGACATAGAAATCTGAGACTTGAACTCTGAATTTTCCTACTTATTAGAGGCATATCCTAAGGAAAATTATCTAGGAAGTACTCCAAGATTAAGACTTCCTATGTAATGTGTATAACATAATATAGCATGATGTAATAATATAGTATAAACTCAATAAAATGAAGACAATAATACCTGTACTAAAAGAACTAGAATACTTTCTCATCAAAGTAGTTTGTGACTGTATAAATAGAATTGCGTAAGTATGAGGACCACATGGGAAGTCCCAAGAAGTTTAAATATAATTTTTAAAACTACCCTAGGTACAAACAGAAATCCCTTTTAGAAGTAGGAGACAGCAAATTGGTCCCTTGCAAGTAAGCAGAATACTAAGAGTTGTAAGAGTTGAGCTAAGAGGTCCTATTCTCTTTTCCTTCCCTCCCTCCCCTCCCATTTTCTTTCTTCTTGCTTTAAATAATAGTGTTGTTAGTGACAAAGTGAACGGGCAGAGTGAGTATACAGAGGTGTACAGATGACTGATCCATCTCAGTAAAGGTATTTCTAAAGGTATACATAGTCAGGACCTGTGGCTGCTAAGCACATGCTCCACCATTGACCTCTAGCCCCAGATCACCAAAAACAGCTCTTGAATAAATTATCTCTAGAGAAGTGATGGTATATCTGCTTATATCTTTCAAAAAAAATCCTGAGGTTTTAAATTTTTGGGATTATTGGTGTACTATGTGCCAGTCTGCTTTGTAAGGCTATAATATCTCACACAGTAAATTATAAGGAAAAAAAAAAGAAATTATTTAGGGAGTCTTAGAGTGCTGGCATCCAAGGGCACCAGCATTGATGGGCTGCATCTGTTAAGAGCCTTCTTGCTGAAATATGGGAGAAGTACCCAGGAAATGAGGTAGGAAGAAAAGGAAGGGATGGGAGAGGAAAGATACAGGGCTGACCACACCTTTCCTAACAAAATCATTCTTCAGTTAATAGACTTGATTTGGCTATGGAGGGGGTACTCCCATGACCAAAGTATCTCTTAAAGATTCCAACTCAATATTATCAAACTAGCAATTAAGACTCAACATGAACTTTCGAAGATAGTTAATCCACAGCAGCTTAGTGTATTATTTTATGCTTTATGTTTTCTCAAAACCAGAGGAGCCCAATTTAACAAATTATCACTATTCCAAGAAATAATCAGACCTGGGCATTTCTTGCTTATTACTACATTACTATTGTAACAATAAATCCTTATTTGTATATTTATTTTTATATAATAATATTGCTAAAGAAAATAGTTTTAGAAGAACCTATTTGAACAATATTTTTACCTCAATGTATTGAAATACAAAATCACTTATTTGCTTTTAATTTAAAATGTTTCCCCATATACTTAATGATTTAAGCTTCAGTGAAATTCTCTTTCAACTATTAAGTCCTGATTACTTTTTTTTACATTTGAATGAATAAACTGTTTCCTGATAAATCATTTTTTCCTGGCTTGCAGTTCTTTTTATTATCTATCATCTATCTATCTATCTATCTATCTATCTATCTATCTATCTATCTATCTATCTATCTATCTATCTACCTATGTACATATAGTTATATATTTCAACTATTTTTATCTCCATTTAGCTTTTTCTTTTCCTTTACCTTAGAAGTTGAACATATTTAACAAGTTAGCACGTTAAATGCCCAATGATTAGCTGTCCTGTTAATAGATCATGTTAGAGGTTACCACTTTATCTATTGGCTACAAGAATATGAATATTCCTGGAAGGGGAACAAGAAAAGTCTAAGTACCCGAGACTGTGGGAAATATGTGAGAAAGTAAGGTTAGGAGAAGAGGAAACGGGAGAATGAGAAACATGACATGACATGACATTATGTGTGGCACAGCTGACCCTGAGCACAGCACGCAGACACTTTCTTGGTCAATTATTCACATGGAAATTCCCCTGACTGGTGATGATTCCCCTGGTTTGCTGATGATTCCACAACTATTAATTTCAAGATCTTCAGAGATTTCCAGAGTCCTCTGACTTTCAAGGAGCTGCATCTGATTCACTGTTTCTGTATTAGTCCCATTACAGTATAGATATTTGGGGACCTTTTAGTCTGGGAGCTTATAAGATGCAGAGCAATTTTTTTGCTAGATAAACCTAAAAAATATCAGGGTGGTGATGCAGAGAATGTGCAAGAACAGTCTGGGGATAAACCTCAGTTGGGAGAGTACTTGCTTACCATGCACAAGGTCTTAGTGTCTATCACTGCCTGAATCCAGCACAATGGGACATGGCTGTAATCCCAGAGCTAGGAGGTAGAGACAGAAGATTCAAACATCGAAGGTCATTTCTTGCTACTTGGTGAGTTCTAGGATGATCCTGTCTCAAAACGACAAAACTAAATAAGTGTTTGTAGTCTTTCTCCTATTTGTTTTCGAATATAGGGAATGAAAAGGAGTATAATATTTGCATCCCAGACTCCATCCAGGCAAAGAATTATGTTATCTTTTTTAAATTTGTGGCACAGTTAGCTTTGTATCCCAGGCTGGCTCAGAATTCACTGTGTGGTCAAGACTTGCTTACAGCAATCCCCCTGTCTGTCTCACAAGTACCCAAATCACAGTATGCTACCACACAATGAGTTCTGTTAACTTAGGTAACTTTGCCTCCCTGAGCCTCAGTGTACTCATTAGATAAAGTAGGAATTAGTATAAGGTGGAAGTAATTTCCAACCAACATAGAATTATAGATTTTAAGTTCTAAAAATGTTTTTACAGTGTGCTACAATTTATTGGTATGTATATGTGTGTGTTTGTGTGTGTGTGTGTGTGTGTGTGTGTGTGTGTTGTAAGGCTTGAATTATTTCTACCGGCTCCGGTTTTCGTAGTTAAAAGAAAAAGGGTAGTCTCAAAAGTAATTATAGTGGAAATAATCAACATTTTTAAAGTCTCAATACATTGGTTTACTTTAGGTTTACTATGAGTCCTTATAATTCTCAGGGAAATACAGTTTATAGAAATAAATATGAATATAAATATATTTTCAGTGAAAAGCAATTGAAAGATAAAGACAAAAAAAAAAAAAAGAGAGAGAGAAAATTCCTTTCCCTAGACCTTATAGCCAATGAGCACCAGAAACAAAGCTACTTTGAGTGAAGAAGATATACCACTCTTTGGACTTTGAATATCTGATAGGCAAAACAGAATATAACATCTCAAACATGATTTCATACTGTCTACACACTGAAAGAATATTCAAATACTTAATATATGTTCAGTTTCATATTGTTTTCAAATTATTACCTTTTTTCTTTTTCTCTTCTGGTGGTTTGAGTCAGAATGGTCCCCATGGGCTCATATTTGAATGCTTAGATATCAGGGAGTGGCAGTATTCAAAAGGATTAGAAGGATTAAGAGGTGTGGCTTTGTTGGAGGAAGTGTGTCAGAAGGGGTGGGCTTTGAGGTTTCCCAAAAGTCCAGGCCAATTCCAAAATCTGTGTCTGTCTGTCTGTCTGTCTGTCTGTCTCTGTTTCTGCCTATGGATCAGATCAGGATATGGCTCTTAGCAGCCTGTGTGCCACCATGCATCATGCCATGATGATAATGGACTAACCTCTGAGACCCAAAGCAAGCCCCCAATTAATTGCTTCCTTTCATTAGAGCTGCCTTGGTCATGGTATCTCTACGGCAAAAGAAGATTGAATAAGATATTTCTCAATATGTGGCTACAAAACAAAAGAAGTCAAATTAGCATATGTAGCTGAAACTATATTTCTATTGGGCAGTGTTTCTAAAGGTTTCTAAAGGAGTGTAGCCTTGGAGTAGAGAACATGTTGAAAATGTAATGATTACAGGTAGTGAGAGCAGAGAGATTATCCCACCGAGTTTTAAATGTTCAATTTGTTCTCATAGGAAGATGGCTTCTTCAAAAAGTTTGAACCCAAATCTGGCTGGCTGACTTTTCTGCAGATGACAGGACAGATCTGGGAAATGCTTTCTCCTCAAGTAACACTACCGACCAGAGAGAACCTTGGCTCCCACGAGAATGGTTATCAGCACTTGGCATTTCCATTTATACACATGAAACTTGACTTTCCAGAGTTGCAGATATTTTGGTTCAACTTTAATGAATAAATTACTAATATTTGTTTCTGTACATGTTTCATGATTTCAGTTTTGAGTCTGTCACTCAATACAAGGGACAGGTATTGAAGGAAGGACAGATGATGACCTGGAAGGGTCCTTTTTGTACCTCTACCATGAGGTAGAGACTTTTCCATAAGGGTGTGCTCATGATCTAAAAGGATGGGTTACTAAGCTAAACCTTACAGAGGCTAAAATCTTCTTCCTACCTTTTCCTAGCTTTTTACAGTTTCCTATTGATGCCCTCTCCTGAATCTTTACTCTTTGGCCTTTAATTTGGGGTTCATAGATAGGACAGTCAGATAAGCAATGTTGGGGCTAACAGGAAGGCCTCAAGTCATAGTCCTCTCTGACCTTCTCTTGCCTTCTTTCTCTCTCCAATCCACATTTTCTCCCATGGCAAGACCCAAAAAGTAGAATTCATTTTCCCCAAGTCAAGTCATAGTCAACAATCAGGTTATATGTCATCAGTCTGCCTTTCTAATAGTCAAGAAGGGATCACTGTTCTTTCTGCTCCTATAGCAAGAAACTGGAGAGGTTTGAACAAAAGCAGCTAAATGAAGGAATATCAAGCCATTATTAAACTCGATTTGTTCGTGTGAGTGAGTGAGAGAGAGAGAGAGAGAGAGAGAGAGAGACTGAGAGAGACAGACAGAGAGAGAGAGAGACAGAGAAAAACACACAGAGAAAACTATCTTTTGTTAAGACCCTGTTCCCATTTTTAGATCAAATTTGATGGCAATATATAGAAATCCTCTATTTTCGTCTAGATCACTTGCATTATGTTTCCCTTGAGGCTATTGGTAGCTTCTGTGAAGAAAGATCCCCTCTTTCCAAGGCCAGGTACATCTTTACAAGGAATCTCAATTATGAACAGTACCTTGGAGGTGATTCCTCACTGAAGGGAAGAAGACACCGGCAAGTCAGTAATGAACTTAACTTCTGGTCTTTCTGTCTCCACATCATCAGGGCTAGGATTACAGATATGGTATTGCCACATTCAGTTTGTGTGGTGCTGGAGTTCGAGCCTCCAGGCTTTGTACATAGCAATGCCACCATATCCTAAATAGCATGGTCTTCTATTTTATTGCCACCTTTAAAGTGGAGAAGTGGGAAGGAATAAGCAAGAAGACCAGGTAGGAAGTTAATTAGAATCTTACTGAGGTGAGTCAGACCCAGTAATCACTTTTGAGCTCTGATGCCCATAGTGAGTCAGTCACTTGTTAGAAATGTTCCACAACACCCTGAAACAGTGCTACCAGATAGGGGACCAAGTGTTCAGACATGAGACTGTGGTTGGGGGAATTTCACCTTCAAACCTTGATCTGTGTGTTTCAAGACACACTTCTCACGGTGTAGCTCAGCAGGATCCTATCAGCACAGTCTTCCTGCCTCAGTCTTCTGAGTGCTGAGAGGAGAGGTGTGTGCCACCAAGGTCAAGATATTTTATGCGAGGTTTCTTTGCTTTTGTTTTGAGTCAGGGTCTCATGTCAGGAGCCTGGCTTGCTATAAAAGGACTGTTTGGCCTCCAGGGGCTCCCTCTGACCCTTTCTGCTTTCTCTCTGAGGACCTTGCCTCTGGCCTCTCTGTCTCCCCCCCTCACCCCCCCACACCCCCCATGCCTTCCTGGCCAGCTTCTTCTCTTTTTCCTCTCTTTCTTCTCTTTCTTTCCTCTCTTTCCTCTTTGCTCTCTTTGCTCTCTTCTCTCCTCCACCTCCTCCTCCTCCTCCTCCTCCTCCTCCTCCTCCTTCTCCTCCTCCTCCTTCTTCTTCTTCTTCTTCTTCTTCTTCTTCTTCTTCTTCTTCTTCTTCTCTCTCTCTCTCTCTCTCTCTCTCTCTCTCTCTCTCTCTCTCTCTCTCTCTCTCTCTCCTTCTCAACCCTTTCTTTCCATTCCCAAAAGCTTCATTTTATACTACACCTGTTTTATGGCTGGTATCTGGAGGGGGTGTCTCAGCATGGGCACTACACTGCATTTTACAAAATATATCATTATCTGTGATAGAATGTGCAGATTTATGACCCTAGAGAGCTTTACACACTAAGATCACATGCAGTTATAGGTACAAATATATCCTCGAAGAAAATGTACGTATGTAACTCATATACTTTTATCAAAGCTATCATTTTTGCAGCCCTGGTGATCAAAAGCCTTGTACATACTTTACCCCTGGGTTATGCTGCTAGACTACCTGTATTTATTGATGAAGGGATGTGTCTATGTAGGGAGCCACATGTAATTGTCATGGATATCCAAAAAAGCTCTGCCTTCAGAATTTAACAGCAACAATTTAACATGTACACTTATTATTATTATTATTATTATTATTATTATTATTATTGGTAGTGCTGGTGATAAAACCCAGGGCTATATCCATGCTAAGTTCTATTTATTCCTGCTAATTAATAGTTGGTGAATTCATTGATTTATGGTGGTGATTCTCAAACATTATTATGTGTAGGGATCACCTGAGGATGATGTTAAGATAACCATTTGGACTCCCTAGGTCTGAGGATGGCTCAGGATTCTCCATGTCTCACATGTTTTCAGTCGAAACTGATTCATACACCACACTCATGTTCAACTATTGGTGAGTGGATATTATATTGGCACACTGACATGGTCTATAAGCATAAGGATGCAATCCCAGATGTAAGTGAACCCAGCGTTTTTTTACTGTTCATGATAAGATTCTATTCATCTATATTCTCTCTCCCCCACTTTGCTTTGTCTACAGGCACTTAGATCTTACAGAACTGAACTACATAACCTTAACACGGGTGCCAGCTCTATCGTGCTGGTGTACTTGGTCTTTTTACCGACTAAACTATCTCCGCAGCTCTGAAAAATTAACTCTCAAAAATCAGTCCTCGGGTACTGCACGGTGACATGGGGTGGTGTTATAAATCTGAGTCAGTGCTTCTCAAATCTACTTACTTTATTCTCTGCTCCATTCTCAGTCAAACGTCCTGTTAGAGAAAGGCATTATCTGTCTCTGAACAGCAGATTCCAACAGTGGCAACAGCGGTTAAATACTTCTAGAACAACGAACAGTCTGACTGAGTCCTGAGCTCTCCAGAGAGGGAACATCCATCTCCAGAAAGGGCCTGCCATATGTTATAAAAGCGGCCCCAAAATCTATCAGTAAGGAGCCAACTGGCTGAAAAGGAGAGGAAGGCACTTGGTGGTAAAGGAGAATGTTTTATACATTGACCAGGAGGAACCAAGAGTCTTCCGGTATGATGTATTCGCATGTCTGGCTTGCTTTGCCCTTCTGAAGCTTCTCGAGCCCTGCACTCCACAATTAGATGAATATGGAGTCCTGGACTATAGTTGACAGCCTTTGTTAGACCCTCTGCAGAAGCATGGGGACCTTCTGTGGTCTGTGAGAGAGGGCAAGCATACTGGGCTGCGTGCACAATCCCCAGCTATCAAGCACTAAGGGTCCAGGACACCACAGCACGCTGTTATCTGCTGCCACAGGATAGGAGTCTGCTCAGATGCCTAAGTGGCCTGTGCACCACTGCAGGTTAACTGAGGCAGGGGATTTGGAGTCCCGCCCCATAAGCTCCGAGAGTGATGGGCGTGGCCGGGGCGGTGCTTGCCAGGAATGGCGGCGGTCGCGGTAAACAGTGCCAAGAGGGGCCTGCGGGCCGAGCTGAAGCAGCGCTTGAAGGCCTTGAGCGCGGAGGAACGGCTGAGGCAGTCTCACCTCCTCACGCAGAAGGTGCGAGAAGACTGTCCGGAGTTAAACTCCAGGAAGGGTGGGCTCGCGTGTCTGCGCAGGCGCACCTCCCCGGGGCGCGTGCGCGTTGTCGGGGCGCTCGCTCTGCCGGCAAGGGCGGCTCTGGCTGGCCCTGGAGCTTCTGAGGGAGTGAGCTGAGCTTCCGGGCAGGTTTGGTCATTCACAGAGCTATTTTGTTATTGCTGAGAAAGGCATTGCAGCCATTAGGAGCTGTAGAGACTGTGGGATCACTCTCCGGTTTAATTGAAATCCATTCTCATGTGTTGAACACCTAGTAAACCATTTTTTTTATGTGTTGGTTAATAGAGATGACAAACATGATTGTCGCCCCTAATGGATCAGAGGATCTAGCAGAGGAAGGAGACAAATGGAACCATTGTAGGGCTGGGGATATGGCTCAGTGATACAACTGTTCAAAAATGCGCTGTATTTTATTTGTCCATACTTAGAACATACATGGAATTTGGGTCTGTTTTTCTAGCAGTTTTAAATCGCCTGTACCTTTATTTTGGCAAAACTCGACTGGAGTTTTATCTACGGGAGAGAACTGTTGTTGCTGTGACTTCTGCGTTCTCTGCACAGCATTCATTACACCTTGGGTTGCTGCTTCTGAGTTGGGGTTGTTTCTGGTGCTTATTTTCTGGTTTTGTCTCTTTTCTTACTTAGTTTTCCTCAGCTTCCTTAAGAGTATATCCTCAACGGAATTATTTTAAAGAAAATACCTATACGATTGGCACTATTTGTAGTTGAAATGTATTCGTGTTTTGCTTCCACGTATGTAAGCCCATTGTGTGTGTGTGTGTGCCTGGTGTCTTAGGTTAGAAGTGGGTGCCAGATCCTTTGGAACTAGACAGAGTTCAGGAAGGTTGTAAGTCCCCATGTGGGTGCTGGAAATTGAACCCAGGTTGTCTGCAAGAGCAGCAGGTGATCTTAAACTGCTGAGCCATCTCTCTAGTCACAACTTTTAAATATATTGTATATTCAACTCCAATTTGGTCCATATTAGTCGAATTTTATTTACTTTATTGTCATTCTGCTCAGTACCTATGGGTTCCAATCTAGAGACCAATGTTTTCATTTATGCATTATATCTTGTGGTTTAGTTATTGTTCTATTGCTGTGAAGAGACACCATAACAATAGCAAGTTATAAAAGGGAGCATTTCATTTGGGCTTGCTTACAGGTTCAGAAGGCTGCTTGCTCTGTGATCATCTTGGTGGGAAGCAGGGAAGCAGGCAGGCAGGTGGGCCAGCATGGTGCTGAGCACTTACATCTTATCCACAAGATGGAGGTGTGAGAGTCCTGGGTCTGCCATAGGCTGTGGGCAAAGGAAGTCTGGCTGAACATGACTTGGTAGCTGGTGTTGGTTCAAACTTCTAGAGTCTTACACTTATTTTAGGCATATTTAAACATAGCACATTTTGGGAGAAAATCTCCTCATTATAATTAACTTAATTCAAATTCAAAGAGTTTCTAAATAATAGGCTTAAGCCATACAAGGGACATGTGTCTTCTCCTGTAGAGATGAATTCTATAGATTGACTCCATGTGACAAGTTAAGGTCTCGGTGTAGTCTCTGTCATACAGATAGTGCTAAGGTCACCAGGTTATTAACCACCTCTGCTCTCATTTGTAAAGTACACATGACATCTCCCATAAAGATGGGCTCTACTGACTGAGAAACAATGCTCAAGATAGAGGTCTAGGGAGGATAACTGAGACAAACATAAATCTGGAGGAGCCATGCACATGTGGCTTGGCCATACAGAGAGTTCAGAGGTCATCAGGCTATTAACTAAATTTATTCCCAGCCTTCTGGATGTAAAACAGGTAATGTATCTTTCCCTTTGAAGAAACAAATGTGTGAACCTATCATGCTCATTGTCATTCAAACTGTTACATCTTGATAACTGGTTTTCCTTTGTATCTTTCAGAAATTCTTTTTAATTAGATAATAAAAACTCTAGATTAATCTTTTGTGTCTCTTAACTACTTTTCTTATTTTTTTCTTAATCTTTCTCCCTCACAGGGCCTCCTAGATTGTTTTCATTTGGCCAATCACAGTTTTAATGTCTAATGAGTACTCCTTAGGTCTCTTACTGATTCCTTTCCCTAGCAGTCTATTAATGTTTTATAGATTCAGTTATTGTTTTCAGTTTGTCTGTGAAGACTAATTAGAATTTAAAAATCATCCCCATCTTTTGAATTACCTGTTTGTCACTAAATCATTTTTCCATTCTATTTTTTTATGTTTAAAAAAATTCTTCTATTTTGTATTTTGTGTGGTTTTTCAAAATAGATGAAAATCATTGATCGGCCATGCATATTTCTGTCTTTTGGGAGTAGTGAGCCTTAACTGAGGACCTTGTACATGATAGTGGATGAAACCCCTGGCCCTTGGTATTAATAAATATGCATTTATGAATGAAAGTATGTTAGCTACAAGCTTTCCTCTGTTTTTGCAGATACTGTTTGGAATTCTAAGGGAAGAATGGAGTCTGCCCACCTCCTGTGTCCATGTTTTAGTGTGGCTGTGTCTATAAATACTGGCTCATCTTCCCTCTGTCTTATAGGAATTATTATCTTCATCCTCCCTTCCTAACAGATAGCATGTAAATGGGCTGAGGAGGAAAGGCAAATGCATATGCATAGTCTCACACTGAATTTAGCTGTGAGTCTTATTGCTTATTTAGCTCTTGGTTTTCTACACTCTGCTGTAAAGAGACTAAGAAAAATACTTTCTTATATGGTAAGCGGTGTCAAAAGCCTCAGGCCTGCTCCAAATCTGGGTTTCCTTTTGCTTCATTTCTGCCAACAGCTTCTGACAGCTTCGCAGGGTGGACTTCCTTCCCTGGCCTCGCTTTGCTATGCTTTGCTTAACTTCCCTCTCCCCTTGCTTTAGATGTAACTTTGCTTTCTTCCCCTAAATCTCTCTGTCAGCCATCTTTGTAAGCTGCCCTTGCTTTATCCTTCTTTCCTTAGCATGAAGGACAGGGGGGAACAGAAAAGGAGTGTACACAGAAAGGGAGTAAGGGGCCTACTTCTGAGTCTGGGTAAGTGCTTAGGACTTCATGAGCACAGCTTAGCTCCCACTGTCTGATGAGCGATTCCACTAAATGTGGATTCTTGCAGCAGGAGCCCTTTGCCCCCATTTTAATGAACTCTGTGAGCACCTAATTGAATGGAATGGCACTGGTTGAGCTAAGAAACCGTTACCAGCGTGTTCTCTGTGGGAGCTTGTGGACGGATTCAGAACCGCCCTTTAGGATACATAGGCACTGACTGACCCGGGACTCACCATATAGACTGAAGTGTTGATGTGCATCCCTACAGATGTAGCAAAGGTTCTGCAGAGCCCAGTAAGGTTAGGTCTCAGTGGGACTTAAACGAGGAAAATCAATGGGAGAAATGTCCAATGATCCAAGGACTGGAAATTTTGTGAGATCCCAACTTCATAGAAAAAAATACCCCCCAAATCCTCGAGTAAGTCCCTGAGGTGTACTGTCAGGAACCGGAAACTGGGTTCTTATCTGGGATCTGAAGATAGACAGCTTTTCATTCCATGACTTCTTAAGGAATTTCTATAGGGTCAAGCATAGGCATAGTGGAGAGAGGAAGGAGTCAAGTATGCAATTCTTGAGTCTTGAAATAAAAGCCAGGTATCAGGATGCAGTGTCAGCTCACCATGCCAATCCTTGAAGAAGGCCGAGACAAAAGGGAGGAATTGGTAAGAGAAGTTACTAGTTTATGAAGAATTAAAATTGCCATCATTTCCCACTTAGGTGATTGCCCACAGTCAGTATCAAAATTCCAAAAGAATTTCCATCTTTCTGAGCATGCAAGATGAAGTTGAGACGGAAGAAATCATCAAGGACATTTTCAAACAAGGCAAAATCTGCTTCATCCCTCGGTACCAATTCCAGAGCAATCACATGGACATGGTGAGATTAACGTTACCTGAAGAAATCGCTTTACTTCCCAAGACATCTTGGAATATTCATCAGCCTGGTGAGGGAGATGTTCGGGAGGAGGCCTTATCCACTGGTAAGGCATCTTTTCTCACATCCAAACACTTACCTTGGTGCATCCTCTTTCCTCTGATCTCAGAAGCTAGCATGGTCGTACTTGGCTAGCTTGGCAGAACTGATATCTTTGTATGTTTTGATGGTTTCACTGGATTTGTTTTTCTTCTCATAAAAATCTTTTCTCCCTCACCCCTTTTGTGTATTTTGTGAGACAGGGTGTCACTATGTAGGTGAGGCTGGCTTCAAACTCTCAAAGTCCTACCTCCCCAGTGCTGCGCTCATGGGCATACACCACCTCTCTGGCTTCTACCAGATATCTTTATCTATTTCTTGGTCAGATCTATTGTATGCCTAGGAAGCTAAGGCCCAGTGCCTGGAAGGACTCACCCTGAAGCTGGGAAGACAGAAATTTTATGTTAATAAAAGTATCTCAACTTGTACTCTACATTAAATATAAGCGTCAAATTAAAAAAGACATTCAATCAGATCATAGGTTGATCTTGCAAATGTTCACCCCCAGCATGGGTTTCTTCATCATCATCCTCTCCATCCATACCATGTTTGTGGCAGCAGTTGTGGCTTTTGCTCCTGTGATATAACCCAAGTTGCTGTGGAGTAGAGTATGAGGCTTTAGAGTCTTTCAGGTGTGCTATGAGGCAGGGAATACCCCCCTCCGCCCCCGCCCCCCCCCCCAAGCCCTCACCCTGCACTGTTGTTTGCAGAAAAGTCTGCTGAGCAGGCACACTTTCTGTTATCTCTTCACATCACACTCAGTGTGCAGTTTTCCTTGCATCAGCAGTTTAGAAAGTGGCAAGTTCAATGCTAAAGCCTAAATCAAGCCTCACAGTGATGGAGGCGAGCCAGTTGGAGCGCAGATCATCTCTGCATCTCTAAGTCTCTGCAGATCATCTCATCATCTCACCTTTGCTGTCTACTCATCTTCCTGGTTTGCCTTTGTTATCTCACCTTAGAAAAGAGTGAACTTGTAGCCAGAGTTGCAGTTACAGATTCTCAAGCAAAACTTTCCTGTAAGGTATTCTTGTCTTAGGTTTACAGGGTACTAAACCAGCTGGTAAGTGAAAATAGAGGGACTGTCTCTTTACTGAATGTATCCTTAAAGTGAGGGCTGCTTAGACAATTTGACTAGCCGGGAGTTTTTCCATTGAGAGTGTGTAATCTGGTTCAACCACTATCAACTTGGCATAAGCACAAGGGGTTAACATTGGTCCAGAAACTGAAGACTACACAGGCAAGGCAGCTTCAGTGTCTCTGGATTAGTGTCCTTAGACGTCAATCTGTCTTTGTTGAGACTCTTTTTGTGTCTATGTTGGTTTTGTGTTCACTGTGGCTCATGGCAGCTTGGACTTATAACACCCTTCGAGCTAGAATTCCCAGCAGAAAAGAGCAAGTCTGATTTTCTAATAATCCCAATAAAATTCTGGTCCTAGCTCTTATTGCCTGAAGTGGTCGTCCCTGAGTTAATCACTATGGATAGACACAAAATTAGTTTATTGGCTCAAGCCTGGGTTGTATACAACCGTTCCTGACTTTTTTCTGTGACTGTGGAAAATACCTGTAGCCACCTCTTCAGCCCTCCTCAACCCCTGTTTCTTTACTAAGACTGTGTGTTTCCTGTAGAATTATAGCAGAGAGTAGGCATGGGTTTATCAACATCTCTCACAAAGTCCTTATATATATTTTTAATGAAAACTTTATTATAGAGAACTACCACAGAGTCGTGATATGCATGAGAGCAGGCCAAAGAAAATTTAATTGTGTCACAAATTTGAAAGTGGTTTTTTGTTTGTTTGTTGGTTGGTTGAGATGGGATCTCAGTACAAAGCCCAGGCTGGTCTTGATCTCACAATCCATATGTCTCAGCCTCCAAGGCTTATAGACCTACACAGCCATCTGGCTGGTAAATAGTTATTAAGCACTTAGTTCAATGGTTCTCAATCTTCCTAATGCTGTGTGACCCTCTAATACAGTCCCTCATGTCGTGGTGACCCATAAAATTATTTCGTTTCTACTACTTCATAACTGTAATTTGGCTACTGTCATGAATTATAGCATGATATCTTAATATGCAGGATATCTGGTAGGGAACCCATGTAAAAGGGTCATTCAGCCCTCACAGGGATGGGGAAGTCACTGAGTGTCTGTGAGAAGTGATGGAGACCTGCTTCCCACAGGGGTAGACTTAACTAGCTGTGGTTTTCATAGAGGTGGGCTTCTGCTAGCATGACACAGGCCCTCTCCTATGAGCTGTCCCTTTAAGCTTTGTGTTAAACATCAAGGTGTTCAACCATTCCTTGATTTCACATTCATAAATTTATTCTTTTTATATATTTCTGTTTGTAGCTAGCATGTACCCATAAAATTATCCTTGTCTCTCTTTTTTAACCATCCAATTATCAGATATTACTGGATATTTCTTTGGTATATATTTATGTGCAGTGCATGTGTGTGCTCTATGTATGTGTGTGCACAGATGCATGTAGAAGCCAAAGGAGGGTTTTGGGTGCCCTGCTCTATCACCCTCTACCTTATGGCTTTGAACAAGGGTCTCTCAGTGAGTTCGGAGCTAGGCTGGCAGTGACAAAGCCCCAATGTATCCTTCTCTTTCTTCCACATTATAATGCTGGGTTACAGACACAACTGCACCTGGATTGAACCTCATGCTTAAGCAGCAAGCCTTCATAGCCATTCAGATATTTCCCCAATCCAGCTTTGTACAATTTTTATCACCTGCTTCTGATCCCAGTGACCTTTTATCCTCAGTTGACTGGTCACACTGACTATTCCCCTAGAATGACTTTCAAACTTGTTTCCTGATCATATTGGTTTCCCTCAGATGCCTTTTTATACAGCTCACCCATCTGTTAGGTTTTTTTCCTGGATACTGTAATGATCTCTGTCTCTGGCCAACAGTACTTCCTGCTGATCTGTTGTGGACAAAAGCTGGGACTTTGGCTAACTCTAAATTCCAGGCCACTGAATGAGCCACTGTTTCCCCTTGCTTTCTGCTTCTCCCCAGTGTGGTTCCTCTCCGTCTCCCACAGTGCTCAGCTGGAGGATAGCATTTCATCGCTGTTGTAGGTGAGGGATTCAGGACTGATCTCTATAGTTTTCCTCCTTTCTAACTATGACCTCTGTTCCTGAGCTCTTGTGAAGTCCAGATATCTCACCCAGAGGTGGAACTCATAAAGCCTACCCATAGGCTATTGTCGAGATTCAGTGAGATGATGTCAGTGCTCTGTGAAAGTGCCCTTGCTTCTGTGCCTTCTATTTTGCTAGAGTTGTGTTATAATGTACACAGAAGGCTTTCTGTGAAAATGAGGCTTGCTGTTTTCTAGGCTGGAATGTGTCATGTGTTTCTTCAGGCTAAAATATTGTAGTCCAGGGTCTGAGATCCCTGGCCCTCAAATTGTAATCTGGGTTCAATTCCTTACGAATTTGGCAAATGACTAAAAAGCTGAAAGGCCCCAAGAGTTGGCACTAATAAAGCCATTTTGTAGTGAGAGCAAAGTCGGATGATATACAGTTAAATACTACACAGTGTGTTGTCAGGAGGGATCAGTAGAACGTTTCCATCATCATTGAGTACTAAATATTTTCCCTGGCTGCTCCCAACACCCTAGTCTTTTTCTTCTGTGATTCTTAAGTCCTTGGCACTTAGCATTAATCCCCACGTTTTATTAATTCTTCTTCAGAACATATGTCTTTTTGTTCTAATAGACTTAGTCTCTATAGGGGCTAAGATTTTGGTCTAAGATACTGTATCCCTGGTACCTCCTATCATTTGGTTCATAGTACATATAGTCATCCAAGCAGGAAGGAAGACAGGCTAAGGAGAGAGACAAGGTACCTTTTCCTTCAGTTATCAGATTATTGAAGCAGTGGTCATAAGGACCTTTTTCAAAAACCCCATGCCAAGAGATGGAAAAAGCTGAAGGCTGGTGCCACCCAGGGGAGGGATTTGTCTCCCACGGAGAGATTTCACACAATTCTGATACCTTTCCAGACCACCTGGCAGGAGAAACTGGAGTGGGAACAGTGATGGACAGTGACCACCCAGGGAGTGGGACTGCTTATTTACATACAACCCTTGCCTGCTATTTTTCACAGTGCCTGCCTGCTATTGAAATGTAAACCTTGGGGCTGGCAAGATGGCTCAGTAGGTAAAGGTTCCTCCTCACCAAGCTGAGGACTTGAGTTTGATCCTGGAACCCAAATGGTAGGAGAAAATGGACTCCAGCAACTTGACTTCTGATTTCCTACATGTTTGGTAACATGTGATTCCTTGCCCAGTAACTTACAGAATACCCAACCAAATGAGTAAATAGAGGCATACTCAAAGAGTAAACATTGTGGCCAGACCAGCAGAGGGTTGGCTGGGGCGGCGTTCATTGCACCTCTTTATTGATTCCTCCTTCCAATGTGGCCACATTGGATTGATCTCCTCTCTCTGTTTTGTACTGTTGTCTGTGTAATTGACCTTTTGAGGGCAGTGGCTGAGCCTGGCTTGTTTTGCTTGCCAGGGTCTATGCTCTGACCCTAATAACTTTGTCAACATGTTGATTCATACTGGAAAGTTCTCAAAGTAAATCTGAATTTATTATAAGTTCAGACAATACTGATATAGATGAATAGATGATCAGTCCTTTATACATGAAGAAAACCTGAATTTAAAAACTTACAAACAATACATGGGAATTATTTAATAGATGCTGTGATTTTTTTTATTTATATCATATGTAAAATGTCAACATTATCTCTGGCTTTGGTCAGGGCCTTCCTGCATGATGGTCCTGGAATTTTCCTTCTCTCAGGGCTGGTTTTGGGAAAGTCATTGAGAATCATGGGATGCTGCCTGGCTGCTGATGTTGCCACACTTGCAGTGGAGGCTGAGGATTGGCTTGGAGGCCTTGTGTACTTGTGATGGGTATTGTGTTAAAGGTTGGTAAGAAGCAGAAATTGCAATTTTGTTAATGGAGTATTTAGGATCAAAAGCTTGGGTTCGGGCTGGTGAGATGGCTCAGTGGGTAAGAGCACCCGACTGCTCTTCCAAAGGTCCAGAGTTCAAATCCCAGCAACCACATGGTGGCTCACAACCATCCGCAACGAGACCTGGCGCCCTGGAGTGTCTGAAGACAGCTACAGTGTACTTACATATAATAAATAAATAAATCTTTAAAAAAAAAAAAAAAAAGCTTGGGTTCTAGAAGCACAACAAGCCAGGCTTGCCCCGTCCCCCCATCCCCAGTTCCTTCATATGAAAAGCAGAAAAGAGGTTCCTCACTGACTGGCACCAGGCTTTAACCTTTCCCTCCTTGCAGCATGATATTACTAGGAAATTCTAATTCCCTGTCAGTAAGTGCTTCTGTATCCTAATAGCCACTGGATGATCACAACTGTCACGCTTTAGACTATGTCACTCCTGCCAGATGGCAGATCTTGACCTACTGCACCATGGTTCTTTCTGTGCCCTCGGGTACGTTGAGATCATTGTTATGCCTCAGATCAGATGAAGTTAATACTTCTGCTATATCTCCTCTCTTGTAGGCTGAACAAATGTGTTAATTATTACACTGGAAGCCAGGGATGTCCATAGTCCTGGGGGCCAGGCCATACTGTCTCAGCTACTTGCAGAAACTCAGGGACACCACCACACAGACGACTGCCATATACTCAAGAGAACTCTTGGTTTTGTTCTAAGAGTCACATACTAAGCAGTGACTCAGGGACACTGCCACACAGATGACTGCCACATGTGCAGGAGAGAACTCTTGGTTTTGGTTTAGTTTATACTAAGCAGTGACTCAGGGACACTGCCACACAGATGACTGTCACATGCTCAGGAGAGAACACTTGGTTTTGGTTTAGTTTATACTAAGCAAAGAAGAGAGTTGCTAAATATCCGTCATGATTTGGTGTTTTCAGTGTGATTTGTAGCAGCACTGCTCTTACAGGAAGTGTTTTAGCAAACCTTTAACCACATCTCCTTCACAGAACAGAAACATTGTTGATTTTACTGAAGTTTTGAAATGTCTTGTTTTAGCTAAAAGTAAATCAAAGCTGTTGTCATTTTCATATGTGCTTTTGCACATTTATCTATTGTGATGGCTGTTGGAGTGGCTTCCTTCTTTGGATTATAGAGAAAATTTCCTTCCATGTAGGCATTGCAGAAAGCAGAACAAATTCTTACCATCCTTATACAGTCTCTCCCTTATTCTGATGAGTTAGCTGTAGCACAGAGAGGTGAAGTGACTTTTTAGAGGACACACAGGCTGTTAACGAGAGTGGGAGGCCATCCTGTTCTCTAGTTTTCTACTCTAGTGCCATCCCCAGCCCCTTGGTCTTGAGGTCTCATAGCCCAGGCTGGCCTAGAGCTCACGTGTAACCGAGGATGACTTTGGTGGCTACTCTCCAGACACATGGTGGTATCTGCCACCTTACCCAGTTTATGCAGTGCTGGAGGTGGAACTGGGGCTTACCATACTCTAAAAGGAGTCAAAGGTATGTATGAGGTAGATAAGGTACAGCCTGAAAGCTACCATTTCACAGAAAGTATACGAACCAAGAACAGAGCACAGCCAATAGACCACTGTGGTATTACTGAATGAAGTGGGCAACAAGCTATGAGATGCAGTGGAAAGTGAAATGTATCTTGTGATTACCTGTCTCATTATTTCAGGCTAAGCAGTGAAGTTCACTTTGTGAAATTTAGAATTCTCAGAGTATAGTGGCTCAGCTAGCCAGGACCATTTGCCATTTATCATATTATATAGGGCAGAATTTTGTAACTTCAATCCATGACTCATTAATGGCTCTATTTGATTTTGAGACAGAATTTCATGAAGCCCGGGCTGGCCTTACTTGCTACATCACTGAGTGTGATGACTTTGAACTTCTTAACTTGCTTGCACCTTTCCGATGCTGAGGCCACAATGCATGCCACTATCCCCATGTATTTAGTGCTGGAGATCAAACCGGGGCACTGTGCGTGCTTGGTAAGCATTATACCAACAGCTTCCTCGTCAGTCACCACACTTGTTAGTTTTGAGACAGAGTCTTCCTAGGTTGCCCAGAGTGTCCTTACATTTATGATGCTTTATCCTCAGCCTTTGGAGGGTTGGGTACCAGGATGTGCAGTTCTATACCTGGCATCAGTGGGCTTTAATTTCCTTAAGAAGCACTAAAAACCAAACCAGAAAGAAATTGGGAAGCAATGTTTATTTAGGTGTGCTGATCATGAAATGGATCTGATATTTTTCTTTCAGTAAGTTCTAAAACACTGTAAAGCTATTGGCTTAGATGTCTTTCTCAAAAGGGCATTCATTATCTGGTGACCTTACAAAGCAATAACACTAACAGGTACATTTTCTTAACCAGGTACATTTGCTAATTTTGATGGAGACCTAGCAAAACAAACACACAAACAGAAACTCACATGACTTTTTATATATATCAACATAGTCACACGTGAAATACATGATTGAAAATAAAAGCAATTCATGGACCATAAGGATACTAATTTAAAGGAAAACCAAAAAATATTTAAATAGAAGTGATTTTGTATCTGTGCAGGGTCAGGTCTCACCCCTGCCAGGGGTCTCAGCCTTCTCTGCAGTTCCACTAATGCAGGTGTTTGGAAATACTGGTCATGTAAACAGCGTAGCATACAAAGTGAGGGAGTTTGTGTGTGTAAACTCTCCCTTAATGCCCCTGTTGATTTTTAAATTCTGTCTAAAAGAAATTTAGTGTTTTCTTTTGGAGTTTTTTGTTCGTTTGTTTTTGTTTTGTTTTTTTGAGACAGGGTTTCTCTGTGTAGCCCTGGCTGTCCTGGAACTCACTCTGTAGACCAGGCCGGCCTTGAACTCAGAAATCCACCTGCCTCTGCCTCCCAAGTGCTGTTTCTTAAAGAATGTAATATGGCTTATAATATAGCTCAGTCTGTTTCAGATCTGTGTTTACTAAATTCCAATAAAATACAGCGAGTTTGCTTCTGTATGAGTCCCTCTCCCTTTTGTATCATATAAATTATATCTCAATATACTATGCATCCAACAGTACAGTATGATTATTGCTTTAAATATTTATATGTTTTAGGAAAGAGTTAAGAGAGGAAAGGAAGCTGGGTTGATGGGACATGCCTGCAACTGCCTGCTTTTCTAGCATTCTGGAAACTACGGCAGGAGTATCCTCGTGAGTTTCTGGCCAGCCTGAGTTACACAGTGAGACTGTATGTCTCCTCTGAAACAACACACACACACACACAAATTCTTCTTTTGACTACATAGATGAAGAAAAAGAAAGGCTAAGGTGGACAGATTTAGAAGGATTTCATGTTTATATTTTCTAATTTTTAGATACTTTTCAGTTTCTTTTTTTTTTTTCATTTTATTTACTTTAGTGGGTTGTTTTGTTTTTAAGAAGGAGTCTCTTATACTCCATGCTGGCCTGAAATTACCAAGTAGCTGAAGATGTCCTTGACCTTGTGAGCTTCTGATTCTTTATTTCTGATCCTAGCAAGTACTTTGATTTTAGGTATCTACAACTATTCCTTGTTTATGCTATACTGGGGATCGAACTCAGGTCTTCAAGGCATTCTAGGCAAGCCCTTGTCTAACTGGATCCCAGCTCAATACTTTTTTTTAAAAAGGCTATTAGTTGTTGTAATAAAGTCCTAACCATCTATGATGTTCACTGAATGATCTCTCCTGGTAGACTCACAGTTAGGTTTTATTCCTAACATAGTATAATAGGAAAATAACCTAGTCCAGTGATGCTAACTCTAAAGAGCTTTGAAACATCTGTGCTTTGTTCAGTAGATTTATTTTCTTAACTTCCTGCAGTGGTCAGTGTGCTGACAGGCTAAGGATGCAGAGGGCCAGGGGTCCAGTGAGTAGGTGGGATGGGGAGTATCGTTGTTGACAAGGGTGATTGGTTGAGGAGGAAAGGGCTGCTTAAGGACTGGCTGGGTGAAATATTTAGGCTCTGAACACTCAGAGCTAGGGCCAGGGAGCTACGAAAAACTTCTCCTGTGGACAGAGATGTAGAAGGGCACAGAGGGAATTCCAGTGCTTCTTCCCCTCCCCAGAGACCTTCGTTTCCCTTTCCATTCCTCTCTCCTACTATCTGCCTTCCCCGTGTCTCCCCCAACTTTTTCCTTCATCTCCTTATTGTCTACCCTTTTCCTACTCTTTGGTTTTTTGTTTTTTGTTTTGTTTGGTTTTTTTTTTTTTTTTTGGTTTTTCGAGACAGGGTTTCTCTGTGTATCCCTGGCTGTCCTGGAACTCACTTTGTAGACCAAGCTGGCCTCGAACTCAGAAATCCGCCTGCCTCTGCCTCCTGAGTGCTGGGATTAAAGGCGTGCGCCACCATGCCCTTCCTACTCTGTTTTAATCATGCAAGCAGTCAATATTGTTGCTTTTGGTTAGTTTGCTATTAGAGTGTAACATCTTTCTGATTCCTTATTCTTTTATTTTCATTCCTCCCTGTATATTAGCACAAATATAAAAATAGTTAATATTTTAATATAAAATGTTTTAGACTCATTGTTATCTGTTTTATCTTAATGGTATTAAATGCTTCATTGGTCCAAGCAATATTTAAAGTTATTAACTGTTATTAAACATCCTAACCATTTTCTTATCTGTTGCCCTCGGGAAGCAGTTCCCAACCTGTGGGTCACGACTTCTTTGGGGATTAAATGACTCTTTCACAGGGGCCACCTAAGACCACTGGAAAACACAGATATTTACATTATAATTCATAACAGTAGCAAAATTACAGTTATGAGGTTGCAACAAAAATAATTTTATGACTATGGGTCATCACAACGTGAGCAAATGTATTAAAGGGTCACAACATTAAGAAGATTGAAAACAAATAGTTTAGAACTTTTGGAATTTATTAAAGCTTTCTTTGTAGGTTAATATATTTGATTATTACAGTTTTGCTGGTAATGACATTTTATTCTAACAGGAACATAAATCCTGTGAAATCCAGTTTGAAGGAGGAGAGGGCTTATTTATTACCTATTTTTATGCATGAGAGTGTGGGCTACCATTTTCTTGGTATTTCTTTTCTACTTGTGAAATGGCTTCTGCAGATCCTGCCATCACATCTGAGGTAAGCAAGAAGGGAAATGGAGCTGATGGCAGTGGTTGAATGTTAGCTGTCCCTACTGCAAGAAACTTCTGGAAACTCTTACCTCTCATTGGCTTTAATGGTAACAAAACCTACATATATAAGGGAAATCTGGAATTTTCCTTTGTTTATTTATAACTATGCAGATTCTAGGGTGGTGCTGGGCCAGTGTAGGGTGGGTCAGTTCCTGTTAGAGTTCTGTAGACTTGCAAAATACTCTGTGGGTTTTTTGTTTTGTTTGTTTGCTTGTTGTCTAAGGGACAAAGCAAGCTCTGTTGTGTATATTCAGATGAATTTTCTTCCTGGGCTTGTAAATGACATCACCTCATCCGGCAGCAGCCACAGGAGGAAGAAGACAAAGCTCTGTTCTGGCTCCGTCTGTGGCTTCCTTCTCAGGGATCTCCCCTCTACTGAAGTCTGGATGCATGACTTCATCAATGAAAATAGGGGTAGGATGAACAATTCGAAACAGAGTTGGAATTTATTAAGAAAAAATTTAATATACATTTAAACACTAGTATTGAAAGAGTGGAGTGGAGCGGGAGAAGGGGAGAGAGAGAGACAGAGACAGATCTGCTTAGGACAAAGACAGTGTATACCCAAGTGTAGCCATGGGCATCCCAATGGAGAGTTGTCCCTAAATGTCTCAGCATAGCTGTGTGAACATTCTGGTGGATTTGAATTCTACATTTTTCTGGGTCTGGAGAACTGGCTTGGCAGTTAAGAGAAGGTAATATTATTGTAGAAGCTCTGAGCTCAGTTTCCAGTACCTGTCTGCATCGACAGCTCTGGCTCCAGAGGATCTGACTCCCTCTTCTGGCCTACCTGGGCATCTGTGCTCATGTGCACATGCCTACACATAACTAAAAATAATAAAATAAATTTTTACATTTTCAATTTTTAAAGAGTTTTAAAGAGTTAGTAAGAATGTTTTGGTATATTTGTTCTTCTGTCAGAAACTTTTTTTAATTTTTATTGTAAAGATGGTATATCGAATAGGATTACTGGATAGTAAGATAAAAACAGGTCCAAAGAGTCATAGAATTCTTAGCATAGTATCTTCCATGTGTCCATGTGCCTCTCACCTTACTGTGCACACTTCCTTTAGTGTATTGTTAAGTGATTTTAGCCAGCTTCTACTTGTTATTACTATAGGTGGGCTTTTCCTTCTTATATAGTGCGTATATACCTCTTATGTAGTGTATACACACACACACACAAACACACACATATATTCAGGGAGAGAGAGAGAAACAGAGAGAGAGACAGAGAGAATATTAGGTTTGTTTGTTTGTTTGTTTGTTTGTTTATTTTTTACTAGATAGCTCTGATTAGTTTGGAAGTCACCATTCTTTTTACCCTAGGCTCCCCAGAGCTGTGATTAAACACATGCCACCATAGCTGATTACTCCATTATATTATAAAGTGTATTTCCCCTATTGTATAGAGAAACATACCAGCATAGTCTCAAGTTTTTAAATAGAATCAGAAATCTCTGAAAGAATTTCAGAATTATTACAATTGCACATTATTTCTTAAATTTCATGAAAACAAACCTTGACGCTCTGGTTTTATTAAAAATGTTTATCCTTGATTAACAGTTTTCAAAAGGAGGTGTGCAAACTGGATTTCTCGAGGCTGTGTTAGATGAACTGCATACCTTTCTCCAAGCCCAGCAGATGTCAGTGTTTCACAGATGTACAGACTAAAGCAGTGCCTTTGTCCACAGTCTCCACATGTGTGTGTCCCTTAGTCATTTAATCACTGAAGTGGGGTCAACTGGAGACCACCCAAGTCAGGTTTTTACCTGGAGGTAAGGGAATGGGCCTCTGTGGAAAACGATTCATCAACGTCACACAGTGAACGGTGAAGCTAAGCCAAGTGTTTTTGTTTCTAAGACTCTCCATTTTCAGAACTGATTAAAAATAGGTACCCAAATCATGGAGAACAAAAAAGGATAATCCAGAGTAGATGCCCCACAAATGCTGTTCTATTTGTTTGGGTGTGCAGACAGCAGTTCATCATGATGAATAAGATGCTGGCAGTATCTGAAAGCAGCTAGCTGGAGCAGGAGTTGCTACATGTGAAAGTGACCTTTGAAAACCATCTTGTGCTTGCTTTGAGCATAGAGCGCATGTGACACCAGTGCCAGTACTTGTGTGACACTAGAATGATTCCCACATTCTGCCTGCTCATAGGCTCATCCAGTGCTTTGGAGCAAAATCATACAAACTATTTAGTTCTTTCTTCTTTTTGAGAGGCAGTTATCACTGTCCCCAAACATATGGCAATCTCCCCAAATCTGTGCTTTTGTTTATTTTATTTTGATGCACAGACCATTGCAGCCCCTCTTCCAGATCACTGGAAGTTCTGTTATTCCAGCACCCACTTCCTTAATGTCATTTTCCTGGACTTAAGCCCTTGCCAGTGGGGTACCACGATCTCCTTTCTGTTTTTGCCTTGGCACATGCACTACTCCATCTATTACGGTTTAGGAGTTTCTTACACTCAACTTCTTGGGTGTGGTTTTAGCTAAGCAAGTTGTTAGTACTTTGTTGGCACAAACCTGTCCCATGTTCTTATAGTTCCTTGGATGAGGCTAGCATATTCATAGAATTATTAATAATGGCTTGTTATTGACTTGATTGTATTGAACTTCTGATAAATAAAAAAGCTTTGTGAATTTTTTTTCTCCTTCATTTCTTGTCAGCTGCTCTCATGGTGCTTAAGGGTTTCGAGATGAAGGTTTTTTACCCACCAGAAGAAGGTGTATTGAAACAGATAGCAAGACTAGCTGGAGTGAAAATAACACACATGAATCATGGGAAAGGATGATAGAGACCTAGGTGATACTATGTCAAAGCACTGACTTCCTTTTTCTTGGATTTACAGCAGTTGAAGTTGTGATGGCACACAGCTCTTGTCAGTAAGCTCTGAGGCCTCCTATACATGCAAGAGAAGGGCAAGCAGGAGAAACAGACTGTGAGTTTAGTTGCATTGGCTTACCTAGAGAGACTGCCCAGCTTTCAAGTGTCAAACATCTGGGTAAAAGAAGTGGTGGAAGCCAGCGAGCAGGTTCTTGCTTAACTCTGAGGCTGGGGAACTGGGCAGCACTGTAACTGATTAGGATAAGGACTTTCTGAGCTCCTTGTGTACAATGTAGATAGATAGAGAGAGCTGCAAAGGCACCCTTATTTACCCTGCACCTACGAGAGATGCTCTCCATTACTCTACAGCAGAGCTTCTCAGCCATCCTATGCTGAGTCCCTCTGATACAGTTCCTCATGCAGTGCTGACACCAACCATAGATTATTTTCATTGCTCCTTCGAAACTGCAGTTTTGCTACTGTTATGAATCATAATATTCTGTTTTCCAACGGCCCTAGGCAACTCTTGTGAAAGGGTCATTCCATTCATCTCAAGGGGTTGCAACCCATGGGTTGAGAACCACTGCTATAGAGTAAGGCACATTTTAATTGATTCATTCCTGATGCCTGTGGCTGATGCTGGTGCTTTTACACATGCCAGGGAACCACTCACTCTGCCAGAGCCCCAGTTCTTCTCTTCCTCTCCTATCGTAGTTGTTTCTCTTTTTTATTGTAAAGAAGCATGTAGTATAAAGTCCACATTTACGTTTCTGAAACATCCAGTCCAACAGTGTTAAGTACATTCTGTTGTGCAACAGCTCTCTTAAGATTTCCATTTGGGGACCTGAAACTGTGCACTGAGAGATGACACTCTTGCCCCAGCCCCAAGGCACCCACAGTTCTTCTTTCCTTTCTGCACTTGATCTTAGCCAAAGGGCTGAGAAGTGATCTTTCCTTTCTGAATTTGACTGCTATGCATATGCGTAAGTCGGGTTGTACAGAACTTACCTTTTTGTGGTTCTCTGCTTATTTCTCGATTATGTCACACAGAAAAGGTTAACCTTAAAGTTTTAAGAATTTAACGTAGATTTGAAATACATCTGAGAAATTGAAGTTTTTTCTCTCTCTTTTTCTCTCCTTTTCTTTCTCTTTCTTTCCCTCTTTCTCTTTCTCTCCTTCCCTCTCTCCCTCCGTTCCTCACTCCTTCCCTCCCTCTATTCCTCCCTCCCTTCCTTTCTTCTTTCTTTCCTTTTGTTTTATAATGTTACATAACCAGAGGAGACTCAAGTTAGGGAAAAAGCATAGGAAAATCTTTCACTTCTTCCCACTTTTATTTTCCTGTTTAGAACATAAAATACATGAATATCATTCATTTGACTATGAATGGTAGTGCATCTCCCCCAAACTCAGTGCCAAAATAACACAAAGGAATGCCATTTGGATTAAGATAATACCATCTCTGAATTTTTTTTTTTGTCCTGAAAATAATTTGATCTCCCTGTCTTAGTTAGGGTTTTACTGCTGTGAACAGACACCATGACCAAGGCAAGTCTTATAAAAAACAACATTTAAATGGGGCTGGTTTACAGTTCTGAGGTTCAGTCCATTATCATCAAGGTGGGAGCATGGCAGTATCCAGGCAGGCAGGAGGAGCTGAGAGTTCTATGTCTTCATCCAAAGGCTGCTAGGGGAAGACTGACTTCCAGGCAACTAGGGTGAGGATCTTATACCCACAACCACAGTGACACACCCATTCCAACCAGGCCACACCTATTCCAACAAGGCCACACCTTCAGATGGTGCCACTCCCTGGTCCAAGGATATATAAAACATCACATTCCACTCCCTGGTCCCCATAGACTTGTTCAAAAACATGAGTCTATGGGGGCCATACTTAAACATAGAATAATACAAAATGCATTTAGTTCAACTTTCAAAGTCCTCATAGTCTATAACAGTCACAACAATGTTAAAAGTCCAAAGTTCAAGGTCTCTTCTGAGATTCATTCAACTTAATTAACTGTAATCCCCAAATCGAGGCAGGAAACCAGCTGGGCAAACTCCAAACTTTGCATCTACCTCCATGGCTGATGTCAAAGTGGTCTTCAGATCTCCACTATTTTTTCATTGTTGTTGACTGCAATAAACTGCTTTCTCCTGGGCTGGTTCCTCTCCCTGTTAGCAGCTTTCCTCAGCATGTATCCCATGGCTCTGGCATCTTTAACATCTTTGAGTCTCCAAGGCAATTTCAATGTTACAGCTTCTTGTTTCAGTGTCTGGGATTCCACTTGATCTTTTGGACTCCTCCTAAGGGCTGGCATCACTTTTCCAGCTCTGCCCTCTGTAGCACTCTAAGCTCAGTTTGATCCACTCCACTACGGCTGCTGTTCTTGGTGATCATCCCATGGTACTGACATCTCCAATACACTGGGGTGTTCCACTCCAACTAGGCTTCACCAATAGCCTCTCATAGGTTCTCTTCAGGGTGCCAAGCCTCAAATCCTTTGCATGACCCCTTCAGTCCTGGGCCATCAACTACAGCTGAGGCTTCACCTTTTCCAATGGCCTTCCCTGGCCTCTCACAGTGCTAAGCCTCAGCTTCTCTCCATGATCCCTTCATTCCTTCACAAGCAGTACCACCTGAGTGACTCTTACATATTACCAAGTCCAGCTGCAGCATGAGGTACAACCTTGGGTATCTCTGGAACACAGCTTCTTTGTGCTCCCAGAAAACAATTTCCAGAAGATTTTGAAAGACTCCAAAACTCCCAAAGGGAGGCACTTACTCAAGCCTCGGGTCAGCCGCGCACCCAAGAAGACACTGAGACCGGTACTTAAGATGTATAGAGAGTAAGATTTAATACAGCAACGACAGGAAAGCACATAAAAGCACATATACCAGATATCTGGGGTCGAATCTCATGCAGCCTGCAAGGTGCAGAGGAGATTCGGCCCCTAGCCCAAATTTTCACAAGCTTTTATAGGAAGGAGGCAAGGGGGGGGAGCAGGGCAGGGAAAATACAGGTTTTACGTCACTAAGTGATTCAGCCAAGGGTTTTTCCAAAGTGCTTTTCGCAACGCGTCCCACACTTTGGCCATGTACTTGATTCATTGGAACTGAGGTTTTTACTCACACCCTTATCTCAAAAATGTCCCTGGCACAGTCCTTAGTTGGGAGGGGTAGGACTGGGTTCGTTCCAGGAAACCCTTATCTCAGAAATGTCCGTCCCCGGAACAGTTTTCATTTGAGAGGGGGTCTGACTCTGGTGTGAGAGTTCAGAATGTACTCTGGGGTGAGAGTTCTGGTGGTCAGTAATTTTCCTCTTTCATTCCCCACTCCTTCTAGTGAGTAATTCTAATCTTAGAATTTCAGAAGTCTATATTTTTATGCGGAGAATACTGCATTTACTCTATTTTAACATGGGAACAAAAACAGAATAAGAAGCATTAGTAAACAGAACTAGGCAGGGGCCCTTTTAGCGAGGCTTGAGAGTCTGGGCACGATGTAGGTGCACGTAGATCAGATCTCTGGCTGGAACTGGTGAGATGTCCTTGGGGTACCCAGCTCGTTCACTGTCTCAGCTGTTGGGATCCCTGGAGCAATGTCGTCCGCGTACTCAGTCCAATTTTTCCCAGTTGTGACCAGACCACCTGCAAGCCTTTTAACTTAGCATACAGATCATTATTAACAACATAGGTTTAAACACATCATTTAAGACTATAATGGGTATAGGAGTTTCATAAAGGATAAAACTGAATCAAGAGGAAGTATTTCTAATACGTTTAAGTAGGGCATAGGGAAGGAACACCAAGTCTGTGCCAGTCTCCACGATTAATTTTGTCAAGGTCTGTCATAGAGTTTTAAACTAATTTCTTTTATCTATCCTGAGCTCTGAGGTCTATACACACAATGTAATTTTTATTTGACCTCTAAATGCTTGGCCACACCCTGACTTACCTGGGCAACAAAGCAGGGCTATTATCTGACACTATTGCTTTTGGCACTCTTGGAAAAATTTTCTTCAATAATCTTCTTGATGACTATGTGAGCAGTCTCATTTATCCATTTTGAGAACGTTTTTTCTCAGTAAAGTTTATTTCTCAGTTGATGTCAGGTCTGTCTTTTCAAGGGAGGACTAGTTTTCTTTCTTTCAGTTTTTACCATTTTATACAGGGTTTCTTTTACCAGTCTTAATTTGTCTATAACTTGATAGTCTTCAGACTGCCAGGATCATTGCTCTTTGGGATGCCTGTTTTTGGCGGTTAGATCTGCCATCTGATTTCTTTTGTTCACAGCATCTTAGGTCTTTTTCTGTAGATGTCAACAGCTCTCTTTGTCTGTATATTGTTCCATACAGTGGCAAAAGCATACCTGCTGTCAGTGTAGACTTTTATAAAGCTTGTATCAAAGCCACAAGTTTAGCTTTTTGGGCTGAAGTCCCTTTAGGGAGGCTGCTGGCCTAGATCACTTGCTTTTTGTCCACCACTGCACTGCTGTTTCCGCCTTCCGCTTACCTTCAATCGTGAGGCTACTGCCGTCCGTGTACCAGCTCAAACTCTCAGGCCAAGGCTGATCTGATCTTTACTTGCCGAGGTAAGTAGCCCCCTCTGTTGGTAGATGGCCCCATGGATATGAGCTGCTTTTCATCAACTACTGCTGCTCCTGTGACAAAGCTGCTGCCATCCAGTTCATTCAGGAGCTTCTAGGAGGGCCAGAATTTTTTCTTTGTCTTTGATGTCTCTGCCTTCAGCCAACCGCAGGGCTTGGGTTAGTGCCAAGAGTTCATGTTTTCCAGAGCATTAGTCAGCCATCGGTCAGGGGGCTGAACCACACTTTTAGGGCATATGCCAAGTTTTGTCTCAGAGTCAGTTTATCTGCGTCCTTGACCAGAAGCCACTATGTGCAGACAAGCAGGTCATCTTACAGTCACCAGGTCTAATTTTCACAAGTATGCCACCGGTCTTTTTCAGGATCCCAATCTCTGAGTAAGAACCTCTTTGGCAATACTTTTGTTCTCAGTCACATCTAGGAGTCCCAAAGTTAGGGACAACATTAGGGCAGTCTCAATAGCATCTAAGGCCATCCAAGGTTGTTCTTTTATTTCTTATACGAAGGGCTGTTTATCTTTTTAATTCAGCAAAACCTGGAATCCACAGTTTGCAAAGACCTGTAGTGTCCAGGAACCTTTTAAACTTGCTTTGCACTGGTCAGTGGAGGAATATGAAACACAGTCTCTTTTTAGCTGCTTTTAACAGGTAGGCCACCGGTCTCTTTTAAGGACTCAGCTTCTGTGTTAGCACCCCTTCTGCTTTTTCTTTACTTTCAGCCACAAACAGGTGAAGGGTTTGGTCATGAGGGGGGGCTCCTCTTTTTTTTTGTTAGGGCAGTCTCTCACTCAGTGCTCTTTTTCTTTAACAGATAACAGTAAACACTTTGATCTTCAGCCAAAAGCTTGCTTTTTGTCGCCGGGTACTAAGTTTTCTAGCTTCCCTGACTTTTGTGGCCGGCATTTCATTTCTCTTATCTTTTTTTAAAAAATTTTCTGGCTCCCTATTTTTTACAGATCATTCCTGAGTGCTAGCATTATTAGCAAGTGTCACTTCGCTAGGTCCTAGTCTTTGTCAGTTATCTCTCTTTACTCCTGTTTCTTAACTGCAATGGAGATCTCATATAATGTCTCTCTTTCTATCTATATATATCTCTTTCTTGTCTTTGCTTACTTTGAATGTTATCTAATTATTACATCTATATTCTGTCACTTAACTTTTTCATAGTTCACCTCCTTTTACTGTTAGGTCAGATTGTCGGGGCACTTTCAGTCCCACAGAGACGAGACCTCATCAGAGCCTGGCAGTTAGACCCATAGGTGCTCCTTACCTTGTATGTCTCCCTCACCGGAGCCCAGAACAGACTCACTGCCAACAACTCAGGGCAGTGCCTGAGAAGAGAAAACACATGGGGCAGAGAAGGGAGTGCAGTTCTCACATCAGACCACTGATATTTCAAAATGAACACAATTTTTTTTTTCTGTTAACAAGAGACAAGATACAGGGGGCAGGAGAATGAGCCTTTCTCCCACCCAAGAGGCAGGCAAAGGCTGAAAACAGATCCTTTGATGTGAAGAGCCCAGCGCCGAGTCTCCGCCGCGTGCAGGAAGCGGCGTAAACTCCTGGGAGTGGCAAACAAACGCTGGCAGGCAGAGGCAGCAATTTAACTATTTAACTACCTGATAGATTCCCTGCGCTCTCTGCACTGTCTTTGGGGGGGGAGCACGCAGCCGGGTCGGCACAAGGGAGTGCGGGTAGACTCTGGGGGGGGGGGGACCAAAAGAGGGACGCTGTAGTCGGCCCCTCCCCAGCTGTGGCAGGCTTCACGGCCACTCCGGGACTGGCAGGCGGGGGCCGGCAGGCCGCTGCACTCACTATCAGCATTTTACAACTCATTCGCAGGGCACAGACAGCCTCCGTTGCTGCTGTGTCTGCAGAACTCAGAACCTCAGCACCACTGCTGCTATCAAAGCCCTACCCGCGCTGCCAAAGCCGGAAATTCTTAGCCCAACTCTGCAATCTCAGAGCTCTTTTGAGCAGTCTGGGACTCACCAGCACTGAGTTTTCAAATTCTGTCCTGACGTCAGTCCAAGTCTACAGTCGACAAAAGGTTAACACACACACACACACACACAGTCTTGTCACGTGACCACAAACAAGCACACTCGTCCACGCCTGGACTTACACAACCAGCCAAACACTATTTTCTGACGGGGTCGGATTCCACATTGACTCCTTTTCCTGATAGGGGTGGGATTCCACATTCACTCCCGCTCTGGCAGAGAGAACACTCTCTCTCTCTTTTACTCTGCCAGGCAACAGCCAGGTCTTTTTGACTGTTCTGTACCCTGGCCACTCCTTCCAGGGTCTCCCTTAAACCCACAATCTCAGAATACACAAATGCAGCAGTTCCACACTTACACACCCAGCAGATTGTCCCATTTCTAGAATAATAGCAGACACGACAAAAGCAGACACAAGACTTAGACAAAAGAAACCAAAAACAGCGGCGACTTCCCGTCGCCCACAGGCAACTCACAGATTCAGATGGCCTTTCCAAGGCCGGCCAGCTTAGACCTTCCACCTAAGTGATGGTCTCTCGGCCTTCAGAGGGGTCCGCCAAGCGTCCTTGGCCCTCCCCTTGTCTTCCTGGGGCGTCCCCCAGGGCGATCGGACGGTGGGCACCAGATACGTCTATCTCTACCCACCCCGCGCTCTCTATTGAGACCTGCCTGGTCTCCAGCTCCCGGAGCACGGTCTCTGGTGCTCGTACTGAGCACAGAGCGTCACGCAAAACCAGAATTGCGATCGCACCAGATACAGATTCAGATGGCCTCTCCAAGGCCCACAGATTGAGACTCTCCTGGTCTCCAGAAACAGAACACAGACACCAGACCAAAGCAGAACAGTAAATCTTACTTCTGAGTGGGTCCAGGACTTCTGGGTAGTCGCGCTGATTCCCGGCCAACGCACCAAATGAAAGACTCCAAAACTCCCAAAGGGAGGCACTTACTCAAGCCTCGGGTCAGCCGCGCACCCAAGAAGACACTGAGACCGGTACTTAAGATGTATAGAGAGTAAGATTTAATACAGCAACGACAGGAAAGCACATAAAAGCACATATACCAGATATCTGGGGTCGAATCTCATGCAGCCTGCAAGGTGCAGAGGAGATTCGGCCCCTAGCCCAAATTTTCACAAGCTTTTATAGGAAGGAGGCAAGGGGGGGGAGCAGGGCAGGGAAAATACAGGTTTTACGTCACTAAGTGATTCAGCCAAGGGTTTTTCCAAAGTGCTTTTCGCAACGCGTCCCACACTTTGGCCATGTACTTGATTCATTGGAACTGAGGTTTTTACTCACACCCTTATCTCAAAAATGTCCCTGGCACAGTCCTTAGTTGGGAGGGGTAGGACTGGGTTCGTTCCAGGAAACCCTTATCTCAGAAATGTCCGTCCCCGGAACAGTTTTCATTTGAGAGGGGGTCTGACTCTGGTGTGAGAGTTCAGAATGTACTCTGGGGTGAGAGTTCTGGTGGTCAGTAATTTTCCTCTTTCAATTTCACCTCAGTGATGCTGGTCTCTTCTTAATCACTGCTAATTCCTTAGCTCCAGCTAACCAGCATAAATTTTCCCAGTAGTTCCTTTCATTCTTAAGTCTAGAGCCAGAGCCACATGGCTGAAGCTGCTGAGTTCTGCTGCTTACAGGAACTAGAACATGATCCCCTTGTACTATTACATTATCACTAGCTTTATGTTTACTAAATCCTTCACTGCCTAAGTTTGGCTATCCTGGTTCTTACTCCTTGTAGACTGGCCTTGAATGCAGAGATCAGCATGCCTGTCTCATGGGATTAAAGGTGTGTACCACATGCCTGGTTCTAAATTCAGCTGGGTAGGGTCTTGCCCCAAGATCCCACTCCCTTAATCTGTTATTTCCTAGAACACAGGATTTTGCTCCATTTCACTTCCTGGTATGCCTTTAATACTGGAACCATATGTTTTGTATTTTGCCTTTCTAAGGTTGCTATGCTTGTTCAAACTTCTCTTTGTGAGACTTAACCAGAGAACAAAGTCTCTGCTGGGCTTTTTGAAACTTCCTTTGTCAATGCAATTAATGCAATTAATCCAAGTCTCTTCACTTTAGCCTCAGGCAGACTTTTCAGACAAGGGTAAAAAGTAGCCACATTCTTCACCAAATTACCACAAAAATAGTCTTTATGCCACATACTGAAATTCTTCTCCTTTGAAATCTCTTGGGCCAGGTCAACACAGTTTAAATTACTCCCAGCAACAAAGTCTTCCATATTCCTACTAGGATGATCCATTAAGCCCCATTTAAAGCATTCCACTGAGTTGCAAATCCAAAATCCCAAAATCCACATTCTTTCAAATAAAAGCATGGTCAGGCTTATCACAGCAATACCCAACTCTCGGTACCAACTTCTGTCTTAGTTAGGGTTTTACTGCTGTGAACAGACACCATGACTAAGGCAAGTCTTATAAAAAACAACATTTAATTGGGGCTGGCTTACAGTTCCGAGGTTCAGTCCATTATCATCAAGGTGGGAGCATGGCAGTATCCAGGCAGGCAGGAGGAGCTGAGAGTTCTGTGTCTTCATCCAAAGGCTGCTAGGGGAAGACTGACTTCCAGGCAACTAGGGTGAGGATCTTATACCCACAACCACAGTGACACCCCCATTCCAACCAGGCCACACCTATTCCAACAAGGCCACACCTTCAGATGGTGCCACTCCCTGGTCCAAGGATATACAAACCATCAGACTCCCCCTTCCTTAATATTCTTTTTAAATCTTCTAAGATAGGATGAACTGAAGGATTGATTTTTCTCTGTCCTTAAGCCCTAAGGGAGATGCCTAAGGCAAGGGCTGGCACTCTTCACTGTGAAAGAGCAGGTAGTAAGGATATGGGCCTTAGTGGCTGATATGCATGTTCAGGGACTGGCTGTTCCATTTTAGTGGCCAAAGTAAAGTGTGGCTGGGTTCCAGTGAATCTTTATAGCCGTATTTGGTGGGGAGGCTGTGGGTTGCAAACAGGTGTAGTTGAAGAATCTGAGGAGATGGCTGTGGAGATGGCTCAGTGGGAGAGAGTGCTTGCTTCCCAAGCCTCAGGTCCCAAGTATAACCTCCCAGCACCCAAGCAAAAAGCCAGGCATGCCATTGGAGTGCTGTGGGAATGTGGAGACCAGAGGATCCCTCGTGCTTGACTCTACCTCAGAAGAATCAAGCAGAGAGTGAGAGAACATTAGATGTCCTTCTCGGGCATACCCATAGGCTCACAAAATGCATGCACATACATACATACATACATACATACATACATACATACATATATACATACGTATATGCATTTACTAAAAGAAAATAGCTGTACACTGTTTTTGCCCCACACTCACATAGAATTGGTTCACCTCTTCCCATTTTGGCTCTTGGCAACCAGCTTTGTATCTTTCATATATAGTTACAATTGCTGTTCAGAGGCATAGCAGAGATGGTCATGCTGTCTAATCAAATAATGTTGGATTATTGTTACTTGTTATCTTAATATCTATATCATATTTTCAGATAATGTGTTAGCCAAGATATAATTAGATTTTTAAGTGCTTAAGAAAATAACATGCTTTGAAGTTTGTCTCCTGAAGACTAGAATTTTAAAGCATTCATACACACACATATATTACATGCATGCAAACTATACATACATACATACATACACACACATATATTACATGCATGCACACTATACATACATACATACATACATATACAGAGACATTTACTAAAAGGAAATAGCTGTGCTCTGTTTTGTGTTAGCTTTCCTTGGGAAGGTGTGAAACAGCAATAACTTCACCCAGATGTAGCCCTAACAACAAATCCACCCTAGACCAACATGGTAAACCCATGAGTTTGTTTATAGGAACGTGGGTAAGGGGTTACTTTCAGAAGAGTGGGTAGCCCCCAAAAGCAACAGCTGCATCACTGCGCAGTCCTACCCCATCACAGATGATGGTGTGCAGACTCTGTCACAGAGTTCCACTTTCAGTTAACCTCTTCTCTTGTTATATACTGCAGCATCTCCTAAGAGCACTCACAGCCAATTTGTGGGAAGGAGTAATGGCCGGAATCCCAGATGAGGATCCTGTAGTCTTCCTTCTACTCCTTCTATGAGGAAAGGGGGGGAATAGCTGTTACCATTACCGTAAACCTACTTTCATTATATTTTTGTTCTTATTTTGCTAACATGGCTATGGACTAAAGTCATCTCTATTCCATCACACCATTGGGACAGTCATTTTTGTCCAGATAAAACTAACAAAAACTCAGTATTTTTTGATCATAAAGATGAGACATAAAGTAAAAACTAAAAACAACCCATCTCCATGCCCAGAACTAACTACTAATACTCACCATGTTCAAACATTGCTGGATGTGTTTGTTAGCGTCTACTGGACTCAGTCTTTTTCACTTAACAATTGCTACAAGCTTATAAAGGGTGACACATTACAGACTAAAGGGTGAGCTGGAGGGTTAACCTTTGTACTTTAGTGCAGTGCCCCCACTCCTGCCCAGCAGCCCTTCCAGCTGCCATCCTCCTGGCACCATAGACATACTCTCCCTACTCCCACACCCTAAGATGGCCAGTGTTCCCTACCAGTTACTACTTACAAGTTGCCAGTCCTTTTACTGGCCCCTTTATTGAGTTTCTTTTCTCAGTTTGTGTGCCATCTGCGCACACTGTGGCCCAAGCCTGACTAGTATAGATGCTGCATTCCATGTGACTGAGCTTGCTCCCATGGCAAGATTTAGTATATATTCTTTGTCTGCCTTATCCTCCAGCAAGAGGCTCTCATCCTTCCCATCCCTGGAGTCTCCACATCACTGGCTATATGACTTTGTCAATTTACATTCTGTCTTTGAATCTTGAATTTCCCATTTGGAGAAAGCAGATGATAATGTGTCTTGTGGGGTATGTGGGCAGGTGATGTAAGGATGTGTCTATGAAGTGGGCAGTATAACTTAACAGTGAGCATCAAGTATCAGTGCCATTGGTCCTGATTTTCTTATAGACACTTCTCAGAGGATCCTCTGTATAAGGAAAGGTGCTTTGTAGCCACAATGCTTTCCCATCACATCTTTCTAGAGCCACCATTTCAGAGAGCCTGCATGGCTCATGCTCTGCTCCTGGCTGGAGCATTTCTTGTAGATGGCTCCTGTCTACATTTCTAGGGGACAGCAGATGGTGGTAGAGAGCTAGGTTTGCTCTTGGCTGGGTTTGTGCAAAAGTCTAAATAATTCTTTTAAGAAAAAAATTTCAAGAGCCAACAAAGAATAGGCATTTTTTCATATCCATAAGTATAAGAGAAGCCTTCATTTATTTGAACACATTATTAAGTTTTGACATTCTTTCCTTATGTATTTACTTAGTCACTCTGTAAAGCTGGTATTTGTCCCATCTTAAGAAGAAGCTGGGTTTCAAGGAGAGCTTCAGTTACTTAGAAGTTTCTAACAACCCTTGGTTGTTGTGGGGTCTACACCCAGTGATCTGTATGGAGGCCAGGGCACTTGACTGGTTGCTAGTCTTCTAGGCTCTTGCCTTCACACAGAAGGTTGATATTTAAGAGAATTTCACATTTCTGGCTCTGTGTACCATGTGATAAAAATTCACAAGGAGTGATGTGAAGGTGTATGGTCCCCTTTTCACACAGGCCCTTCTTTTCCCCAGTTCTTCATCTCAGAGGCTGTTACTTTTCTATGTATCCTTCCTGGGGCAGACTCACAGGAAGGCACAGGCATTACAGAGAGAAGGGGACTGTTTTCACAGGCCATCTTAGTTTGACTTTTGCCCTTGGAAATTTTTAGGCTGCTATGCTAGGGTAGAAGCTGTTGTGCAGAAACACTCAGCACTTATACCATATGCACGTCAAGTTTCTTCTGTGTTTCAGTTCTGCCCAGAAGAATCTAAATCCTTGTCTCCATTGACTGTAGAAGAAGGTTAGGGCACAGAGAGACATCAGGGTTTACATGAGAGAAGTGATTTGGCAGAAACACAGAAATTCTTCCCTTGTAAGGGACATATAACAGACAAATGCACAAAAGTGGGTGAAGACAGGTGCTCGCTGGCCTTAAGTCATGGTCTCCATTTCTACCACTATGCATATATGGCCCTGATCTAATTATTTCTTCAGGGATGCAAAACCCTGAAAATCTCAGTGGGTTCCCTCTGGATCCCAGTCCATGACTGTAACTACTTCCTTCGTTTAAACACAATGTTCATGGGATTAAATAAAGCCTTGCATTCATAATGTACTTAGGCTTTCATGGAAGGCATAGATAGACTGTCTCATGCTGTGATCCACATGACATTAGCAGAATGTCCTCTTATACCCAGGAGTACATTTTACCTGGTGTTGTATGGTTGGCCTAGTGCCCTGGTGATGAATGTGGATTCTGTATTTTGATACAAGCTTTGGTGCCTGTGTCAAAGCAAGAATATTAAGTTAACAATGTCAAAGTGAGCAGTCAGGGGCCATCCTGTCTTCAGATGTATATGATTCTACACTAAGATTTCCAAAGGCTGGTACATGTTGAGACAGAGAGAAAATGCCTTTGAGATGTACATATTTTTAATTACCTGCTTTCATTAGGTGATTTAGTTGATTAGTTCTTCCTGGGTTTATGGGTTTCCCTTTTTCTTAATTTTTATTACATTTGTGTGTGTGTTTGTGTTGTATGGAGTCAGAGGACAATTTTGGGGAGAGTCAGTTCTCCCTTTCTACCATGTGGCTTGATGGCAAGCACCTAAACCATCTTGCTAGACCAGAAAAATTTTTTTCAAAACCATTTATACCTGAAATCAGAAGTGGACTGTGTCTTATTGCAACCCTTAATTGGTTTTGTTTATTATCTCATGTGTGTTTCATTGTTTTCCCTTTGAGGAGCTAGCATCCTATGTCAGTCTGCTCTAGCACAGCCAGTATGAGTTCAAAGTATTGATTTCTGAGTTCATCACAAGAGCTGTCATGAGGTACTGGCACTGTGTCTTGTTTGGGATTTCCAACTCTTTGTGTCCTGAAAGCATGGTTGATGGACATGTCTGAGTCTCTGCAGTCACTTGTATGACTTCAAGAGTAGGCATACAGCCGTTAAGTTGACATTTCATGTTACTACGTTAGGGACACTTTCCATCATAATGTGTTTGTTTTTAGGTGAAGGTGGTTTTGATTGACGTTTCATAGTTGATATGTAATAGTGCTAAGATTTCAACCTGGTAGCCTGTCTAGAAGCCTGCACAGCCCATCTCTCAGTAAAATGTGGGGACTGAGTGAAGTTCTTCTACAAAGAGCCTCACTTGTATCAGGAATTCTACAAAGCTTAGAGTTTATGGGATTGCGGGGAGTTGGTATGCTGCAGATTTATAACTAAATTATAATTGCCCAGTGAAATCCTTTTGTAACAATGTATTAACAAACTACTAGCTTGCACCAACCCAAAGGCTACGAGTGCCACCAGATACCACCTGAAGCCTATTCCTAATTCCCCAGTTTTTCTGTCACTGGCCGATCTGATGCTCCCACCATGTATTTGGAAAATGCCTTGATTTATGACCTTCTTTTGTTCTGTAATTAATAAATTCTCCACAAAACTCTTACCTCCATACCCCTGAACATGGCGTTTGGCATAGCTTGACTCCACATTCCTGGCTCAGGATCACTGATACTTGGCTTTGGAGTAATTTATCCCTTATTCCCTTTGAGGAGAGAGCTGTGTTTTCGCATTCGTCATGGCCCTAACATAGTTGTCCCGTGGCTGTTTCTCCTATCCCTTTGCACAGACACACTTGAACCCATTAGCAGTGGAGACCCCTTAGATCTTGAATCTTGACCTCCCTCTTTGAACTGAGTGACTCTAAAGAATCCTTTGAGCTCTCTGAATTGCTTTTCCTGTGTGAAGAGCAGGCTGCACCTTCCTCCTGCCTGCCTATAGATGTAGCAATTTTCCTCACCCCTTTTATTCCTAGGGGAGAGGAGAGTGCTGGGCATTGGTGGACACTGCTCCAATGTTGGCTCCTGAACTCTGCTCTTCTTGACCCTGCTCTGTAGTTCAGTGTCAGGTGTCTCCTGTAGTGATTAAAGCAGATAACTACATGGATATGGTCAGGAGCCACAGGTTGTCATTAGGTCCTTCACTCTCATCCTTCCATTTTCGGGAGAGCTGAGCAATAAGGAATCCTAAAAGAAAGGAAGGAAGGATTCCCATTGCTTATTGGACTCAAAGGCAAGAGTTGCTAACTGCATAGTGATTTGACAAAAGAACTGCATGGCAGCTTAAGTAAGGCTCGTTATATGACCATTGCTATATCAGATGAGGTGGCCTTGGGATTGTAACACAGATACCCAGGCAGACAGTCACAAGTGGGTTTGTGAGACATGGATTCATTGATATAACTGATGTCACAGGAATACAAGGGAAATGAAATGATGTGGAGGGTAATGACCTGAAGACTAGCGTAGGTTTTGCATAGACAAGTAAAGACATCTTGGATGTTATCATTAAAGGTGATATACTTACTAAATGCACTTTTTGGATTTTTTTCTTTTCTTTTGCTTGTTTCCTTCCTTCCTTCCTTCCTTCCTTCCTTCCTTCCTTCCTTCCTTCCTTCCTTCCCTTCTTCCTTCCTTCCTTTCATCCTTCCTTCCTTCCTTCCTTTAGCAATTGCGGTAGCAGTTCTATGGGCAGGGACTCAAAGGCCAGAGTTCCAGGTAGAATGCCAGGACCTCTGCAGGGCAGTTTCAGGTCCCTGAGTTACTCAATGGTCCAAAGGCCATTCTCACCTCTGCTTAATAGCTATAGAGTTTCACGTTTAACTAGTGTCCATGCGAGGATAGACTTACTCATAATGTCACTTCTTTAATCCAAATATATTTACCTTAAACTTATTGAAGTCGGAGGTGCCATGCCAGGATTGATCTGTCTGAAGATAATGTACTCATCTTTCAGGGTCTTTGTGCTGTAGCAGTCTATTAAAATCTAAGCATGAAGGATGGCTTGGAAAAAAATTATGGCCTGCAAGGAAAATTGCTGTCCAGCCAAGTCGACAGAGACATATATACTCAGCTCTGTAAGACAGACTCTAGGGAGAAGCAGAACAAGCCCAGGGAGGAGTAGGAGCAGCAGCAAACTTGATCCCAACCTGAGGACTGAGAATGGCTTTCCTTGACTGTTTTTCTCCTCTGGTCTCTTCCTCCACCAGCAGGAATGTGATGGCTCCAGAATTCTGCCTTTTTTCTATATGAGTTGGCGCTGGTGAATATCCCGGCTATTGCCATACCTTTTTGTTGCTTTGCTTGTATAGTTTGTTTTTTATTATGTTAACTAGTAACCCATATGAGATGTTACCTCTTAAAATTTTAGGTCTAGAGTATACTTATTTTGGCCATAAACACAGGGTCCTAACAGACCGCTGGAACTTGTCCATCTTGCTTGGATGAGATGCTTTGCTTATCAAATAGTATCTTCGCCTGGTCCCTGACAAATGGCATTCTACTTCCTGTTTATAAAAGTTTTACTCTTCTAGATACCTAATATAAGTGAAGTTATACAGTGTGTGTTTATATGATTTTTTTTTTCTATCTAGCACAGTGTTTTCTTGGTTCATCCATGTCCACTATTACAAAATTGTCTTCAATTTTGTGGCAGATTAATATATTACCACATGCATGTGCATGGTTTTGGTTATTTGTTTGTTTTGATCAGTTGTTACTCTGGTGGACATTTCGGCTGTTCTACCTTTGGGCTATTGGGTACACTTCAACATAAAGATGGAAGTGTAAAGATCTGCTGAGATCCTGATTTCAGTGTTTTTGGATAAACACCTAGGAGTAAGGTTTCTAGATCTTATGGTAGTTCTACTTTTAATTTTTTGAGAACTCCGTGTACCATTGTCCTGGCATTTGTTCTTCTACTGTTGGAGAAAAGTGCACACCTGTCATCTCTTATTCCTTGCCCCGGTCGTTCTGCCCCCTATGAGACTGCCACTTGCCCCCTCCCTGTACACCATCCTGCTATCCTTCTTTTGGCTTCCAGGATGTAACTTGACTCTTGACACATTCTTAAAAATCCCATGTCAAGTCAAAATACCCCATGACCAGGACTTCTCACCCAGATAAATTTGCTTATTCTCTACTAGAGTCTCTAGAGCCTTTGCTTCTGTAGCTTTGGGACAAATGATAGAGATGTCATCTTAGCCTCATGTTACATGTTATTTTAAATGAGCTGTCATCTCCTGAAGGCAAGGACTCTGTGTCCTCTCTGAAGATTTTACAAAACACCTATTCACATGTGGAGAGGCAGAAATCATAGTACATATGTGTGTTACAGTTTAGAAGACAGGAACTTTAAGTTAGTTGCTCTGGAAAGGTTAAGAAGACCCTTGGCAGCAAGGTCCAATGCACAGGACACTGTCCAATCCTATAGAGATAAATTAATGGGACAGGGATAGAAAGGATAGATCAATGACATCACCTTCTTAATTTTTTTTAAGCAAGCAGGCCTTGGAATAGACAGGCAGGCTTAGCGGGTTGGTTTTGACTGCACTTGAACTCTTCAGTGTGGGATGTCAGCAGGCAAGGCGGACATGTACATGGCAGGAACAGGAAATGGGGTTCACCTCATAGGAAGTCATCAGCTGCTTGATGCCAGCACTATTCTATCAGAACATCCTACTTCTAGCATCCTGAGCTGAGAGTCTTTGGCTTCCAGCCGTGGTCTGCCATGCTAGCAGTGCTGTCAGTGTGCTCACCCCACACCTACTCTTTAAGTCTGAGCCTACCCTTGCCTGTTAGTGGGAGGGAATGGAAGAGGAGTGAGCCTTGTGGACTGCATGATACTCTTAACAGGTGTGGAATAGCTCCATCCTTTCTGTCTTCCCTGGCCTTCTCACATCCCTCCATCTGTCATGATCCCAGGGTACTGGCTCCCAAACCAGACAGGTGTGGAGAATCAGCTACATGCTAGAGTTAAAGGAAGGTCTGAGGTCTGCCCACAGAGAGTCCTCTCACTGATGTGGACAAGGCTAGGAACCTGCCATTTCTATAGAGGCACACCAAAGGACTGCAGAAGGATGGATGCAGGACTAACAACATTGCTGAAGAATTATTTCCTTTGTCTAACTTGTTTTTTTTTTTCTTTCATGATTTCACAAGGATTATGTACTCTTTTTAAAAATGGGAAAATGATTGATGTTAATAGAAATAACATGCTATCCTGAAGCAGTCATGAAGTAACCATTGATGCTCCAAGTACATTTCTGTTTTCCACAGGTGGACTTGACCTCATCTTCCTTCCTGGCCTTGGGTTTGACAAAGATGGCAACCGGCTGGGGCGGGGTAAGGGGTACTATGACACCTACCTGAAGCGCTGTGTACAGCATCAGGAAGTGAAGCCCTACACCATGGCCTTGGCTTTTAAAGAGCAGATCTGTCCACAGATCCCCATGGATGAGCATGACATGGAGGTAGATGAAGTCCTTTATGAAGATTCCCCAGCATCCTAAGTTACACCACGACGGCTACACTCTCTGCTCTGTACCGGTGTAATGAACATATGTCTATTTTTCTCTTGTCAAAATGAATCAAAACAGCACATTAAAGTGAATATGGATTGTGATTTTAAGTGTAAAAATAAAATGATATAAAATCCTCTTTAGAAATCAATAGAAATTATTAGAATATTAATGCAAATGGAGGTGGAAACCGCAAGGTTTTCAGCTTAGCTTTCTGGTGTCAAGATGGTAAGTTGACCTTTCTGTCTTCTAGTTTAAATGAAATATTTATGAGTATTCGAGAAACAGAAATTGGGTGTGAATGGGGGCACTGTGTCTTAATATGCAGTCATAGGCCTGATTGCTCTGGCATATGGAGACTCAGCTGTTATTAATTGGTTTGGCAGTACTTGGTATGGATAAAATATTCCCCAAGAATATTATTATACCACCTAATCATGGCTTCATTTACTCACCTTGAAGTTTTGTGCGTGACATTTTGTAGCTTCATGTGGTGAATGGATGGGAATCTTTTGTGGTTTATATACTTTGATCCAGTTGATTGGTCTCTGGCCCTGAGGACTTATATAAGGAAGTATTTCTGTGAATTCGTGGGCTCCATTTGGAAATGGAAGCTGCCATGGACCGGACATTGCCAGATGGCCTCACAGCCAGGGAGAGGTACTTTTGTTGAGGGGAAAGATTTGGTTATCACAGGACACTCAGGGGTCTTCCTTGACATGACTGCTTCCTTGCTTCAACCTGCAGCCGGTCACTAGCTCCTGCTGGCATTGCCTCTGGGATGCAGTCTACATCTGCTCTCTCCTTCCTGTCTTCCTGCTCCTAATTTCTTCAACTCTCAGCATTTCTCAGCTCAAGTAGGCAGGTTTTGTGCTTAGTGTCTTTTGCCTCCAATTTATTTCAGGGATGATCTGATAAGGCATAAATCTAGTGTGGACTATCCGCATAGAAGTCTTTCGGAGACATTTTAACAAGTAGATGCCTTCCAATGTGGGAGAAATCCCTTGTAAGCCCCCCCTTCCTCTATCATCTCTTCCCTCTCCCCTGTATGTCTTTCTGTATGTGCTGCAAGCACCGCAGGCCTTCTGCCCAGTGCAAGCCTGTTTTCCTGCATCTCACTGCTGGCTTCTTTTGCATGGGAACTGCTGGGTATCTTCAGGGCTCTGCCCTAGCTTTTTTTCTCCAGGAGGTCTTCCTTGTCTCCCCTCCTGCCAACTCTAGATCCTCTATCTTCTCTTTCTGTGGCCATTGCCTATTTATCACATTGTCCTATGGAGCAGTTACTAATGTCCATGTTTGTCCCTTCACAAGGCTATAAGTTCGAAAGAGCTTCTTGTCTTCGGTAGATGACTGATAGAGAGTGTTTGATAACATTTTTTAAAGTGTAAAGAGAATATATGTACAATTATTTCACTTTAAACAGATGTACTTTTTTACATAATAATATACAGTGATATTTTGTGCACAAAGGTAAAAATATATATATTTTTAAAATGTCAATTAAGGCTAAGAGTTGATCTGTACAATTTAGAATATGCAAAGAGAAATGAAAAAGAAATTGAATTACTACAAGCTATGATGCCATTAGTACACTGGTTAATCTTATTCAGTGTTACTTCAGCAGCAGGGATGAGGTAAATGTTACTATAACTGGCATGACTGTTGGCGTGAAATAGTTAAATCCTAACATTACAGGGCTCTTGACGGTCGAGAAAGCTTTGCTTTCTCAACCTATGTTATTCTTGTATTGAAAGAGAGCATGTAAGAGCCAGGTGTAGTTAGAATAGACAAATGACTTGCCAGAAATTGCTGGGCACTCAAGATTCAGAACAATCAAAACCCATGTGATCTCTCCCTGTAGTGGTTAATCTTGTAAACCTGACAGGATTCAGAACTTCCACAGAAACATGTCCCTGGGTGTGTTTATGAGGGTGCTTCCTGAAAGGTTTAATCAAACAGTGAAGACGTACCCAGTATGTGGTATCTCTGTCTCATGGGGTGGGATCCTGGACCAAATGAGAAGGGAAAAATGAGTTGTGTACTAATGATCATTGCTCTCTGCTTCCCGACGGTGGGTGCCTCTGGATGCTCTGATGGATTGTATATTGCCAAAATAAATACTTCCTTAAGTTTTTTCTTATCAAATATTTTGGTAATAATGAGCATATCACCTGACACACACCCCTAAAAAGACAGCCATTTCTGTGTGACCAAGCTTGCACCGAGGAATTCCTGCGAAGGTATTGGAAGGTCTACACACCCTCCCTGGTGATACAGGGTACAATGACACTGTAGGTAGATTAGGTGTGTAGGTTAGGACATCTATGACCCGGGGAGTGAGCAGCACAGGGTAGGACATCATGGATTAGGATTTGAATCTGCAGTGCTCCCACAGGTTCCTGTTCTGAATAGTTTCCCCCAGGGATGGCATTGTTTGCCTATGGCGGCAGAGCCTAGCTGGCAGAAGTAGGCCATTGGAGGTAGATCTGCCCTGGTTCCTTTCTGACTTTCTGCTTCCTAATCTGCTGTGATGAAGCCCCCTCCTGCTGTGAGTGACACCTCTATAGCATGTCTTCCTTGCCTTCATGAGCTGGAACCCTCTGAAACTGTGAGCCCAACCAAGACATTCCTCTCTTCTTTTGTTTTTGGCAGATATTCTGTCACAGCAATGCAAAAGTAACAAGTTTACACTTTCAGAATGAAGAGAGTCTCAGAAGGAGCCACCTATATAGAGGAGAACTAGTAATTAAATACTAGCCGAACCCACTAACCAGAGAGGAACCAGTGCTGGAAACCATGAGAACCACAAAGAGGTGCATGATACATATTTTATAGAACTATGCTTAATTGAACTAGAACCATATGAAGTTGTAGTCAGTGGTTAAGAATAACTCACATTTAATCTCAGTGTTCCCCTGCCTAAAGAACTGGCTAAATATACTGAGACATGGGTAGCTTCATGCAGAAACAGTTCCTGGCCCCAGATTTTAAAAATTTGTATGTATATGGGGGTAGAGTGGGGGATGAGGGCATGTATGTGTTTCTTGTAGAGACTTCTGAGTTCCAGTTGCTTACATTGTATTTAATAATAAGTATATGTTTAAGTCTTCCTCCAGCCTATAGCTCTTGAAAGTACATTCTCTGAGAAGCTCACAATCATTTCAAGACCCAGTACAGACCCCACCAGAAAATAATAATTCCTGATGAGGGAATGGACCTGCTTCAATGCTGCCCCGTGTCCATTGGGAGGGTACAGAGGGGAAAGGGAAAGGAGGCATGTTGAAGTTAAATTACTATGTCAGAAAGAAAACCGACTCTCCTTCCCACATGAGCCCCCAACTGCCCATAGCTCCGCAAGGATGGGTAGAGGCTCACCAGTCACTTCTCCATGCTAGAATGCTGACTGGCTTCATCTGGTGAAGTTGCCCACAGCTGCTTTGAGTACATGAGTGCAGCTGTCCTGTCATCCAGAAGGCACTGTTTGCTCTAGGCCCCTCCAGCATCTGGCTCTTACATCTTTCTTCTCTTTTGCAGTGGTGTCTGGGCCTTGGGAGGAGGTGAGATATAAAAATTTGCTGAGCAACCCATTGGCATTCATTCTCCCTATTTTGAGTAGTTGTGACTGACTGTATTAATCATCATCTACTGCATCAACTTCTCTGATGAGGTCGTGGGGGGGGGGTGTACCATACATATGTGTGTGTGTTTACCATATGTGTGTGTATGTGCATGCCTGTGTTGTTTACCATATATGTGTGTGTGATGTGTGCATGCATGAGCACATATGCCTGCAGACCCAGACCCCAAAAGAGGGCATCACATCCCCTGGAGTTGGCTTTATATGTGGTTTTGAAGTTGTGAGCCACATTGAACTTGGCTCCTCTGGAAGAGCATGACAGGCTGCTAAATTGTTAAACCATCTCTCTGGCTTTGAATTTTTAAGACACTACATTCTACTGTGTAGAAACTTTCCATAACAGACCAGATGGCCACTCATTTCTTATGGTCTTCCTATCTATGCAGATGTTCACCACAACAAGCTTTTTAAACTATAGGAGTTGGTTAACTGAGTTTAGGGATCACAACACATACATACAAACGCACACACACACACACACACACACACACACACACACACACACACACACAAATTAGCAAAGTTTAAAGTGTTTTGAATGTACAAGGACTGAAAGTTGATTCAAAATCAAATGTATTTTTGGATCCAAGCCTTTTCTGGCAAGGCTTGCCCATGTTGTATATCACAGGACACCTATGACTACTTCTCCTCCTCTTCCTCCTCTATCTCCTCCTCCTCTTCCTTCTCCATCTTCTCTGCCTCTTCCTTCTCCTTTTTGGCAGGGTCTCACTATGGAGCCCAGGCTGGCCTAGAACTCACTGTGTAGAGCAGGCTGGCCTTGAACTTTCACAGAACCACATGCTTCTACCTGCTGGAATTAAATGTGAACCATCCACATTGTTAATAACTAAGATCACAGATTACTGAAAATATTTAAAAAGTATTAAACTAAGTTAGAAAAAACATGCTTCCATTGTACTTGTGTAAATATGAAAGTGTATGTGCGTCACATGGGTTTTAGAATTCAATTACACAATATAAAGTCATGGCAAAAAGGCATTTTCAGTACACCCTGTTGCTCCTCCCTTCCTTCTTCCCTCCTTCTCTTCCTTTCTCTTCCTTACTTCTTTACCTCACTCCTCTTCTCCCTTCCCTCCTCTCCTTTCCTTCTTCTACCTGTCATGGATCAAGCTCAAGGCTCCATGAATGCAGGCCAGGATTCTATCTAGGAACCACACCTTCAGTCACAACACCTCTTCGGAAAGTAGGTTTCATCTCTGTCTTTGATGACACATGGCCATTTACCTGAAAGATTCAAATTGCATCTCTTAATATATTGAAAACATTTGCTTAGGTAGCAATTGGCCAGTTACCACAATAGTCTATAAAAGTCAGAAAGTTTTCAAGATATCACAAAGAGTTGTGAATATTTTACTTGTTTTAAAATGTGATTTTATAAAATGCACATCAGTGAAGCCTGCCTTACTTGGGCATTTCTCCCATGTAAATGTTAGTTCTTCATTGAATGAATGCCACTCTCTGAGTCACATCAAAGACGCCACTCCAGCAGGGATTGGAAACTTTTAAGGTATTTTGAGAAATACCGATTCTCTCTCTCTCTCTCTCTCTCTCTCTCTCTCTCTCTCTCTCTGTGTGTGTGTGTGTGTGTGTGTGTGTGTTAATCATATGGGTACACTTGCATGTGTGTGTACATGTATGTAGACATCAGAGGTCAACTTCAAATGTTTGTTGTTCCTCAGGAACCATCCATGTTTTGTATTCAGACAGGGTCTCTCACTGGCCAGGAGTTCACAGAAGACTAGGCTGGTTAACCTCAAGCACCAGGCATCTGCCTGTCTCTACCTTCCCAGATCCTCCATTGCAAGAAGGCTGCTCTTGTGCAGCACACACTGTACAGACTGAGTTACCTCCCGAGCTCTGCCTTACCTCAGCTATAACATCTTCCTGCTAGCCACCCCACCAGAGGAAGTGTTTGTCCTTCATTCAACCTTCCACCCTAGACACTTTATACTTTCATTGAGGTTTTCAGCCTGTCAACGGTGTTTTCTGTGTGTCCTCCTGCGATGCTCACTGACCAAAGAATGCATCTGTCTCTCCCCCATTGTCTTGTCTCTATTTCATTCACATTTCTTTGAAATGAAGAATCTATAGTATTTAAACAGCATGCTATTTTTGTCTTTTTCTTCTAAGGGAGAACACTTTTAAAATGTATAAGTAGTTGCCACTGTATTTAGTGAACAATGTTTCATAGCCTTTAAAATTGGCATCTCAGGATGCCGTACACTGCTGAGTAGGTGAGTTCGCCTTCATTGTCTTCCCTTGTAGCTTCTCCAGCGTTGTAGATGTCACAGTTTTCACTGTGGGTGTTAGATGTGAAAGCCTCCGTGAACCATAGATACACAAACCCTCACTTGGGAAAAATCATTGTGATCCTTTCAAATTTTTGAGCTGACTTCTTGGCAAAACGTAAGTTTATTTCTTGTGAAGCTTGTGAACTGCTTGTGAACTCCAGAAACAGAGGCATCAGCAATTGCTGCTCTCTGTGACTTTGTGATTGATGACTGATGTTTGGTCTGCTGTTGTCTCATCGGAATCTTTTAAAGGCATTTGTCTATTTTAGGAAGGTTGATCTAGTAGAGACTACACAGTACAGTGGGTAAGTCCTTGTTCTTGGGAATCCATGTAGAAACCATTATGTCTCAATGGGCTGAAAGTGGCTAAACAATCCTTCAATGTCTGTATCCTTGAAGCACAAATCCTAAATTACACCAGACAGGGAACCTTCAAAAACGCAGGGTGAGTGGCTGATGTCGGTCTTAATTTAACTTCTAGGAAAACTTAATTGAATTAAATTGTGAACTCCATCAAAGGACTCTCAGGAGTAGGGTAATAGAAACGGGAATTTCTTTGAAATTCCCCACTTTTTTCCTACCATCAGTCACAAGTACTTCCTGTTTTAACATTCTGGTCTGTTGTGACAACAGACTACCCTAATGCAATTGGACAAAATATGCTCACTTGCCGGCGATATGCTTTTTAAATAAATGTGATATACTTAAAAGCACACTTTCAGAGCTTTCAGTTGTGAGTGGAAATGCAAGGACCATACTGTAAATGGGGAGTACTTGTTTGATCACAGAATAATCCTCTTTAGAATTATAATTCAAGGATGTGGTCTTTCCCCCTCAAGCCTAGAGATTATGACTACTGAATTTTTCTGAAGATCTGGGTTGATGTGCCCATGGAAGCTCACTGCAGAATAAATGCACTGCTGTATTGCCTAAATATTTGCTGTCCTTCAAATCTGGCATGAGATGAGATGAACCTCGCTTCCAATCCATATTTATGTGTATACATTGGAATATATATACTAATTAGAGCCAGTCGAATGTAGACATTACTTATCAGTGCTTTTTATTGTTTCTTATTACTTATCTCCTCAAGCTCTCTTCTGTGCTTGTGAGCACTACACCCATAAAACATCCCCTGCCTGCTTAAGAGCCTTTACTGCAGTTCTGTTGATTACAAAATAAGGCCCAAAGGGTGTTTTCCAACCAATGTTGCAATTATCACACCATCCACTCAAGACCAGTAAGACCAGTTACATTCACATTTAGTATGCTTGATAAGAACTCTAAGAGCTCAATTCTCTATAATAGAATAGGAATTGAACAAAACAGAGACATTCAAAGAGGCACCTCAATATTCCAGAAAGTGAATAGTGACTTTATTGGTATGAGGGTCATATGGGAATCAGGATAAAATGTGAATTGTCTCAGGTGTGACCTGAAAGTCTGCATCTTGTACAAGATCCCAAATGCTGCTGCACAGTTGGTTTGCATCTGAGTAGCTGGATGCAATCCCAAATGGTAGTTTAAATTTAAGTAAGCAATATTCAAGAAGCCACAGCTAACATCAAAACAAATGGAGAGAAACTTAAAGCAATTCCACTAAAATTAGGCACAAGAAAAGGCTGTTTGCTCTCCCAATATGTCTTTAATATAGTCTTTGAAGCCCCAGCTAGAGCAATAAGACAACTAAAACAGACCAAGGGAATACAAATTGGAAAAGAAGTCAAAGAATTGCTCATAGTAGATGATATGATAGTATACATAAATGACTCCAAAAATTCTACCAGAGATCTCCTATAGATGATAAACCCCTTGAGCAAAGTGGCAGGATGTAACTAAAAAATTCAGTAGCTCTCCTTTGTACAAATTTAAAAAAAAAAAAAAAAAAACAACACTTTTTAATAGCCACAAATGGTATAAAATAATTTGGTGTAGCTCTAACCAACCAAGTAAAAGACCTTTATGACAAGAACTTCAAGTCACTGAAGAAAGCAATTGAAGATATCAAGGGACAGAAAGATCTCCCATACTCATGGATTAGTAGGGTTAACATAGTGGAAATAGCCATCTTACCAAAACAATCTACAGATTCAATGCAATTCCCATTAAAATTCCAACACAACTCTTTTGTTTGTTTGTTTGTTTGGTTGGTTTTTTGTTTTCTGTTTCTGTTTTGTTTTGTTTTGTTTTTTGTTTTTCGAGACAGGGTTTCTCTGTGCAGTCTTGGCTATCCTGGAACTCACTGTGTAGACGAGGCTAGCCTCAAACTCAGAAATCAAACTGCCACTGCCTCCCAAGTGCTGAGATTACAGGCATGTGCCACCACTGCCAAGCACAACACAACTCTTTACAGACCTTGAAAAAACAACTCTCACCTTCATATGGAGCAACAGAACTCCAGGATAGCTAAACCCTCCTGTACAATAAAAGAACTTCTGAAGGTATCACCATCCCTGATTTCAAGCTGTACTAGAGATCAGTAAAAATAAAAACTTCATGGTATTGGTATAGAAACAGACAAATTAGTCAATGGAATGGAATGGAAGACCCTGAAATAAACCTATAACACCTACTGACAATTTTGACAAAGAAACCAAGACCATGCAGTGGAAAAGAGAGGACATCTTCAACAAATGGTGCTGGTCTACCTGGATATCTCCATGTAGAACAAAGCAAATAGATCCATATTTATCTCCCTGCACAAAACTCAAGTTGAAGTGGATCAAAGACCTCAACATAAAATAATATACACCAAATCTACTATAAGAGAAAGAGGAGAACAGTCTTGAATGCATTGGCACAGGAGAGAATTTCCTCAACAGAACACCGACAGCTCACACACTAAGATCAACAATTAATAAACGGGACTTCATGAAACTGAAAAGCTTCTGTAAAGGCAAAAGACACTGTCAGTAGGACAAAACAGCAGCATACAGAATGGGAAAAGAGTTTCACTAACTCTGTATCTGACAGTGGGCTAATATCCAAAATATGTAAAGAACTCAAGAAGTTATATATGAATAAACCAAATAACCCAATTAAAAATGAGGTATAAAGTTAAACAGAGAACACTTAACAGAGGAACCTCTCCTGGCCATGAAACATTTAAAGAAATGTTCAATGTTTCTATTCATCAGGGAAATGAAAATTAAAATAGCTCTGAGATTACACATTATACCCATCAGAATGGTTAAGATCAAAATCTCAACTGATAGCAGATGCTGTTGAGCATGTGAAACAAGGGAAACATTCTTCCATTGCAAGGGAAATGTTCTTCCATTGCTAGTAGAGTGTAAACTTATACAACCATTCTGGAAATCAATTTGGCAGTTTCTCAGAAGACTGGGATTAGTTCTACCTCAAGACCCAGCTATACCATAACTCCTGGAAATATATTCAAAAGGTACTCCCCTATCCCACAAGGGCACTTGCTGAACTACGTTCATCGCAGCTTTATTTGTAATAACCAGAAACTGGAAACAATCTAGATGTTTCTCACCTGAAAATGGATACAGAAAATGGGGTGTATCTACACAATGGAATACTACTCAGCCATTAAAAACAAAGGTATCTTGAACTTCTCATGCAAATGGATAGAATTACTATCATGCTCAGTGAGGTAACCCAGACTCAAAAGGACATACATGGTATGTACTCAGCTAGAAGTAGATATTAGCCATAAACTGCAGGATAGCGATGTTCTAATACACAGACCCTAAGAAGCTAAATAACAAGAAGGGCATGGGGGGGGGGGAATCTTTGAATTTCATTCAGAAGGTAGATAAAGTAATCACTGGAGGTGGAGGGAGGGTGGGAACTGTGTGAGAGGGGATAAGGAGGGGAACAGGGTATAGGATAAAGTATAGGCAGAGCCAAAGAAGTGAGGGCTGAGAGAGTGACTAGAAATAGGTAGTAGACAGGAGGGTTGCCTAATTGTTGCTTGGGTCATTAAAGATGGCAGAAGCTAATTGCTGGGTGAAGGATAAGGCAATTTCTGAGCTGGACAGGAAGAGAAGGGGGGTGAAAGGATTGGGAGTGACACCAGGCAGTTGGATGAATAGGAAGCTTCAGACATGTAGTTCTCTGGAGGCACTGATGGATTGTAGCCTCTACAGCCACCAGGGGATGGGGCAGGATATTCTTTTCCCAGCCTTTGAGTTATCTGGTGGTTTTAAAATATAAAAGTCTCTAGTGTTTTCTGTCGTGCCCACCTTGGCCGGCAAGGAAGACACAACACGGTCAGATTCTTCTCAACAGCCTTTATTGCAGGAACGTCTTGATGCTACTATGGAGACCCCCGGGCACCCAGGGAGGTCAGCTTATATGCACCCCAGCACAGGGAAAGGCTTCCTGTCCTCCTGGGATAGGTTGAACTGCTGTCACCTAATTAGCATGTACCTGATTGGGAGGGGTTGGCGCCAGACTCGGGATTATGCCTGTGCAGTGGTGTTGTGTACGACAATGGCACACCGGAAACTGGCGCCATCTTAGAGTTGGCTTCCTACATCTGCCCCTTTTTTGTTTAATAATATGATGCTGGACTAGGTCTGGGCAAATCTGTCCATCGGCCACGGCTCCTGTCTTAGGTCGATCCTCTAGTGTCACAGCCTTACCCGTCATAGGGTTGCCCTATCGCCTCCAGGCCCCGTGTCTTAGGTTGGTCTGTGCACAAGGAAAGTTGCCTGTCTCTGGATACCGTGGATCTGTGTGACTACAACTGCCAATTGACCTAGGGTGAACTCTTAATTTTTCAAAGAGGCCAGCCAAATATTGGGAGATGTGCCATCTTCAATGACAATCATGGCCTGATATACCACAGCCTTGTATCTGGCATGATCTCTCTTAAGGCGACATATGAGTCAAAGGCAGAAACCACATCCCAGGAGGACCACCAATCCCCAGGCTAACATGCCAGCCCACTCCTTAAAAAAGGAAAAAGGCATTGGTGATCCAAGCAGTGAAGTCTCCGAGGGTGACAGGGTCCATTCTAGTGCTATTAAGAGCAGCTATTTGCAACAGCAGTCGGTGTGATAGTTGTTCAGCTTCCAGGGACCAGCTTCCCTTCAGGTAATTTGAAATTTCTCAGCTCTGTCAAGAAGACTGTGAAAAGTTAGCTTGCAGAGGGGTAATACACAAATCTCTAAGGGAGGAAACACAAATAGCTGGATCATATGATATAAATCCTCAACCTGTCCCTGAACCAAGTCTATCCTTTGATTGGCTAACAGAATGCCAGACGCCAAATGCTTATCCCAAATAGGATCAAGCCAATTAGCTACTGTGGCTCTGTGTAGCCAAAAACAGGGCAGGGAGGAATTCACAACAGAGAAATACAAAGTATGCAACAAGGAAAAAATAGTGGCAGCATAACGTTGGGGCCCTTCCCCATTGGGTACTAGGCAGGGAACATCTCGCAAACAGGAAGTAGAAAAGAAGGTTGGCAAAACAGTGGATTTACTATGAACTGGCATAGATACTTTTCAGGATCTGGCAATAGCCCATAAATTGAGCGAATCAACCTGGGTTACCATTCCCAGCATCATCAGGATCCATAGTTTCATCTTCAGGGGGGGACAGAAGTTGTAGGCAGCTTTCGCAGATTGGATTTTCTTGTTCCTGGGGAAAAACACAAACAGACCCTCTTGCCCACGTCAACACCAGTGGGCAATGATTTCCACGCCCTTATGGCAATCTGACTCACCTGCTCAAACACCTGCACTGGATATCCTGTCTGTTGTTGTGCAAAGCGACCTTGACCAAGCAGCATATCCCTATCCCATGCTGGATTTCCTGCAGCAGCATTAGCTGCTGCCTGTTCATTTGCAAATTCAATAAGGAAGGCTTTCCTATCTAAATACTGCCCAGGTGAAAGGCATGCCTTCACCAAGACTACCTAATCAGACAGCGTCATGCAGTGTTTATTCAAGGCCTCTACTTGAGCCACAGTATAAGAGGCAGTTAGGCCGTATGTCCACACGGACTCGGCCAAATTCCTGATTACTTTGAAATCTAGAGACTCATGATATCTCTGCCCTGCTTGGTCGGTGAAAATAGGACATCCCAGCAAGGAGAATCTAACCTCTCTCCAAACCTTCGGACAGAAGGTCCGCCTATAGGCGGCTGCTGAGGAGGCATAGGGAGGAGGACGGTAGCTAATTTGCCTTCCTCCTCCCTCCTCCTTGGCTCTTTTGTTTTGTCCTTTCTGTCTACCTGATAACACTATGTCTCCTTTCTTTTTCTTTTTTTTTTCTTTTAAGCTCTTCTCCTCTTCCAACATACTCTCTTGTTGCTCTGTAAGGATTTTCTGACCTGTCTTGACCTGTCTGACAATTCAAACAGTAACAGAGTCCATATATCAGAACAAACAAGACCAAAACTATCAGACCTACCCACAAAGGGTGAATGGGAGAAAAAAACATAACTACACAGCGAGGATCTATTGATCGCTACACTGAGGTTATCATAGTCCCTTCTCTTACTCAGGGAACCTTATCGTCCCAATATCCTGGGAACTTACCAGCGCTGAAGTTCAGTAGCTGAAGAGTTCTGAATCTGTGAGATCGTCCTCGGGTCCCCATATGGGCCACCAGATGTTGTGCCCACCTCGGCCAGCAAGGAAGACACAACATGGTCGGATTCTTCTCAACAGCCTTTATTGCAGGAACGCCTCAATGCTGCTATGGGGACCCCTGGGCACCCAGGGAGGTTTGCTTATATGCACCCCAGCACAGGGAAAGGCTTTGTGTCCTCCTGTGATAGGTTGAACCGCTGTCACCTAATTAGCATGTACCTGCTCCTGAGGGGTTGGTGCCAGACTTGGGGTTTTGCCTGCGCAGTGGTGTTGTTTACTACAATGGCACACCGGAAACTGGCGCCATCTTAGAATTGGCTTCCTACAGTTTTCCTTCCACGAAGCTGGGTGAGATGGCCATTGCTGGCACCAGGCAGGAAACAAAGAAAGACTGGAGCAGCTTGGTGAAGGTATCTGTGGGAGCTGGGTGAGATGGCCATTTCTGGCACCAGTCAAGGAGGAATGGGCAGCACTTTCACCAATACAGGTGACTGTTCTCAGATGATAGCCAGGATCTCTAGAAGTGTTAGATACTGTGGGAGCTCACTATGTATCAGGGGAGTGTCTGCTAGTCCCTTGCTGGATTAAGCGTGTATTTTTAAAATTAGGTGCAACAGTACATCTCTAGGAGGTGTCAGAGACCTGGGATGTGGTTTGGGAGAGGCTACAGGAAGTCTATGAAGGTGACTCTAATTGAGACTCCTAGCAGTGGGGCATAGGGAGACTGAAGTGGCTACCCCCTGTAGCCAGGTTGGATTCCCAGTGATGGGATAAAGACACCAATCTATTAACAAAATATTCAACCCAAGATTTGTCCTACCAACAAGAAATACAGGGACAAAGTTGGAGCAGAGACTGGACTAATATCCAACCAATAACGGGATCAACTTAAGACTCTCCCCATAGGCAAACACCAATCCCTGATACTATTAATGATACTTTGCAATATTTTTAGACAGGACTCTAGCATAACTGTCCTCTGAGAGACTCTACTCACCAGCTGACTGAAGTAGAGACCCATAGCCAAATATTAGACAGAGCTCAGGAATCTTGTTGAAACGATCTTGGAAAGTTGGGGAAAGAATTGAGAGAAACAGAGGGGATACAGACTCAACAAGAAAACCAACAGAGTCAACTAACCTGGACACTTGGGGGCTCCCCACTACTGAACCACCAACCAAAGAGCAAGCTCAGGGACCCTGCACATATATAGCATATGTGCAACTTAGTCTTCATGTGAGTACCCCAAGATTTGGATTGAGGGTTGTCCCTCACTGTTGCCTGATGTGGATCCTGTTCTCCTAACTGGCCTACATTGTTTGGCCACAGTGGGAGAGGATATACCCAGTCCTGCAGTGACTTGATGTGCCAGGGTGGGTTGGTACAGCAAAGGGTGCAGGAGCTCCCCTTTCTCAGAGTAGAAGGGGCCTTTGAAGAGAGGAGCTGTATGAAGGGAGGACTGGTATCAAGGTTTCTGTGATCAGGATGCGAAGTGAATAAATAAATTAATGGGAAAAAGGTAATCATAATCAATTCTCAAAGTATTAAAAAAGTAAATTAAAACAACTCTTGCTCTTTAGATTCTCTTGCTCTTAGCCTTTAATCAAGGTCTGCTCACTGAAGCTGGACCAAGGTTTGAGGCAACCAGTCCCCACATTCTCCTTTCTCTGCAACTGCCTATGCTGGGGTATGCACTCACATGGCAATTCCTTTTATTTTGATGTGTCCTAGGGTTCCAAAACAAATTACTAATGTGTGTACAGCAAGTGTTTCCACATGCTGAGCCTCTGTGTACCTTGTAGCTAACTTTACACAACCATTTCAGGTGAATATTCATGTTGTGAATACAAAGGAATAAAATCAATTTAAAATTTTATTTATTTTTCGGTTATTTAATTTATTTAACCCTACCCCATGCTTCTGTGAGGTTGCTCCTCCATCCATCCACCCACTCCTGCCTCATTCTAGCAGCCTAGCATTTCCGTATGCTGGGGCATCAAACTTCCACAGGACCAAAGGCCTCCTCTGACATTGATGCCAGATAAGGCAGTCCTCTGCTACATGTGCAGCTGGAGACGTGGGTCTCTCCATATATACTCTTTGGTTGGTGATTTAGTCCCTGGGAGATTTGGGGGGTCTGGTTGGCTAATATTGTTGTTCTGCCTATGGAGTTGCAAACCCCTTCAGCTCCTTAAGTCCTTGTCCTAACTATAGTCCAGGTAATAAAGTTCAAAAGGGACACAGTGGAACTTGCTGCTGCTGAGTTTTCTGGGTCCACTTTACATCACTCTATTCCTTCTTCTCCCCAATGCAACTCATCCCATATTCTCCCTTCAAATATATTATCTCTTCTGTTATAACTATTGTTACATTAAGATTACTCCATTTAATGTTGCTCTTATGTATATATGCGTGTTTAGTGCTGTTAGTTTGGAATTAGATCATCTGTGAGGGGGCCCACTCCTGGAGAAAACTAATTCTCTCTACACATTGATTACCTGTAGCTCTTGTTATATAGTGGCATATCAATAGAGGTTGTCTTGATACTGGTCCTGTTTAAGCAACTATACGGTTGAGATTTTATGGCCTTATCATCTTTGTCATGTCTTTTGCTTAGATCATTTGTATACTAATCACTTTATTTTTATAGGTTTTTTTTTTGTATATTCTGGCTATGAATGTTGTATCCGAGATGCAGCTGGCAAATACCCTTTCTCTCCTATTTTCATCTTCAGGGTTGATTTTTGTTGTTGTTATACAGCCCTTTTTGTTGTTTTATGGGTTAAATTGTCCATTTCAGCCTTAATTACTGAGTAAATGAAGTCCTATTCAGAAAGACTTTGGGGGCTGCCTCTGTGTTTGTTTTACTGTTTTAGCTTTTTTTTTTTTTATAAATATTTTTATTGGGTACTTTCCTCATTTACATTTCCAGTGCTATCCCAAAAGTCCCCCATACCCTCCCCCGCACTCCCCTACCCACCCACTCTCACTTCTTGGCTCTGGCATTCCCCTGAACTGAGGCATATAAAGTTTGCACGACCAATGGGCCTCTCTTTTCACTGATGGCCAGCTAGGCCATCTTATGATACATATGCAGCTAGAGACACGAGCTCCATGGGGTACTGGTTAGTTCATATTATTGTTCCACCTATAGGGTTGCAGATCGCTTTAGCTCCTTGGATAGTTTTTCTAGCTCCTCCATTGGGGACCCTGTGATCTATCCAATAGCTGACTGTGAGCATCCACTTCTGTGTTTGTTAGGCCCTGGCATAGTCTCACAAGAAACAGCTATATCTGGGTCCTTTCAGCAAAATCTTGCTAGTGTATGCAATGGTGTCTGCGTTTGGTGGCTGATTATGGGATGGATGCCTGGATATGGCAGTCTCTAGATGGTCCATCCTTTTGTCTCAGCTCCAAACTTTGTCTCTGTAACTCCTTCCATGGGTGTTTTGTTCCCAATTCTAAGAAGAGGCAAAGTGTCCACACTTTGGTCTTCGTTCTTCTTGAGTTTCATGTGCTTTGTATCTTGTATCTTGGGTATTGTAAGTTTCTGGGCTAATATCCACTTATCAGTGAGTACATACCTTTGATCCATTTAGAATTGATTTGGGGCGGGGTGATAGTCAAAGCTCTAATTTCATGACTGTACATGTGCTTTCCCCACTTTCCCTGCTTTCCCCTCACTATTCGTTGAAGATGTAGGCTTGTGATTATTTGGAATAATGACCAACTATGAAAAGTTTTAATTGTGTGCATGAGTTTTGTGTGTTATTGATATACATATCTATTTTGTGCCATGACTATGCTATCTTTCTTACTAAAACTGCAATATAGCAGAATATCTGGGATGTTAATTCCTCCAACATGGTCACTTGCACAGGCAAACCTTGATCGTTTGGCTATTCTTGTTCGTTTTGTGCTTCCACACGAGTTTTTAGGACTTTTGTATTTTTGTGAAGAATGTCACATGGAGTTTGAATTTCATTGCATTGATTATTGGAATTTCTTTTGTCGGATGATCATTGTTAATTCTACCAATCCAAGAGCATAATGGTGTTTCCTCTTTATTGTGTCTCCTTGAGGGATATAAAGTTTTCACTGTAGATATTTTTCTCTTCCCTTTTTAAATTTACTTCTAAATATTTAATTTTGGAGGCTACCATGAATACGAATGTTTCCTTGATCTCTTTTTCACCTTCTTTGTATTGGTATATAGAAAGATTTCTGATTTTTTAAAGTTGAATTTGTATTCTAACACTTTACTGAAAATGTTGCTTATATCTGTTGGGGTTTTTGAGATCTATACTTACAAAACATCAACTTACAATAGGGATAATTTTAGTTTTTCTATTTTTATACACTTGGGTGAAGGTTCTGGTTTAACTTCAGTAAGTCAGAATGCATATATCATTGCTATCCCTGACCTGCGTTTGGGAGTAGGGAACAGGGACAGAGGAAATGGAGTCAGATTTACCAAGCGAAATAGCAGATCCAACTTCTACCTGGCTCTTGAGGAATTTGTGGATACAGAGATATGTGGTAACAATCCTGTTTCAGACAAGTCCTAAAAGCAAATGGATCTGGCTACTACGTGGATCTGAAACTGAGAAGTGAGATGGGGTAAGGGTTCTAGATGAGAGCAAACAGGACAGCCCAAGACTGTAGACTCCTCCTGTCTCTGAATCTACATGGTCTGAATGGATGGGCAGAGTTGCCCAGGGTAATGTGAGTATCCTAGGTTACACTTATGAAGAAGAGTTGTCCTCTCCAGGAAAATGGATGACGCCACTACGCCCAATGACCTGAAATTGAAATCTCTAGAACATATATGACAAAAGAGGAGAATGAGATCTACAAGTTGTTCTCTGAAATGCAAAAGTGTCCCACCAAACAAAATATGTGTGAAAACGTAATTGAATAATACACAATCAAAGATGGATTATTATGTTACTTTGGGTTCCCCCGACTTGAAATGTAGTATTTCTGTTACTCATATCTCTCTAGGTCTTTCTTTAATTTGCCTTCAAGGGAAGACAAGCTAGCAGCAAACCAATCAACTTGCTCATTAGGTCTAATCACATGCATTTGCCTACACTTTTCCCCACACCAAGCAAGAATGCTGCATAAGTTGTAAGCAGTTCCATGAGCTGACGGTCACTTTCTGTCCTCTTAGACATACCGGAGAATACTGACAACACACTTGCACAAGATGCCCCAGAAAGCACATGAGAGAGTATGGAGTCGGTAAGAAGGCCTTTCTTTAAGATAGAAATGTTACTTAATGATCTTATTCTTCAGTCAAAATCCCATTTTAACAACAATGTTGAGCAGAGTTATCTTAGGTCTCGGGAGACTTAGCTTAAGCAAGGGAAAAGTGGGATTGTAGTAGCCTGGTCCTGACTGAACAGAGCACCAAAGCACCCAGTGTCAAGTGTCACAGTCTGTGTGATAGGACCTTTTATTCTGGAGAAAAATGTTCCTATTTTGGAAAAATGTATAAATTTCATTTATAAGTTGACAATCATGTCAAGTTCCCTTGACGTACATGCAGTATGTCCCACAAAGGTCAGTGTGGAGGAAGCTTCATATGTCCAGGTGGGGATGCTAAGTGGTAAGACTTAACACATAAGCATTACTATAAATAATTGAGACCATATTGCAGAAGGGATTAATTCCACAGCTGACTTCTAAAGCTGCTCAAGAATGTTACAGTGTGACTTACAGAACACTGAGCAGAGGACAAACAGATAGTGGTAGTTAATGTGGCCTTTGAAATAGGAAAAGTGGGAAGTGGCACAACTAAGAAATTCCAGTCTTCTGTGGTACCATCACAGAATATACTAATACATAATCTGTCACTTAAAGATACTTACCTATGCTGATTGGCATTATGAACATGTTGATATATTTTTCAAAGACCCATGCAAACAGAAACTAGTGTGACCTGCACTGCATACCCTTTTCTCTCCTTTAAATTTCAGGTGGAAGATAGAAAACGCAGACGCAGTATGTATTGCCAAGTGTCTTAAGACACGTTTTAGAAACAAATTGTATTAATATTGGGTAAACTTAGATGTGAATGCAACACTATAATCTAAGTTACCTCTTGAGAAGAATTTGGATTTTGTTTTGAAAAATAGTAGTTTCCTAAGTTAAAAAAAATTAGGCTAAAGGCATTTGTGTAAACTCACTGGATCCATCTATGCTCCCTGTAATTAGTTTGGAATGGTTTTTTACCAGGTTGCATCTAAACCTGTTTTTTCCAAGATAGTCATCCAGATTATCCACTCCAATCTCTAGTGAGAAGCTATTGAATTACCATAATAGGATACACATTTTATCAAAAAATATGAGTTGAAAGTTCATCACATTTCTCTCTTTATGGTGGTAGTCTAGTGAGGAGTAAACCAGGGCACAGAGGTGAGTGACGAGGCTCTCCATGCAGATCAACAGACACTTTGTGGAGCAAGGACTTAGTGATGCCTATATTCCATATTCTCAGCATCTTCCTTCAGTAGGTCAGAATCACAGAGAGTGCAGACTCTGCCATGATTACCACAGTGGGCACAGCCAGGGCATTGCTCTCCATCTGCCTGCAGACATACATCCACAAGCATGAGAGATAGAAATCCCACACACTTCTAGTCTGACCACAGATTCTGACGATGGGACCCCAACACTGCATGTGGTGACGTTTGTAATCTACAATGACACCAAGCTGCCTTTCCAGTCTCCTCCAGTTGAGGGTTTATCTAGGTGTGACCAGATAACAAGAAACTCCCTTTTGCACACCTTCATGTGAGAACGGGGTTGCCCTAACTTGGAGTCTGAGTCATCAGTGGGACATCTGCAGGCTTTGGTACCTCCCGATTCTGTTCCTCAGTGACCAGATTCAGTCACTGAGAGCCAGTTGACAGTGTGAGGGTGGTGAAGGAAGGACCTGTTTACTGATCCAGGAAACCCACAACTTCTTTTGGGCTGAAAGGTAGAAAGGTATGTGTACCTTCAGTTGGATCTGTCAGGGAAGATGGCCACTGATGCATGAATGCAGCTATCATTGTAACCTTGGGTAAAAAGTCACAGGGTCTCACAGCTTCTTACCTCCCCTACATCCCACTATGGCTATGCCATACATTGCCCTTGAGATGTAGTTGGTAAGAATGAAGTGTTCTACAATGTTCTGAAATAAATGCATCCCTGAGTCCAGGTACAGTTACTCCTATGTAGCTGAGGTCCTCTGGCATGTCACAGACATCACAGGGCACTCCAGCAATGCCTGTGCTTTTCCTACAGTATACACTAAAGAGATTGATCTGTTCTAGTCTAGTGATTCTCATGAGAAGTCCTTCTCCACCAACTAAGAAGGAAGTCTTTGTGTTATAGTGAAGAGTTGGTGGCTGAAGGCATTGCATGGGTGTCGCTGTGTGCTTGTGGCTCTAAGAAGGGTTAGAGTGAAGCCCATTGGGCAGCATACTCACACAGCATGCTCAGTCATATGACTCTTCCCTCTGTGTTTTCATATCCATCTATGTTTAGGCTTTAACTGAGATTCCTGTGAAGTCCTTTCAATGCCTAACTCATTGTACACAATATACAGTGATCCTCCTGAAGCACCAGTCTCACTCTAATGACTGCACCTGGAAAAAGCTGTCAGATCAAATGCACAAATACTCAGTAGTTGTTAGTTTGCTTGAGTTTTCTACCAAAAGGCTGATGCAACTTCCTCCTTTTAAATGTATTCCTAGCTTCTGCGCTATTAAAAAGAATTAAAAAGAAGTAGGGTATGGGCCCTTCGGAGGTCAAGGGACCACAAGTAGCATTCCTTCAGCTAAAACGGCAGTAAAGAATGATAAAGGTACTGTGGGATTTCTAATTGGGTATAGTGGTTGATAATTATTTTGTCTCATATAGATCCAACACCCATTCATGATAAAAGTCTTGGAAAGATCAGGAACTCGAGGCCCATACCTAAACATGATAAAAGCAATCTACAGCAAACCAGTAGCCATCATCAAAGTAAATGGTGAGAAGCTTAAAGCAATCCCTCTAAAATCAGGGACTAGACAAGGCTGTCCACATTCTCCATACCTATTCAACATTGTACATGAAGTCCTAGCCAGAGCAATTCGACAACAAAAGGAGATCAAAGGGATACAAATTGGAAAAGATGAAGTCAAAATATCACTTTTTGCAGATGATATGATAGTATATATAAGTGACCCTAAAAATTTCACCAGAGAACTCCTAAACCTGATAAACAGCTTCGGTGAAGTAGCTGGATATAAAATTAACTCAAACAAATCAATGGCCTTTCTCTACACAAAGAATAAACAGGCTGAGAAAGAAATTAGGGAAACAACACCCTTCTCAATAGTCACAAATAATATAAAATATCTTGGCGTGACTCTAACTAAGGAAGTGAAAGATCTGTATAATAAGAACTTCAAGTCTCTGAAGAAAGAAATTATAGAAGATCTCAGAAGATGGAAAGATCTCCATGCTCATGGATTGGCAGGATCAACATTGTAAAAATGGCTATCTTGCCAAAAGCAATCTACAGATTCAATGCAATCCCCATCAAAATTCCAACTCAATTCTTCAACAAATTAGAAAGTGCAATCTGCAAATTCATCTGGAATAACAAAAAACCTAGGATAGGAAAAACTCTTCTCAAGGATAAAAGAACCTCTGGTGGAATCACCATGCCAGACCTAAAGCTTTACTACAGAGCAATTGTGATAAAAACGGCGCGGTACTGGTATAGTGACAGACAAGTAGACCAATGGAAAAGAATTGAAGACCCAGAAATGAACCCACACACCTATGGTCACTTGATCTTCGACAAGGGAGCTAAAACCATCCAGTGGAAGAAAGACAGCATTTTCAACAAATGGTGCTGGCACAACTGGTTGTTATCATGTAGAAGAATGCGAATCAATCCATTCCTATCTCCTTGTACTAAGGTCAAGTCTAAGTGGATCAAGGAACTTCACATAAAACCAGAGACACTGAAACTTATAGAGGAGAAAGTAGGGAAAAGACTAGAAGATATGGATACAGGGGAAACATTCCTGAATAGAACAGCAATGGTTTGTGCTGTAAGATTGAGAATCGATAAATGGGACCTCATAAAATTGCAAAGCTTCTGCAAGGCAAAAGACACCGTCAATAAGACAAAAAGACCATCAACAGATTGGGAAAGGATCTTTACCTATCCTAAATCAGATAGGGGACTAATATCCAATATATATAAAGAACTCAAGAAGGTGGACTCCAGAAAATCAAATAACCCCATTAAAAAATGGGGCTCAGAACTGAACAAAGAATTCTCACCTGAGGAATACCGAATGGCAGAGAAGCACCTGAAAAAATGTTCAACATCCTTAATCATCAGGGAAATGCAAATCAAAACAACCCTGAGATTCCACCTCACACCAGTCAGAATGGCTAAGATCAAAAATTCAGGTGACAGCAGATGCTGGCGAGGATGTGGAGAAAGAGGAACACTCCTCCATTGTTGGTGGGATTGCAAGCTTGTACAACCACTCTGGAAATCAGTCTGGCGGTTCCTCAGAAAATTGGACATAGTACTACCGGAGGATCCAGCAATACCTCTCCTGTGCATATATCCAGAAGATGTCCAAACTGGTAAGAAGGACACATGCTCCACTATGTTCATAGCAGCCTTATTTATAATAGCCAGAAGCTGGAAAGAACCCAGATGCCCCTCAACAGAGGAATGGATACAGAAAATGTGGTACATTTACACAATGGAGTACTACTCAGCTATTAAAAAGAATGAATTTATGAAATTCCTAGTCAAATGGATGGACCTGGAGGGCATCATCCTGAGTGAGGTAACCCAATCACAAAGGAACTCACACAATATGTATTCACTGATAAGTGGATATTAGCCCAGAAACTTAGGATACCCAAGATATAAGATACAATTTGCTAAACGCATGAAACTCAAGAAGAATGAAGACCAAAGTGTGGACACTGTGCCCCTTCTTAGAATTGGGAACAAAACACCCATGGAAGGAGTTACAGAGACAAAGTTTGGAGCTGTGATTAAAGGATGGACCATCTAGAGACTGCCATATCCAGGGACCCATCCCATAATCAGCTTCCAAATGCTGACACCATTGCATACACTAGCAAGATTTTGCTGAAAGGACCCAGATATTCCTGTCTCTTGTGAGACTATGCCGGGGCCTAGCAAACACAGAAGTGGATGCTCACAGTCAGCTATTGGATGGATCACATGTTGGATAAGCCAGTGTGCTTCACCTAATGTAGGCAGGACAAGGTGAGCCACTCTTGGTACTGATTGCCCCCACATGTGGGTGATCCATGTGGATTAGATCTGAAGAATCTCCAGAGTAGAGGTGAATTATATAAAAATCCTTCTTGGTCAGATTGAGTGGGAGAGGGTCCCAGCAGTGGTCATGTTACACTCTGTGTTTGGGAGAATGAGAGAGTGGGAAAGAAATCATAAGGACAAGGAAAACAGAAAGTTACTTTGATTTTCCTCTTTCAGAGACATAAGGATAAGCAGTAGCTGTCTATGAAAATGATACCTAAATTATTTTCCACCCCCTTTAACAAAATACTTTAAGAAAAACAACCTAGGGATGAAAGGATTAATTTGCCCCTTAGCTTGAGAATGCTGAGTATCTATAAAGAGAGAGAAGTCCAAAGTGGTGTCATGTTATAATTACGGGTCAATGTTTAGACCTGTTTCAAGAGCACCCAGAGAATGGCACAGCTTAACCGGCAGAAAGACTTTTGAGTTTGGCCTGGGAAATAAATGTCAATTGTGTGATTTTTAACTCATTTGCAGTCTCTTTTCTCACCATGCACTGACTGGCATGTGACATGACAAAGTCAATGGAGATTAGAGAGCTGGCCCTGTCTTACAACCACTGATCTAGTACGTGAGGAAGAACCTTGACTTTGGCCCAGCTTTGGGCATTTTTTTTCATGCATTCTGAGATCAATCTATAAGATGCAGAGGGTGGATTTGATAGTTCCCATGAACTAGTATCCATGTGCTAGGGCTTAGGAACATTATTTCAACCCTCCTAGGACCTATCTGGACATTGCCTGTCTATCCTCTATGCTTTAGTGTACTTGTATATTTCACTCTTCAAATAAGAAGTCCATTTTCTTCAAATGACTTCAGTAGGTGTAATGAGGTATATCTGGTTCTCCTGCATTCTCATTGTGTACTGCTAGCTTTTGCCATCTGTGTAATTTGAATAGATTCTGTCTTCACTGTAATCTCAGTGGCTCCTGCTTCTAAGCAGTGTGCTCCATAAAGACCCAGGCCTCTCCTCCAGCCGACACTCTTCACTCTCCTGACACCTTATAAGCTCTTTCTCTTGTCCTTCTACAACATCTTCCTCCTGATCAATACCACCTTGACTCTGAGCTCTACTATGCCTGGCAATACATGGGATCTTGGGCTTCCTTAGCATCTGGAGAGAGACAGAGAGAAAGAGAGGCAGAAACAGAGACAGAAGAAAGAGAGAGAGAGAGAGAGAGAGAGAGAGAGAGAGAGAGAGAGAGAGAGAGAGAAGACAGAAGAGAGAAAGAATAGAATGGCCTGGTGTAGTGGCACACACTTTTCAACTTTTCATCCCAGCACTTGGGAGGCAGAGGCAGGTGTTTCTCTGAGTTCAAGGCCAGCCTGGACTGCAGACCGAATTCCAGGACAGCTACACAGAGAAATCCTGCCTTAAAAGGACAATAAAAAAAGAGAAGGAAAACAAAAACTAATCCAAAGAATTTAAAAGTATACTGGATATCCTAGAAATACTATAGCAACCAGAAACATGTTTATTATAAATAAATAAAATGGATAAGTATGTAGAATATTAAAAATCAAAATATTTTTCTATTTACAAACACTCTGGATATGTGGTGTTTAACATTAGAAATGTATGACACCATCATTCTGTATGCAGAAATATCTTTTCTTTCTTTCTTTCTTTCTTTCTTTCTTTCTTTCTTTCTTTCTTTCTTTTTTTTTTTTTTTTGAGGCAGGGTTTCTCTGTATAATCCTGGCTGTCCTGGAACTCACTTTGTAGAACAGGCTGGCCTCAGACTCAGAAATCCACCTGTCTCTGCCTCTCAAGTTCAAGGATTAAAGGAATGCATCACCACTGCATGGCCATATAATGTCTTGAAAGAACTTTTGATATGAAATCAATCGGACCTGAGTCTAACTCAATAAGACACATATAGAAAAATCCAGACATATATGTCTGTGCTTATACCATAGCACTGCCTGTGGTAGGGACAAGAGCACATCTCTGCCAGCCTAACTTGAGCTTCAGTGAGAGACCCTGCTGAAGGGAAGAAATCAGAGAAGTGAACAACAGAGCAGACTAGTGGATACTCTCTTGTGGCCTCCAAGAATATGGGCACAGACATGTACTCACTCAAAGGCATATACCACAAGCTGAGGATACTTGCGTGCTCATGTACACATGGACTCACAGACACTGGACCTTAAACATATTTTAGCTTTATTTTTCTTATGTGTATTAATCATTTGCCTACCTATGTTTATGTGTATGCACCTTGTGAGTGCCTGTCGATGTAATCATTGCCTGCAGCTAAAGGTCCAGGAAGACCAGAATGAGCTCGTATATGACCAATATAAAACAGATGTTTTCAGGTAAGAATGATGTTTTGCAATTTTGCAAACAGAGATCCCACTGGCATATTAAACGTACCACGTCTCCAATAAGGGAATTGATTGTGCAACATATAAACTATCAGTAAAAATATTAAAAGCATCACTTACAAACTCAAAGACATTCAGTACTGCTGTCAGTTCTGATAACTGAGCTGAGAGGCCAGGAGTCTCTATGACTATTTGTTGATTATTCATTAGATATCCAGCTCACCCTTTAGAGGAGCCGTCAGTAAAAATCAATAGAGCATTATATAAAGGCTGTAAGGAAGTCATTTTAGGAAATATCACCTCATGTACACTTAACATTTTTATCAACCTATCTTGAGGATAATAATTATCTATAGTTCCTATAAATCCTATTTGAGCAATCAAACAATCCATACTGTTCTGCTTCAGCCAAGTATCTTGTTCTGCGCTGTAAGGCTGAACAATGATATCTGGCTCTTTGCCAAAATAAGATAGTGTCTGTTTCCTTCCAAGTATGATCATCTGAGATACTGCTTCATAATATGGCAGGATATTACATTTAGGAGAAATCCTCAAATGTATCCACATTAGAGGAGCCTTTTGCCAAAACAATCCTGTAGGCATATGAATCGTATTAAAAATTAACAGATGTAAAGGCAAAGAGTAATCTATTTAAGTGACAAATCATTCTTCAATAGCTCTTTCCACTTGTAAGGCCAGCAATTGATTAAGTATAAGTCCTCAAGGGTTAAAACCATTATGTGGAAACAGGTAGGAACTGAGGACATTAAGAACAATTTTTTTCAGCCAGGCATGGTGGTGCACACCTTCAATCCCAGCACTCAGGAGGCAGAGGCAGGCAGATTTCTGAGTTCGAGGCCAGCCTGATCTACACAGTGAGTTCCAGGACAGCCAGAGCTATACAGAGAAACCATGTCTCAAAAAAACCAAAAAGAAAAAGAAATAAAGAAGGAGATTATTCTTATGTAAGGCCTGTAATCTGCCTGAGATATAAATCTAGCATGGCATTTCCTTAAGGGGTCTTCTCCAGGCAATCTAGAACAAACTTTTAAATGTCCAAAAACAGTCTTCTAAAAAGGACAGCATTTTTTCTTATGAGTTTTATATGCATAAACCATTGCAAATTAGAGAATGTATAGTATCTGAGGGATGAACAATTTTAAGTAATTGTAGGCTCTGAGATATATATTCATAAATAACAAAACAAAGCTTGATTATTCAATATTTTAAAACACCATCTACAGCACACAATTTAATTATCTGTGCTGAAGCAGGAGGAAACTCAAAAGAATAAGCATGTGATCCAATTCACATATACTTTTCTCCCATAGAAGGATTGTTTTTAAACACAGTAAATGGGATGCATGCATGCATGAATTTATAGAAGATAGAAAAGCATGCATAAAAACAATCTTTAACTTATCTTTAGTGATTATTAATTTTATTTAAAATGATGGTATGCAATAGGCCAAATAATATCAATATTCTGCAATAACCAATTTAATTGCTGTTTGGAACAAGGAACAGACACTTTATCAGGTTTTTAAGACAAATGTTTTTGTTATAGTTTTTCTAAAATATATGAATTTATCTTACTGAAAGACTCCGAGAGGAGCCCCTTGCTCAGGCCTCGGGACAATAGCAGACACCCAAGAACTCACGAGAGACCAAGCTTAATGCAAACCACATGAGGCTTCTTTATTCAGGGAAAGCCTGAGCTCTGGGGACGACTCATATCCCACGCAGGGGTAGAGGAGTCGACCTCGAGGGGAAAGAGGTCCCAGTTTTTATAGGCCCTCATGGGGGAAAGGGTAAGGGGGGAGTAGGGGATTTCCAGATCTAAACAATGTCTATTCTCAAGAAATGGGTATGGGAGGGGTACAAGGAAAGAGTCTGGTGCAGGTGTAACAACACAGGATTGGCCCGGATGTGGTTGCTGGGAGATTTTCCTACTCTTGCCCAGCAACCAATATCACAAACACCTGGCAATGGGCTTTATCAGTGGGCACACACATGGGTTCAAGGAACGATCAAAACATTGACAGACACACGGGTTCAAGGAGTGACCAGAGCATTGTGCACCTCTATTTTTCTAAATTAGTGAAGCTAGTTCTGCTAACAATGAAATCTATTTTGCCAATATCAGGGCTTCTGTGACCTTTTATATTCTGTCAGGATCTTTCATTCCCTACTTCTAGTTACTAGTTCTAATCTTAGAACTAAACTGCAATTTCTTTTTCAAGGTTCTGCAGAGACTGGTTTTGTCTTTGTACCAACAGCTGGATGGCACCAATCTTTTTTCTAACAATGAGGTCTAAAATTCTTAATCAATTTATTAAGAATTAGCGGGCCACATGTCAGCAGTAAGAGCAAAATTATTAGAGGGCCCATCAGAGTAGAAATGAGGGTGGTCAACTAAGGGGATTTATTCTTCAGGAGCTCACTTTACGTGAGAGGCATGAATCTAAGCAGAGATGCCTTCTACTTTGACAGCAGTGGGGGTGGTCAGCAGCATGATGTAAGGGCCTTTTTAAGAAGGTTTTAGATTCCCAGCTCAATATCATCGGACGAGAACTGCATCTCCCACCTGGAACTGGTGTGGTACCATTAAATCTCTTGGTTCATAGGCCTCTTTGAGCTGCTCTCAGGCAGTGTTTCTGACCACTTCTAGGGCTTTCATGTGTGTAAACAATGAAGGACCAGGGTTAAATTCTAGAGGATCTAACATTTTCCCCATTTCAGTGAGCTGGGGAGCCCCCACACCATACAGGATTTCATATGGAATGAGCTTATTAAATTATCTCAGTGTGTTCCTGACTCGGAACAAGGCAAAGGGAAGGAGGGCTGTACAGTTATTCTCGCCGGTCTCTAAGGTCAATTTAGTCAAGGTCTCTTTTAGAGTTCTATTTATACTTTCTACCTATCCTGAACTCTGGGGTCTATAAACACAATGTAAAATTTAATTAATCTCCAGTTGGATGGCCATTCCCTGACTTACCTGGGCAACAAAGGCTGTGAGACCCTATTACCTTAGATATTCCATGGAAAAATTTCTAGGATCTTCTTAACCACAACATTGACAGTTTCTTTTTTCATTTGGTAGGCCTCTACCCACTTTGAAAAGGTATCTATAAAAACTGCTATCAGTGTAGACGTTGATGGGCCGCCCCTCAGCCATCTGAACGGCCTTCTAGGAAGCTGCTTCTGTGTACCATTTTGGGATGCCTGGCCATGGCTGGTTGTGTAAATCACTATGGATCCCAGTTTCTTCTGCAAGGATGTCTGCACAGCAGTAAACAGGCAAGGAGTCATCCGTTTCAGGCAGGAAGATAGCAGGATTGAGGATAGCAGGAGGAGCAAACACGACCATTCAGTCAGCAACAGACTCTTGTAGTGAGTCATCTGGGCATTTGTCATCCATCGGTCTAGGGACTGGTGGATAATATTTTCAAGAGAGTGGGAGGGAGGGGGCTACCACAGTTATTTGCTGTCCCAAAGTTAATTTGTTGGCATCTTAAAAAGTAAGGCTACTGCAGCAATGGCCTTTAAACATGTGGGCTATCCGCTGGCCACTGGTTCTAGCTTCTTAACCATATATGTCACAGGCCTCTTCTATGGCCCTAGAGCCTGAGTAAGAACTCCTCTGGCCACCCCCGCCCACTCATTAACATAGAGGATGAATGGTTTGGTTAGATCTGTCAATGCCAAGGCTGGCACAGTCAACAGGGCCTCTTTAAAGGCTCTCTGATGTTCTGATATCCATCTGAATTCTCCACTTTCTTTGGTCAGAGGGTACAAGGGGGCAGCCAGTGTTGTAAACCCAGGTATCCAAAGTCTGCAGAACCCAGTGGTGCCCAAGAATTCTTTCACCTGTCTTGGAGTAGCCGGTGCCAGTATTTGAGTCACAGTCCTTTTTCTTTGCAATAGGCACATTGGTCCTTCTCTAAAGTCTTCTGGACTGGTCTTCTTCTTTCAGGTCTAGGTTCCCTGTTGCCCAGGTACCCTGTCTGTCTATTTTCTGGCCTGTTCCTTCCTTTACACTCTCCTACTACTGCGGCCAAAATCTTGCTTAAGTTCCTCTCCTGTCTTCTATCCCTTTTCCTTCTGTCTCTCTCTTATTCTCCCTCTCTTATCTTAGCCAAATAGGTGGGATGTCTTGTTGCTCCCTTGGACTAGAGCCCGGCGTAAACTGCCAACCTCTCCTTACCTTGAGCCATGTTGTAGTTGTAATTTGGCCGGTCTAGAGGGAACCCAGCATTCCAATTATATAGATCAGGCAATGAGAAAGGCCAATATTGGAGGGTCTGCAGAGACTGCGGGTCTGTGAGCTGGCTGCGCACAGCTCGCAAAGGAAAAGGCAGAAGTGGTGTCAGGAGCTCCATCTGCTGGGGGAGTCTGGGCTCATTGGCTTCGCTCAGTCATCTGATTGCACCACCAGCACCAGCAATCCCAGAGCTGAGGACAGGGACCTGCAGAGGCAGAAGATAGGGTGGAGGGGGAGGGGACTCTGGCCACTCGGGAGGCCCTTGATCTAATTTCAGTCCAGTGGTCTAAAGTCAAACTTGGGGGGGGGGGTCGTTACAGTCTGTACTATCATCCAATATCACGGAAAACACAAAACAGACACAACACACACACACTGATGAATGCCTGGAAACAGACACAAAAAACAAACACACACTGACCAATGCCCATCTTCTAATGGACAACCAAAACCAATTCAGAAATGCAAAAAAGTCGGGGAAGTACATAAGTCTTCCAATCTAGGAAGACTACCAACTCTTCACTTCCTGCCCCAGACGGACTCCTGGAGTCCTTCCCCTGGCTCAGGGCATCCCCCAGAGCGAGCAGCAACTGGTAATTCCAGCATGTCTGCTGTTCACACTCAGTGCCTCATCCCGAGGCAGAGGTCTCTATTTCTCACGAAAGGAGTGGCTGCAAATTTCAACACTGAACCTCCCTGGCTCACAGAAATATTTTTAGACAAAAAAAATTTCACATCCAGGTGGGTCTTCAGAGATGTGGGTGGTCTCACCAATCCTGGGACGAGCCCCCAAATGAAAGACTCTTGGAGGAACCCCTTGCTCAGGCCTCAGGACAATAGCAGACACCCAAGAACTCACGAGAGACCAAGCTCAATGCAAACCACATGAGGCTTCTTTAGGGAAAGCCAGAGCTCTGGGGATGACTCATATCCCACGCAGGGGTAGAGGAGTCGACCTCGAGGGGAAAGAGGTCCCAGTTTTTATAGGCCCTCATGGGGGAAAGGGGAAGGGGGGGGAGTAGGGGATTTCCAGATCTAAACAATGTCTATTCTCAAGAAATGGGTATGGGAGGGGTACAAGGAAAGAGTCTGGTGCAGGTGTAACAACACAGAATTGGCCCGGCTGTGGTTGCTGGGGAGATTTTCCAACTCTTCCCCAGCAACCAATATCACAAACACCTGGCAATGGGCTTCATCAGTGGGCACACACATGGGTTCAAGAAACGGTCAAAACATTGGGAGACACAAGGGTTCAAGGAGTGACCAGAGCATTGTGCACCTCTATTTTTCTAAATCAGTGAAGCTAGTTCTGCTAACAATGAAATCTATTTTGCCAATTTCAGGACTTCTATGACCTTTTATATTCTGTCTGGATCTTTCATTACAATTCTTAATTAGCACCACAGCACCCTTAATAGGATGTTAAGACTTTACTTTGAGGTGAAGAAAGATGATTTTACATTAATGTTTTCTCCTTCCAAAGAATTGCTGTGGGCACATTTAATATCCATAAATAAGATAAGCAGCTAATATTTATTTACCATTGATTATAATTGATAACAATTATAAAAGATTCCTTTATTTTCTGAAAAGCCTTTTGTTCTTTACCAATTAATTTGTATCTCTCTTGATAACATCCAACAAAGGTTTAAGATACTTTAAGACCTTAAGGTGAGGTCTTAGCCTATTAACATTTCCTGGAAGCTTTTGAAAATAAAATTTTGAAGCAAATCAATTTTTTGTTCTTAGATTTTCTGTACCATAATTTTCTAGTATAACTAAAACCCTAAATATTGTACAGATATTGCCTCTGAATCTTTTCTGGTGCAACAGCTACCCCCCAGAACTTTAAAGCTCATTGTGTGAGAGCAAAGATTTGAAGTAAGCTTCCCTTTAGAGGCATTAGCTAATAAAATATTTTCCACTTAGGAAACAATATACACTGAAAATTTCAAACTCTGAAAGATTCAAAATCTCACCTTCTTGTATTGAAGCAGAGACATAAAAATTTCGCTTACATAATGTAAAGCTATAGTAGCCATACCTAGAGGCAAAATTTTTCCAGTGATCACCAGATAACTGGAAGCAAACCCTTTACAATTATCAGGATGCAAAGGAAAAACCAAACCTTTAAATCTATAATAACTTTTACATGAAGAAGGCAAGCCAGATTGTAATGTCTTTATAAGTTCTACAGTCTGATTGACCTTTTATAAACTTTGAGTTTGAACTTTATTTAGAACAACATCTGGATAGATCTGCAACAATGTTCTTTTAGCTAAAAAGAAATTCCCCTGAAGGCAGGCAAGAACTTCCCCTAGGCACTGTTTGCAAAACAAAAGAAAGCCACACAAGCTTCACTGAGGCTGCTCTGAGCACTGTATAGCTGTATGGCCACAGAGAGCTGTACTACTGCTCTCATAAGATGATTACTCTTCTACTCATCTTAATTAACAATATATGGGTGAGTAGAAATTCTTAAATTTGCGATCAAACTGCAAGCTGCAGTCAATGGAACATTGGCAATTTTACTCATAATTTTTAAGTTTCTTTTGCAACATCAGGATAATATCTACAACCTTGGGAAAGCACAACCCAATTTCAAAACAATTTATCATCTTTAAAATCAATATTAGAAACATCACTATCGTGTTATGAAGTTTAGCTGCCAACTTATACCTATGAATGCATGACAGTGCAAATTTTAATGCTTCATTAAAGAGACATTGTTTTAAATCTTATCTTTAAGTTTACCTTTTAGGATAAGAATCTCATTAAATATTATCTCAACTAGAAGAATCCTTAGAGGCCTAGTTTTTTGGCCTGCTTTATGCCACATGTTTGAAAGACTCCAAACCTGAGTTACCAATTTAAAGCTGTCTTACTACCAATGTTACACCTTTTAAATCATACCCAATAACTTATAAGCTAATATTCTGTGATGAAGACAACACAGAGCATATTATACCTTTAAGACCAGTAAAAAAAAAACCACAAATTAAGAGGCTACAGGAATCCTATAAATTTAGACCAATCAAAGAATTTTACTTTTTCTAGCTATAAGATAAAAAGCACTTTGCCACTTGCTAAACACAAAATTATGATCGCAGAGAATTTTCTAGAAAAAAACCAACTATCAGGGGTTTTTTTGTTGTTTGGTTTTGGGGTTTGTTTGTTTGTTTACCTTAAAACTAAGAAGGTGCAGACTCCTTTTCTTTAAAAGCAGTTTTTTTTCAGCAGGCGCTCTCCTGCTGTGCTTGATTCTTGGCTAAAGTGTGGGCCACTCTCAGGCTTTGCTGAACCAGCAGATAAAGTTTTAGCCATTTTTATTTTCCAACATGAAACACAGAACATTCAGTCATTCAGACAATGAGACAAAACACACCTGAATTGACACACAAACAGATTGATGCACCAGATATTAGACAACACAAAGAGGGCAGAGAACTTCTGCTGTAGGGGCCAGAGAGAATAACACAGGGCATCCACCTATTTCTCTCTATCTCTGGGAGAATTTCAAAATCCATTTTCCTTTATTTTATTTTATTTTATTTTATTATTTTAAACCCTATTCCTCTAGCCTGATGCAGTTCTTGACTGTGGACAACCGTCTGTTTTATTATTTTAAACCCTATTCCTCTCGCCTGAAGCAGCTCTTAAAAGCTGCAGACAACCGCCTGTTTTGAAGTTTCTAGTCCTTCTCTGCCAAACCCTAAGTGGAATCAGTGCCGGGTCAGCACTGTTCCAACGAAGTCCATATCCTACCGCACCTCCAGCAACACTTTAAAAATGAAGTTTAAAACCAGCACTGGCATAAATACCTGTTGCTCACTGTGCCCGAAGCAATCATCTTTTTCTTTCCTTCTTGTGAGGCCCCACACATAAGACAGCGATCCCTCAGTGTTTTCCCGCTGTTTCCAGATCCCTGGTTTAGGACACAGAGGCCGGCCTACAGCTTACAGAAGCTCCATAGAAAATCCCAAGAAGAACTGGGGTTAATTTCATGCAAGCCAGTGTGACTTCATGTAGCACCCACTGTTCTGATTTTCTTACAGATATAGCTGAGGTGAAAGACATAGATATTGAATGACAACAAAAAGCTCTAGATAGTAAAGAGAATTTTCCTGGTAAGTAATTTTCGTGTGGAGATCAACAGGAAAGGGCTCGTGAAGCAGTCGGGTTGGTTCTGCTTGCCAGGCCATGGCAGTGGGAAGGGCATCAGTGAGATATAGGTTTGTTTGATTCTCCTTCCAGCCGTAATGATAATGTATAGAAGCACAGCAAACCCCACTGGCAATTAAAGATGAGGCAGGGGAGTTGGGGAATGGCTTTTTAAGCAAGAGCACTGACTGCTCTACCACAGGAATGAGATTCTAATCTCAGCACCCCACATTGCTTCTTACATCCATCTGAAAGGCCAGTTCCAGCATATCTGATGTCCTCCTCTGATGTTGATTTGCACTGCATGCATATGGTACACAGGTACTCATGTGCAGGCAATACAGCTGAAATAAACTCAGAAATAAAAGCATTCCCCCTGCCTCTGACGATGCCAAAGCTCCATGCCTTTGATTGTAAGTCAGAGATCTCCTTGTGCACTGCTTGTTTGACATCTGGCATTCACTTCTGATTGCTGATTTATGATAGAATTATCAGTGGAGTACAACTCTCTATAGTCACTGATATGAACCTGAATACAAAGGTCATGAAGTGCAGGCCCAATAATGCCGAAGAAGGAAATCCTCTTCCAGCTGGTCCTGCAGGATTTATCACAGCACCTCTATGGTCCTCTCTTGCCTGTTAAGTCTCTCTATAAAGGGCACTTTGTGGGTGGATGGCAGAGTGAGTGGTCTGGCCTCACTGCAGCACCCTCTGTAACATGAGGAGTCAATGAGCCAGTGGAAAGCTGAAGCTAATCTGGTGTGAACCAATGTGGCTATATCTTCTGCAGCCAGAAATGAGTGAGCCACTCTGTTTATTTTCTTGCAGATGCCACTGAAGTACAGCAGTGGGAGATAAGAAAGACATCAAAAACTGTTGCTCCTGGTAGGTAACTGCATTCTCAATCTATACTGTCATATGGGGAAGGTGTCAGAAGGGGAAAAGCATAGAGGGAAGGCTATATGTGAGCTCATTACCAGCCTGTTCTCTTCACACTGAACTGACCTGTAGGGTGAATGGGTCAAAGAACATGTTGACACCTGTATTGGAAACTGTGGCCTAGTAATTGACAGTGAATCTAGAACTCTGGTCCAGCTATGACCTCCTTTTCAGACATTCCTAGTTCAGAGTGGGCACATACGTTTCCAGGATTTAAAAGGCATGGCCACTTGTATTATATTTCCAGTGTCCTTTCTGGCTTTGTCCTCCTACCTGAGTCTGAACCTCATTTTCCTGCCTTGTCTCATCAGATCTCCTTGCTTTGTCTTCCTGTGTGTCACAACTTTCCTCTGAGCTCTCTGGGGCTTTTGTGTACTTCATGCTTAGTACATTTCTCACCAGTCTTCTCTCGTCTAGAGTATGAATCAATGGAGAGTATATTCCCCAAAGTCTTCTGTGAATACCATGCAGTGGGGTCAGGTTTTACTTTATTGGGAAGTATGTATGTATATATGTATGTATGTATGTATGTATATATGTTTGTCTATCTGACTGTCCTGTATTCTACTTTGGATGCACTGATTCAGCCTTGTGTAAACTCAAGGACTCATCTTTCTGATCAATGTGTCCACAGAGATGCAGGAGCCCACCTCATAGGCCACATTGTCTGACCATGATTCTGTCTCTTATCCACAGCCTTTCCCAGCTTCTTCCCTATTTCCTGTAGTAAAATGGTGACTCTATACTTTTTGCCTAGTAATCCATAAAAACCCTTCTACCCTGTTACTGATTCTGCTAACTGGATTGTACTGGCCACTGGATGTGACCTAACCATCTAATATGTGGTTCCCTGCATTCCCTTATATTTTGTGCCTAAGTTTATTCAGTTGTACTCTTCCCTTGAAATCTGGGCTCACTTGAATCCCATAAAAAGTTCATAGGACAGCCAAAAAAACAAAAGGGAAGTGTATACAATTGGACATTGCTTAGGAACATGCTCAGTAAGACATAGTTGAATCTTACCGGATCATCTGGTTCATGCCTTCCCTTGTGGAACAGTGGGGAAGGGTTGTATTTGCCCCACTGGGGAAAGCAGGGGAGCTGAACAGAGGGGGGACAGGGTTGCTGAGCACAGCACAGTCAGAAAGCAAAGCTTTGTTTCTGATGTAAGAGGAGACCCAAAGGGAATGTCCAAAAGTTGCAAACAAAAAAATAACAACCAAAAGAATTTTTTCCCAGACAATGTTGATATAAGAAAGGTAGGGTATGTGTTTGAAGTCACTCACCTCGTAAGGTCAACTTGATCCTTGCAAGAAATCCCCAACCGGGTCCCAGAGCTTTGTGCCACAAGTCATTTACTATTTTGAACCTATTTCTACTCTATTTCCAGTGGTCAACATTTTATTACCACCAGAAAATACATCAGAAGATGAAGATTATGTCCCGATAAAGAGGGAGAAGAGAAGGAAATAGAGGAGGTGCAATTACTAATTAAAAGCCTCCATATTGCTCCAGTGAGTACAGCACACCCAAAGGCTTCAGGAACTTAAAAAACATTGAAGGGATTGAGGGGCAGGGCACAGAGAAACAGAAACAGAGACAGACATTCTGAGCCTCCAGTTTACCAGGATAAAGAAATTTTATATCAAAACCTTGTAGATTTCTCAGGAGATATTAAGAATGATGGATGCAGGGGGGCTGATGGTGAGGGGTTTGGGGTTTGGAAGGACAATGTTAACAAGATAGAACAGTACTCTGAGGTACAAATCCCAAGGTGGGAAGGAATCTGACATCGAAGGAAACCATCAAGTCCCCATGGAGGGTTTCTTACTTAGGGTTACTATTGCTGTGATGAAACACCATACAAAACTTGGGAAGGATAGGGTTTATTTGGCTTACATATCCTTAATCACAGACCGTTGAGAGAAGCTCATTAAGGAACTCAAACAGTAATGGAACCTGGGAGCACCATCAATGCAGAGGCCATAGAGGACTCCTGCTTACTACTCCTTAATGGCTTTACAGCCCACTTTCTTATAGAATACAGGATCATGACTCTACAGATGGTCCCACACACAATAGGCTGAGGCCTATCACATCAATCACTAATTAAGAAAATGATCTGTAAGCTTGCCTCCAGCCTGGTCTTGTAGAAGCAATTTCTCCACTGAGGTGCCCTCCTCTCAGATGACTTTAGCTTGTGTCATGTTGATGTTAAAATAGCGAAGACTAAGGTCATAAGAATGAAAGGCAAATACATAAGCCATGAAGTACCATAAGGTTGGTGGTACTAATCATGTCAAAGAATGTATAAATAGCATCAAGTGTCAGAGTTGGGAAGTAAGGCTGAGAGGTGAGAGTGGACAAACCTCGCCAGGCCAGACTCAATAACACCCAGTACAGGGGTGAAGAGATTTGATGGAATGAGAAAGTAGATTTTTCAGGAGCTCTTTCCACTTCAAGGTAGCAATGTCTCAAAGATCTGTGGTGCCATTCAGCTAGAAACCACAACTCTACCTTGCCAGGGTTTTCTCTAGGTATGAGTTACTGGAGGCATGGAGAGTTGGAACAGACAGGAAAGAGACCTTGAACATAGGAAAGTGGATATTCTCAACTATGACAGATGGGAGGCCTAGGAAAGGGCTGTCCAGCCACTGCAGAGTTTCGTGTCTTTTGATATAACCCTTTATTTCTCTGTTCATAAGCTCCAGGCCTAGTTATGAATGGGGGGGGGGGTTGGTAGCTGTTATCAGAGAGGTGCTAGCAATGGCCAGAACAACCTTAGTACAAAGCTTCTTCCAGGTCTCTGAATCCAGGGACAATGGCTTTGTCACCTATGAAACCTCTGGTAAGATCTAGGTCCTTGCTTTACTCTTGAATTTCCATTATTAGCCAGCCTCCTTAGACCCCTAATCCTACTGATACTGTGCTTCAGAGGTTATTCTGTCATTTCAAACATAATTATAAAAATGCAGAGGTGTGTTGGCTCATTTTGTCAGCTTGTATCACAATCTAGAGTTATCTGATAGGTGGAAATCTCAATTGAGAAAATGATTGCATAAGATCCACCCATAGAGCATTTCCTTTATTTTTTTTCCACTAATTTATATATTCACCTTACAACCCAATCTCAGCTTCAGCTCCTTCTAGTCCTCCCTCGCTGGCTCACATGGCCCCTTACCCCACTCCCCACTCCCCACTCCCCTTGTCCTCTCAGAAGGGGGAGTTCCCTCGACAGGAACCAACCCATTCTGGCACCTCAAGTCACTGCAGGACTCGGTATATATTCTTCCACTGAGGTCAGACAGGACAGCCTAGTTAGGAGAGCAGGATCCAGAGGTAGATAGCAGAGTCCTGGTAAGCCACCACTTCAGTTGTTGGTGCATTTGTATGAAGACCACTAAGTACATCTGTGCAGGGAGGCTAGACCCAGTACTTGTATGCTCTTTGGTTGGTGGTTCAGTCTCTGGAAGCCACCAAGGGTCCAAGTTAATTGACTTTGCTGGTCTTAATTTCAAGTCCATATCCCCTACAGGTACCTCAATCCTTCCCACAAATCTTCCACAAGATCCTGAGCTGGTCTTGAATCTCCATTATCAGCATCCTTAGGCTGTGAGTCTTTGGGTGGAGCTTCTCAGAGGACACTTATGTTATGCTCCTGCCTCTCCAAGTATAGCAGAGTATCATTAAGAGTGTCAGGGATTAGCTCTTGCCCATGGGATGGTTCTCAATTTGGGCCAGTCATTCCCTCAGTCTCTGTGACATCTTTATCCCTAAACTTTTTGTACACAAGACAAATTTTAGGTGAAATGATTTGTGGGTAGTTTGGTGTTCTTATCTCTTCACTAGGAGTCCTGCCTAGCTATGAAATGGCCACTTCAGGCTGTATATGCCCCAATGCTAGGAGTCTCAGCTAGAGTCACCCTCATGTACTTCCTGGAGTCTCCTCCACCCCTGGTCTCTGGCACCTCCTAGAGATCCCTGCCCCACATCATGCTATCCCATCTACCTCTGTTTTCTGTTCACTCTCTCAGCCCTCTTTCCCACCCTGCTTCCTCAATCCATCCATCCCCAATCACAAATTTTCTCCCCTTCTGAGTGAGATTGAAGCATCCTCTCTCAGGCCCACCTTGTTACTTGGCTTCTTAGGGTCTGTGGATTATAGTATGGGTATCCTGTACTGTATGGCTAGTATCCACTGATAAGTGAGTATATGTCATGCATGTCCCTTTGAGTCTGGGTTACCTTACAGAGCATGATATCTTCTAGTTCCACACATCTGCTTGCAAATTTTAAGATGTTCTTGTTTTTAATAACTGAGTAGTATTCCATTATGTTCATAAACCACATTTTCTTTTTCCATTCTTTGGTTGAAGCGCATCTGGGTTGTTTCTAGTTTCTAACTGTAACAAATAAAGCAGCTATGGATACAGTTCAGCAAGTGTCCTTGCCAGATGGTGGAGCATCTTTTCAGTATTTACCCAGGAGTGATACAGCTGCATATTTATTTAGAACTACTCTGAGAACTGCCAAATTGATTTCCAGAGTAGCTTTTTGCACTCCCACTAGCAGTGGAGGAGTGTTTCCCTTGCTCCACATCATTGCTAGCATGTGATGTCTCTTGAGTTTTGAATTTTAGCCTTTCTAATGGGTATAAGATGGAATCTCAGAGTTGTTTTGATTTGCATTTCCCTGGTGATGAAGGTCATGAATCATTTCTTTAAGTGTTTCTTGGCCACCCAAGATACCTCTATTAAAAATTCTGTTTAGCTCTGAACTCCATTTTTTTATTTGGGTTATTAGGTTGGTGTCTAACTTCCTAGGTTCCATAGATATTTTGGATATTTTACCACTCTCAGATGTAGAGTTGGTGAGATTTTTCCAATTGTGAAACTTTTCAATTTCATGAGGTTCCATTTATGAAATGTTGATTGTAGTGCCTGGGCCATTGGTATTCTGTTCAGGAAACTGTCTTTTCTACCACTGTATCCAAAGCTATTGTCCACTTTCCTCTATTAGATTTATCTTATCTGATTTAATGTTAAGGTCTTTGATCCACCTGGACTTGATTTTTGTTCAGAGTAATAAACATGGATCTATTTGCATTCTTCTACATGCAGACATCCAGGTAGACCAGTAATAATTGTTGAATATGCTTTCCTTTTCTCCACTGTATGGTCTTGGCTTCTTTCTCAAAAATTAAATGTCAGTAATTGTGAGGGTTTATTTCAGGGACTTTGATTCTTTTGATTAGCCTGTCAGTTTCTATACAAAATATCATGGAGTTTTTATTTCTATTGCTTTGTTGTACAGCTTGAAATCAGGGATGGTGATACCTCCGGATGATATTGTATTATACTGGATTGTTTTAGGTATACTGGGTTTTTCCTTTTTCCATATGAAGTTGCTAATTTTTTTTCAAGGTCTGTAAAGAATTTTGTTAGAATATTTATAGGAATTCCATTGAATTTGTAGGCTGCTTTTGGAAAGATGACCATTTTATTGTTAATTCTATGGATCTATGAGCATGGGAGATCTTTCCATCTTCTGATGTCTTCAGTTTCTTTCTTCAGAGACTTGAAGTTCTTGTCATACATGTCTTTCAATTGTTTAGTTAGAGTTACATCAAAGTATTTTATATTATTTGTGGCTATTGTTAAGTGTGTTTCTACATTGTCTTGCTCAGCCAATTTATTGTTTGTATAAAGGAGGGATACTGTTTTTTAGTTAACTTTGTATCTTGCCTCTTTTTTGAAGACATTTATCATTTGTAGGCATTCTCTGGTAGAATTCTTAGAGTAACTTACATATATTGTCATATCCTCTGTGACTAACAATACTTTACTTCTCTTCCAATTTGAATTCACTTGATCTCATTCAGATGTCTTACTGCTGTAGCTAGAACTTCAAGTGCTATATTGAACAGAGATGGAAAGAATGAACCGCCTTGCTTTGTCCCTTATTTTAGTGTAAATATTTTAAGTTTTTCTCCATTTAATCTGATGTTGACTATTGGCTTCCTATATTATTGTCTTTATTGTGTTAAGCTCTGTGTGTTGTATCCCGGATCTCTTCAAGGCTTTAACATGAATGGGTGTTGGATTTTGTCAAGGGTATTTTCAACATCTAATCAGATGATCATGTAGGGGTTTTTCTTTCAGTTTGTTTATATGGTGAATTATGTGATTGGATTTTTATATATTAAACTATCCCTTAAGCCCTGTGATGAATCCTATTTGATCAGGGTAGATGGTGTTCATGATGTATTTTTGGATTTGGTTTGAGAGTATTTTATTGATTATCATTGGTTTGAGAGTATTTTATTGATTATCATTGGTTTGAGAGTATTTTATTGATTATCATTTCATCAATTTACATACGAGAAATTGGTCGGAAATACTCTTTGTTGGCTTTTTGTTTTAGCTTTCAGTGTGACTATGGCCTCATAGAATGAGTTTGGCAATGTTCCTTCCATTTCCCTTTTGTGGAATAGTTTGAAGAGTATTGGCAGTAGCTCTTCTTTGAAAGTCTGGTGGAATTCTGTTCTAAAATTATTGGGTCCTGGCCTTTTTTTTTTTTCTTTTTGTTTTTTATCAGAAGAATTTTAATGGCTGCTTCTATTTCCTTAGGTCCTTAGGAGTTATATGGTAGTTTAGATTGTTTACCTAATATTTATTAACTTTTAGAAGTGGAATCTATTAAGAAAATAATCCAGTTCCTTTATATATTCCAATTTTGTAGAGTCAGGCTTTTGAAGTAAGAGCTAATGATTCTCTGGATTCCCTCACTTTTTGTTGTTATGTCCCTCTTTTCATTTCTGATTCTGTTAATTTAAATAATGTCTCTTAGCTTTTTAGTTAGATTAGCTAAGGGTTTGTCTGCCTAGGACTGGCCTCAGTTGGCCTTCCTCAATCTGTGGGAGAAATCAGGAGTTCCAGTTCCAGGCAAGCAAGGAGTTGGTGTGGATGACAAACAGACACAGACACAAAGAGTGTGTCTATTTGAATGTAGTTTTTCCACGCAAACACCATACTTTTAATACAGAAGAAAAACAAGAAAAACAGATGGATACATCGACAAGGTACATCAACACAAAACAAAGAAAATGCATAAATAAAAAGATGGTGGGAGCCAGGCTGTGTTTACCACTGAGAATAGGAACAACCCTTAATTAAGATCAGCTAACACAGGAGCCAGGTGAATGCTCTGATGCAATGCTAGTCTATTGTTAAACCCACCACCAGGGGTCCTAAAGTAAATACCTGATTATGCCATTCCTCTGGGCCTAGTGAAAAAACCCACATCAGGGGACTTTCTTTCTACTAAGCCTTTCAGGAATAATACTACTACAACCCACCTATTTCCTAGGCCATTGTGTATTCCTGTGTATGGGTTTGACTCGGCTATTGTTCTAAGTAATTACTATGTAGACTAGCCCTGAGCTTTCTAGCTCTTATTCAAGTAAATTGTAATACCTGATTACTTTCACTGTCTCTACTATAGGTAAATTTGAATGTTACTCAATAGGTAACATTCTTACTGAATTACAAGCTCAGGGTTGGCTTCAAGGGCGTCCCAGGACATTGGAACACTGTGGAGGTTTAATCTAACTTAGCTATATGTGAAAATCAATCCTAAAAGGCACTTATAATAAAACAATACTGAAAGAGAGCAGACAGATCCATACACCAGACTAATGCGGGGAAAGGTTCTGAGGATACATGATATGGGAATGCCAAGGTTCCAGGGGGCTAAGTTTCCATGAAACTCTTGGCTTTAGGACTGCTTCCAGGTTTCTAGGCCTGTCACATGAGTCACTACTAGAGAGGAGGTAGCATTGTCTATCTCATTTTTTCAAAGAACCAGCTCTTTGTGTCACTGATTTTTTAAATTATTCTCTTTGTTTTTAATTTATAGATTTTTTTCATCCCTGAGTTTGATTATTTCCTGCAGTCTATTCCTCTTGAGTGGGTTGGCTTCTTTTGGTTGTAGAACTGTCAGATGTGCTGTTAAGGTTCCAATATGAAACCTCTCTGGTCACCTTATGAAGGCTCTTAGTGCTATGAACTTTCCTCTTACCATGGCTTGTATTGTGTTCCATAAGTTTGGTATATTGTGCCTTATTTTCATTGAATTCTAAAAAGTCTTTAATTTCTTTATTTCTGTTTTGACACAGTGGTCATTGAATAGAGAGCTGTTCAGTTGCCATGAGTTTGCATGCTTTCTGTTTCTGTTGTTAAAGTCCCAGGTTTGATCTGATCCATCTAAATCCATCATGATCTGATTGAGTTATCCAGTCCCTTGTATCTGTTGAGGATTGCTTTTGGCTAGTTGTATGGTCAGTTTTGGGGACGGTTCCATGAGCTGCTGAGAAGAAGGTATATTCTTTTGTGTTTGTGTGAAATGTTCTTTAGATATCTGTTAGACTCATTTGATTCATAATGTCTAGTAGTTCCATTATTTCTGTGTCTAGTTTCAGTCTCAGTCACCTGTCCACTGGTGAGAATGGAGTGTTGAAGTCTCTCACTATTAATGTGTGTATTTCAAAGTATGATTTAAGCCTTAGTAATGTTACTTTTACAGTTGTGGGTGCCCTTGCATTTGGGGCATAGATATTCAGACTTGAGACATCATTTTGGTGGATTTTTCCTTTAATGAATTTAAGATCTCTTTCCCTGTCTTTTTAAAATAATATTTGGTTACTACAGCTTGTTTCTTGGGTCTGTTTGCTTAGAAAAAATTCTTTTTTAGCCATTTACTCTGAGGTAATATCTATTTTTTACTAAGGTATGTTTCCTGTTAGCAGCAAAATGATGGATCCTCTTTTGACATCCATTTTGTTTTTTTTTGTTTTTTTGTTTTTTTTTTAAAGATTTATTTATTGATTATATGTAAGTACACTGTAGCTGTCTTCAGACACTCCAGAAGAGGGCGCCAGATCTTGTTACGGATGGTTGTGAGCCACCATGTGGTTGCTGGGATTTGAACTCCGGACCTTCGGAAGAGCAGTCGGGTGCTCTTACCCACTGAGCCATCTCACCAGCCCCTTGACATCCATTTTGTTAGCCCATTTCTTTTTATTGGGTAATTGAGTGCATTGATTTTAGAAGATATTACTAACCAATAATTGTTCATTCCTGTTATTTTGATGTTGGTGGTGGGTTGTGTGTGTGTGTGAAAGAGAGAAGGGGGAAGAGGGGGAGAGAGGGAGGGCAGGCGAGGGACAGAGAGAGAGAGAGAGAGAAAGAGACGAGTGGTGGGATTCTTTACTTTTGGTTCTGCTGGTATGAAATTATTATTTCTTGTATTTTGTTGGGTGTAGTTAGCCTTATCAGGATGGAAGTCTTCTGTGGGGCTTTATTAATGGGAAAATATTGTTTAAATATGCTTTTGACATGCAATCTCTTGGTTTCTCCATCTATGGTGGTTGAATGTTTAGCTGGATATATTAGTCTGTACTGACATCTGTAGTCTCTTAGGGTCTGCAAGACATCTGCCCAGGTGCTTCTGGTTTTAGAGTCTCTGTTGAGAAATCAGGTGTGCTTCTTATATGTCTGCTTTTATATGTTACTTGGTCTTTTTCCTTGCAACTTTTAATATTCTTTCTTTGTTCTGTACATTTGGTGTTTTGATTATTATGTGGCAGGAGGAATTTCTTTTCTGGTCAAGTCTATTTGGTGTTCTGTAACCTTCTTTTATATTTATATGAATCTCTTTTAGGTTAGGGAAATTTTATTCTAAGATTTTGTTGAAGATATTTTCTGAATCCTTGAGCTGTGAATCTTCTCCTTCTTCTATTCCTATTATTCTTAGGCTTGGTCTTTTCATAGCATTCCAAAATTCCTTGATGCGAGCGTTGTGTCATGAACGTTTTAGATTTTGCATTTTCTTTGAAATATCATTTTCTTCCATTTTATTTTCTACACCTGAGATTCTCTCTTCTATCTCTTGTATTCTGTTGGTGATGCTGTGTCTACAGTTCCTGTTGTATTTTCTAGGTTTCCCATCTCCACGATTGCCTCAGTTTTTATTTTCTTTATTGCTTCTATTTCCATTTTTTGTTCTCAGACAGTTTTATTCATCTCCTTTACCTTTTGAATATATTGTCCTGTATTTCTTTAAGGGGTTCATTCATTTACTCTTTAAAGGCTCTATTATCTTTAGATGATTGTAATTAAGGTCATCTTCTAGTGCTTTAGCTAGGTTAGGGTATCCAGGGCTTGCTATAGTAGGATATCTGGGCTCTAGTGGTACCATATTGCCCTGGCATTTTTGGATGTTGTAAGTGTCCAACAACCTGTTAATAATTGTCGTTAAATGTCATATAAAAATAAATTAGATTTAGCCTTCCTAGACAAAACTCTGCTAGTTAAATAGTAAATTCGGCAAGTTTGGAACTGATAACTCAAAGTACTCAGATGATCTAAGTTCACTCTTCTGGTCTTGACTATGAGTATAATACAGGGAGACTGTACCTTCTAGTCTGGCCACATTCCCATTTCAGGTAAGTTTGTGGTGATTGTGAATAATTTCCAAAGTGTGTGTCTTTGGAGGGTTACATGGCTAAGAACTCAATAATACAGTCCAACTCCTGTGATCTCAAAGAATGCTGTATATCTGGGGCTTTGACATCCACTTGTTCAATAAGAAAACTTAATTATGGGAAATTTAATACCTTACGCTCAAGTGCACAGGGTTGGTGATGTACACACATGCATATGATAGCACACAGGCACACAGGAACACAAGGTGTGAGGAAATAAACAGTGGGAGACACAGGACAGATGCAAATTACTGAACCTTCCAAGGCAGAATTAACACCATCTTTCCCTTCCTGAGCTCTACTTTCTCTCTTCCTTTCTAGTATTAATAGTATCGTGTAGAAGACACCAGACTTCCCGGCTCTGGGCACCTGTGACACATGCTGCTACCTGGTCTGTTTATGAACAACAATGTATGGGACCAGCCTCAGAGTAACTTCAACCAGCTGTCTGCATAGATCAAGGCAGATCTCCACGATCAACTTCAGGTCCCCATTTGCCCTGCCTATTTAGGCAAATTAACATCTCTTTATAATATATTCTTTTTAAAGTTCCTAAGTGCTTTTAATAGCTTAGAACTTTGTGTTTCTATGTGCTTTTAGCTTCATTAAATGTCTATACATTGAGTCCCTTTGTTTTTTATTTAAGTCTGAGTATTCCTATGGAGTCCAGAATACAGTATCAAATAGCTGTTCTGATAGGTAATTGTGACCCCCCCCCCCAATGTGACGACTTAGAACTGAACTCAGTTCTCTGCCAGAGCAGCCAACATACTTAGCTACTGAGCCACTGTTTCAGCACCTACATCTCCATCTTGGAGGCACATTTGATATTTAGATAGGATCTGGCCACAGATTCAGACAGGTTTAAATGTACTTTCACAGACTATCTCCAACACCAAAGAGAAGAGGAAAACTGTCTACAAGAGGGGGACATCATCCCTGAGAATCCTATGTAGTGCATCCCATGTAGTATGCCTGAATTCTGGAAGCTGACCTTTGGTCCCATTCCTCTGGAGCCTCTTCATAAGTCCACTGGGTACCTGAGTAGTCTAAGACGCCAACTTCAGGGGTGCTTCTTCAAAAGCTGGCTTGGTCCCTCTAGTGCACTCCAGATGCGCAGTCCTCACACAAAGGTGATAAAGGCCATGGCCCTGCCACAGCATTGTGGTTCAGGGCCTTGTACATGCAAGGCAAGCATTCCTTCCAAGAACCACAACACAGTCACAAAACCTCTTTGGAAAGTAGTTTTCATTGAAGGAACATGGATATTTTCCTGAAAGAGTCAAATTGCATATCTTTATATTTGGAAAATGTTTGCTTAAGTAGCAATTGACCAGTTACCATTATAGTCCATAAAGGTCAGAAAATTTTCAGCATATCACAAAGAAAGGTAAATATATTACTTATTTTAAAATGTGATTTTATAAAATGCACATCAGTGAAGCCTGCCTCATTCGGCATTTCTCCCCTGGAAATGTTAGTCCTTTATTGAATGAATGCCACTCTCTGAGTTCAGTCAAAGAAGCCACTCCAGCAGGGATTGGAAACTTTTACAGTATTTTGAGATATACCGATTTTATCTGTGTGTGTGTGTGTGTCTGTGTGTGTGTGTGTGTTGATCATATGGGACACTTGCATGTGTGTGTACATGTGTGTAGACATCAGAGGTCAACTTCAGATGTTTGTTGTTCCTCAGGAACCATCCACGGTTTTTTTGTTTGTTTGATAGACTGGGTTTGGTTTTCTTTTTTTGTTTGTTTGTTTTGTTTTTTCAAGAAAGGGTTTCTCTGTATAGCCCTGGCTGTACTGGAACTCACTTTGTAAACCAGGCTGGCCTCAAACTCAGAAATCCACCTGCCTCTGCCTCCCAAGTGCTGGGATTAAAGGCGTGTGCCTCCACCACGACCGGCCCATCCACATTTTTTATAGGGTCTCTCACTGGCCAGGAGCTCACAAGAAGGCTAGGCTAATTAACCTCAAGCGCCAGGCCTCTGCCTATCTCTACCTTCCCAGATCCTCCAATGCAAGAAGGCTGCTCTTGTGCAGCACACACTTTACAGATTGAGCTGTCCCCTAGCTCTGCCTTACCTCAGCCTGCTCTTCCAGAGGTCCTGAGTTCAATTACCAGCAAGCACATGGTGACTCACAACCATCTGTAATGGGGATCTGATGCCCTCTTCTGGTGGGTCTGAAGACAGCAACAGTGTACTCATACACATAAAATAAATATATCTTAAAAAAAGAGAGAACTGTAAGAGCTCATGTTACTACAATAGAATAGAAATATAACAGAATAAAAATATCAAAGAGGCAGCAAAACATTCCAGAAACTAGATAGTGACTTTATTGGTATGGGAATCAGGTTAAAATGTGATTGCTAGTCTAATTGTTGTCTCAAGGTATGACCTCAAAGTCTGCACTTCAGACATTTAGTTTACAGTTGACTAGCTAGATTCCAAGACATAATCACCAGTATGGTTGCTCCTATCCTAAATGGTAGTTTAAATTTAAAAAAATTAATTTCATAAATTTTACATTTAAAACCATCTTCCTTGGCCCACACAATATCTGTGACTATGGCCCACACTTGAATAGTCCAGGGATAGGACACTTACTCATGGAAGAAAGTTCTGCCCAGCAGCATGTATTCCAAAACATGATTTTCAAGCAGCTCTCTGTAGACTGCACATTAAGGTAGAGTGCAGAGGGATAAGATACTGGAAATACGCATTTTGACAACTCTCCCCAGGCATTTTTATACAAGTTAAAGTTAGAGGAACATTCTACAAACATCCAAGATCTGCTCTCTAGAAGTCAAACTAATACAGAGCTAGGTGAGTTTCAGACAAGGATAGGAAGTGATCCAGCTTATCTGCCATCAGGATATAAAGCAAATATAAAATAAATAAATAAATAAATAAATGAAAAATAAATAAAATTGACTTTGAACAAGGGGAAAAATGAAAAAAGAAAAAGAAAGAAATCAAATAAACCCCAGACGCCAGTTCTTCCAGCCATGAAAATCAAAGCAAGTTGATTAGAGGTGAAAATGCTATTGTTGGTGGAGCTGTTGGTGGAGCCTATGATAAGAGCACTATGTAGGATGGAGGAGAGCTAAGCCATCGGCCTCCAGTATTCAGCAGGTGTGCATTTGGTCCCCCTTCTATTCTCTGATCCCATCTACCTCTGGTCCTCTAGGTGCTAGTGTGAGGATAAGATTTTACATCCAGTTTTGAGAATAAATTTCATTCCTGGAAGGACCAACTAAGAAGTCCATTCTTCTACAAACTTTGGACACTTCTTTTCTTTCCCAGGGACTTATTTTGGGATGAACTTCAATGAAAATGCCCCCATTGGGGCTCGAGAGATGGCTGAGTGGGTAAGGGCACTGACTATTCTTCCAAACTTCCTTAATTCAAATCCCAGCAACCACATGGTGGCTCACAACCATCTGTAATGAGATCTGAAGCCCACTTCTGGTGTGTCTGAAGACAGCTACTGTGTACTTACATATAACAATATATAAATCTAAAAACAACAACAACAACAAAACAAAAATGCCCCCATAGTCCTATAGGGAGTGGCACTATTAGAAGATATGGCCTTGTTGGAGTAGTTCTATCCTTTTGGGTGGAAGTGTGTCACTGGGGTTGGGCTTTGAGGTGTCAGCTACTCAAGCCACATCCATATCTCTCTGTCTTCCTGCTGCCTGCTGATCCAGAGGTAGAACTCTCAGATCTTCTCCAGCACCATATTATGTGAATATCACCATGCTTCCCACCATGATGATAATGGAACTATAAGTCAGCCCCTAGTTAAATCTTTTCCTTTATGAGAGTTACTGTCGTCATGGTGCCTTCGGACAGCAATAGAAACCCTAATTAAGTCACTACTACTTCTTTGATTATTCTTTCCCTTTCAGATCTAAAATAAATAAATAATAAAAAAGAGTTTCATTTTCTTTAAAAAGAACAATTAAAAGTTCAGCTCCATTATTTTATTTTATCAATTTCATCCCCATTTCTCTCGATTTTTATTTATTTCTGTACCACTCTCATAGCATCTCAGTGGGGGGCCTAGTTTTCAGTGTAGTATTTGATTTTCCCCTCTTGGATCTTTTCTCCTTGTGCTCAGGTTTCTAGTAGAAAATGGCTGCCTGGCAGTGGTGGCTCTTGCCTTTAATGCCAGCTCTTGGGAGACAGAGGCAGGCTGATTTCTGAGTTTGAGGCCAGCCTGGTCTACAAAGTGAGTTCCAGGACAGCCAGGGCTATATAGAGAAACCCTGTCTCAAAAAACCAAAAAAAAAAAAAAAAAAAAAGGAACACTCTTCCATTACTGGTGGGATTTCTAGCTGATAAAACCACTTTAGAAATCAATCTGGCCGTTAAACAGAAAATTGAAAATAGTTCTACCTGAAGATCCAGCTATACCACTCCTGGGTATATACCCAAAAGATGGCCCACCATACCACAATGCTCCACTGTTCATAGCAGCTATATTTATAATAGCCAGAATCTGGAAAGAACCCAGATGTCCTTCAACAGAGGAATGGATACAGAAAATGTGGTATATTTACACAATGGAATACTACTAAGCTATTAAATACAATGAATTCATTAGGCAATAAACTTCTTCGACAAATGGGTGGAACTAGAAAATATTATCCTGAGTAAGGTAACCCAATCACAAAAGAACACACATGGTATGCACTCACTGATAAGTGGATATTAGCCCAGAACCTTGGAATACCCAAGATACAATTCACAGAGCACATGAAGGTCACGAAGAAGGAAGACCAAAGTGTGGATGCTTCAGTCCTTCTTAGAAGGGGGGACAAAATACCCACAGGAGGAGATAAAGAGACAATGTGTGGAACAGAGACTGAAGGAAAGGCCATCCAGAGTCTGCCCCACCTGGGGATCCACCCCATATACAGTCACCAAACCCAGATATTATTGTGGATGCCATCAAGTGCTTGCTGACAGGAGCCTAATATAGCTGTCTCCTGAGCAGCTCTGCCAGAGCCTGACAGATACAGAGGTGGATACTCTCAGCCAACCATTGGATTGAGAACAGGGTCCCCAATGGAGGACCAAAGGACCTGAAAGGGTTTGCAGCCCCACAGGAAGAACAACAATATGAACCAACCAGTACCCTCCAGAGGTCCCAGGGACTAAACCACCAAACAAAGAGTACACATGGAGGAACCCATGGCTCCAGCTGCATATGCAGCAGAGAATGGCCTTGTCGGACATAAATTGGAGAAGAGGCCCTTGGTCCTGTGAAGGCTCAATGCCCAAGTGTAAAAGAATGCCAGAACAGGGAAGAGGGAGTGGGTGGGTTGGTGAGCAGGGGGAGGGGATGTGGGATAGGGATTTTTCAGAGGGGAAGCCAGGAAAGGGGATAACATTTGAAATGTAAATAAAGAAAATATCTAATAAAAAATGAAAAAAAAATTAAAAGTGGAAAGGGAAAAAGGCCAGATAGCATAGAAGGCAAACCTATCAAAACTGCACCTGACTTCTCAAAAGAGACTCCAAACACTATAAAGGTCTGGGCAGAAATCCTGCAACCTTTATAAAACCACAGGTGTCAACCTAGACTATACCCTCAAAACAGTCAATCAACATACATGGAGAGAACTAAATATTTCAAGACAAATCCAAATTTGGACAATATCTATCCACTAATCCAGGCCTACAGAGCATACATACTAACTAGAAGGACAATTCCAACCTATGACGTATAACTACATCCAAGAAAACACAAAATGTAATTCCATATCAACAAAAACAAGAAAATCACCCACACACACACATACACACACACAAACAAACAATAACACAATCAATATCAAAATAACAGGACAAAACAATGACTGGTCATTAATATCTCTCCCTATCAATGGACTCAATTCCCCAATAGAAAGACACAGGCTAATAGAATGGATGTGAAAACAGGATCCATCCTTGTGAGGCATATAATGCACCTTAACCTCTCATCAGGTGCTACTGTAATCTCTAGTGATACAGGAATATTAGCAAACCAGGGAAACTGCTTGAGGGACCTACCTCGGGCCCCTCAAACAGAGTAATCCTACAGCCTCAGTCAACCAATCCATTTGTCAATGGAGGACTATCCAACAGCTGCAGAGTGCAACCCCAGGCAGCCCAGGACCACTTTTCAGCCTCCACAATATATACCCGTGGCTCCTCCTCAATCAGGCTACCTTAAGCATTAAAGATCTTGCTCCCAGTCCCCACCTCCCACTATCAACTCTTTGACGTTCCAATAGATTCTGGCATTCTGACATCCCCCCAAAAGCAAAGGGAAGCTGTAATATCCAAAATAAGTTGAAGACCACCTAGCACCTTCCCCTCTGAAGTGACTCTCAGCAACATAGCTGTCAAAATGACTAAATCTACAGCTGCCAAAACAAAATGAGCAGTTCTCAGAAAAATAACCATAACAAGATAGCAGTTCCTAGGGAAATTCCCCCACCCTGCCCCACACTGAATTCTGAGAAAGATCACAAACCGCCCTGACCTTGATGATAGCTGTGATGTTAATAGCTGTGACGTTAATAGCAGACCCATAAGTTCAAAATGCACTATTGCTTTGTTGACCAAATCATAATAACCCACCATGGGGGCAGTCAAAGTGAGTCACTAGGCCAAAGGTAGTCACTATGCAAACCAACCAATGCCTGAAAGGGTTACTTGCTACACCAATGAGAATAGGCCAGCTACCCTGTTGCCTAAATCTGCCCCTTACAAGGTATAAAAAGCAGGGAAACTGCTTGAGGGACCTACCTCGGGCTTCTTTGCTCTCAGTCTCTCCTCTGGTCTGTGTGCTTAGAGGGGGTCCCCAACTTGTTGGATCAATAAAAATCCACTTGAAGTTTGCAGCAATAACAGTCTCTGTGATTTTTGTGAGTGAGGGTCTTTTGACAAACTCCAACAAAGCAAAATGGAGAACCACAGTTAACTTCTTCCTCCAGGCCCCAGACAGATCATTTACTAGACCCTGACAGACATTATCTTGTCCAGCACATTACACACCAACTGCTGTATCTGCACCCATGTGACACTAATTGAGGCTCCTTGGTGCTTCCAGTCTCCCCTGCTTTCTTCTCACAATGGCACCCTAGGTCTGAGGAACACTCAGTCATGCCAACAGGTGAAAAAGATAAATAACGCTAAAACCTCCCCAACTACCTCTGGTGCATCCTGGGAGAGGTTTTTAAAGGAATCTACTTTCAGGCCCAGTTTCCTTCTGTATACAACTTGTAGAAAGAGAGACGGTCTCTCCAAAATTAAAATAACATCCTCTTCTTCATTCCACGTCTCTCTTACACCTAAACCTATTCTAAACCAGCCTCCACTGCAGGCATCAGAGATGACCAAACCAGGCTGCTTGAACCTGGAAACTACACAGGCCCATCACTCCTCAAAGGCTCACAGAGAGCTCAATTTGTCCACTAAAGTTCATGGTCTTTAATATACTTTTGGGCTCAAACTGTGTATACTGCATTATTAAATGGAAAACTAGGCAGGGCCCTCACTGAAAACATGCTTACCTGATCTCATATCCCGTCTACACTCCTATGAGGCTTTGTTCTTCAAGTTCACACAACCTAGAATCAAACTGGGAAGAGGGAACCTCAACTGGGAAAATGACCTCCACCAACAGATTGGCCTGTGGGCAAACCAGTGGGCAAGTCTGTGGTTCATTTTCTCAATTAGTGATTCATGAAGGAGGGCCCATCTCCATTTGGGCAGTGGTGCTGGGCTACTGGTCCTAGGTATTAGAAGAAAGCAGGCTCATCAAGTCATGAGAAGCAAGCAGGTAGACAGAATTCTTCCTTGGCCTGTGCACCAGTTCCTGCCTCCAGGTCCTTGTCTTGAATTCCTTCCCTGACTTCTCTGGATGATGTGCTACAGCATGTAGCCTGAATTAATCCTTTCCTCCCCGACTTCATTCTGCTCATGGTGTTCTATGACAGCAACAGAAACCCTAAGGTAACTCCCTGTCTACAGGGTAGCTTAATGCCATTATACTTCCCTGAGTACCTATGGTCTTCAGCATTATGGGCACTTCTGGAAACCTTACACAGTTCCATTTTTTAACCCAGACTATCATATTACCATGAGTCTATCTGTGCCTTGCTGAGATCTGGACAGGAACAGGTACATTAGCACCTATCCCTTCCAAACACATTTCATCAGAACTCTATAATCTTACCATAATTTCCTCTCTGACCCAAACTAAAAGAACTGCACTGGATCTATTGTCATGTTCTTGCCCTCACCCTCACTATAGATACAGGAAATCCATGTTTACTGCTAAAAGACTATCCCCAATAACTCTAGGAGGCCAAGAGGTTCAACAATACAGAAACAGTGAAATGTACCTAGAGCAGTTGTATTTCAACACCATTAAGCCCTACATCTGCTGACTTGCACCTAAGAAGGAACCTGTTACTTTAACATCAACAAATCCAGATGAGTAAATCAAAAACAAAGATGCCAGTGATGTGAGCCAGCAAAGAATAACAATGAGGGTTGGTGGGACTTTAAAACCAATGTCTGGTTGTTACCATCCTGCTTGCTTCCATTTCTAGAAGTACACACGGCCATCTTGTATTTGGTTCCTGAAGTTTTAACCTGTCAATTTGTTTGTTCTAAGGTTCAACAGTTCTGCTCCAGAGAAAACTTCAACAAGGATTTCAACAGTTGCTACATAATGTGCCACTTCCTTTAGCCTACTACACAATACAATGTGGGTCTTCTATCACAACAGCTAGGTAGGACAGACACTGTGAGACACTGTTGTGTGACAGACTTTTCCTGAGAACAAGCACATGTCTACTTTCTCACAAAGATTTTGGTGACAAACCAAAGCTGTGAGTATACATGTTTTTGCAACCTACTTTTAATAAGATCCTACCTCTCCTCTAGCCCTCCACCCAGCAGAGGTAGTAGAAAAAAAAAGTTATTAAGATACAAGAGAAGCAGACCAGGTCAGCAATAGTTCTTTGGGGACGATCTTGATCTTCTTTGCAGCAGTTTGTTCCTGTAGCAAACACCAAATATGATTTATCAGCTGCATAACAGTCCTCTAGGCAAGCAGACAACAGGATGTTGTAGTTCAGTCCTGGAGAACCCTCCAGGATTGCCAAAAGTCCTAACGTGAGGCCACAGAGGCACCTGGAGAAGAGAAGTAGACGGGATCAGAGAATAGACCTGGGATCAACTGCACACCTGCTGAATGCTGGTGGTTTATGGCTTAGCCCTCCTCCATCCTACATAGCTGTTTTGTCATTGGCCAGCTCCACTAACCAAAATATCCACACATATAAATAACTTGCTGCCAGGCGTGGTGGCGCACGCCTTTATTCCCAGCACTCGGGAGGCAGAGGCAGGCGGATTTCTGAGTTCGAGGCCAGCCTGGTCTACAAAGTGAGTTCCAGGACAGCCAGGGCTACACAGAGAAACCCTGTCTCGAAAAACCAAAAAACAAACAAACAAACAAACAAACAAACAAAAAAACTTGCTTTGATTTTCATGGCTGGAAGAATTAGGGACTGGGTTTATTTGATTTCTTTTTTTTCCCCCTTGTTCAAAGTCAATTTTATTTATTTTTCATTTATTTATTTATTTTACTTATATTCACTTTATATCCTGATGGTAGATTAGCTGGATCACTTCCTATCCTTGTCTGAAACTCACATATTAGCTCTGTATTAGTTTGACATCTAGCGAGCAGAACTTGGATGTTTGTAGAATGTTCCTCTAACTTTAACTTGTATAAGAATGCCAGGGGAGAGTTGTCAAAATGCGTATTTCCAGTATCTTATCCCTCTGCATTCTACCTTAATGTGCAGTCTACAGAGAGCTCCTTGAAAATCATGTTTTGGAAAACATGCTGCCGGGCAGAACTTTCTTCCATGAGTAAGTGTCCTATCCCTGGACTATTCAAGTGTGGGCCATAGTCACAGCTATTCTGTGGCTAACGGGGCCAAGGAAGATGGTTTTAAATTGAAATTTAAGTTTCCTTAGATTTGAACTACCATTTGGGATTGGAACGGTTGTATTGGAGAGTATGTCTTGGAATCTAACTACTTGGCTCCAAACCAAACACACAGCAGCAATTGGGATCTTGTGTGAAATGCAGACTTCTAGGTCACACCTTGAGACAACTAGACCAGCATGCACATTTTGACCTGATTCCTGCACAAACCACACAACAGTAAAATCACTCTCTACAATATTCTGGAATCCTGTGCTGCCTCAGTTTACAATTCTGATGGCCCACTGGGCAAATGTAGCCAAATGTTGTATCTAAAATTTAACAAAAGGGAAGGTTGCTCAGCAGTTTAAAGCAACTAATTGCTCTTCTAGAAGACTTGGATTCAATTTCCAGCCCCCATATGGTGGCTCACAACCACCACTCTCTAGTCAAAGGGATTCTGACACCTTCTTCTGGCCTCCACAGTCACACTGCATGTGCATGGCACACAGACATACCAAGCAGTCAACAAAACACCAGTTCACCTCCAAATATATATATATATATGTGTGTGTGTGTGTGTGTGTGTAACACAAGCAAAACTACATCATCTTCTTTTTCTTGATCTCAAGAGTTCTGTGAGTCACTGGGGCCATCATTCTCTTTCCTGCCAGGGTCCTCTTGTCTGTTCCTGCTGTATATCATCACTGCCTACCATGACGTCAGCAACAGCACACTTTGATGACATGGTTATGAGGCTGGAATCACAGTAATTTTGAGACATTAATTAGCTCAGATCTCCATGAAATTACTATGACGGGGAGTGGGGAAGGGCATAGGGGCCTTTCAAGGCCAGCCTGGTCTACAGAGTGAGTTCAAGGACATCCAGGGCTACACAGAGAAACCCTGTTTCAGAAAACAAAACAAAAAAGAAAAGAAAGAAATGAAAATGAAGAAAATATCTAATAAAAAATTGGAAAAAGGAAAAAAAAGAAAAATAAAAAAAAACTGATTCTAAATCCAGAGAAATTTGAAGTTTTAAAAGATAATAAATTAATTAAAATCTTTATGAATTCTAAAAAAAAAAAGAAAGAAAGAAAAAGAAATTACTATGACAAAGTACCCAAGAAAAGCAACTTAAGGAAGCATTTATTTTGGCTCCTGTTTTTAAGGGTATAATCTATCAATTAGGAGAAAGGGTGATGGCAAAACATAGCTCACTTTGTGGCAGCAGGAGTGAGAAGCAATTGGTCACATCGCCTCCACAGTCAGGAGTGAACATTGATGCCCAGCTAACTTTCCCTTGTTTTCAGTGTTATTCTGTCTAAGACTCCCATGCCCCAGAGGATGATGCCATCCATATTTGGGGTGATCTCTCCCTGTTCAACTTCTCTGGAAACACCCTCGCTGTATCTCACACATACACCTATATCTATATCCTCTATCTATATCTTCCATATCCTACCAAGTTGACAGTGAACATTTGCCAGCCCTGTGGTGGAAACTTTAAGAAGCAGCTGACCAAGCTATCAGGTCAGTGGAGGTGCACTCTTGAAGGAGACTCTGGAGTGCTGGTTTCTTTCTCTTTGTTTTATTTCCTGGCCATGAGGTGAGTGCTTTTGCTCTGCTAGGCACTTCCAAAATAACCTCCAGCCTTACCATGGGCCCAAAGCAACGGAGAGTCCAGTTATGGGCTAGAACCTTCAAACCATGAACCAAAATGATTCTTTTCTCTGACAAAAGTTGATTATCTAAATCAGTCGTTCTCACCCTTCCCAGTTCTGCAGCTTTTTAACACAGTTCCTCAGGTTGTAGGGCTCCTCCAACCATAAAATTATCTTCACTGCTAATTCATAATTTTGCTAGTTATACGTCATAATATAAATATTTTGTAGCTATAGGTTTGTTAATGGGGTCTCAACTCATAGGTTGAGAACCACTGATCTGAATTCTCTTGTTATTGTGATGAAAGCTAACACTTAAGATCAAAAATACATGCTAAAAATCATTTTGAAGAAAGCATTCTGGGCTGGAGAGATGGCTCAGCGATTAAGAGCACAGACTGCTCTTCTGAAGGTCCTAAGTTCAAATCCCAGCAACCACATAGTGGCTCACAACCATCTGTAATGAGATCTGATGCCCTCTTCTGGGGTGTTGTTTAGACAGCTACAGTGAACTTACATATAATAAATAAATTTAATTAAAAAAAACACCCGTGCACAAAAGCTGGTGTGGTGGCATGTGCTTTTAATCCCAGCACTGCTGAGGCAGAGATGTGATGAGCCCTAGGGCCTGCTGGCCAGCCAGCTGTACCTAATTCCTGAGCTTCGGGCCAAAGAAAACAAGATAAGGGCACTCTGGAGGCTGAGACAGGCAGACCTGTCTGAGTTAAAGACTCCATGGTCTACACAGGCCAACTAGAGCTACATGGTAAGACCTTTTCTCACACCTCACACACACACACACACACACACACACGAAAAGAAAGCATTCATCTAATGACCTTAAAAAGCTAATACTGTGGCTATGGAGATGGCTCAACAAAGCATTGGCTTTGCAAGCCCAGGGACTCGAGTTTGATTCCCAGAACCACATAAAAATGACGTTAGTTGTGGCCCATGCTTATAACTTCTGAGCTGGAAGGCAGAAACAGAAGGATCTCCTAGACTGGGCTCAGCCACTCTAGCCTGATTCCTGAGCTCCAGATCAGTAAGAGGCCCCATCTCAAAGGAATAAATGGAGCTCTTCAGGGTAACACCTAAGGCTGCCCTTCATCCTCTGTATGTACCTGAGCACATAGATTTTAAAAAGAACCAAATTAAGATCACAGGCTTGAAATGTAGCCCAGAGGCACAGTCCTTAACCAGATGCTGTGACAAGCTTTTACCATATGTGATTCTATTCCCTACCTTCTTTCTATGGCAAACCTTATGTGATGTTCTTACCCAAACGGCTTTTATTCACTTATTATCATTACTACTGCATGTGTGCATGATGTGTGTGTTGACCCCCATGCCACTGTGGAAATATGGTGATCAGAGGATAGCTCTGTGGAGTTTATTCTCCCTTCCATCTCTACCTGTGTTTCAGGGATTGAACTGAGTTCACCTCATTTTCATGGCAAGCACCTTTATCCAGTGAGTCATCTCACTAGCCCCGTTTGCACTAATTCTTAAATTCTGCCTGGTCGGAGTGGATGGAAATTCCTTACTGATTGCTTCGGGAAGGTCAAAGACTTTGGTGTGGGGCTGGTGAGATGACTCAGCGGGTAAGAGCACTGACTGCTCTTCGGAAGGTCCTGAGTTCAAATCCCAGCATAAAATAAGTCAATCTTGCTATAAAATAAATAAAGGACAATTGGTGGCTTTTGACCTGCTGCCTCCTCTGTGAAACAGAATGTTTAACTTCTGAGGATATTGACAGTATAATTGTCCCTAAAGTCTGGTAGTGAGAGGGGTGGGGCTGGGGTGGAAGTTGGACCTGGCTGGGCGCCCAAGCAGGCATTGGATAGCTAGCACCGGACAGTGTGGTCCTCTGCAGACCAGCAGCATCCCCAGAGTGCATGAAGGATAAATGCGTGGCTTTTCCATTTCACCTGCATAGTTCTGTCCTCCAAGGTCCCTCCCCCGGCGCGGCTGCCACCGGGGTTAGAGTTGGGGTGAAGTCAAGGCCATTCCTGGCTGCCAACCTTCTCGAAGCAGGCAGTGCCCGGCCTGCAACTGCCGCAGTTCGTTTGAATTTTGGCGCCACTCCCACTCCACGTCGAGCTAAGCCGCCTGCCAGACTGGGAAGAGACCGGTGGCGGAGAGCCAGCGGGAGCGCGCGCAGCAACGGAGACACACGCGGCGGGCGGGCGGGTGGGCGGGCGGCGCGCACCATGCCAGAACAGCCTGGAGGAAAAGACCCACAGTGTTTCCACGCCTTGTTTCAGGAACGGCCACGCCCCCACGTGCTCTCGCGTCCAATCGGTGCCAGAGGGAGGGGCAGCCTTGCTCTTGCTCCACTGAAACTATAAAGGGACCTGCGCGGAAAGTTGTAGGTTACTCTTTTAGGCCACCCGGTGACCAACCAAAATGTGGGGTTCCAGAGTAAATACAGATGCTCCGGTTCTGCGGAGCAGCCCTCGGGACTTGAGCTTAGGGTACCGCTGTAAACTACCTGGGAGAAGTGCGCAGCAGCAAAAGAGATTTCGGGTTTGGAGCTTAGGTCCTGGGGAGATTGGGACTGGGCGGCCTGACTGAAGGCCACATGCATTCTGGTTCCTCAGGCCCAGTTTGGGTTGCTTCTTACACAGCAGGGTTTGCAGAAAAATATGCAAGGCTTTTTGTGCTGTTTGGAAGGTTCAGGTGACACCTAGGTGACATCCGATTATATGCACATGAATCCTTTCACAGGGACCATGGCCTCATCATTCTTAACATCCTCAAAGCAGTTGCAAAAAGATAAAAAAAAGGTAAGGGAGATACAGCTTAGTTTTCTAATTGAAGTATTGGAGCAACAGGAAGTGGTGTGTGATGCTTAAAATGTGTTTCTTTTCATTAGATGAAGGGGAGCCCAAAGCATCCGAGTGAATTCGTAACAGAAAATAACTTGATTAAAGCCTGACTCTTTTAAAAGGTATGTATGAAATCTAGATTTACATTTTTGCCAGCATACATTTTTACTGTTGGTGAAAAGAGAATCCGCTTCCCGGAAATGTATTGTTAAATAGTCCTGGCCAAACACAGCAGCTTCTCCTACTCTGGCCTTTCTAAGTTGGAGTGGCTGTAGTGAATGCAGGGTGTACAAATTGATTATACAAACAGTTGTGAGACATACCGGGTCTGAACAGTGATGGACTACATCCCGAAGATGATGACCTGAACAGGGATACAGCTTCTGAGAGAAGACCATTGTGTTTAAGTGAAGTTTAAGTCTTGTTTGTTATGCAGTTCTTACTCATAGCATGTCATGGTACCTCTTTCTGCAGTGAATGCTGACCAGTGAGATGCCAGCCTGCCTGTGAAGATCCTGCAGCAGGAGTGCATGTGAGTGGTGCTCTGTTTTGTTTTCTGCTGAGCTTACTGTCGTTGGTCTAGTCTATGATGATCCTTTCCCGAACCTGAATTCCTGTTGAAAAACTATAATTACGGATCTGGCTTGTGAGATGGACCATTACAAAGGACTATTGTGTTCTTCTTTAATGTTGGCAGTAATGTGATGCCTGTGGTTTTTTTGTCTTTATATTTTAGGGGCGGTGACACAAGACTTCTTGCGAATGAACACTAGATATGGTAACCACCCAGAAAAGGCAGAGACAAGAAAATTAAATAAATTAATTAATTAATTAATTAGTACTGGGATGTTTGAGATGGGGTCTATCTACATGTCTCTAGCTGTCCCTATGTAGTGATTGGGGACAGCATCTGGTATGGCCTGCAGAGTTGATTCCTGTATGTTTTTTTGTGGGCTGTATGTAAATGGGTTGCTTTGATAATCCATTTGACCGTGTTCTCTTCTGTGAAGGTCATGGGTGAGCTGATGACAGACATAGCTGTACAGACTGAGTAGAGTGAATGCAATCCTGACTATAAAGCAGCAGTTCACCATTTTTGTGATTGTAAAATTGGTTCTGAGCCATTTCCTTATTCATCTGACAGTGGTTGCTTGGGAGTGCTGCAATAAACATTCAGTAGCAAATATTTCTTCAGGTTTTTTGTTTGTTTGTTTGTTTTTTTTTTGTTTTTTTTTTCGAGACAGGGTTTCTCTGTATAGCTCTGGCTGTCCTGGAACTCACTTTGTAGACCAGGCTGGCCTTGAACTCAGAAATCCACCTGCCCCTGCCTCCCGAGTGCTGGGATTAAAGGCATGCACCACCATGCCCCAGGTTTTTTTTTTAATGCTGAAAAAAAAATAAGTTTATTATAATTTATTTTATTTGACCATCTAGGAAGTTTGGGGCCATCAGCAGTTCCAGTGCAATTTCGGATGCAATTGGGAATTCTGGAATTTCAATGGAGCTGTTAGTATAGGGGACCTTATAGGTCAAACTCATGCACACTTTCAATAGCATGTGTGAGGGAATCGCTCTAAAATTGACCTCGTTGGTTCCATTCTCTGCAAACTAACCTGGACCGCTCCACATGGCCTGTATTGTTCCTGATGTTGATGCATGTTCTCCTTTTACAATAAATTCATGACCATTAGAAGACAATGATTTCACATACATAGCATCAGGGCCTTCACAGCCTCTGTAGGTTTTCTCCACTCCATCCATTATGTTCTTGTAAAATCCTGTTTGATCCCAGAGGAAATTTAGTAGTTTTCTGTGCAGGCCTAGACTCGGCCTGCTTGTAACTTGCCTCCGAGGAAGTGCTTTTCAGGTTTTTGTGTCAGCAGATTGATTAACCAGAGTGTCCTGTTACATGTTACATGTTACATGTTACATGTTCCACTTCCGTGGTAATTGAGTTTTCAAAGTTTGTGAGCTACGTGCACTAATGCCAATCTCCTTATTAGGACGATTGTGCACACGATCAGGTTTCCCTGTGAAATTGTCACACAATGCCTTGATTATATTTGTCCAGCCCTCCCAAGTGCTAAAACTAAGTGGGCTGTCAGTGCCAGCTTTCACTTCTAAGTTCTTACTGGTGCATACTTCCATTTTCCTTTGAGGCAAGGGTTGAACTTCCTTCTGTTTTTTGAGACAGTGTCTCAAAATTGACCTGGTACTCAACTATAGAGATGACTGGCCTCAGTTTATAGATTAAGGAAAAGGCTGCCATGCCTAACCTTAGAATACTCTGCTACTAAATTGCCTGTCTTCAGTTTGTTACCAGCCTTTACAAAGTAGTGCCAGTGTTCCTGGTTGGGAATAAATTTTTCTTGTTTTTTTTTTGTGATTTGAAATTCTTACACTAGTCCAGAGTGCCCTTGTCCAAACTTTGTACTGAAAGTGTTTTAACACTTAGCCTTTTTCTTTTTTCTTAGTTCTGTTTTGTTTTTGTCCAAGAACTCTGTAGATCAGGCTGCCCTTGAACTCAGAGATTCCCCCACCTCCCAAATGCTGGGATTAAAAGCATGTGTCACCACAGCTCAGCCGTCTGCCTAGTTTATCACTAATTCAAGGTCTACAGTTTTCATAATTAGTGGGAAGAATCTACTTGGATTTTTGTTTCCCCCTGTAATTAAGTTTTCCTGGTATCATTGATGAGATGGACTTAATTTCTTCACAGGAAACCTTGCCACCTTTGAAAAATGAGTTGGCTGTAACTATGTAGTTCTTTATGGGTTCTCTGTACCATGTTTGGGTGCAGTTGAAACATGTCTAGTTGGTAGTCTCTAGCTTATGTTTACACTGACAGTCATGGTGCCTTGGTTCCATGTGTTATTTACTTATTCCTATTTATTTCTTTAGGATGTTAAAAAAGTTTTCAGGCTGGTGAGATGGTTCAGTGGGTAAGGGCACCGACTGCTCTTCCAAAGGTACTGAGTTCAAATCCCAGCAACCACATGGTGACTCACAACCACCCATAATGAGATCTGATACCCTCTTCTGGTGCGTTTGAAGACAGCTACAGTGAACTTATACTAATACATAAATCTTAAAAAAAAAAAAAGTTTTCATAGCCGGGCATGGTGGCTCACGCCTTTAATCCCAGCACTCGGGAGGCAGAGGCAGGCGGATTTCTGAGTTCGAGGCCAGCCTGGTCTACAAAGTGAGTTCCAGGACAGCCAGGGCTATACAGAGAAAACTTGTCTCAAAAAACAAAAACAAAAGTTTTCATTTGATACTCTGCCTTTTTTTTTTTTTTTTTTTTTTGGCTTTGTGTTTCTATGCATGTTGATTTCTGCAAACTCTAGCTCTGCTTTTGCTGTACCACATGTTATTTGTTGTCTCCTTTTTATTGAAGAAATAGGAATTTCTCTTTAGTTTCCTGCTTACTGCTGGCTATTCAAGAGTAACTGAATTTCCATGGAAAATAGGGAAACAACTCAGGAGTCTAAGGCAGGAAGATCACTTGAGCCCAGTCAAAGGTTCATTGATTGATAAATCTCACAGACCCAAAACAGGGACAGATGCTCTAAATTACTTCGAAACAAAACTGGTATGGCCCACATCTACACGTTTAGCCTCAGCAGAGGCCGTTAGATCTCTGATTTCCAAGGCCAATCTCCAGAGCAAGTTTTAGGACAGGGCTACACAGAGACACATTGCAGAGATTGTCTAAGAAGAAATGTAAGGCTTGCTCGCCTTTTACCCAGGCTGACAAAGTTAAAGGCAAGGCAGTGTTGTGAAATGGTTTGACCTCGTTCTGCAGTCTTTTCTGCTTATTTCCTTGCTTTCTAATGGGTCTTTCAATATATTTACTTGATATAGTCCAAGTTATTATGTATTTTATATATTAACAAGTACTAGTCTCCCAAGGAACCCAGGGATAAGCCATGTCTCTATTCTCTTCATAAATACAGGTACAGGATGCTGAAGAAAACCAAAAGCAACCTAACATAAATAGAAAACACAAGTGAAATTTTTCTTTATTGCTTGATTACTTTGGAAGAGGGCCTCATTGTGTAGACCTGGAGCTCACTCAGATCAAACTGGCCTTAGGAATTTATGGCAATCCCACCTCCCAACTGTAGATTACAGGCAGGTGTCAGCATGCTGGCAAGAGAATCCTTCCTGTTACAGGATTAAACAGATTGAGTCCAAACCAATTGAACTTCAGGGAACACACAGTTAGGCCTAAGGGACTGCATGAATAAAGCATAGTATGGTTTCAGATGTATTTGTGATAGATTGGGATCTTGGTAGTAGTCGGATAGAAAAACGTGGAATACAAGATAAGGCTGAATGCTAAGTACATTATAGTTTTTGAGGAGACAGATTGAAATTGCAATGTGTTTTCAGTAAGAAAATATGATGAGAAGTTGGTGTGTTCATTGTGCATTGAAGGAGGAATGTTTTTATAGGGTGGGAATTAGGGGTGGTATGTGTGTGAATGCGGTTGCCCTTTTAGGCCAGAAGGGGGCGTAGGATGTGCCGCTAAAGTTCAGCTGCTGTGAGGGAGCTGGGTGCTGAACCTGGGCCCTGAAAGCAGTAAGCACATTTAACCAAGGAGCCATCCCCATCATGACTGGGCGATTTGTACCTGAGCAAGAAACAAGTCCAAACAGGGCATCATTTTAGTGGGAATTAAAATTCATTTCCATTAAATGCACTAACTGAAACCTTTGTATACACACTGGATGACATTTTTGACTAAGCCTCCTGAAATTTACAGATTCTGTCTAAATAATTCTTTTTGTTAATAGAGGGCTAATCCTAGTTATCATCCAGGTATTCTAGCTTGGTAAGGAGCTTACCTGAGAGCTCAATAAATCTTAAAAACCAAGCTGGGGGTGGGGGTCAGGAGCTGGAGAGATGGCTCTGCAGTTCAAAGAACCTGGGTGTTGACAGTGTACACCTTTAGTCCCAGCACCCCCTCCACCACCCCCCCCCCACACACAGCCCCTTCCCCCAGCACCACCCCTCATCTGCAAGGCTAAAGCTTCACACACACACACACACACATACACACACACACACACACACACACACACACCAGTGTCCCAAAGATGGAATAGCACTAGTTGTTCTTCCAGAGGTCCTGAATTCAATTCCCAGCAACCACATTGAGGCTCACAACCATCTGTAATGGGATCTGATGCCCTCTTCTGGCATGCAGGTGTGCATGCAAATAGAGCAATCATTTATTTGTTTATTTATTTATTTAGGTTTTTTTGAGTCTCGGTCTCACTATGTAGCTCTAACTGTCCTGGAACTTAGTTTGTATAACAGGCTGGCCTTGAATCACAGATTGCCTCTTGCCTCTGACTCCAGAATACTGGGATTAAAGGTGAGTGAGTGCCTCCACACCCAGCTTGGAAGAAGGATTCCTGATTGAGAAAATGCCTCTGCTGGGCAGTGGTGTTACATGCCTTTGATCCCAGCACTTGGGAGGCAGAGGCAGGAGGATTTCTGAGTTCCAGGCCAGCCTGGTCTACAAAGTGAGTGCCAGGACAGCCAGGGCTACACAGAGAAACCCTGTCTTGAAAAAAACAAACAAAAATAAATTAATTAATTTAATAAAATTAATAAAAATGGGGTACAGACCCAAACAGAATTCTTGACAAATGAATCTTAAATGGCTGAGAAGCACTAAAGAAATGTTCAGCATCCTTAGTTATCATGTAAGGACAAATTAAAATAACTCAGATTTCATCTAACACTCATCAAAATGGCTGAGAAAAAAAATCTCAAGTTCATCCTGGCAAAAATGTAGAGCAAGGGGAACACTCCTCCACTGATGGGAGTGCAAACTTATACAACCTCATTGGAAATCAATTGGGTAGTTTCTCAGAAAACTGGGAATAGACCTATCTCAAGATCCAGCTATAGACCCAAAAAATACCACAAGGACACTTGCTCAACAAAGTTTTTAGTAGGTTTATTCATCATAGCCAGAAACTGGAAACAGCCAAAGAATGGATAAAGAAAATGAGGTACCTTTACATAATGGAATATTACTCAAATATTAAAAACAATGACATTAAATGTGTGGGCAAATAGATGAATCTAGAAACGATCATCCTGAGTGAGGTAACCCAGACCCAGAAAGACAAACATGGTATTCTCACTTTTAAGTGACTATTAGCCACAAAGTACAGGATAATTATTCTACAATCCACAGACATGAAGCTAAGAAACAAGGGGGGATCAAGTTCTCAGGGAGGACTGGAGGGAGAGAGTATGGGAGAGATGACTGGAATTGGATAACTTCTGGAGCTGATGTAGAAATCTAGTAATGGCCGGGCGTGGTGGCCCACGCCTTTAATCCCAGCACTCGGGAATGAGTTCCAGGACAGCCAGGGCTACACAGAGCGTGTCTCGAAACCCCCCCCCCCAAAAAAAAAAAATCTAGTAAAAAGGAAAAATCTCTGGAATCTGCAAAGGTGACCCCAGAGACCACTCCCAGTAATGGAGGATACAGAGCCTGAACCAGCCATATTCTATAACCAGGCAACTTACAGTGGTAGGGTTGCAACATGAACCCAGCTACGGCCCTTAGACCTACAACCTATCCTGCCAGAAAGATGTGCTGGGGCAATGGAGGAGAACTTGTGGGAGTGGCCAACTAATGAGTGGTCTAATTCGAAGCCCACAAGAGAGGAAACCCATGCCCAACACTGCCGGGATCAAGAACTGGAGTCTGGATAGCCAAGGACCTAGGGTAGGAAAAATAAGTCAATGAAATGATTCCTAGTGGTATTCTGCTATACTCAAAGATTGAGGCCTAGTTCAATAGTCATCAGAGACACTTTCCCTAGAAGCTGATTAGAACCAATATAAAGACTGACAGCCATGCATGAGATGTAGAGAGAGCCCAAATTGGAGTACTCCATTAGGTCCCTCCCCTCAGAGCTCTAGGAACCCCATGGAAGAAGGGGAAGGAAGAATAAGAGTCAGGGGGGTCAAAGACACTAGGATAATACAGCCAACAGAAGCAACTAAATAGGGGTCCTGGGGATTCACAGAGACTGGAGCAGCAACCCTGGAACATTGGTGTGTGCTTAAGTCCTCTGCACGTTATGGTTTTTGGTTGATTTTTTGAGACAGGGTTTCTCTGTATATCCCTGGCTTTCCTGGAACTCACTGTATAGACTCAGAAATCCGCCTGCCTTTTGCCTCCCAAATGCTGGGATTAAAGGCGTATACCACCACTGCCCAGCATGTTATGGTTTTTAGCTTGGAATTTTTGTAGGACTGGTAACAGTGAAGTAGATATGACTCTTGTCTGCTCTTGAGACCCATTTCCTCCTACTGGGTTGCCTTACCCAAGCTTGGACTAGGAGAAATGAGGGAAGAAGTTATAACCTGACAGTATTATAAGAATTTTAAAATGTATATACATGAGCTTTGTGTTTTACCTTATTAGATATGAGTTCAAAAGAACCACAATAGTTAAATAGGAAAGGATTTATACTCTATATGCTCTAAATGTGGCCAAGGTGAAGGCCATTTGCCCACAAAAGTACATTTGGGGAGCTTGGGACTGGACATAAGTCACAGAGCTGCCCTGACTGCTAAACTGATTTGCTTTTTAGCTCTCATTAACTTAAGGCAATTTCATATATTGTATATGCGCCCATGGGACCTCCTTCAACTCCCTCTTCCTTGTGTGCCTAGAAGCAGATGTTCTGGTGCTCTGGCTCTTAGGATGTATCCTCTTCCACAAGGTTTCCTGAGGGTTACATATGAGCTGTTGTTATATTGTAGATGCATCAAGTGAGGTTTTATGACTGGAATGTAAACTTTCAGGAAATTGGGGGATTTAGAAATTCTCCAGAATCCTGTACATGATATAAATGCAACCCCAACATTTGCTTTCTCTTTTTCTAATAAAAATGAGAACAAACAAAACACCTCATCCCCTTTGAGGTGCTTCTATGTTTTGAGATCTTATTGAACTGCATGCCTGGTGCTGGCTAAGTAGTAGTCGCATGGCATTTCTTATGTCTACTGTGTTCTTAGTCTAGTCTTTTCTAAAATATTTGCAATATGCTTCCTAAAGGGCCAACCTAAGATCTCAGGTCTCTGCACAGTCCTTGGTGTAATATTCTGGTCAGAGCCTAGGTGTCACAGAAGTCAAATGGTCAATGGAGTCAAATCTTATGTTGGGATATTAAGTATAACTTTATGCCTTTAGGAGCAACATGAGAAAGCAGAGAGAACCAGACTGGCTAACCAAAAAAATTTGAGACTTCTTCATTTCTGAAAGTCTAGAATCATGAAAGAAAATGGCCTTGGATGAGCATTACAATCTACTTCTCTCAGTGTTCTCAGGTGCACACGACCCTCTTGCAAATGACCAAGGAGAGGTTTCCAGAAGAGAGAAGCTGTTGAATGTCAGAAGACATTTGTGTGCTCTCCGAGACTGGAAGAATATTCAATATTTAAAGCTGTTTTATGTTGGAGACAATTAAAGTTTTTTCAAGTGTGTCCCCAACATAAAACAGGATTAAAATAAAGGACGTGAAAGAGGGGGAAACTCACTTTCCTTTTTTCCAGAAAAAAAAAAAAATCCCTCTCTGAACGATGAGAGCCTGTTTGTTGTTGTTGTTGTTGTTCTATCCCAGTTGGTAAATAATTGTTTAGATCAAATAGGGATTCAAGCTTTTATTGATCAACAAATCTGCCTACAGTAGATCTGTGCCTCTGCCTGACGTCATTAAGTTAGAATCACACAGATACATATTTTAATGGTGCTGGAACTCTGGGAACTCTGTATCCTGAGTTCTAGGTCTACACTAGATCCAAGATTCTAATTAGTAATTCTCACAAATATGCAAAAACAAAAAGCAATAACTACTTTGAAAGTAAATGTTCTAGGAACAGGTAGAGCACAGATAAGAAGCAGTCACCCACCTTTTACAGTTAATATCATTTTATATTTTTTAAATTTATTATGTAAGTACACTGTAGCTGTCTTCAGACACCCCAGAAGAGGGCATCATACGCATTACAGATGGGTGTGAGCCACCATGTGGTTGTGGGGATTTGAACTCAGGACCTTCAGAAGAACAGTCCCTTAACCAGGAGTCAGTGCTCTTAACCTCTGAGCCATCTCTCCAGCCCTTAATGTCATTTTAACATGTCTTAGTTAGGGTTTTAATGCTATCGACAGACACCATGACCAAGGCAAGTCTTATAAAGGACAACATTTAATTAGAGCTGGCCTTCAGGTTTAGAGGTTCAATCCATTATCAAAGTGGGATCATGGCAATATCTAGGTAGGCATGGTAGGAGACCCAGATGAGAGTTCTACATCTTCAGCTGAAGGCTGGCTTCCACACAGCTAAGATGAGAGTCTTAAAGCTCACACCCACAGTGACTCACCAACTCCAACCGGGCCACACATTCTAATAGTGCCACTCCCCTGGCCAAGCATATACAAACCATCACAATAAAGAGGGGACACATTATCATAGAAATACTGGAAAAGCACTAGCATACTGGATTCCAGCTTCCTATGATTATGTGTAGACAGCAGAGAAGTAAGGCCTGACAGCGCAATGGAAAGATCCAGGAGAGTAGGTGAGTATGAGGGAACTCTTGGCTACATCCACGAAACTTACATATCCACCCTCACAATCAAGGAACACGCCAACTTGGCCAACTGGCTTCTCTATATAACGTTCATTTCCTACTCGGGTGATGAGAATGTAATGACCTTCCTTTCTCAAACACTCAAGAAGAAATAGATCTGTGGGTTCCCTCTTATAGCTTCTCCCCCTTAACCAGGGATCCTTACAGACTCCTACACTCCACTGCTTATAGTCCTTCAAATCCACCTCCCAATAGTATTTTCCTCTGGAGAAGCTCTTTTTTCCCCAGGAAACACGATGGGTTTCATCTGAATCCAGATATGTGCTTTCATGGAGAAGTCTGATGCCTGAGGTGTAGTCGAACGTGATTAAATGTTTAAAGGAAATCTTCACTGTGGGAAGAAAAGCCAACATTTTAGTTAAACCAACTGTTTATGGTTGTCAGGTGAGAGAGGTCCCTAGAGATTTCCTGGGTTTTAAAAATCGAAAGGCTAAGACTGGATGGGTAGATATAGCCCAGATAAAGAAATCAAAGTCAAGAAGTTCCCAAGAAACAGTGTGAGCACATGAGGAAAACTTTTTTGAAAATCTGTAGAAGCTGCAGGAGGAAGCCACAGCACAGTTCTGTCAGGAGCTCTTAATTACCACTGACCAACAGAAGGTGTGCAACACAATGAGGACCGCTGTGAAGGCTGTACCCCTGAGTCTCCATGAAAAGTTATTCCTAAGTCATGATTGCTTGCATTTTAGTGATTTGATTTTCATTCCACTAAGCAGATTTGTACAAATCTAAGCATGCACTAGAAGTTGTCCCCTAAGAGCAATTATCTGCCTTTTACTAAACCCTGGTTCCTCTGATCTTTCCCTGTGATGGCAATCCATATTTAGATCTCCCAGTGTGATTCTGACTGAGCGGTGTCTTATCGACTCATTTTATTTTTATTGCCTGTGATATATGAATTTGTCTATTTGGGTTTTTTTGTTTTAATGATCATTTCTGTATCTTTGAGATAGGATTTCTTGCTATATATCCTTGACAGGCATGGAGCTCACTATGTCAATCTGTCTGGCCTCAAGCTCTTGGGCAATCCTCCCGATTCCACGTTTTTAATGCTGGGGTTACAAGTGGCTGCCACTAGCTCTTGTGAATTTAATAATGTTTTAAAGATTTATTTCACTTCATGTATGTGAGTACATTGTCACTGTCTTCAGACCCACCAGAAGAGGGCATCAGACCCCCATTACAGATGGTTGTGAGCCACCATGTGGTTGCTGGGAAGTCAACTCAGGATCCCTGGTAGAGCAGTCAGTGCTCTTAGCCACTGAGCCATCTCTCCAGCCCGTGAATTTTAATCTATGGAGTATAATATACTTTAAAACTCAACTGGTAGCTGAGCATGGTTTCATGTGCCTTTAATTAAAGCATTCGGGAGCCAGAGGCTGGTGGATCTGTGAGTCTGAGCCCAGCCTGGTTTACAGAGCTAGTTCCAAAACAGCCAGGGGTACAAAGATAAATCATAGCCGGGCATGGTGGTGTACGCCTTTAATCCCAGCACTCGGGAGGCAGAGGATGAGTTCAAGGCCAGCCTGGTCTAATAATAGAAAACATACAGGGCTGGAGATGGCTCAGAGGTTAAGAGCACTGACTGCTCTCACAGAGGTCGAGTTCAATTCCCAGCAACCACATGGTGGCTCACAGCCATCTGTAATGAGATCTGATGCCCTCTTCTGGTGCGTCTGAAGACAGGGACAATGTACTCACATATATAAAAATAATAAATCTTAAAAAAAAAGAAAACATACAAATATTTTAATTGCTAGTTATACTTAATTTGTATTAAACTGTCCGGAATTAATCATTCTGTGTGTCTCAATGAACAAATGATACTTTGTTTTTCATCCTGAATTATGTACATCATTAAATTGGTATCTTTGTTTGTATAATGACCATGTGCCTAAATGATTACAATGTGGCTTAACTAGACATATCTTTCTATAAATTAAAATATTCACTGTGGGGAGCTGGAGAAATGGCTCAGCGGTTAAGAGCACCGACTGCTCTTCCGAAGGTCCTGAGTTCAAATCCCAGAAACCACATGGTGGCTCACAACCATCCTTAATAACATTGATGCCCCTTCTGGGGTGTCTGAAGACAGCTACAGTGTACTTACATATAACAATAAATAAACCTTTAAAAAATATATTCACTGTGCAAAGTTTCTCACTGTTGAAAGGCACCTCTAGTCATTACATCAGTCCTGACACTCACCTCGGAAAGAGTTGAGCCTTGCAGTCAGCCCAGGAATGGAATAGGCACTGAGTCTTGGTATCATACCCTGTGGCTTGTTCAGCTTTGCCGCTAGTTTACTCCTGCAAGGAGAAGACATTGATATGCTAAGATTATCATCCCAGTGATGAGGAGAAATCTTCACTCAGAGCTAAGTAAGACTCAGGGGTTAAAACCCTTGCCATACAACCTGACAACTGAAGTTCAATCCCAGGAACCCATGGTGTAAGGAGAAGACTGACTCCTGATAGTGGTCCTCTGCCCTGCACACATGTGCACTCACATAGGTATTCATAGCAAATCGAATTTTTATAAAAGTAAATACTTATCTGAACATTTTTCACACAAAACATTTTCTGATATTAAAGAAACCCCATGATCAGGAGACAGGGTAGTTTCCTCTTGGATGCTGTTTCTGAAGCCCTCCTGCTACCAATTCCTTTCTTCCCATGCTTCCAGCCCCTTTCTTCTACTACCAGGAAAATACAGCCCGTGGGCCTCAATGATTGGGATTGGAAAACAAATTTTAGCTCAAGCCCATTACATACACTCCTTCATTCATAGGGAGAAAGAAAAGAAACTGGTATAAAGGTGAACAGCCATCATACCCATGAAAACCTTCCCAAACACAGCATCCATAAACAATTAAGGATTTGCTATACAAAGTGTATCTCTCGGGGCATGGTTGCGCACGCCTTTAATCCCAGCACTTGGAAGGCAGAGGCAGGTGGATTTCTGAGTTCGAGGCCAGCCTGGTCTACAAAGTGAGTTCCAGGACAGCCAGGGCTATACAGAGAAACCCTGTCTCGAACAAACAAACAAAACAAAGTGTATCTGTACTTTGCTAAAGGTCTTGTTCTGCTTTTTCCATAGGTCAGGGTATCCTCAGTGTATGGCATACACTGAGGACTAAAACTCACCTTCTGAACAAGTCATCCAAGTCCTGCAAACAAAACAAGAAGCTTAGTTACCTAAAGAAACAGAACACAATGTGGTTTCATATATATGAGATTTATTCATTTTACAGATATGAGTACACTATTGCTCTCTTCAAACACACCAGAAAGGGGTATCAGTGCTCTTAACCATTGAGCCA